>NC_091492.1:21849821-22533184 GCF_947461875.1 Haliaeetus albicilla | reverse complement strand
GACAGGTGTCTCCTGTCTGCTCTGCACTGGCTCCCTTCTAATGAGGTCCTCCATGCCCAGCTGGGGATTGCAAAACCTCCAGTACGCCTTTAGGCCTGGATGGGGGAGTGTGGATGCTTTCTCTGTAGTCTTCAGTTCACATCCTTTCCCCTGTGACAAGCTGAGCCAAACTCCACTTAATTATTCAATGATGTGCTGGGATCTCTCTGCACTGCACTGTGGGTGCTTGTGCCTTGGGGATGTGAAGCTGAAACTGAACCCAGACACCCAGCGCATCTGTTGGGTCTCCCTTCTTCAGGGTAGCTGACAAAGGTAGAAATAGCTCCCTGGTTTAAGAGCACACCAAGATGTACTCAGAGGATGCAAGCCCCCATGGAGCAGCGAAAGGAGCCAGGTCAGAGGCAGTGGGTGCTTGGGAGAACCCTGTCCATATGTCCAGGGCTTTGATATGCAGATGGGAGCCATTGTGAGCCTCAGCCCCATCTGTACACTGGGGGGGGCTTCATGTCCAGATTGCTTGAACAGATCTATTTAACCCCCGTGACTAAAGGGAATGCCAGCCTCCACGAGGATCTGAGCATCCAGATGGATGCCAGCACACAAACATTCGGAAAACCTGTCACCCTGTGCAGCTCCTATCCGAAGATTAGAATGAAAAAAAGCACCTGAACCCAAAATTTTGCACATGTGCAGCAGTCAGCTGAGGAAAGATCTCTGCTAGCATCAGATCTTGCACCTCAAGTGCAATGCGCTCCTCTTGCAGATCAGCTGTGACGCAAGCTGGGAAATCCCTAAACCTGCTAGGAGGAAATTCTTCTTCCCTGCCATTACTGACTGGCTACTAGTGTCATGAACCTCCAGGAGATTTGATCCCACCCAACTCAGAGAAGGGAAGCCCCAGACTTTCAGACAACTGTCAGTTTATGCTCATGGGCCACCAAGGACACCAAGTAATATTTACAGAGAGGTGCTCTGGTGGTCAAGGATGAAGGCAGAAGGTGCTTTCAGCATACCAAGCATTGCGCCCCTGCATACACAGCAGTAGCAGAACACATTGGCACTCCTGGGATCAGGGAAGGCAGCTGAGGGGTGAGCAGCCTACATCCAAAAAGATGCTACACACTGGCTGGCTCCCCCAGCCTCTTCTTCCTGCTGTGCCCTCCAGCAATGGGGAGGATTTGGCCAGCACAGTAGGAGGGAGAAGGACCCCAGACAGTCAGATCAAGGCTTTACCCCCCTGCACATGCCACAAACACATCACGCAGACCTCATACTGCACTAAAGTAGAGCCTGTGGTGCTGGGGACAGGTGCTCAAAAGCATCTCAACCAAAGAACCCCTCACCTTCAACTGCATATTGTGCTTGGATTTAGCACATGAAAAACCTTACTTAATTCACTGCTGCCCTGTAACACTGAGGGACAAACTTAAGCACCAGCCTCACACCCGTGTTGTGCAACCAGAAAGGAGCACAGAATGCTGCTGGTGCTAACTACCATTTAGCATTCACCTACTGTCACAGAGCTTGCAGGAGCTAGGGGCACTGCTGTGATGCCAACTTGACAATAAAGTAATTGATGAAACACAGGAGAAAATAGCCTGGGCACCAGTAGATCCAGCAGTGAATTACTGGATAATTCATAAAACAGAACAGTTTCCAAATCACTAATTTGGCAAGACAGAAAAATACAGAGGAGCTGTAGCAGATCAGATTTAAATGTCCGGGACTTCTTGTTTGTGCAAGAGGGCTATCTCAAACTCCAACGCAAAGCAGAAACTTTCTGACACATGAACACCCTTTGATGGGAAAGTAAACATTAGAGGCTTATTAACCTTGCAAGAAGACTTCTCCAGCAAAAACCTGGCGGGAAGGAGAAGGGAGAGATTTCACACATTAACCTTGCATGAACTCTGCCAGAGGATCAATTTTCCAACCTCGAGGCTCATTCCCCCAACTGCTTCAGGCTGTGCATGAAAAAGGACACCCATGAAATGGGAGAGCAAATGAGACTAGATGTCTGTCTAGGGGCATGACTTTACAAGCGTAACTGAGGAAGGAGAGAGAAGAGGCAGAGATGAGACAGCTGCTGTCAGACAATGCTGAAGCCAGACAACAGTGGCTTCCCCTAAAACAGTTTTTCAGCATCAGGAAGGCACAGTATATATTCCTCTGTATTGTGCTACTCAGATCTTCTTTCATCATCTTGAGAACCTGCACCAGTCATCAGATGAAAGCTGTTATTTGAGAATATTGTACAGCCCATCCCCAGAAAAGTAAAGCCAATCTCTGCACAGAGGTAGAGAGAGAATAGCGCATGTTAAACCTCTCCCAAAGACTTTATTATAAGCCACAGCAAACACTTCAGTTGCTCGGAGGTGCTGGGGGGCAAAGGCATGTTCTTGACCTACACAGGACTGCTAGTAAGTGACAAGCATCGTGGCATGGTGACCTGCGTCTCTGTTCATAGTAAGTACGCTAGAGTAAGGACACATCAAATGCCTCTTTTTTGACCTTGGTGCTAAGTTCTATTCTCCACTTCTCCAAGCACATTCCCAGAGCAGGGAATCATAATGCCCTTTCAGTCAAATTAACTCTCAAACTGTGCCAAACAGCCAGTGATAGAAAAATCACACTTTCAGGTCACAGCCACCAGGATCCTTTTCAACTTCCCACAGACCAGCATTCACAACCCTTCTTTCCTCATCAAAGGCTAAGTAAAAAGAAATATCAATAATTTATTGCCTGAAGGGGACTTGATTTTTTTTTTCCTCCTCAAAACCATCATCTGCAACTTTATAGCCGGTACATCACCAGAAACGAAGCACAGCAGAAAACGAGGTATCAACAGGTCACTGTTCTGAGTCTTTTGGGGAGAAGTGAGAGGTAATGACATCTACAGAAGTCAGCTCATTTATCATGCTCTGGATTTCTGCTGTCACATCGAAGATCAGATCCATCTCTCAAAGCTGGGAACACTGTGCCAGCAGGTCTCAGTCACCCAGAAGACAGAAGCCCAGCAAACCCTGAAGCACTCGAGGAGAGAAGTCCCCTTTCATGCTGTCCACAACCTTTAACAGAAGTCCGGGCAGATCAAAGGGTACCACCTGCCCTGTGCATACATCCAGCTAGTCTGGAGGAGCACAATCCCAGCAACAACTCCTAGGTGCAGTTAAATTATGCCCACTGAAATGATCATGCAATAACCTCTAATAAAGAGAAAGAGGGACAGGCACTGCTGTATTATAGACAGCACAACCCTGGCATTCGGAGGGACCATGCAAAGATGCACACAGCTCACAGGGCTCTGTCTGAGCACACAAAAGACGCACACAAAGCACTCTGATTCATGCTGGATGCATACGGACACACACAAGCAACCGAGTGAAAAGCCTTCTCTTACACTGTTTCCAAACAATCTCAATACAACTCACACGTCAGCTGGGACACCGGACACTTGGTACTTACAAGAGGGTTTGCTGTGTCTGTCTGCTGCCGGAGTCAGGATGGGGTGTATGCAACTCAGAGGGAAGGTGCATGGAGATGTGCAGAGAGGCTCTCCTGCCAGCCAGGCCTGGACGGATGGGAAGAAGGGCCCCAGCCCCTCTTTGGGCCCCAGAGGCAGCAACACTTGTTCACAGGATGGAGCGCAAAAAGGCTGGCATTCCTACAGCAGCAAGGACAATGGGGAGGGATGAGGAGGCGCTGCCATAATCAAATGCAGGCCAGCTGGCCCTCCCCCAGGAAGGGCAGGCACCTCCTTCACTTGCCAAAGGCTTTGTTTTCTAAGCCACGAAGAACAAAGTGGCTGAGGAGGAGAGGGAGAGGAGGAGGGGAGTGGAGGAGAACCCGCAGTGGGGGCAGATCCACACGTGAATGCAGGTAACCCACTCGGCGAGAGATGGAGAGGGGTTGGGCAACACTCTGCCTGCTCCAAGCAGAGCTCAGAAGCAACAGCTCCTTGCACACAGCAGAAAGAAACCAGGGATGACTGGAGATCACTACCGAGGAATCAGAATCAGCACAGAATGACAGCCAGGGGTCCTTTGAGAGAAGGGATCCAAGGGTGGCAAGCCAGAGAATACCACTGAAGGAACAGCTCATGGAGCAGAGCCCCAAGAAATCCCAACAAGGGAAACGCTACTATTTCTTGACCATCCTCACCCCAAAAATCCTGAGCACTGGGCCTCCAAATAGCTTCCCTCGGAAAGTAAATGCAAGGCAAGGCCCCAAGCTGCAAGAGGCTCCCAGGCCATGGCAGTACTTTCCCTGAGCACCAAAAGAGGCAGCATCTTACACAACATCCTGACAAGCAGGAAAAAGACCCTGGAGCTGCCTCAGGCCCTCCTGTAATGATACAGGCAGTTCAGCTGTGAGGCTCCGGGCACCACACCACCACACAGCTGCAGGGTATGCAGGTGTTGAGCCGGTGTGATGGGACTCTGCCCTTTCCGGTTGGGTCAGCACTTTCTTCCAACAGAGTGACTTTTGCCAGCAAGTGCACCTTCACTACCGACCTTCTGCAGGACTGGTTGTCATCCCAGGGCTGGCAGAGACTGTGCTGTGTGCTCTGACTCATTAGACACGCCACTGCGAGTTAGGTAGCTGTGGTCCTGACAGAGCACACAGCTCTCACATGGGCCATTTCAAGCCTGCAGTCCAGGCAGCTGGGCACTTTGCTTACAGTAAAGTCAAGCATATGCAGAGAGTTGGGATATAGGAGTAACCTGGGAAATAATTTCACCCAAAGCAAGCTTGAGAAAGGAAAAAATGTGAAGGCTAACAAGGTAAACAAGGAGAGGGAGACTTGCTCTAGCTCCTCCTGGTAATGATGGTGTGCCTATGGCAGTGTTACTGTGAAGCCAGGATAGGCAGTGGAAGAGAAGGGTACTGGGGTCCGCCCTTGCAGGCACCCCAGAACAAAGCAGACATCAGTGCTTTCAGTACAACATACACACCCTTGCTTGCTCAGCTTCCCAGTTCTTCCCCAAAGTACTGTGTGGTGTCAGATCCCAACAGAATCTTGGAACTGAGTAAACAAGGGACAGCGGCCAGACCAGGCTTGAAGCCACAGGAAGATGTCAGGTCCCTGAGTATGCCCGTGCCGAGTTTGTGGTACTGAAAAACAATCCTCTGCCCGCAGTCAGAGATGGGGAAGGCAGCTTCCCTCACTGCTCCTCCTGCCTCAGCCCAACCATCATCCAGCCCTTGTCAGGCACCAAGAGTTCATGCCACAAAGGAAGTGGGGACAAATGGAAACATCCAGCTTGGCACTGGTCATGGCTTTGGGGAGGGAACCCTGCCAGCCCATGCGCAAGCTCCATGTGGTCTGGCCCAGCTCAGCCTGCCTCATCGCAGGGAGCTCTGACAGGCTATCAGGAACTGCCAAGCAGTGAAAAACACAGTACAGCGTCTTGACAGACTATATGGGGTTGTGCTGTCCTGTCCCATGGCCTGTCCAGCAGCTACAGGCAGCACCCTGTGAAACACTTGCCCACCACATGCATAAGGGCCAGCAGAACGGAACCTCCCATTCCTAGCAGGCAGCAAGATACGCAAGAGATGAATACCATGATCCCCATGACGGGCGCTCCACTCCCTTGGCACATGCTGAGATGTTTGGAGAGATCTGAGCTTGCCAGCTCATTACTACAGCATACATTGCTTATGCGTCCTCAGGCTTCTTCCCCAAATCCTGGGGTCTGGCATGCTGCAGGCTCTTTACGAGAAGGAAAATCAAGGACATTGCTTAGTGTAGACTCCTGCTGTTGATATCCCCTCAGATATTAGGAAAGAGAGAAGAGGGTTAGGCAGGCACTGACAAGATCACTGCAGGAAGGCCAAAGCAGCTCAGCATCAGAAGAGAGTGACATCAGTTTAGATAAAATCTTCTGCTTTCCCCCCACCTCCCAGACCACACCACTGACTTTGCTTTGGGAAGGCAGAAAGCGTTCTGGAGATCGAAATCAAAATAGTCAGCACTGAAACAACTTTTATGCTGCGCAGCGATTTCTGCACACATCCTACAGCTTCAGGATGTATCCCCCTCCACACCCCTGGTTTCAGTTGGCCAGCAGTTCACAATACACACGTGTTAATATTTACACCACCAGCATTGTTTATAGTTCTACTGAAACCAGTGAGATCAAAATCCTCCTCCCTCACTAAGCAAGATACCTCTCCTCCACACCAAAGTAGTGTGCAAACACTGTGCCACTATAATTCAGTTTTCACTGGGGCTGTGCAGCATGGAAGGCATGACCAAGAGGGATGCTGCTGCCAAGGACTATCCCCCAGTTGTCATCCACCAAAAAGAAGCTCTATGAGCAGCGCTGTGACACCCTAAGAAAAGAAACGGTCCATCTTTGGGGTCTGTGTAACATTTATGTCCCTGGGAATGCCCCAGGTTTTGAAAGGCTTTGAAGCTGTGGAAGAACACTCACTGCCGTTGAGTCGTATCTGACTACCCTGGCAGCCCAAGAGCTACTACTCTACCTGAACAGAGAATGGAGAAGCCATCAGGTGCTACAACCCACATCTGTGTTCCAGAGATTTCCAACTTTGGCTGGGTGGGTTCATACAGGACCAATACTTGGCTTGGCCACAGAATTGCCAAGCAAGGTGTGCCTCAGTTTATCAGAAGAAACAAGACAAAAGCCATCTTTACCAGGATCCTTCCCAGGATCCCCCATGATGGCAAGTGGTGTTCAGGGACTAGAGCAGCCCCTGAATGTCTGTGCTCAGTGAGTGAGCAGAGCACAGGTTCTTGCCATTTTCCTATGGCACAGGAGGCACTTTTCTCTCCCTTGGGTGAAAAAAAAAATAAAAATGACACATCCCCATAGCAAGAGCTTCCCCCACCTGCACAGCAAACTGCACGGATGAGCTAGAGCAGACCTGTAGAGCATCACCAAACAAACTCAGTCCTCACATGTACTGACAGCAATGTTCTGGGCTGCCTTCTCCACTTTCCTCCCTCGCACAGGATGCTTCTCAATGTTTTCATGTTTAGCTGAATCTCCTCCCCCCTCCTCTGAGCACTTTTGGCTGCCAAGGCAGCTCAGAGCCAGCAACTAAGTGGCACCTACATCTGGTGCAGCTTAACTTTTAGTGTCTATTCTTTCTGGAATTTGAGAACTTCAATACCCAATGTTTGTACAAGTGTGGAATAAATGGAGCACAGGCTCCCCGGCCTTCTGTGCTTGCCAAAGCTGTATTTTAAAATGCACTTAGAAAATCCTACTGTTTATTCATCTGCAGCTTTGGAAATCAAAGGACACCAAATCCAACTGCAGGTCTGCTGAATGGGTGCATTTGCATTAAACCAAACAAGTGAGAAGGCCAGGCACTCTGCAATCACCACATGCAACCTCTCCTCCTGCTTCCCAGGTGCCTGGGCCAACCCAGTCCCCTTGTTCCCTCAGCCACACTTCACAGCACCCCATTCTGGCGCTCCATTTCCTCACACAGGCCTCCACAAAAGAAGAGCTGGCTATATTTAAGGCTGAATAGCAGGGTGCTACTCCTCATGGGTCAACAGGCTGACTTTACCAGCATATAAGGATACAGTGTGAACAAAATGCAAGCAGCCTACCCTGGCATGGTGGCCAAGACTGGACAGAAGCAACCAATCTCTTGGCCCTTGTCATCGGAGCCTGTACTGCCATGATCCTTCTGTCCACTGCAGCCATGAGAAGGCCCTAAAAGCTACAGCTCAGACAGCAGAAGACCTTTATTCTTAACAGATGTAGACATTTTCTTGAATATACACCCATCCCTTCTGCCACATACTGACTTGAAAAAAATAACTGCAGACATGTAAGCGTGCAGGGGTTTTTGCAGGTCGTAGATCCAGCTCCCTGTTAGCACACACACTACATTTCACACCTTTAATAAACAACCAAGCTCTGGACTGAGTCTGAGCAGGCTTTTTACACACTCCTCTGTGCAGCAGATGCCTTGTCTTACCTTGTCAAAGAATTCATACAGCCTGACCGTCTCACAGATTCGGTGCCTGTTTTCATCCAGTTCAGTGCAGAACTCCTCCAGTTGATCTTTGTAGGTCTGCAGCTTTACCCTGTAAGAATGTACATCCACAGAGGAAAAGTCTTCCCATCGATCCATCTTCTTTAGTGCTTCCTGCCCTCTTTTGCAATATTCCTGCAAGCAAAACAGGATTGTGTATGAGGATGGAGACCTGACAGTAGATAGTCTTCAAGGTCATTAACAGCTAGGGCTAATTAGACTGTATTTTAACGTTCAAATCACATGAGCAGGGGTGTACTTGTTTACAGTAGAATTCTGGAGCCCTGACCTCTTTTATGATTTACGTTAGCCACACAGCAGCTTGTAAAGGCCTACACAGCAAGGCCACAGCTCAATTAGGATCAAAAAAAAAAAAAAAAGGCAGTGTTACAAGCACATCAAGGGAGTAACAAAGAAATCCATCTTCCATCACAGTAGTTATTTTCCTCAAGATTGGCAAATACCATCTACTAAGGTGCTGAGCTGGCGTCTTTGTCTACATGAGGAGAGCAGGGAAGCTAAGTAGCGTGAAGGAATGACACACACCTTGGTGATGAACCCTCTACCAATGCCATCTTAGCATCATGGGTTTAGCTGAGCACATACAAGGCACACATGCTACCAACTCAGACTCTGGAGAATATATTTTTCCTGATCAGACAACACTTACACTGGCAACAAGATCAAACTCCCTGAACTGTTTTTGTGCTTGAAGCAGCATCTCCAAAGAATCATCCAGGTTGATCGTTTCCTTTAGCCGTTTTCTGCCAACATTCTCGATCCAACTGCTGACCTAGGAGAAAAGGGAAAAGCCCCACTATTAGTCACCCTGTGCTACTCACCAAGGTAGGCCTTTATGTGGAAAGAGCAAGGAACTGCTCTCACAATGCTGGTCATTTCATTACTGGAAGAATGTGCATGTACACTTCTCCCGCCATCTTGGCATTTTAGTCTGAGCCTCCTGCTAGAAGTTTTTCCACTTCAGGTTACTGAATAATTGCAAAGCTCTGCTATTACTCACTTGCCTTAGGCATAAACAGGGCGAGTAGCTGCTTGGGCTCTGTTTCAGGTGAGCCGTGGTCTAATGCGAGCTCTACAACCTGCAGGCTGGCCTGATATTCCTATTAGTGTTACCCCAAAGCGTGATAAAATTTCCCTGCTGCCAGACTTCCTACATCACTTCCCTCTTCTAACTAGCAGGACGTGAACTACGTCAGTGTGAATGTACTGACGGATTCTCCCCATCTGCAATGTTTCACGGTTCTCTGGGACTCTCAGCTACCGGCTTTCTGAAGGCAGCTTGCCATAAAGCTGTACAGTAACTGCAGGTTCCTCGACAGAGCCTAGCCACTGCCACAGTTATAAGCCTATATCCTCAAACACAGGTAGAAGACTAACAAGAGTGTCCTAAAAGCAAAGAAAACACAGGAGGCCAGGCAGGGTAACACAGCATCTCCATCAACAGTGGGTTTTAAAAACAGGCTAGCAAACTTGTCTGCAATGGTTCAGGCATAGCTACACCTGGGGAAGGGACAGACTAAATGTTTTATAATGCCCATGCATCCTGTTTTCCTGTATCATCTAAATCCATATCCCAACTCAATCCCGCAGTCAAGGGCAAACTCCTAGTCTTGTGGACTGAGAGGTGGCCTGTGCTCATGGAACAAGCCCATCAGCAAGAGGAGGAGATGGGGGTGGGTTCCCAGGTTGTGACCCATACTGCAGAGGGGCACACTGCTGCTGTCTAGAGCTCCTAAGCAGGCTTAAATGCAG
Organism: Haliaeetus albicilla; assembly: GCF_947461875.1. Lineage (NCBI taxonomy): Eukaryota > Metazoa > Chordata > Aves > Accipitriformes > Accipitridae > Haliaeetus > Haliaeetus albicilla. The sequence goes on along the minus strand of NC_091492.1, from coordinate 22,523,389 downwards.
GAGCAGCTGCTGCCACCATTGATGATCTGCAAGCAGAGCAAGCTGGGAGCAGTCAGTTTTGCTCAATTCAATCAAAAAAAGTTCAGCTTAAAGCAGGGATAGGTTGCAGAGCCTGCCTTTGTGCCTTTTTTCATTTCTGTTTGGTATTAGGAACCTGTGCATTTAAGTGAGTCTTTACTAGGTTCTTGCATCACACTTCTTGTCCTGAACACATAGTGCATGGCGCCCGAGTGTCTACCTCCAAATGGGAAGTCATTAAAATTCTTGGATCCACCTCGGCCTGTGAAAGCAACAGGCAGGCTACAGCCTCCTTCGCAAATCCAGTTGTCTCCAGAGGAGACAAGCCCAGAATCCTAGAAGGGCAATGGTAAAACTGGTCCTAGTACTGATCTTTAAGAATGCAGGTTCCTAAGGTGAGGTCCAAACAGTGGACAAGCCTTCACACACACAGGGTAATAAGTGATACATAAAACTTCTCATTGTTGACAAGTTACAGCAAGGAAGACTATGCAACTCCATAATCTCGAGGTTGAACTCAGGATTAAGGATCTGCAACACTGAACATCTGGGATCTGCAACACTGAAAGAACTGATGAGATCTCGTAGGACACTCAGACAGCCTGAGCTACTTTATGACATTTTAAGGTTCTCTACCTACACACCTACAGGTTTCAAAGGTCCTTCTGAAAAGTCAGTGCCTGTTTGCTTCAGTTATCCCACGGCTGTAAAGAGTTTCAATGAGCACCACATGAAGGGAAGTTTAAGCTCCCACAGAAGTGCAGGGGTGTGGGGGGGTTGAGCACAGCTCTTGGGCTAAGGACAAGAGGCTGTTCCCCTGCCTGGAGACTGTATATAGGGCTGCAGAGGCAAAAGGAGCATGCCTGGGGCTGCACCCAGAGGGGAAGGAGTGAGCTTGGGGCTTATCAGATAGCAGGGACCTGAGCACTGCACAGGCATCTAAACAGAGTGCACAGCAGGGACGGGCTGCTAGTGTGGGGTATGCAATGCATGGGTCATTCAGCAGCAGGATGTAGGCGAACCCTACAGGATGTACAGCCTAGAGGGGACACGCGGACTCTCCATCAGCTTATTGCCATTGCTTTGCTGCTTCTCAAGGTGGACCATGAAGGATGGCTCCTCAACACTCTTCCTGACCAATGTGAAAAGACACCCCACTTCCAAGTGTGCTGCTTACCAATAAGCCATTACACTGTGGCCTTTAAGTATGTAAAAACATCACAGATGTTTATGGGGTCTGACTGATCCACACCTAGAGAGCAGCCAGAATACTTTTACCTAGCATCAGGAGATAGCAGGAAAAACAGTCGCTTGGCCCTCAGCACATGTGGGGGTGGGGAGGGGGAAATCTATCTTAAATTCTTATGTTCAGTTGTTCTTTTTAAGAGTCCACAGGCATCATTCTACACCTTCACACAAGAGATCAACAGGCCCAGTACCTGCTGCGGGACACACAGTCACAGGGTGGCAGCAGGCAGTCACTGGAACCAACAGACAGGCCTTACCTCCTTAAAACACTCTTCCACTTTCTCAAACTCCATCACCAGCTCCAGCTCCTGGATGCGTTTGTTTGACAGCATCACCAGTCGGTGAACACCCTCATCAACTCGATTATAAAGCACGCTGGCAGCATCAAGTGCGTCTCTGGAAGGGGACACAAGTCTGGTCAAGGGTTTTGCATTAGGTCCTTCCCGCAGCACTTCATGCAAACATGACCTGACCTGGCTAACAGCAGCGCTTCAGTCACCCTCCCTGTGGGACCCATAATGGCCATCTCCATATGGAGAACAGAAAGAGAATAATGCTGCTCCCTGCACATTCCCATGATTCACCACTCTGATCCCAATGCAGACAACCTGGCAGGAGGGACAAGAGCATCTCCTCCCAGCCAGGCTCCTTGCAAAATTTACTGTACTTGTCACACTTTCAGACAGGATACTCAGCTTTTCATAAATGCAGATTATTGCGTTAATGGGCTTCAGAAAACACAGGCTCAGGCAGTCTCAGCATCTAAAACCACCATTTGAATTTAATTTAAATAAGTAAATAAGCAATCACTAGAAAGAAAATCACTCCTAAATGACAACACCAATGTAAAGCACCTGATGCCCCACTCACTCTCAGGAATTTCTGCCAGCCAAACAAAAATGCAAAGCATGCAGCACCCCAGAGCCAAGAGGAATTTAATTTTACAAAGACAGAGCTCCCCGTCTTCCACAGGCAGCTGTGCTGACCAAAGCCCAACTGGCAACACCATGCAGCACTCTCCTGGCCAGCCTGGCCACAATTGAAGTTAACCTCCTCAGTGCACAGGCAGGGACGGAGAGATTCAAAGTGGAGCCCAGTGCCCTTGGACGCTGGAGCCGGGACTGAACACACCCTTTAATGCTGGCACAATGACTAATGTTAGCAAGCTCCTTTCAGATGCATGCAGCACAGCTCCAGCACAGGTTCGCATGAATTATAGCCAGGATCCAGGATAGCATTCAAGAATATTCTTTCTTTGTGTCCCTAAACTTCTCATATTTCTTCTGCTTTTAGATTTCCCCTCCTTTTACAAGTATGGATTCAATGGACACCTACAACAAAATACTACAGCCTCCTTCAGCTGTGCTCTACACTGGCACATTCAGCTGCCTGACCACCTCCTGTACTCACCCTAAACCAGCTTTCATTTTGCAATTGTCTTACAACCTTCTGGCTTATGAGAGCATGGCTTTTTTATCATATTATTAAAATTATCCAAAGCACTTGTGAAACAGGTAGCTAATAAAACTCTGAAGGCTTTGCTCATGGAAATTAATACAAACAATTCAGCATACACGTTTCTTTCTTTCTTGGGTTACAGGCAATCCTGAACCTATGAAATGCAACTGAATAGGAGCATTTAGCGGCAACCATCCTGTAGTTTTTAGATAGTACTTAACTGACATGAGGTAGTGCAACAGGTCTGGACAACTAGCTCTGCATAGCAGAAATCCACAGGATTTTTCCATTCAGAATTCCACCCTGTGTGCAACAGCCAACTTCTCAAACCTCAGGCTCTCAGCTACTTTTGTTTTTCCTCTTCAAAATGCCATTAGACTGAATGAATTTCTTCAAAGTGCAGCCAAAAAAACCCTGAATTGTTTCTGGACTAAGATCAGTGCTACTGCAGTGCAGAGCAGACAGGTTCTCTACAGAGAATCTCAAGCTTCAATGGAAAGATCCAAGCTGTAACACTGCTCTCGCATTTCCCGAAACCACCATAAACAAACAGTGATGATATGAGCCTTCTGTTTTGTAATCCTTTCCTGGGGATGGACCCAGATCCAACCCAGGAGGCTCACAGCAGCAGAGCCATAACCACTGTCCAAGCTGAGCTCTGGAAAGTATGTTCACAAAGCAGGTTGTGAAGGCCAGTTCCCATCAGCAGCAATGACACAGCTAGGACAGCTAATGAGAAACAGTTTGGAAGATCACTGGAAGTGATATTCAGCAACAACATTAAAGTTGCTAGGCTTTGTGCAGCAGAGCGTATCTGTGAGGTCCTAGTTTCTGTATAAGGCTCCAGCAAAATACAATACTGATGGCCAGACAGGCAGACACCCTTCGGTCTTACTCCCACAGGCCTGAAGTCCCTGCTGGCATGAATGCTCTCATCCACTCAGGAAAGCACACCAATACACCAAATGCTCTTCCTCCCACAGGTACAGACAAGCAAGCACCTGTAACTTCAGACATTACAGGCTGTTATATGTAAACATTTGCAATTATCCTCTTGCGAGGCAAAATATTTTTCCAACCTTTCTCTGAGCTTCCATGGAAATCACTTTGGTGTTGATGCTACTTCTTTGATGGCACTCATCAACAAGCTAGATTGACCTGCTCTACCTTTCCATAATAGGAGTCCTTATGTCCACCCAAGCCCATGAGAAAGAAAGCATGCATGGTTTTGACACTTAACAAGATATTGCAAGATGGTAACCTTATTGCGTAGCAACTGGAAACAAGAGTTCCAGCTCTTGCACTGGCTGACCTAGCACAGAGTGGGGTCTGACATAGGGGAAGGGAACCAGAGAGTCCCACTCCTTTCCATACCCGATGGAGGAAACAGGACTCCAGTTATCTCAAATTTGAGCAGTTTTCCTTGACAGGAGTCAGTCACAACCTGGGCTGCAAGGCTCTAAATACTACAGATTCCCACACAGCAGACAGCGCATTTCCCAGAGTCACAAAACATAGGCTTTCCTGAAGACAACAATGCAACTATGGGAAAAATCACCCTCAAGGTAGAGGGATGGGGAGTGATTACAAAACAAACATGTGTTAAGTATTTTTTTATAAACAGAAATTGCAAGCTCACTGTGTGAAGAGATAAATTCGCCATGCCATCACAGACAAGACCAGCCTCTTGAAGCACACTTGAGATCAGTATTGGCCTTATGACTAACAAACCACGCCAGGGAAAGTGAGGGTCAAAAATCCAGCAATAAAATACTACTTCTGGCCCACACACCAAGCCCCGCGGAGCCCAATTCAGGAGAAAAGGGGCTCAGGCAAACTGCTTGCTGCTGAGCTGAAAGACTGAGAAAAAAATCACCCCAAACACTGCTCTTCTGGCCCCACACATATTCCTTCCACAGAAGGAATTATCCCAGATTATTGGCAATAATAGAAAAATAGAGCGCCAGACTCTGAAGATCTCAGTAAGACCAAGCCTTCCTTGCATTCGTAGAAAGTGGTAGGGAAGAACCAAGCTAGAGCCTCCAGTTTAGAAGTGAGCACTCAGCCTTCTGAGCCATCCAATGCAATCCATGTCCTGGCAAATAATGTGACAGCTACACACATCTACACATAATCAGTCATACTCCCTCTATCTCAGCTGATTCAATGGTACTAAAGGTGACACCTGTTACTGAAAACACACATGGAAAAACCTTTGCTTTACTGATCCACAGGCATCTCAAACTTTGTGTCGTGGTTTAACCCCAACCAGCAACTAAGCACCACGCAGCCGCTCACTCACTCCCCCCTCACCCAGTGGGATGGGGGAGAAAATTGGGAAAAGAAGTAAAACTCGTGGGTTGAGATAAGAACAGTTTAATAGAACAGCAAAGAAGAAACTAATAATGATAACAGTAACACTAATAAAATGACAACAGCAATAATAAAAGGATTGGAATGTACAAATGATGTGCAGTGCAATTGCTCACCACCTGCCGATCGACACCCAGCTAGTCCTTGAGCCACGATCCCCCACCCCCATTCCCCCCAGTTTGTACACTACATGTGGCATCACACAGTATGGAATACCCTGTTGGCCAGTTTGGGTCAGCTGCCCTGGCTGTGTCCTGTGCCAACTTCTTGTGCCCCTCCAGCTTTCTCGCTGGCTGGACATGAGAAGCTGAAAAATCCTTGACTTTAGTCTAAACACTACTTAGCAACAACTGAAAACATCAGTGTTATCAACATTCTTTGCATACTGAACTCAAAACATAGCACCATACCAGCTACTAGCAAGACAATTAACTCTATCCCAGCTGAAACCAGGACACTTAGCTAGAGTCAGTCTAGGATGCATTTGGGACTTTATACTATAAGCAGGGACTGGACAGAGAATTCATTTCAGGTAAGAGGGCTGGAAATTAGCTCTTGTTTTTATCTGTAAGTTGGGTTGTTTAGGGTATATATCATTATCTAAAATCCCTTACTCTTGTCATTTAAGTAATTTTGTTTTCTGTGAATGCTTGTAGCAGGCTATTGATACACTTATCAGGGCACAACCTGACACCCTAAGGCTGCCCCTTTTCCTGGTCCTGCCAATGGTTTGCTGAGTTACTGCACACAAGCCACCCAGGGGGAAAAAAAAAAAAAAAAAAAAAAAAAAAAAAGTTTCCAAACAGCTCCTCCTGGCTCAGAGTCCCAGACGGACTTCAGGTGTGGCCTTACACCATCCCTCCTCCTCCTCCACCAAGTTCCTCCAGCATCCCAGCACCTCAGTCCTTTGTTTCAAGGCCCAGCCATGCTGTTTTCACACGTTCTGCCTCGCTTGGCAGGCATTCATTAAAACCTCAACATCTAGTTGTTGGTCTTCATTGCATCTCCAAGGTAACTCCATTCATATGTTGTCAGCTCCTGACAGTTCACTTTTACCAGCCTGACAGGCTCTCTGACTAACATCCATCTTTTACTTATTTACACAGAGGAAAATATAACCCTTTCCACCCTTAAGTATAAAGTAGGTAGGCAAACTGAGCCAAAGAAATCACTCTCAGTCCATGGGAAAGTTTGTTTTTTCGATTCACTTGGGCACTTCCAATGCTCACAGAAAGTATACATTGGGCATTATGTGTGTTATCCCAAGTCTCCATACATGTTTACCTATCTACACAGGCCCACCCATTTGCCAATTCATATCTTAAAAACTTCTTCCTAAATCATTTCTAGTATACTAGTAAACTCAATGATATCCTGCAACAGGTAGTTTCATGGGAAAATGATACCTTGTATAAACACCTATTTCTTTTTCAGAGTCAGACTCAGAAGGTTTTCATTCCTGTCCTTCATTGCTTTCAAGACAGCCTGGAGTAAACAAAGCAAATATTGTAAATTTGGTTGAAGAAGAAAAAGTGACTTTCATCCTGCCACACAAAAGGAAACACCTGGTTGCTAAGGTCCTTAAAGATATTTTAATAGAGGCCTGTGCAACTCTGATGAAGAAAAGCAGAGAGTTGTTTGAAGTCAGTGGAAAGTCTCATCTAAGCTTAGATTTGTTTGGATGCATTGCAATTTTTCTGCACACGTGAGTGTGGTAATAAGAATCTTTCACTACATTCTTCCACAGTCAAATCATCCAAAGTAATTTTGCAATAGTGCAGAGTCAATATAATTTATAGCAAAAAGGAGTAGCTTGATGTCAGTTTATGTTTCCCCAAATCCTATTTTCATTGGGCAATTATCCTTTCAGTGGAAAAGGTTCCAAACGTCTTCAGTTTTCCAGAGAAGTGCCAAGCAGTTGTATAATGGTGTGGTAATTTTAAACCTATAATTTAGAAAGACCATTTCTGTCTGAATCCATCCTTCAAAAAAAGCTAGCCTTGGAGAGTTACACTTTAGATTTCAAAGCAAAATACCTGATTTGTTTTCGAAAATAAATGGCCACAGAAGAGGCATCCAGCAGGCTTGCAAAAGCACGTGCTGCATAAGCCATGCCTGCTGGTGCCAGCGAGATGCAAACAGAAGAGCACAGGGAGGGAAGCAGCAGAACCATTACTATTCTGCAACTTACTGTCTGCCCCTCGAAAAACTGCTCTAGCTAACTGCAAGAGGAACAGCTAAAGTGAAGGCTAAAACCAGAGCTCATCCTCTGACTAACCTGGGTCAATTTTAAAATGGCAAAAATTTGTGGATGGAAGGAACATGACACACACTGCCTTTCATTAGTGTATTTGATGTTTTTTAGGCCAGTATATTGTGGCTAACTTGCCCTGGAAAAATCAGATATCCCTGATCATTCTGTAATTTAGAAGAAACACAGTCAGACATTACAACATTAATCTCATCTAGTCTTCCACTCCTGGTGCTGAACTTCCCTTGTGAATGTCTCTACAGGTTTTGGCAGAAAAGGAATAGGATCTGGCAACTAGGAGATTTAAAGGATGGCTTGGTCCAAGGACATCACCCAGATCCATTTGTGCTGATGCCTTGGCTACAAATCATTTACACATCCTGAGCAATGCTTCAGGAAGAAATCCTTCCAGCTTTGCAGGGAAAGTCCTGTGTGCCTGAGGGCTGTTTTGCAGGAAGAGAAATGCATTAGAGCCATTCTCGATCATTAATGCATTTTGGTAGCAACCTACTTGACTGCCATATTTCTAATGATTCCATAAAAGGAGGTCAACCTCAAATGCACATTCCTGCTCTTCAAGCTGAAAACTGCACATGCAGCTGAGGTTAAAATTCACACTGGCCATGGTGAAGCTAACATGGATACTGCTTAAGTAAACTGTAATTATTCTCTGCAGCACACAAACAGTCATGGTGGTTTTAATTACCTAATAAAAGTATTTGAGGAACTGGGTACAGTTTTTACAACCCTGAAGTGTCCTTAGAAAGGCACAGAGGTCAAACACCAAGTTTGGGGTTGCCTGTGGGATTCCTGGCATTCATGATGGGAACTGTGGATCTAGCCGAGACCACAAACCTGACTGAATCCCTCCTCACTGGGTTACCTGACAAGCACATGCACTGGGAACAACCCATCCAATTAATACAACACACCACAGACCATAATTGCTGAGAGAATTCTATTCTAAGCACAGTTCATTTAAACATATTTTTAAACAGAAATGTACTCTGAAGTCCTTTTAAAAGCAAAGGGATTGATGCATACAGTTAAACAAGTGTCCAAGAGCAGTCCCAAGCTGCGACCTTTGATTCTTTCCCCAGCCTGGCTTGCATTCAGTTACAATAAAACTTGTGTTCAGTCTCTGGTTGATTTTAAATCCCAGTAAGATCCATAAAACAGACTGGAAAAAAAACATTATATGAAATCCCAGACCAAGAAGTAGCCTACTTATGGGGAAAGCTCACCCCGCAGTGGAGCCTGAGATAGGATGTGGAAACACCATTCTGGGAACACGAAGCATCAAGCTGTAGTTTTCTCCCAGTCATAAAAAACTCCTGCCTCCAAACCTTGTCCCATGCACATTAACCTATTTATGTTTGTATTTGTTATCTAGGTCAACTGCACTAGTCTAACAGCTGTGTTCCTGGAGTTAGGACCACCAGAGTTTCAAGATGCCCTGCTCAAATATATACCTGCTGTTGTTTAAAGCCACACACCTATTTCCCTGATACATACTCCTTTTGCACACTCACAGTGTTTATGATACATACAATAGCAGTGACTGTGCTATTAACTACCGCAGAAACATCTACCCCAACTCAGCCATATAAAAAACTGCTTGTGGGATGGTCTGGGGTGAGCCAGGAACTTCAGGCAGTTCAGCTAACATCCAATACTGGAAACTTTTTGCAACTTTTTCCATAATATTTTTAAACAGATAAAACACACAGTGTGTCATTAATTACCTAATGCCCTGTTGGCATGACAAACATTGCAAACAAGAACAAGCAAACCCAGAGTCCTCTGGGTAAATTCCCACTGAATCCAGGAAGATTTAGGACATAAGCAGAAAATAAACAGCAGAAAGGGAGCTGAGGGGGATCATCTAATGAAAAGCCTAAAAGAACAACAAAAACTTACCGAGACAGAACTCTGTAATCTTTTACCTCTCTGCAAATGCCACAACTGGCTCCACACAGCACTTCATACACTCAGAACACCAATGGCTCCACTCTCCTTTATGTGCAGAGCAATGAGGTTTGTTTAATGCGAGCGTAAGTGCTTTTTACCAGCCTAAAACCACCACGCAAACAGAGGGAACAGGTTAGACTGTAACGAAAATGAAATGAATACCAAGCAGCACCGTATATGTTTGGATAGAAATGTCGCCATGCGCTCCTCCCTCCACCTGACACAAACAAGTAAGACCATGGAAGAGCACTGCCACCCATGCACTGCTACAGGCCAAAGGTTTAGTGTTTGTCAGCATCTTCTGTGTCGCCAGCAAGAGCACAGAGTCATCTCTGCCAATCTTTGAGGCCAGGATTTAAGCGTGTATTTTCATCTCACTTTAAGGTATACTGAGAGCTTCTCCTAACCAACAGATGAAGGTTTTAGGATTAGGTCCACAGGAGAAACATGCAAAGGACACCTACCAAAGAAAGGTGCCTCTTGCAGACCATGTCAGGAATGTGCGCTATGGCAAGCGGTAGCATGAGAGGTTCCCAAAGCTCCCAGAGAAGCAGGAAGATGAGCAAGCATTAGTTAAGCAAACCAGGAAAACAGCATCAATGAGAGGGACGCAAGCCCTGCCTTCTTTTGAAGCAGGTACAAACACACAGAGTAGCAACCATCAAACTGGCCACAGCACGGACAGAAACAAACTAATCTCTAAAGTAGAAAGGGGATGGTAGAAGACAATAATACTTCCAGGAAGGATTTTCCAGCGTAGGTTGCCTGGCCATGATCACCAGCATATGGCAGCAGCTGTCAGCTTGCAGGTGCACACCTTCTACCTTCCAAACCAAGAATACCAGCCATCCCAGTCTCCCCAGACTGGGACTTACACACCAGATACCTGTCTCCCCTCTACCCTTGCCCTCAACTTGTCCCACATTTTGGATGACCAGCTTAGTCTCTCTGCCTCTAACCCAGACAGACAGAGCTTCAGACAGTTCTTGTGCAGTCTCTTGGCAGGCCCTCCTGGAACCCCTGAGAGCCTGTACATTATCCAAGTTTACTTCCACCGAAAAGAGCTCATATGCCACTTTGCAGAGTGGCATGTGCCTGCCTTGGAGCATCGCAGGAGTTGCTAACAGGAGCCTTGCTAAGGACTCACAAACATGAGCTCCTACAACGCCACACAGCTATAACCCACTGCATCATTAACTGGCCACAGCTTCAAGCAGACCTAGTGCCTCAATACTGTGTGTGGAAGCCAGGCACAAGAACTGTAGAGGCTGTTAGCCGTAAGATCACCCTCTTTGTTGCTGTAATTGAGCCAGGTCCAGCATCAGGAACCCAGCAGCTGCTGCTCAGGAAGTCTGCTCCACACTGCCCATTACCTCCACTCAGCTCGGGTCCCCACCCAGGGCTTCCAACCAGATCACCAAGCCACGCTAAAAATACCCAGCTCACAAAACCAGCTCTTGGCTGTAGCCACTCCACCCTCAAAGTACAGAGACTAACTATACTGCCTTCTGCAAACAAAAGGAGAATTCAGTCCTCCATCTATTTATAAGCTGCTTATTCACAGCTTGCAAGCACAAATTCTTTTCAGATGAGGAGCTTGGGGGAAGAGATTATGCTTTTTCTGGTTCCATGTTACACAGAGCCCAGCACCCAACCTGGTCATTCCTTCACCGTCTGAGGTTTTTCCTCTTTCTTTCAGCTCTCACATCTAGTCTTGTGGCTATCTTGCCCACCAGCATGCAGAGCGTGATGCAATCCCACTCCCGTGCCACACTGAGAACACCAGTTTGTTGGTAAAGCCAGGCGTGTGCCAGGTGTATTCTGGTCCGACTAGTATAAAGGCATTTTTATATTAATATAAATGTTTATATCTTCCTTACTCCACTTCTGACTCATAGCATATCTAGAGGACGAAAGGCATCACTGGACACCTTGTCTAGGCAAGCATTCCCAGCTCTTGGCTATGCTGGAAGAACAGCAATAACGAGAACAGTGGAAAACGTCTGGCTAAAGACCAGGTTAAAAGTCTCCCTGTCTTGCTGCCCAGCCCTATGGCAACTGCCTCACTTCAGTAAGATCTCCCAGTGCTGCTTGCCTGGCTTCTGGCAGCTTCTCTGACACTTCCATCATAAGCCTGGAGAAGTCTTCAAAATCCACCACAAAATAAGCAATGCATTAGTCCACCTTCCACAACTGGCTTAGTGAGTTGCCTGCAAGCCACAGGTTGGTTGTTCAATACACTAGATATCCAGAAGCCACTAGATATCTAGAAGCCTGCTAGCCAACTCTATGTACCTTATTAAAAAGACTGTGTTTATTAAAAATTTCCTGTCCAAAAGTGCAGAAGCAAGTATTAATAGCATTAAAGTGATGGATGTCTCTGTGGCATTTGTCCACACTTACCAACAGGAACTTCAGCTCAGCTAACAGCTCTGCATTTCAATACCCAGAAAGACTGGGACAGCATAACCTGGAAGCTTTCAGCTAACAGACCTGGAGAAGCACTAAGCAGATGTGCTGGTTTTAAAGCCAGCCAGCTCCACCAACAATGAATAAGTGACAATGTCGCCTTCTGCATTCCACCTGCACCTCTGGGTGGCCAGCCTGTGCTGAAGCTATCATTACAGCACTTAAAGAGGTGCCACAAAGATACTGGCTCATCAGTACCACACCCACAGCAACTCTAGGCCAAATTCAGCCTCGTCTTCCTGGAGGTGGGAGAGCGGTGCGGGACCAGCTAAGCACACCTCATCCCCTTGGCCAACCCCTTGTGATGGTCTGTCTGCAAGATGCGTATTCTGGTAACAGAGCTCTTCCTTTCTAAGCCAGGAAAAGGCTGAGATTCAGAAGGACTGCTTGAAGAAGTCCTTCCCTTTGTCGGTAAGTGGTTGGATGGGCAAGGCTATCTTTTACAGCAGTACTTGGTGGAGAAAGGAGTACAGAGACTTTTGATCAGCTCACATTGGGAACAGAGAGCAAGTAGAGTTACCGGTCAAAGCCACTGCTGTGATGCTGCAGCATCTCTCAGGATGGCACCATCCAGGAAGGATTCCTGGAGGCTCTTAAAGCATCTGTCAGAAACAAACAGATGTACCACAATGCGTCTCTCCTGTATGACCACATCTCTGATGGGATGAGTTCAATTCCTGCAGGAAAGGAGCTGTATCACTGGTTTAGCAAACCCTCGCAAAGCCCACTGCTCTGTGTCATGAAACACTCAAAGGGCATCTCGGCTCTCCAGGAGGGCAGAGCAGGGAAACATGCCAAAACCAACTGCAAGGGAAGAGCTTCATTACTAAAGAAAGACTAAAGCAAATCTTATTTGCTATGTGCTCGAGAAAGGTATTTGGCAGATAACATCTGACTGCACAGAGCACAAGCCTGCTTCCTTGCCTGTTTTAGCATACTATCTCTAACCTGCAGTCAAGCGTTTTCAGACAGGTTTGTCCATCTCTATTCTTACCACCCCCTAGTATTCTTTTTGCCACATGAAGCCACAAACTAGCAAGAAAGTAAGCCATGAGAGTTGGCAAAACACGTCCTCTGCAGAGAAGCAAGTCAATCTCTTGCTTATTTAATCCTAACGTGATGGTGCAGCTGGGCTTGTCCTCTTTGTGTCTCTTAAGAAAAATCACGTTTTTTACCTTTAGCTCTGCACTTCAGGTTGGCATATTTTAACTAACTGGAGCTAAGAGTCCAGAAAACTTGTGCTCTTATAATTTTTGCCTCTATTTATGTGCAATTCTTGCACATTTTGACAGTTACCTGTTCACAGCTGGCTCAACTTCTGACAAAGAAGTCTTCTGCACTTGGGACTGTCTGCTTGATCAGGCTTTTGCACCACAAAAGAGAAGAAAAAACTAAAACAATGGGACGTCACTAACACAAGAGCCAAAAGGTGACTCAGAAGGGTAAAGCCACTTGACTTGCTTTTGTAAACAAATCGATTTCAAGTATTGGGGGAGTGGGCGTGGAATTAAAGACTGTTAAGCATTGATCAAGATTTTACAATTCAAAGTTCAGAAAAGCAGTACAACAGAACCTGCTGAGTGCACAGACACAACCAGTCCTGTGCCATTTTCACATGTCACCAGTCAAAAATCTAATATTAGACCCACACACATCAATAGCCACTCCACACTAGCTTAGTAGGCCAACTACAATATTTTGTCCCTACCCTGCTTTGATCCTATCTGTTAAAGAAGCCTTTGGAAATCATAACCATAGGAGCCTTTACAGGGTTACCAGAGCTCAGAACCTTTAATATCTGCACACCAGTTTGGAGAGAGGGAGCAAGTGCAGAGCCATGGAGGATCTAAAACCAACAGTGCCTTATACAGAGCTCTCTGGCCAAGTGATAGAGCTTTTCCCCCCGTTTAAAAGGATCCTGGAACAAGGAAGAGTGGACTTCTTTAGTCCTCTGCCTCAAGGCAAGCATTTCCTCAATTAAAATACTGCATGGATTTTAGTTTCTGCAACTACTCCACAGGCTACAAGAGGACTAACTTTCTCCCATTATATTTATTCATTTACACTCGTCAGGCTGGAGAGGGCCACATATTTGACCTGTAGCATACACTCTCCATTCATACTGGCAGGCAATGAATATAACCTGAATTAAACAGAGAACATGCTACACAGCCTCAGCATGTGCCCAAATGCTGTGCAATCAAAGAATTATGTGTGTATCCCCCGCCCCTGCCCTTGCTAAAGTAATCAGAGCAGTAAATTATCCTTAGGGGCTCTATCAGATCAGGTTTCAAAGTTGATCATTTCCCTGCACAAGAACACAGGCTTAGCTTAAAACCAAAACAAAACATAAAAAGCAGGCACATTCTCCCCATTCTCCTAAGACTCTAAAGTTGCTGTGTGTTGCTTAAAATAAAATTAAAAAAACATACCACAACAACCCGCACTATCTGTGCTTCTCACATTGTGTCAGAATGAAAAGGCTTTAGCGCACTAATTCTACCCAAAATTGCATCAAGGGCATTTCACCAGTCCAGCAAGAAAATTGTGTCTGCATGGCCTGCCAGAGCTGCTGACAGCAGTCACAGCGAGCAGGGAAAAAAACCCAGTTACACAGCCTGTCCTCACACTCCCCTCTCACTCAGCACCGAAATGCTGACCCCTGTCTCCCTATGATGGGTAGCAACTTGCACTGTCATCCACTTGCTGAATTTTCAAAGAGCTGGTCTTTTCCCACTGTTTGGGTGACATACCCTTCAAGTTATTTTGTTATCTTCTCTCCATTCCCTCCCTTAAAACTTCCCAGCTCGTGATGGCAAGAGAGAGTTTAACCAGAGCAAGGCTGCAGATGCACGGAGCCATTACATGCCACTCTGCCATCCGCTACGCCCTTGTCTGCACCCACATGCCAGCATTTATCTCACACTCAGGCTGGAAGCTCCAGGGTGCAAGGGCTGCCTTTCTACTTTGCTGTTTGCACAACACATAGCACAGAGGCCTTCACACGCTGATAGGCTTCAGGTACTTTAACAGTACAAACAGGAGTTGTGCAATGCCCTGGGGGTTTCAAACAGCTTGTCTCTCTGTCCCTGCTTCTCATACCAGTTCTGCAAATGGGCAGTGAATATTTGTTTGTGCAAACCGTACCACTGTGTGAGGAGATCAGAGCTTGCTTCAGCCAGAAAGCATTCCTTGCAGTTAAGGTCCTTGGAAATCCCCTTGCAGAAGGAGTGCCTTGGTAAATCACACAGCCGTAATGCCATTCATCACTGGCATGATCAATTAAGGCTTGTGTTTTAGAGGTGCACAAAATATCCAGCCCTCTCCCCACTACAGAAGATTAGTCTGATTTGGCTTGGAAAAGGAATTTTACCCTTCTAAGTGAATCCTCCCAGACAAGTTCTTGAACTGGGAAGAAGCAGTCAGGATAAGAGTAAAATTCATTACACTTCTCACCTTTGCTGTTTTCAACAAAAGTCCTCACTACACGAAGCTGCTCTCTAGCCTGCACCAACGATGGGTCACCTCACAGAGACTCCCAGTGCCTGCTTTTTGCTCATCTTCATCTCCTCTTCTCCCACTCTTGGGGCTCACCTGTAGTCATGGGTGAGGGTGACACAAGACTCCTCCTTCCTCAGTCTGGCCAGGAGCGCTCCACCCTCCAGCTGCAGCCTGACCAGCCGTGCGTCTTCAAGAACGTTCTTCATCAACTGCCTATAATTCCTCAGCAGCACAGCTGCCTCCTGGAAGGATCACAAAAGTGAGATGAGCAGTTAGTGCAACCTACAGGCAACAACCAGTGCCCAGCCCAAAACACACACAAACCACATCTCACCTTGGCCCAACCTAGGAAAGAGGGAGGATGGTTGCCACAGCTGTTTCTCTCAAGCCTGTCAAGTCCAAAGTGATAAACAATGCTCCTTACGCTCTCTGTACCTTCCTCACCAGGCTAAAATTGAAACCCAATTCCTATCATTGTCCATACTCCATTTACTGGGCATAGAAATAAGCTTTCCAGCCTCATTTTTCACTCACAGCTAGCTCCTGCTGTTCTTAGAGCCTGGACCTGCATAGCTCCAAGCTGTGGGACAAGATGCATATGAAGGGTTTGCAGATATACACATGTATGCAGGAAGGCCCAGAGAGGCCACTACAATATCTTCCTTTGCTTTACTGTCAGGACCCTTAGTGCAGAGCTGGCAGCAATCTCCTACCACATCAGGGGTACAGCAGCTTCTCAAGAGTGGGGGAACATAATGATTGCAACAACACAGGCTCAGTCTTTGTACCCTCCTCTTCTTGTCTGCTTCTGTTTTGGAGGCAGCAAAGCGGGAACCACAGCACAGATTTGGCGTGGTGAACACTGTTATGTTGTCGCCTAACTTTATTCCAGGCCATTCAAGCCAACTTGGTGTGGCACAGCCTGAGGCAGCTGCTCAGCACTAGAGATGTCAAAGCTAGTACCAGCTACAGAGCTGTGGAGCTGCTAAGAATGCACTCCAATGCTGGAGCAAGCAGCCATCAGCAACAAGCACAGCTGAAGAGATCTCCTGGGTGACACTGAGGGATCAGAGAACCAGCTTCTACACCCAGTAGAGCCTTTATCACTTAATTTGGATTAGCTTCTACTACTCCCACTGTCCTGACAGCTCCGCAGTGACACACAGCACTCAGAATACCCTGCTACTAGAGTTTGTAAATTCAAAGCTAGGGCTTTTCTGCAGCCATCCAGCCTCCTTCTCTCTTCTGACTCAGGACTACCTCTAATACCAGGTGAGGGACATGCTTACCTCAGCTCTTTCTGGTAATTTTCCATGTTCCACTTTATGAATAGCTCCCTGGAGGAAGGCACAAGCACCTTGGCATCCTTGTAGCAAATGTTCCAGCTTCTACAAGAAGAAAGGACCAAGGCAGAGATTATGGTCTTACAGCTGACAGGAAAGCTGCCTTTTCAGCTTGCAGGTTAAAAGTACAGAAATCAAGAGAGGATCAAACACATTAACCCAAGGGTTCAATTAAACCATTTGGTGAGGCTGTATCAGCAAAGAGAGGCCCATCAGAGGCTTCAGATGCATCATGCTATACCAAGGCCTCTATGCAGACCTTATAAACTTGCATACTCGTGGCTTGTATGGGTCATGCTTTACAGAAAAGAAAACCAGTCCACTTATGTCCCACAATCTTCTACTATTAGCATGTCTTGTAACTTCCCACTAAGATGAATCATTATGCATGAATTTTGGAGGAACAAAACATAGAACGAGTACTTGGAATTTCTCTACTTTAAATCATTTTTCTTCATATTAAAAGTAGTGTAAATTAAAGATTAGGAAACTGTAAAGCTTCCACAATTAAGCACCTTAAACTACTGACAAATCTGAAAACCCTCTTCTGTTCGGCTAGAGGGGACTGGGGGGGAGACGGGGGGACGGACGACACCCAAACCCCCAAAAAACCCCAAACATTTCACAGGGGTTCACAAGACAGTACATTTTAGAAAAGTCAGTGATATAAAGCCTAAATACTGTCAGATGCCACCCTCTAGCCACTGAAATCAGAGAAGGGAGAAACAGCTATTCCAAAACAACCGCACTCGAAACAAAACAAAAAAGCAGCTGTTTGAATCTTTACTGAATTGAATTCCCTCCTCCCTGGAATGCTGGAACAGCCCCAGCAGTAACAGATTAGCAGGCAGGATGCAGGTGAGATCACCAAGACAGGAAATAAACTCTGTTTGCCACATAGCTGCAGATCTAAAGGGGTAGAGTATATGGGTCATTATCACACACAGTACATCATATAAATAGGCAACCCATACAGATTGATTCCTACACTAACTCCTTTTGGTAACATTTTGCATGTTAAGATGCAAGACACAAACAAGAAGTAGTCTGATATCATGCTCCTTCCTTCAAGAATGATCCTTCTGCACAGAGCGAGCACCTCAGCTCTCAAGCTTTTCTCAACTCAAGCTTTTCCCAACTCTGTCCAGAAAACTAATGCATAACCTCTTGCAAAGCTTCTCTGCTTTCTCACTGCCAAAGAAACCTCAAAGTCTCAAATTCAATCCTAGGCACCAAGATTAGGTTTCTGTAGCTCTACTGCATCAGCATGGGTTCATACTACTACTTTTGGATGCAAATTTAAAAAATAGCTTCTAAAATAATTTGGAAAAGATAAATTAACATTTGGCACATGCTAAGCCTAACTGCTGAAGTTTGCCACCAGCAACACAGTGGTGTTATCAATGATATCTTAACCTGCTTCAAATGCTGCAGTGGGCCACACAGCACTCTGGGCAGTGAGGTCAGAGCCAAAAGACCACTGAATCTTTTGGAAGCAGAAGTGATGGTTCTGTCATCCACTAGGGTGAGCAAGTCAAACTCAAAGTGAAGACAGCTGATTTGTGCGCAAATTTACGGAGATTTAATCCTGTCTAGTCTCAGTGTGCCAAATATCTCTCAATACAGCTTTTAAAGATTCAACAAGCACATGATCCACAGGACTTACGCCCCCTTCACAACATGAGTGTACACAGAGCCGAGCATTGGTGCCACAGATGCTGCCTTTGCAGACTTCTGGCAGTCTGCACATACCCTGCTGCATGGCCAGCAACACCTGCAGTCCTGCCACAGATCATCAGCATGTGCTGCACTGGTGCCTGCAGCACCCTTTGCCAGGGCTACCTTCTTTATGAACTGTGTCTGGGTGCTGCACTTTCAGGCCTTCTATCTCTGAGGCTTAATCTGGGTCAGCTCAAACATTTCCACAGAGTGGTCAGCCTCCCTGCACCTTGTGGTGGCTCTAATCCGCACCTGGGTAGGGTTCACTGTAGAGTTCTTGATCCATGACTCTTCTGGAGCAAAGCGTAAAGGTCAGACAGGATCATGGTACCAAGGCATACTCAAAACAGCCAAACAACAGAAAGAAGGAACGTATTGCTGGTGCTGCCTCCCACTGTTACCTTGGTCCTAAGACTCACTGAACGGAATCTGCACAGGGAGGCTTTAGTTTCCTTGCCTCACGTAGCCAGCTCTCAGAGGAATATGATGCTCCCCTGGGCTGAACCTTCTCTGTATTTTTAGTTTAGATGCTTTCTAAAGAGTTCTCGATGACAACTTTGGTAAATAAGTCAATTACATCTAAAGGAGGAAAAAGATGTCCCTAGAAGTATCTGAACTGATTATCAGGAACTTCCAAGTCTCACTCCTGCAAGGACTGCAGTTTTTACTAAGGAACTCCCAGCTTGGTCTGGGGAACCTGCTCCAAAACCAACAAGATCTAACTATTTTTATTTTGCTCAAGTTCTTGATTGTTAGTTCAATGGCAACATGATACTAACACCTTCTCCTGAGGTTAGTCTGCCCTTAAGTCTCTGAGTATAACCAAAGTGAACTGCCCCACTGTGTATCACAACAAAACAGGATTCTGTTTCAGATTTGACCATATTTTGAAGGGAAAGAAGAATTAATGCAGTTCATGCAGATGAGTTAAAACCTAAAATTTTAGTTCCTGCAGTCATGCCAATAGGCCATAATGTGCATCCATTTTATGAAGACAGTATTAGTATTCTTTCGATAACAGAGATTCATTCGCATACATAGCTATTACAGGAACCACTGTCTTTTAATGCTTGTAGGTTCAGCTGTTGACAGGCTCCTCTTGCTTCAATTCTGTTACCATACCATTTCTTCTCTCAAATACCAAAGAATACAAGACATCCTACTCACCATGCGGAAGCTTAACCAGTCCCGGTGGCAGTAAGGGAAGGTCCCATCCAGTTCTAGAGGCAGCTGTGAGCTGTCTATGTGCTTATGGAGGGATTTCATGGAGGTGAGAAGTTCAAACTGCACAGGAATAGAAGAAATAAAAGCACATTTCCATTAGAGTGCGAGTACTGGAGGAGGAGGGGAAGGTTAACAAAAGACAGGATCCTTTATTTCTTTATCTATCTTGCATAGAAACAAGGCACACAGCGTATATCTGCAATATCACTACAATATGAAGGAGGGAAAAAAAAGTCAATTCAATATTAGAGCTGGTTGCTGTACAGCTTAGTGGGCGAACCCTGAGGTAATGCAGGCCACAACATGCTGTTTCACCAAGTATAACATCTGTGATGGAAGTTTGACAGCAGCCAGCCTTCTCCAGAGCCAGTACCTCCTAGTACAAGCAGAGCAACTCCCTCATATGTTCCCATGTAGTGCTGCAATTTGCATTTGTCTGGAGAGTCTGAGAGGTTAAATCCAGCTCCCAGCTTCCCCATCTCACTTCCTGGAAAAAGAGTCTAACAGAGCAGCCTCTGCCCTACCTCCAACTCTCCACGCATCACAGCAGCTCTTTGCTCCAAGTGTTTCCTGGATCTCAACACAGATAACTTGCCTTCTGGGAGTCTGTAGGACCTCAGAGCATTTTTATACTCACCAGAGAAACAGACAAGTGCTCCTGCAGGTACATGGAAGCCAGCCCAGACACAGAAACTCAGGTGCAGACGTTTAACCCCTCCACACACACACCGTTAAGTCTCCACCTCCTTACAAAATAGTGATGATGCTTCCAATTCCTCCTGCACGCCTGTGTCTCTATTAGCCTTTGCTCTGTTCCCTCCTACACACTTTGTAATTGTTCAATGTGTTTAATGTCTTCTGTAGCTCTCCCTGCATGCACACACCTGCAGCCCCCTTTCTGACTTCAAATTCTTCCACATGGGGGCAACGAGGAAATGGACTAATAGCATTTGTTATTCTTAAGCCTTCTGAGGCAGCACACCACACACACAGCAAACCTGATGCTATTCACAGTGTCTTCATCCACAGGAGCCAAAAGGGAGGTCCTGGCCTACTCTGAAGTCTACAGGGTTTCAGCAGGCACAGAAGTGCCATCCACTCTTGTAGCTTATAACAGTCTTAGAGCAGAGGGAGATAATAAGATGCAGTCTCATGCTCTATTCACTCACCACAGAGTGGCTGAGAGTCTACATTTTTTATACAGCTATGGAATACTAAGGCAGATTTACTTCTAGTGGGGGTGTTCAGTGATGTTGTGATGATTTTCCCTCGTCCATTAGCACGTCCTGTTAGTCTTCCCAGACATTTCAGCTACAAAGGGAACCTCACACACATAACCATCTCCTCTTCCCCCTCTCGCAAAGTGCTCTCAGCCACTGACAGCAGCAGCTATGAGGACAGGAAACACAAGATATGGAAAATCCAGGAAAGCAACAAGTACCTTCAAAGGATGGAGTTCAGGATTTAGCCTAATGTGATCTCTTCCTGACCAGGGATTTCCCCCTTTTTAACAGGAGAACGTGAAAAGCATCTCTATTACTGTTAATTGTGCAGAGCTCCTGCATACAGCTATCCATGTTCCCAACAAACCCTGGGTGTCTTGAGGGCCCCAGCAGACTGACATAATTATGGCGCAAATGTCACCGATGGACTTGGCAATAAACAGAGCATGACAGAGATCTGTTCAGCTCACATAAAGTTTACAACCCTATAAATACCACACCCGTAGGAGACCACAACCATAAAATTCAGAGAACAACTAGAGATTTCATGTGAGAATAAACATACATCAGCGGACAGAGAACTTGCTGTTCAGAGAGTTAAATAAAGGATATCAAGAGCTCCCCAGCAACCCCTGGATGAACGGTTCCATTACCTGCCCTGCTGGTGGCTTCTCCATCCGAAACGTCAGATCCCTTTCAACCAGAAGCAGTACTCCATGAATACAGTGAGGATCTATGTCCTACAACAGAACAGAGCACAAATCCATTACCGATCTGCCTGGGATGCTAAGGAGAATGTGCCATACCAGGTTTGTACAGGAGATTGCAATTTATCCTTCAAAGGTATTTATGAAGCCTGGAAGGCAGGCACCAGGTGTAGGGAAGGCCATTCTACAGAGCATGAAAGCTATGTCTGAAGGTAGTTTGCTTCAGATCAACTAGTCGTGCAGTATTTAAGGAAGCAATGAAAAAGGTCAGGTCTTGGCCGTACTAAAAATGCTCTGACTTCTACACAAGGAAATGTGTCAGGGGAAAAAGAAAGAACCATGTTCAACGTCCAAGTTTTTTCTTCATAACTGTCCTGGTCACTTCTCCTAACTGAACAGAAGTTTTTTTTCCCCCCACAGTGCCAAAAAAGTTGTCTTGTCTTTGCTTACTGCCAACCCACAATCAAGGGCTTGCATCCTGTTGCTACTGTTAAACCAACCGAAATTCCAAATATAAGGGATGTCTGGCAACTGTAGTTCAAACTCCGTGATCCAGGAGCAGCTCTCCAATTATAGAACCACTCTACAGGGAAGTGAGAAACAGGCAGAGAGCAACAGCAGGAAGAGGGAAACATAGCAGAGAGATCCAGACCATGGAGTCAGGGCCCACTATATAAGTGATGCCTGTACCAGGACAGCAAGGAGAACAGCCATTTAAGCTGTTGTTCCACATGGTTAAGTAAGAGCCATCCTATCTAGCTATCTCCTAGATGGTCTTTGCCTTTGCAAAGATCTCAGAAACTGTCAAGCAACAAACCCTTTCTGGTATTGCTCGACCTGCAAGGAACTTGCCACACAGCAGGCCATGACAACAAGAGAAACCTGTTTAAATAAATGGCTCCAGCAGTGTTTAGGGTTAAATATCTGACATGAGCAACAGAGTCAGAGGCAAGTGGACCAGCAGAGACTGAGCCACCTAACCTGACACTGGGCCCAGTACAGCAATTAAGAAACAATGCCAACACAAGAAGACCCAATTCTGCAAGTGAAAGCAGCAGCAGAGATTCCAGAGCAGAGGAAAAGACCTTTCATTCATCTAGTCCGAAAACAGGATCCTTTTGAACAGGCAGGAAAAAATCCCAGCTGAAACACCTTCCAAAACCATGAGAGGTTTCTAAGTCTTCTCAAATCCCTTTCTCCAAAGCAAATTCTTCACACTTTCACTGCTACTTGAAGACTGATCAAAAGGCCAAGAAGAATTTATTGCCTAATTAGGCTGTATTAGCCAAATACTGAAGCTCATCTGAAGAAAGGATGGGAAGGTATTACAGCTGTATCAGCAGCTCTGAATTTGACTGCTAGAAAGTACTGAAAGGTGAAGACTAGCCACATTTTCAAGACAGATCATGGCACTAAATAAATTTATTCTTTCACAATGCCTCTTCTACTCCAACAGTCATGAGATGTACAATCTGAGTGAGGGATAAAAGGTAGTGATGGTGTAACACGAGGTTACAACAACAGCCAAAACACTCACTCACTTGTTTGTTACTCCTGAAAATAGAAACTGAAAAACCTTTCACAAATAAAGCTGTCAGGGGAGAGGTTCAGGGTTTTCCAGTCCAAGAAGAGGTAATGTTTCCAAAGAAATAAAGTTTTTTTCACCATATTTTTAGATTTAAACAGCTGAAGTCAGTCTCATCCAGCACTGATGGGGCAATCCAAATTGACTATAACAGTTTACAGGAGTGCCTTGGGAGACAGGCAGAGCTGGAAGCAGCAGGAGGCTACTTGAGGAAGCTTTCCCGCAGCCTTCTGCACAATCTCTTACCGCCTTTGCTAACAAAACCAGCTATCTGGAAGCAAAGAAACAGAGTCCCACACATGTAAGTGGACTTCTCACCTCCCAAAACAGGCACAGCATGGACCGTGTAGAATAGAGGGGCATCAACAGGAGCTCAGAAAGCACCAGGGTAAATACCCATCCCTTTGTTATTATTCTTTAAAAAGAGAATTAGATACTTTCTTCCACCTTTCTCAGACTGAAGTTTCAAACAGTCTTCTGGCTTCCTGACCCAAATGGAAGCCCATGGTCAGACTTAACATCACTGGCACAGTTTGAAGCACAGGCCACCAGGAATGCCTGTGCAGATAGGACAGTCCCCAGATACCATGCTCAATCTCAGAGTGGCCACTTCTAATGGAGTAGTAGGAGGTCCCTGGTCTTCAATGTCAGACCAAGGTCCTCTGTACTTCTGCACTAACAGGGCATGTAAATATACCCCTTGAACAGAAAGGTTTGCACAGAATTTTTCTGCTTTGAACTCCTACTGTATTTCTGTCTTCATAAACAGACTCTTCCCTTCCCAATCCAACACACAGATGCAGCAGATTACAGGATCAAGCCTTCGCACTGATATGCGAAATTCAAAAGACTCTTGCTCTGTAAAGACTCAGGCAGAGGGAAATCCCAGATACCTGTTCACTGAAGGCCAGCACAAGCATTCTACTGTCCATTCCCTGCCTGCTCCCTGGGGATCAGGACCCTGCCTGACCAAGGGATCAGCCCAGCACTACTGAGCAGCAAAGATCCTCTGAACAGACCCCATAGCACAGAGCTTACTGGTGACAACCTGTAACCAAACATCACAGCAGCATTTACCTCTGCAAAAATCCTTGCTCCAAAGCATCGTTATGCAGCTTCCCACAGGAACAAGCATGATCTATTCTTGCAGCACATACGCACTGTACATTTCCCCTCACCTCCATACAAAGCTGCCAGAGTTCCTCCTTGTTCCTTCCTGAGTTAGCTCTGCTGCAGTGCTTTATTCTGTCCCTGCTCCCTCTGCTCCCAGTGCTGTCTGGGACAGAAGGATTTCCCAGCCACCCATACTCTAAAACGGAAGGGGGAAGAAAGCCTTGCAGAACACAACTCCCCCCACCCTGAAAGCAGAGAGGATGAGCAGCTTTTACTAGTTTACTAGATGACTAGACAGACCAAGTGACTGTCTCCCAGTGCTGTAGGGAAAGCTACCTGCAAGCACCAAAAGTTGTTTATTAGCACTTTAAAAGTCCGTTCATGCATTTATTCCGTAAAGATGGAAGAGTGGAGTAAGTATTTCCTCAGACTGACAGATCTTGACCCAGAAACTTGTGGTATCAAAGTCTTCCCTCCCCAGGGAGGTTCTCTAGGGTTAATAGATCCAAGCACTGCAGCAGGAAGGGACTCTGCATTAGGTCATCCCATCTGTGCTTACCCACTGTGAAGCAGTGCTCCTCACTGCTCAGGAGGAAAACGTCCCTTCAAAATCAAACAAGCAACACTGGATCTCAACATTTAACAGATTCCACCCACACCATTATAGTAGGCTTCACAAAAGCCATGTAAATAACATCCTGTTAAAGTGGAGAATAGAACAGCAGAGAAATGAGCTACAGAGAGTCTGCCACAGATACGAGACACTGGGAGATGCGTCAGGGATTTCAGAAAGGACCCCAAGGAGATGATCTGCTTTGTGACCTTACAGGCACAACATACAGTCTGTGCTTCTGTATCCACCAGCCAGCAAACCTTGCTGTGCTCTAGAAAGCCTAGCTTGCCTCACTGTAGTTGCAGTCAGTTTTCTGCATTTATCCTTGTTTCAGAGCAGATGAGAGTACTGCCATGGGATCCCAGAGATAAATGCTAAGGATCTCCAAAAGGCTCAGAGGAACCAGGGGATTATTCCTGTGCCATAACCAGATGATGAGCTAGCTAACAGGTCTTGTTTACAGAGTCTGCGGAAGAGTCAGGGTAAGGACTGAAAAACCACAAGCAGAGTAATCAGCCTCTGTCAGTTACTGGTACCTGGAGCACAAACTCAGCTCCAGCAATCTGTCTTGCAGCACATTAATCCCTGTTAACTAACTGTTGCACCACCCTGAGAAACAAGGTACTCGGAGCCAAACAGCCATCGCAGCAGGATATTAGAGAGGCACTGCAAAAAACCTTTCCCCCAGCCCCTCTTTTCAGAGGGTAGGAAACTTAAGGTTAGAATGGCTTTATTCCTGCCATGCTTGGATGAGAGTGGGGTCCCAAAAAGCACATTGCGTCTCAATGTGTTGCCGATTTCCAAATCATTCCACTAAGACACAACGATGCAACCATGGGCAATGAAACACTCAAAAGCATTAGCAAGCCCACTGCCAGGTGGGCACGGCATAAAAAGAGAAGATAACTTCCTTGTTACCTCTGCAGAACTGACCAGAGCACCAGATTACTTCACCAGAGAGAA
This sequence comes from Haliaeetus albicilla, assembly GCF_947461875.1. NCBI lineage: Eukaryota > Metazoa > Chordata > Aves > Accipitriformes > Accipitridae > Haliaeetus > Haliaeetus albicilla. The sequence goes on along the minus strand of NC_091492.1, from coordinate 22,497,610 downwards.
CGAGCACACTGATAGAGCTCACAGCTCCACCCAGCCCAGGAAGCAGGAAGGCAGACCTCTGACTCAGCCTCCAACTCTCAGATGTGGCACTGAAGCACATAAACCGCAGAGACACCAGGTTCATTAAAACATTGCCCCGTTCCAGTTTGCAGAGTTTGAGCCTGAAGAGACCTAAGCTCTGATTTAAAAGGAACACCTGCTTCAACAAGATTAGTCATAGCTACAACCCAGCATCTCCTTGGCTTTCTAACAGCAGCAGATAGCTTCTATCTGGGAGCAGGGGCAACACAACACACTTGCTTTCCAAGTGACTGATATGAAAGCCTTTGACCTGAAGCAATATAGAGTTACAGCATGTCCAATTCCAATCATTCACCTACAGCCACATCAACAGCTGCACATGCTCTTCCACCTGGCATGACAAGCAGTGTCCTTCCCTTCCCTCTGCAGCAGGGAGAAGCCCGTCTTCCTCCCTTCTCCGTTGCGGGCGTATTTCACAGCCTCTCCAGGCAGGGGACAACATCTCCAAGCACGATAATTCATGACAGCCTTTAGACTTGGGTACAGGCTGCTCAGCAGAGACAGAAGCAAATTTGGAGGGGTGGGGAGGGGTGTTCTCCCCTAACTCAGACTTGCTTAGGCTTTTTGCTTTGTCTGCAGTCTGGCAAGTCCAGGTCATCCTCCTAAAACAGGGCTGGGTGTATAACTCCACCTCCCAAAGCCAACTGAAAGCCAGGTGGCAGATGGAGACATAAGCAGCAGATGGAGATGTAACATGCAACCAAGACAGCAAGCCAACTAGTGTTCCTTTGCCCAAGCTCAAGGCTCACCTGCAATATGCTGAACGCCTTGAAGAGAGCAGGAACCGGTGAACAGCGACGAGCATCCACAAGAACAGTTAGACCCAAAGCCTGACATTCTGGTCTGGAAGGACAGAGAAAAAGAGGTCACATTTGTCACCAATGAAAATCAACAAGACCATGGAAACAGAACCTGTAGTCATGACAGGGTGAAAAAAACCCAGTACAGTATGGCTCTGTAAGGACAGGGAACTAACTGGCCACCTTCTCCTATCCAAAATATATACATGGAAACCACCTGGATTGCTCAGTTTTTACATTTGCTATTTCCACCTGAAACTTCCATTTCTCCAATTCCTAGTATACATCTCACTGATAGCAAAGGTGCTGATACCCACTCTGGGTAATCCACACAGGAAAACCAGTCCTTCCTAATTGCATTCAGGGACAAGCTTGGTCTTAGCCACGCTGCTTCACAAGAACAGCCATTCTGGATCAGACCCAAAGCCTATCTTGCCCAGAATCAGATATGAAGGGAGAAGCACAAGAAACAAAGCATGAGCAGCAGAAGCTTTCTCATGGGCTAAGTCTGCTCCCTTTATCAATGGTTTAAAGGCTTCAAAAAAAAAAACAAAACAAAACAAACCCAAAAAACAACCAAAACAAAAACCAAAAACAACAAAAAACCCCAAACCCAAATGAAAATGACATTAACAGAAAGTAAGTTTTACCTCTTATTAGTTTAATCATCTAAAAGTGAAACAAAGTCTCAGTAAAGCCTGAGATGAGCTGGGGGGGGGGGTGTGAAGAGTCTGTCATAGTGAAAGGAAGAGTAGCAGCCGCAAACTCCAGCCTGCAGACTCCAAAACCAATTGTCAGCCAGACATCAAGGCAGATTTTCTCAACCCTTGAAGATCCTCCCTCCCTCTCAGCTTGGAGGCCTGGCCCTAAAATATCATGTCACAATGCTGTATCACAGAGCTGCTGCATGACTGCCCCACCATAGCTCCCAAATCCCATTTTCTGAGCTAATGAAGGATAGCGAGAATGGCTTGGATTCATGGCAATGCAAGAAAACATTCAGTATGTACCTAATCCTATCACGCCATGTACACAAGGCGCATACAGAATAGCCAAACTGCTTACTGAATATGAGCCAGTCCACCCTAGCAGGAGATCCCCATCTGTACAGTTTCAGGACTGTCTGGACCAGGTTCCCAGGCCAATAAAGTCAACCCGTTCCATTCGCTGCCTCAGCTTCCACCCCCCCAAAAGACAAAGCAGACATGGCAGCAGTGCCCACCCTGTCAGGCCAAGAGTGTCAACAAACCTTGGGATGCTATGCAAGTACAGAAGAAGGCGTACAAGCTCAGTTGTATTGCAATGTGGGTTTAACCAGGCTGTGTTCCTTGTTGTTATTATGGCTACTGCACGTCCTGATTTATCTCTGGTACCTGTAAAAAGAGGGGGGGGAAGTCACACAAGGACGTCAACAGAGCCTGGTTCCAGGTGTGTATGCCTCATATTCCCCTACTACCACCCCACTGCCTTCCTGGAAATGCTCCATAGAACTCAATATAGCGTATGGTGCAGACTGTGGTAGGCTATAAACACACGTCCAAAGTACCCAAATGCTGCCCCAGAGCGAAGTAGTTGAGCTCTGCTTGTCTTTCTCTCATAGTAGTATTAAATTTGGACTGCTCTCTTCTACCCAAACACACATTCTTCATAAAATATGGCTGAAGTTGGCTAATGATAACCCAACCTTGTGAGAAAAGCAAGAATCTCATAAACTCAAGATAAATAATCTCACCTCCACTTATTTTACAATATTCACATTGCTGTCAGACCAGAGAACGCAGACAGGTTTGCAGAACAACATGCGCTACCTAATGAGACTAGGCACGGACGCTGCAGGCTAGGCCTAGCACATAACCAGACATCTCCTCCTGGGACCAAAGCCCCGGAGCAGGAGCCCAGAGCTCCTCCTCAGAGGCTCCTCTTGCCTGCCTACAGCTCTGACAAGGGCAGAGTCAGTGCCAGGCTTTCATTAGTTTCAGAGGTTGCTCAGTGCCTAGGAAATAGATAAGGCACAGTATGGGCAACAAGGCTGAGTTGTGATAAGTTGAAAAGGGAGAAACCCCTCTGCTTCAGTTAGCCAGGACAACAGTTCTCTGCCCCTGCCTTCCAAAAGCCAAGAGACACAGCTTTTCACAGGAACCAAGCGCACTCTATGGGCGCCCAAAACTAAATGATAGTCTGGCTTTGGCTTTAGCCACAATGTGCATCAAGAACTCTGAAGAGGAAGACATTAACAGGGCCATTTCTGGGATTACATCCAGCCTCCTCTCCAGATGCAAAGGAGAGGTAAAGAACAGGTAGACACACCACTTCAGAGATCCATAGCTGCCTCTGTCACTCAAAAGCAAACAGTGCCTGTGGAGTGAGCCTGCTCAAGTGACTAGCGCTCTGCGCTCACACATGTCACCAGGAAGGTACGTGATTTGGAGAACAGTGGGGACTACACCTCTATTGTGTGAAAAGTAATTCACAAGAAAGGGAGCCATTTTCTGTCATACAAATTGTATGAGAGAGAGGGGGAAAAAGTCCCAAGCTCAAAACAAAAAGAGAGGCTTAGAGAAAGATATGTCTTTCTGTCTCTTCTGAACTTTATTGCTACCACAGAAGATACCGTCCTGGATCACCTCTCTCCCCATCCCAGGGACAAGCATGTGAGTTGACAGGTAAAACAGATACAGATGGACAGCCACAAGCACAGAAAACTGTCCTGGTGTGATCTCAATCTGTCACTTGGACATGACTTGAGTAAGGGCCACAGACACAGATGGGCATCATTTAGAAGCAGGGCTTTCTCCCCTCCAGGGACCAGAACTGTGACACAGGCTTTCTCCTGCTAACAGCAGGGACAAAAATCTTTCATCGTCTGTGTGATTCAGGAAGAGTTTTATTACTCCTGAAATATGGTATTCTGGGCACTGTATAATCAAAGAGCTGGAGAGGAATTAAAAAAAACCTTATTAATATACCTTGTTTCATAAGCTAACAGGATCATCAGCAAATAAAAAAAAAAAGCAAAGCACCCAATTACTAGAAAAATGGCCCAATAACCAGGCTCAGTAAAAATTTTCTTACTCTGAAGCAACATCTTTTCTCCATCAGGGAGGCTGGGCATCACCAGAACTTGATTAAACCTTGAACTTCCATATAGGAGCCTGGGAATTGCCTAACCAGGTCAAAAAAGCAACCACAGCCACCAGGACTAGGTCTCCAACAGTGGCATAACCACATGATTCAAGAGCAGAATGCAGAATTGAAACTCTTCTGAAAGGAAAATTTCTTCCTAATTCCATCAGCTACTAGTTTATTAGCTCTCATTCACTATTCATTATAAAAGTTATTCTTTCTAATGCAATTATTGTATCACTATCAATGTCTAACATAAAGCATTTAACTGAGTGGTGAGTGCATTCCTTCAGGTGTGAGGATTGCCCACTGAAATCCAAAAGGAGACATGCGAGAGAAGAGGTGTCAGTCAAATCCAATACTGCTTCTACAGAAAACCTCATTCCTCCCTTTGGTGAAAACTCCTTTGGAAGTGGTATCAAACCCAAACCTTGTTTCTTCAATGCATTTCAAGGGCACATCCCTTCATCCCATATTCAAATGCATTTGCCTTGTTTAACAGTCGTATATTATGACAGGAATCCATGACAAATGAAACAACTAGAGCACTAGATCGCATAGTCAGGCTTCTACAATAGCATGGACTATAAGCTTCTCTTAAAGACCCCTCTCTCGAACCCTGTAATTTTTTGGCTGTTGTATACACCCTGAAACATCCAACTTGATCAGCAGATCAGAAGATCAGAAATCCTCCTTTAGAACTTGTTCTTAACAGTTTACCTACCAAAGCAAAGTTACATGTTTGAATATACCATAACTCTGCCTTGCACTGGGTTTCTCCTTTCACCTTTTTCCAGAAGACTGGAGAAGTCTTACTTCCCTTTCCTCTTTCCCTGCACAAAGGTGTTTTCACCTCACTCTCAATCATCTTATGAGATAAACAACCTTCCAGTCTCTTGCCATAAGACATCCAATTCATTTACAAGAAAGGGCTGTCACCCTTTTCTGCACCACCTCCAATATTCACCATTTCCTTTTAGAACAAAGGCATCAGAACAGCCCAAACTATTTGAGAGGTATCACCAACAAGTACAGAGAGGTAAAATCACCTTCTTAGTCTGGCTAGTCATCCCCCTTTGACATCTAAGGCCAAAATTGGTCTTGCAGCCCCAGCACCGAGTGCAAAATCGCTGTGCTGCCTTTCTACTCTCCTTCCCAATTTCTCCACACTGCACAGGTCTGCCTGACCTATTCTCTGCTCTCTGGCCAGTTTTCAAATCATACACAGCTCGTGAGCTGACTGAATGTAGCTATCTTCCTGCCTTACACTAGACAACCCTCTCACTGGCTGCGGAAGGAGGCAAGCCCCCAGGGGCTGCTTACACAGACACTACCAAACGGCTGCTTCACACTGGAGAGGTAGATCTCGCTTCCTCTGCTTTACTTCATATTTGGTTAAACACAAAAGGCCTCTTGTGTGGGCCCTGCGCACCAAGCAATCCTGGCTGCTCTAACAGCTTCAGCTTTGTTTACCATTCTGCCAATATTTGTCCCATGCAGAAGTTTTATCTGCAGAAATTTGATACTTACTGCTGTATCAGATGCAAACACAGAATAACGTTTGACCTGCAACTGATCTTGGCAGAACAATTCTGGGAAGTCCTCCCTTCACAGCTAATTTTGTCATCTGCTGTTTAGCTACACTATCCCACACATTGCTCATCCACACTTCATTGGGATATTCCTTTCAACACTATGTGTCATGAAATCAAATGTTTTCTAAAAATCTATTATATCTAGGCAGCTACATTTAATCAACCAAACTTCTAATTACCAAGAATAAAACTGGTTTTACAAGAGCACTGTCAAATAGCATCTTCTACACTCCTATCCTTTAATTACCTACCAAGTGAATCAAGTTCCTATTGTTTCAACCAGGTCTGTCAGGCCCACCAGCTCATCATTAGCTGCACCCTCACTCCTCTCTTTTTGAACTAGTGGTATGAGCCCACAGATTTGGCATTTCTGACTCATACATGCTTGGCTAACATTTTGAGACTCCTGGGAGCAAGTTAACACTACTTTCATGAGAGAGAAGTTCTACTTCCTGTCTTTCCCATCCAGAAACTTTAGAGGCTTCAAGAAGTGTTGCTTCTGGAGAGGTTTGGGGCAAAAGAAATGGAATCGGCACTGGTCTGCAGCGCTGCAAGCAGAGGCTCATCTCCCTTGCCCTCCTACAAACTACGCTTCCCAGACACATTCTGGCTCAGCTACTTACCAGGCAGGCAGGCAACTCCACTCTTGAGCACTTCTGGATTTACATCCTTGACTATGGTAGGTGCAGACCGACCACCCCAGGCAGCCCCAGAAGCTGGGGATGTCGGGGGAGTAATAGCTGTTGAGGTTTCCTCCAGAGCACTGACTTTACTCACTGGTTTCAACACATCTGTGCCAGTTGCTTCTTTTCTCGTCTCTGCCCCTTCTGACACCTTCCCTGTAAGAAAAGCAGCAGTCAGAAGCCTGAGCAGAGCTCCACCCAAAAGGTCCCAGGCAAATACCAGATTGGGCAGGGACATGCCCCCAGCCCCAGCACTCTGCAGCTCCTCCAGTCCTCATGCTAGTAGCATGCATGTTCCAAGACTGGTTATAACATTAATACTACTGTAATTCTAAAAAAATAAACTAATTTATTGTGAAGTTTGCAAGTTACAAAAACTCAATCAGATCAGGATTACTGTAGTCAAAGTCATTTTTAAAGGTAACATATCAAGCAGTACATGCCTGCTCACAGCCTGAAAGTCTGGCGTGGTGCAAGTTCCTGGCTCAGCTCCAGCATGCTGAAGTGATAAACCAACTTCTGACAGGGAGAGCTGCTCCATCAGAGCAGAATTACTCCCCCAACACCACTTTCAGATTAGTTCCTGAAAATATAAAGTCAACTCGAGGCTAACAAATCAGCTGGAAATTAGCCAAAGAGACCTTGTTCTGCTCATCCAGACTTTTTTAATTAACAGTTAATGTGAAAGTCAGAAACCCATTTTAAAACCCTGAAGAACAGGATGATTACACCAATCAGCTCTGTTTGAGAACTGCAGAAAATGCTTCCTTTGCCTGACACCTCAGCTCTAAAGTACTAGTTATCAGAATCAGTGAATTCTAAAATTAAATATCTTAGCTACTACATGAAAAATAACACTAGTTTTATCAAGCTTCAATTTTCATGTAAAAGTAGCTGGAGAGAAGAAAAAAAATACCTATTGTATAAGAAGTATTATTCCCCATTTTCCAACATTATAAGAATTAGAAGCCAACAATACATCTTCAACAATACATCTTTAGCATCCTAAGTGCACAGCTAGGCTACACCGTTTGGCAAAAAGATGTACTGAAGAACAGGCTATACTTCGCTGCAAATCCTGATACTTCAATATCTACCAACAAAAAAAAAAATCAACCTTTCTTTAGGAAAATAAAAGAGTGGAGTATTTATTTGCTTGCTATGAAGTCAGACGTTTTAATTGCTATTTAAAATTGACTTCAACCATCCTACCTTCCTGCTGCATCAACAATGCTGACACTTGACTCAGTTTATTTACTAACAGATTCCAATACTTCATTAAAGAGCAGGACCAGGAACAAAGCAGTCCTTGAAGTGGCTTTCAATACAAGTTTTAGAAGCAAAGGAGATTTACAGGTTGAGGCTTAGCCCAAACTATTTTCAAAATTGCTAAAGTGGGTGCGAGAAGTGCCCTGAGCAGCATGGCTCACTGAGCAAAATTATCCGACAGTGGGGGGAGAAACTAGGAGGGGCTCCAGAGCTCTACACCATCGAGGCCGTGATGGAGTAGCTGCTCATTACTCTTTGGTAACACCCCTCAAGGGAGCATCCCTGGGACCCAGCTTGGCATCTGCTGCATTTGGCCACATAAGCTGCTGCAATGGCTTCAAGGCTCTGCACAGTTCTGGGACATGTCAGAGCTCAGTTCTGTTCCTAGTACTACCTCAGCCTCCACTTTCCAGTGATGCAAGAGGTCATTCACTTTGGACAACACTGCTAGATCTTCCTGAAGCGGCATTTTAGAGAGGCACTGACCTCCCATAGATGGGGTATCTTGAAGATCACAGAGTCACGTAAGTCGTGCCCTAAAGGTTTCACATTAAGGGCTGATAGACTTTCTAGGAGAACATAGAATCATACAATCATCTTCTCAAGGAGCTGTAAGGCATGGCAATAAGCAGAACTACACAGATTGTAGTAAAGGAATCTGCATTAAATGAAGAAAGCCTGCAAAGAGGACCAAGAGGTGGCATTTAAAGACAACAAGAAAGGGAACATAGCTATATTGAAGGTACCATACCAGGGCAAGAGAGAGACATAAACGTACACAGCAGCCCTGCCTTGATATCTCTTAGGAATGAGGTAGCAGCTCCCAAAAGCTAGAAGACAGAAGCATTTTGCTCAGCCCACTTTTCAGACTCAGGGAAACCTCACTGGAGCTGTGCAGCCTCCAGACTACACACATCTTGCCCAAACCAACCCCTTCCCTAAGCTTCTCGGGCTCAATTCAGATCTGCAGATCTCACTTCTCTCCAAACAGGCCCAAGCACACAGTTTGTTACTTGCGATCTGTGGTGGAGGCACTTACTAAAGCGGAAATTGTAGAACGCAGAGGATTACATCAAAAAGCAAATTTGAGAACTGGAACATCTGAATTTGCCATGTTTGCAGGTGCCACCTTTCCCTGAGGTTAAGGAAGTGGTAGAGGAGGATTTGCTTGCGTGCATTTCAAAGAAACATTAGCATTTTTCCTGCAAACTGCCCCAGCACCAGTATCATCTATGCTAACATCACATAGTAACAGGGAGCGGGAAAGGAACGCCCTAACAGGTGCTGCTGAATATGCCCCAGTTTGCTTTTCAGCCAATTTCTTGAATATCAAGATATTTTCCACCCCCAAAATATAGAAATTCTTTCCAGAGCTGCAAAGTTTCAAAATTCACTTTCACTTAAAGTTAGTCATTAGTGAAAAACAGCAGTCACATTATCTGTGAATGGAACCAAAATGGAAATTTTAAGCCACAAATTCAAAACAGATCATTCACATTTGACTTGAAATCTAAGTTAGATCATATTTGTGCAGAAAACAAGCTCACTGCGAGTGGGAGGAAAGGGAGAGAATTAAGGGACAAGGAAAAATCTGCAGACACAGCAAACTCAGATGCCCCAGTTCTGAACATGTATTTTGACATCATCTACGATGTCTGCCGTAACAAGCCAGCTCCTCCGCCCCACACAGAGCAAATCATGCATCTGCCCACTACTACTACGGTGCGAACTGCAAATCTGAATTGACCCAGTAAAGCTTAAGCTTTGCTGTTACTTATAGTTTAGGCAAGATACCCACAGTTTCCAATCATAGTAGCAAAATACCCCAACAAGACACAGTTACAGAGAATTTAACTCGCCTACAGACTAACTGGCTGGAAGAGAAAAGTCCATTTGTAGGACATTTGCTTCACTTTGTAATTTTATCTCTGAATTATCTTATTATTATATCTCTGAGGGTTTAATGGAGCTAGATAAAGGGATGGCTTGTTTGGATCTCAAAGCAATCAAATGTAATTGAATGGATTAAGCTTATTATAGTTCCAGCTATAGTGTTTAAGAAACACTCCTGGCACTAACGGATATTTGAGCTACCCTGTGCCTTAAAGACTTTGGTTCATTGGTTTGGGGGGGGGGGGGGGTGTCCTGGTGATTTAGGTTGTTTCTGTTGCTTTACAAACTCTGAGATAACAGGGCTTTTTTAACTACAATGCCAAAGTTTAACATCATCAGAATTGGGCCACGCATGTCACTTATTTCAGCCAAATCCCCAGAAACAATTAAATTATCTTTCATTAAGAACAAACTCCACACATACCCCAGAGGGGTCAGTCATTGCTGAAATCCACAGCAGCAGCCAAGACTCGTCCTGTGGAGCAGTGAGAACATCACACTTACCATCTCATACACAAGGTGGACCTGGCTAATTTTAGACAGAAGAGATGGGAACACTGAACAAGAAGCCACTACAGTCATGAGGAAAGCATATACCCAGCACTCAACACAGCCTAGGTTTTCTGAGGTTCGGTTCTGTGCAAACATGAAGTCAAGCCAGGTTCAGCTTGGCCAGGGGAACGGATACCCATGGCATGTTTATTTACTGGCATACATCCCCAAAGAGCTACAGATAGGCAGAAGGTGACCTCTTTATTTCTGCTCATGGTGGTAGATGATCAGAGAGACGCACACTTCAGAAACAGAAACTTTTGAGCTGACTCCTCCATTTCACAGAAAAGAAATGCTTGTCACTCCAAAAGCATCAGAAATGCCTGGCAACCATGGGCTTGCCTAATTATGGAATTAAAATATTTTGGTGCAGGTGTTAAAGAAATTTCATTTTAATCAATGGACAATTTAGCTCCATTAGGAGGTCACACTAAGGCATCAGGTAAAATGTGACTTTTGGACAATTGAGGAAGTAGTTGTGTTTGCAGCCAAGTGGAGTAGTGCTGCAGCAGTGATGTAGGCTCTGAATCTGTTCCTCCACAGGGTCAGGCATGCTCCAGCAATGTGGGTCTGTACCTCCAACCCTTTCAAGAGTCCGCACTCTTTCAAGCCGGGTAATTTTCCTAGCCAAGGGTCTCAGGGAATGAGAGCTGCTGAACTGGAATGGCATGTTTCACCCGCCCCCGCCACACACACGCTCCTCAATGTGATCTGCATATCTAGCTACAGCTTTCCAGACTCAGCAGAGCTCGGCAAAGCCAACATCATGTCCATGCAGTCACACACTGCCTGCCTACAGTCTGGTGCAAAAGGCAGAGAGACCTGGATTGCCTGTTCAATTCCTTCTGAAGGAGCACAGCTCCAGCACAGGAAACCTGGGCATCAAGAAGTCTGGGCAATACCTGCTCACACATATCATTTGAGTTAAGAGTTAGATGCTTAATTTCTCTATGCTTTCCTGCTCAAGTTAAACAGCTCCTACTTGAAATATAACCAAGCCAAAGAAAGCATGCCAGAGCGCGAGGGAGGGAAGAGGGGGGGAATCCCTCAACTCTGCAGTTTGCTTCTTACATCAGTTACCAGCACACATATTTGTTAATCTTTAGGTCATGTTACAGAGCTAGTATTTTACTGTGGCATCCACTGCTGCTTCCTCTTGCCACAATTATCTTCCTAAAGCCAATTTTCAACTATGAAAGACTTGTACAGTTAGACATTCTCTCCTCATGCATTCCTATTGCATGCATCCATAATGTGCACACAATGAATGTAACGGGTGGAGATCACCAGCAATCAGATTAACAGAAATTAAGTCTCTTACACTGGAACTTTGATCTGGACCGATGTAAATTTGCAAAGAACTATTAAACAAAATACCTATAATAAACCCACCTGTGAAGACAAAGCTAACTTCAAGCCACAAAAATGACAACTTAATCACTTTCCTGTAGTTTGTACTATTACCCCAAAGCTTCCCCAGCAGACGTACTTGTCAGCAGTACCTCTTGAGGACTTTGCTTTCAATCCATGTTATCAAACAGATAAACACACAAACATCCAATTGCTGTACCTTTAGGAGATGATGCCCCAGAAGCTGCCTCTTTGTGGGAGTGCAGAGTGGTGGGCTCTGTATGCCCCTCAGCAGGTCCTGAGGACAGTGGTCCAACCTCCAGTTCCTCTTCAATGGATTCCAGTGTTTTTAGGGCTATAGTCTTTGACTTTTCCCCATAAGAAAAACTCTCCTGGTTCTCCTCCCCTCCCTGCAAGTCCTGTACTGCAACATGCTCTGGGTTGAACACAGAGTTCTCTTCACTTTTACAGCCCTGGTTTTCTACCCTCCTTTGTGGCTCCTCACACCTCTCTCCAGACCTCTGGGTTCTGAATTGACTTGAGCCTTCTGCTTGCGCATCAGGGCCCATCAAAGAGTCCCTGTTATTTAATTGTTCTGCCATCTGATCACCCTCTGCTGACAAAGCAGTTTGGAGTAGTATGGCTTCTTCAGGTTTCTTATGCTGACAGGCAGAGACCTCTTGCTCTTCACCATCTGACAAGAGACCATTTGTAGGAGCTTTGACAGAACAGTGATTATGACTAGTCTGATTCTCACTTACAGTCAATATTTGTTCAATCTCTTTGACTTCGTCTGGGCTGTCCCTTCTTCCCAGCTCAAATTCATCTACTTCTCCTTGGTTCTGTTCTGGAGGCCTTAATGGAGAACTAAGATTTGCCTCCTGATCACTGCAGCAAGCACCGACTGCTCCTACATCTGCTGTGTTCCCTGAAGGAGAGCCTCTCTCCACACCTACATCTGAACTCGCAGGCATGATAAGCAATGTAGTGGCCTGGACTGGTGTACCACTTTCACTGACACTCTGGCAAGAAATATCAGAACCTTCCTTCAGTATGCAGTGTGGTCCCGAAGGCCCTAGGACAGACACAGGAGAAGCATCCATCTGTGTCACCTCATTTTGACCCTCGGTCAGTGGTTCTCCATGTACTCTCAGTATCACATCCTCTTTAGCAGCAGTAGCATCTAGAATTGTTTCTGGGCTCTGCTCTGATGTTTCAACACCAGGACTTCTGCTAGAACCATCACTTTCTTGTTCCATGTTTCCAGGAGCACCAGGCATTTGTGCTTTACAGTTGACACCATCTCCAGCACACAAGTCACTGTAGCTGCACAGTGCGTATCGCCAGTCGATTGAGTGTTCGCTGTGGGTCTCCTGCTCTGCAGATGAATCTTCTGCACTGCAGGCAGGAGACTCAGCCATAGGAAAGCTATTCCCCATGTTTCCAGGGCCACCTGGTATCAGCTGACCTTCTGGAGACAGTTCTCCATGTGCCATCATTTTGTTGCTTTCCAACGGAATTACATTTTTGAGAACTTCCGTAGAAGTCCTCAGAGTGTCCATTTGACAGTGCTCCTTCTGCATAAGTGCTGACTGAATTAAATTCTTGGAGTAGGTACTGTCTTGAATGACAATAAACCTGTGCTTGCCTTTAGACGCATTTGCTCGTGTTCTGGGCTGAGTTAGATAATTTAAAGCTAGTGATTGGGTTAAAGAGCCTCTTTGTGGCCCAAACCTGGGCAATGAAACTTCGGTCAGCTCAACATACTCCCCTTCAAGGTCACTTTTCAAGTTTTCTTGAGGCACAGGACTTGTACAGACACCATTGACAAGAGCTTCACTTAACTGCGGAGCTGTGCTGCTAGTGACCAGGTTGTTTCGATTTGGACTTTGTTCCTGTAGATACTGAGATCCTAGGTCTGGTGAACTGCACTCAGCATGGTCCATGGGGAGGCACAAAATTGAACGTTCCTCTGCTATTTCTGGAGAGATTATATTGTTTTCAATTATTTTTGGTTTATTTATAAATTCAGGATTAACCACTTTATCCCAGGGGATGCGAAATATTTCATCATCAGTGGTTAGTAAACAATTTTCCAGTGCTATACCCATTCGCTCTCCATTGAAAGTACTCAACCATTCCAGAGTAAAAATAGAGGTATAAGAAACTTCTGGAATCACAACTTCCTCTACATTGTGCTTGTCTTTTGCCAAACATTTCAATACAATTCGTGGAGACTTCTTCAGATAGGGGACCACCTGCAGGTAGAAGTCACCAGGCTTCAAGATTCGCCAGTCAATGGAAGCCAGCTGGACTACAATCTTCTCATGAATACATAGGGGCCAGCCCTCATGGCGAAACAGCAAGCCACAGTACTGAACCTATGGAGAAAAGAGAAAGTGTTTTCAGCATCAGGAACGGATCTCAGCTCAAGGTTTTGGACAAGAGAGATCAATGCTTCTCTTTCACAGCTGTAGCAATAGAACACTTGAATTTAGGGTCTTTGGTTATTAGTGCTGGGGAGTTTTCCATACTGAGGTCTTCTCTTTAAAAAGCAGAAACAAGAAAAGGTACCAACACAAACTACCAGCATTTCAAAATCTGAATATGAGCCAACCACCTGCCAGAAGTCTCAGCCCTGTTTTAAAGCTGGGTCAGCACAGACAGAGGTCTAAGCCTCAGAACCCCAGTGTAGAGAAATCAGGAGTTCTCACCTCCCAGTGCTTAAGCCGGGAGACCCTGTCTGTTCCTCATTTCTGAGTCATTAGGACCAACTGGACTGACTAAGAAAGTGAAAATTCAGACCATACAGCATCCCTAACTAAATGCCATTAGAGAAACATGGGCAGACAGCAGTCTGCTTACAACGCATGGATAAAACCCACCGTCCTCAACTAAAGACGATCCACAGCCTTAACAGAGAAAGTGGCAAATAATACACATAATTTCCAAAGCATCCAGTGAGCTCTAGGTTGCACCAGGTACACTCAATACCAACCTGCGAAAAGGAGGCTGTAGATTCAGAAATCTCACTGCACAGGATGCCACTACTCAGCCTGGCACCACAAAATCTATTTCTCAGGTGAAGTAGTGTTAGTTCTTTAGACTGAGGTCTGCTGCAAGGGAGGTAATGAAAAGCTTTGCTGATGAAGGAAGGTAGAATGAAAATGCCAAGGTCTGTCTGAGGACTTGTTTTTATTCCCTAATATGCTCTGCTGGAGTATGCAGCATGTTCCACCTAATGTTGGTTAAGCAAAATTGAGGAGCATGGAACCAGGTAAAAAGCATCACTCACCTGGTGCTATCAAGAGCCTATGCAAGACAGGTGGAGACAAGTTACATGGAATGCAGCAGCAAGGGATGACTGCAACCTACCAGTGAACAGAAGGAGACACTGCAAAGAAGAAGCAGGAGAAAGGAGGCAGCAAATGAGGAAAGCATAGCAGAACCACAGAGGAAGAAGGCAGTAAGTCCCATCATCAAGCTGCAAGGAACTACACTTACCAGGGATTTCCTCATTCCCAAAACATAGCGGCACTCAGGACAAATCTCAGACAAATCCCAATCAAGTAAAAGAACTGAAGTTTCATGGCTGAACTGACTTGGGTCAATTATTTACAGCTTTATTACAACTTCAAAAAATAAAATCACTGCTTTGAACTTGATTCTGTTTGGGTTAAGTAAGATTTAAATTGAGCCACGACATAAGCCATCAGTTTCATGATGAATTTAATCTTTCTCTGTCACAAGGGTTTAGATAGGATTCACCTGTATCGGATGCAATACTTAAATTAGAAAGCTGTCATCTGAAAGCCCAAAGACTTTAGTATTGGCAGCATAAGACTTTAGACATTTTATCTTGTTTCTTTTACATGGTCACATGGAAGTCTTGACAGAGAAAGCAACTTATAAAAATGCTGTATTCTGCAGGCCAGACAGATGAAAGAAAAAAATACTTTAATTCAAATATTTTGCCATATAGCAGAGAAACCACAGAACTGGAAGGAACTTCCTGGATCCTCACACACCTTGAAACAATAGGTAATGGCATCAAGTAATTTCTTTCCTATGTTCATCAAGCTTTACCTTTAGCCCAGTCAGGTTTCTTATCCTCACTGCACCTGATGCAAAGTTGTTCGAGAGGCTTGAAAGCCCAAAGCATCCTTCAGATTCAATAATTCCTTCTCCTCAACCCTGGAGCTTGTTCTCTGGATGTGTTCCCATGGCTTGAAATTATTAAGCCATGTCACATTGCCTTAGCACATCTCCCTTGATCATCTCTTAGGCCTGCTTGAAGTGCCTCCTTGGTGATGCTTTTTTTTTTTTAAAAAAAAACACATTTCTTTGTTCCACTTTTTCATTGTGCAAAGCATTGCAAAACACTGCGTACAATGGCACCAACAATTCCTAACTGTGCTAGAAGCATCTCTTAAAGCTAAGATCACACTTGTCTTCCAGCCATGCCCCTACGGTAACCCAGTCACCTGCTGGTTTTTCTTTCCAAATTGATGAACCCCAGTTCACAACAGAAATTCTGCCTGTTACTTTGTGGAGGCACATGTTTGCCCTCCGAGTCTACCATTATAAAAACTTAAGTACAAAGTTTTAGAGCTCATCTTGTGGAACACTTTTATCACCCTCCTTTTCCTCCTTTAGGTTATTGCTCATGTCTCCCACACTGGTTTCATCACAAATATCTGTCATATGCATACTCTTACTTTTTACGCCAAGGTCATGGATGAGAAGTAATGTGTGCCTCATGACTCCTACCTCCATCTCAGTTTTCACTACAGTACGAACACCCTCTCTTTCACTAGTTTTTTACCCATCTTGCAATACTTGCATAAACCTCCATCCCTTTGACACAGTAACTAATTTTCCACATGACTCCATAATAAATCCTTTATGGAAGAGATTAGACAACAAAACTTTTCTCTCTAGAATGAGCTGGTTTATGAAAAAGGCTAGTCTTATACTACTTGCCATGGAGCAAACCACATGAAAAAATGTTATCCAGTTTTTAATGGGTCAGTTAATTCAGTCCTTGCTCAGTGCATATTGTTGTATGCTCAGCTTGTTCTGTGTTTTGTTACTAGTCCTGACTTAACAGATTCAATAAAAATCCCTGTTATCAGACATTTGGCATTACATGGTAACTTCTTCCATATTCCAGGATAGAGACCAGCCAGTCCCTTTTCTTCGACATAGTCAATTCCATAGTCATGGCAGTTTTATTTCTGTTCAACTCAGTGCAACTGCCTTGTTGTACCTACATGCTCTGTCACTAAACTGAATCTTACTTTAGTTTTCATTTGTTTGAAGGGTCATATTAGTATTACCTTTATATTCTAACCTTGAACTGAGAGTAGACCCACCTCCCTTTTTTTTGTCTCTCTATTAAGTTAGAATTAAAAAGCTGTATAGCCTAACACACAGTTGGTCGTACTTCCCTCAAAGGCACGAGGAGCTAAGCTTTGCAGTCTTACGTTCTTATGCTTTCTGATCTGCAAGACATAGATGCCTCTACCAGCTAGGTCCTTTCTTACACCAGCACAGCACAGTTCAGCAAACCAAGACCTCCTCTTACAGCACACAGTTTGCACAAGTTGCTACTGGCTTCAGCAAGTCTCAGGCCATACCTACTTCACTGACTTTTCCATCAAGCCCAAGACTCACACAGCACCTCAGTTGATAGAGCTTTTATCTCCTAAAGAAGTGCCCAAGCCCAGTATTTTGTATATAAGGTTTTAAACAAAAACAATCTGCAGTCTTCCAGAAGACACTATACAGTTGCACCCTCCACCACACCATATCAACCCCTCTTCTGCCATTAGAGTATATCCTAGTAGGTATATCAAGGCCATCTGTACCAAGGGCCTTCCAGGGGAAGACAAGACAGAGAAAAAAAAAAAAAAAAAAATCAGTTCCCAAGCCATTATAAGTAGTTTATATGACTGAAAAGTGAGAGACACAATCAGCAGTAGCACAAACATAAAGCTGAATTCCATCTGTACCTACCTGACACAGAGTTTCTGTTAAAACCTGCATGCAGAGTAACCTATTTGGGCACCATTCACACATTAAGAAATCCAAAACCCAATCTCACCACTTACATGACCTGTCTGCCTACTGACTGACAGGTGAAGAAAACTCAGCAATAAAATTACCAAAACCATAATGCAGAATGCATTGAAGTTCCTGAAAAACCCTACAAAGCCACAGTTTAAACTGTAGCAAGAGCTAGAGTAACCATCCAAGCAGGAATGTAAGTCTTTCAATAGCCTAAACATTTCAGAGTTTTAGAACTTTAGAAGTGGAGCATCCTCATGTTGCTCCTGCTCCAAAAAGCACCTTCAAAGGGAAGATTACATGAAGAGGCTTATTTCAGTTGTTTTAACATTTCACTTTGAGGCTCAAGTATTTGCTCTTCCCGTGTCCAACCACTACTGAGCCAAACCAGGCATGTCAGAGGAATGCCAGGAACAGACTCTACACCTAGTGGTTGCAGCCAGGAATAAAGCTGCCTCTGAGGAAAGAGATGGGCACCAATGACAAAGATGCTACAAAGGTAGTAGCTCCTAGAGCTATGGGGATGGCTGGGCTGGAACAGACCAACAGTCCATTTAGCTCAGGATGTCATCTGAAGGCCAGGGGCAAAACCTGGTTTCTTACTTTGTGCTAAGCAGAGACAGACCCCTTGGCACATCCCTCCACACACCCCTCTCCAGCCCCTGGGGATCACATACAGGCTACTGATTTTAACATTCCAGGCTGAAGCCTATGACCTTGTCTAATACTTCATGAAGCCACTTACACTTTTGTCACTGCAGAGGCTGAGAAAGAGATTTAGCACCCTCAAGATTTCCTACAGTAGCTATTCAGACAGGAGTTACTTTTTTCCCCACCGGAGGAAAAGCTCACATGGACCAGCTGAACTACAAACTAAGGAGGAAACACTGCTTTTGTTTAGACTCTCTAAAAGACAGACAAAACTGTTAAAACACAAGTAACAAAAAATAGTCCTGTGATTTCAGACAGTGAAGACAATAGAAGGAGGTTTGGGGAAGAAAGAGAGTCCACAACAAATGAGAGAAATAACTTTCAGCAATAAAAATTCAAACAAGCAAACTTCTAAATAAAATATGGAATAGCCTGGGCCCACCTCTAAAGACAGTACAAGGTACCTAGAGCTTCCCTTGATCTCCCTGTATTGCCAATCTGAAAGTACAAAATCATGAGTCAAGGCCAGAAAGGGTCACAAGGAGGAAAGGCTCAAAGCATCCAGCTGTGCTCTTTGAGAGGCCTGTGCCTGCACTCTACCTCTTGCTGCCCACTCTCCCAAACATGTCACAGTTCAGCAAAAGCCCCCACAACCTAATGCTGAGCCCTGAACAGCCCTCACTGGAAGGCACCAGCCCTGCAACTTGTGGCTACTGGGCAGGCCAGGGAGTGCCAGGCAGGCCCCAAGCCCTCCCTCATTCCTGGGCCTGGGCCAGGAGGGTGGCTTCAAGCATGGCTCCTGCCCCACACCACCTCCCTAAACAGTGCTGCATGTGTAGGACAGCCCCATCATACTGGATTCCCCCTCCAACAGGATGCCTCAGCCACCACCAGCCCCCTTGCCTCCATGTCACCCAGCCCCATGCTCCAGGCCAGCCTGGGGGGCTGCCAGCACCCTGAGCTCCTTCAGGGCCCACCACCCTCACCTCTCCCTCCTCAGGGACCCCCGGGGCCCACTGCCCTCACCTCTCCCTCCTCAGGGCCCACCACCTCAGCACCCCCTGCTCCCACAACCCCCAGCTCAGCCAAGGCCACCATGCCCATCAAGGCAGCCCCATGCTCCTATTGGCTGCCACAGCCTCAGCTGTCCTCCCATTGGCTGCTGGGCGGCACAAGACCCTCCCTGCCACCACACCCCTGTACCACAGGGGCCTCTGCCCTCAGGGCAGCCATGGCCTGTGGTGGGTCCCTGCCCAGCCGCCCCCGGAGGGACAGCCCCCCCCCCCTCAGTGCCCAGCAGACCCCCTTACTGGCACCCGGGTCGCCTGTTCACTGCCCTGAACACCTCCCCTTTGGGAGGGCAGCCATGTGGGCCCAGCTCCCTGCCTGCCACGGGGGGCAGAGGGCTGCGCCAAGCCGAGGGCTGCTTTCCGTCCCTCCCCTCCACCACCTCACCTGCCCAGGGTACTGCCGAGCGCTTGGAAGCTGCCGAGATCTCAGGGAGTGGGGAAATCACTACCTCGCCTCCTTTGGTGAGGGAGGCGGTTTGGGGAAAGCTGTGAAACGTCTTGCAGTAATTACTGGTTCATCCAAACTAAACGCCTTTTGTTTCTTTAAAGGGGAAAAACACACTACGCGCCATCGAATTATAAACTGCAGCTAGATATACTAATGGAATAACTCCTATTCGAGTGCTCAGGGTGAGAGAGAGCAGCTCCCCAAAATCCTTATGCACAACCTTGTATCTTTTTGGGCTCACAAATATGCAGCTGGCACCAAGCAGGAAGCTGGTGACAATGCAGCAGGACAAATACTGCACCAAAACACTTGCAAGGTGACCAGCTCCCAGGGGTTATGTGGATCCATTGTACATGATAGGTCTTTCCCCCCAGCATTTCACCTCCCTGAGACAAATGAGTAACTGACTATTTCAGCTTCTATTTAATATTTTTCCTCTTCCCAGAAGTCCCTTGCCCTCCATCATGAGGATTTCTATCAAAAGCCTGGCCACACACACCCTCTAGGTTCTGAGACAAAAAGGCTGGAACGAACCCTAGCTTTAGGTTGTTGGGGTTGGTTGGTTTTTTTTCCATCTTGCAGACTTTGAGCCAAGTTTGTGATGGAGGTATTTGACTCATCGTTTCTAACATTTTAGACTCCCAACAGTAAAGCACGTTAATCTTGGACTCATTCTGGCAGTAAATGTAACGTGACTCCTCGGGGCTACTGAGCTTTGCGACCGTTCCAGCAACCATCAAAGGGGAGACGGAGTTCTGGGAAAAACACCGACTGGCAGCATTTCGCCCTGCATGTCCTCCTGCCAGCAGCAGAGCCCGACAGCTTCATCCACAGGGCCGGGGAATGGCTGGGGTTAGAAGCCACCCAAGTCAGCCATACCCAGCAAACGCTCCACTAAACTGCTTCCTCTGAATCCCTTAAGCCTTCTGTTCGGTGTTCCTGGTTATGGAAGCTGAGGGCACCACTCCACATCTGATCTCTGCACAGTTAAGCTTCAATCACAGTTTCTCCACTGTTTCCTAATTGTCTGCCTGCCCTCCCACCTAAGCTGCCATACATACGCAAGCACTTTTTGCCAGCCGTTTTACATACGAGAGGAGAAAAAGCTCTCCAAGAAAGCCCTCGCAGGCCTTAGAAAGCATGATGTACTCACACAGGCATCCTGCTGAATGCACTGCAGGATGTGCTTGGCTGGAATCAGGAAGTCTATGAGGTAGCGCAGTCCATCCCCACGGTACGTCTTCTCCACCACATCAAAAACTTGGCACAGAACAGTGGCTGCGGTAGCCTCAAACGGAGGGTAGAGTGCTGATAACGTACTCTGAATGCAACCGTCCAGGGACTCCGAGTCCTGCCAAGAGAGAAAGCATTAGCAGTACCATGGCACAATACGCCCCAGTGCCCTCATGAGCCCTACACCCAGGAGCACAGCCATCTCCAAACGTAGGAAGAGAGAAGATCAAAGGAGCAAACTGCTGTCCTTTCTAGCTTCTTTTGGCACCACCAACTCCAGGTAAACACAAAAAAGCGCTCCCAAAACCCGAGCAGAGTGCTCGCAGAGTGCTGTGCACAGCGGCGAGATTTCCCAGCTTTTGCTTACGCAGCAAGTCCTTCTCCTGACTGCGCTGGGTGGGGCTGCTATTAAACCATTACCACAGCACGTGAGTGCGTGCAAGCGAGCGAGAGTTTCATGGGGTGGGCAGATCGGCGGGTTCCATGTTTCGGATACCAAGGGCTGGAGATGCTGGCCAGCACTTGGGTACATTAAAGCCCAGTGTTAATATTCTTCAGTGGGCTAAGGGGAGTTGCAGGGACAACAGTTGGGCTGAATCGCTTCAGCCTGCACAGGATAAGCTACTGGAGCTGTTTGGTACTGGAGAAAGCTGCTCACCAGTGCGATTCCTCATTATTCAAAGCTGTTTGGCTCTCATGAAAGGCTCACTCTGGGAGCCAGGAATTTTCTGCAGTGAGAGATGCCTCACAACAGGATCCGCAGCCTGCGTCTGAACAGGGTGGCCTTTGGTGCCTGAGCACGCGCATCAATACATAGGATGCCCGTTTCCTGTCCAGGGTTCAGAGGCAATGCCTTCCCTACTTTTCTAGCTTCTTTCTGGACAGCCTGCCAGCCAGAGCCTGCCTACAGTATCAGGATCAGTTCCAGTGCTAAAGGCCAAATTCTGATCTATTGCATGGGTGTAAGTCAAGAGAGCTTGCCAAAAACTAATAATAAAAAAAATAAATCTGGACACATCTGGAGACAGGATCAGGAACCCTCCTTTCCCTTCTGTTTTAGAGGGGACCCTCTGGCTAGCTAACAGCCAGGGGGAGTGAGTTTTGCCACAAAACCAAATGAAAGTTTACTCAGGTGTCTGGCCAGATCCTCATCTGATCCAAATCCACCTCCCTTCACTAGAAACAAGAAAAGCATTTCAGCCGCTGGCCTACAGCCTCCTGCAGAACAGGAACAGCTGCATGGACATGCCTGAAAACATACCTCAGTCCCACAGCAAGATTGGGAGAGAAAGTTAAACAAAGCAGTGCCACAACAGTTTACACTGCCACCGGGGAACAGTAGGATGAAGGGGTCAGGAGGAAGCAAACCATTTTGCTTCTTCCACTCCAAGGGAGCACATGTTCATCACTCCAGATACTTTCACTGGCTTGAGAAAATGCAACAGTCTCAGAGCAAGCCTGAACTGACCTGCAGCCAGAGCAGAGGTGATGCTCCTCACGCAAGCCTTCCCATCTTTCGCAGCAAAACAATCTTTAAATTCCTCCTTTAGAGGGTTGGGTGTTTTAAGCACAATATAAACTTGCTGCTCTGTTGTAAAGCCTTCCTGTAGGACAGCCTGCGGGACTGCACAGGAGAGATTAGAACGCCCAGGCAATGCCTCCACAATCCCTGCCTGCACCAAGCTGGCAGAACGCGGGTGACAGGCAAACCACACACTGCCCGTGGCATGGCACTGCTTCATTACTGTTTCTCCTGATGTCAGCAACAAGCAAGGCTAAATGGCAGCAGGCTCCTGAGGTGTTTGCAACTCTTCCAAGAGACCAGCTGCCTCCTGCAATACCCCTTAAGGTCAATGCAACCAGATAAACAGAGGTTAAGGAGCTATTTTTCATATTCTTAACCCAAGGACTCAAAAAGCAGGAGCCCTATGTGCACACTTCCAAGCATTGAATGCTAGGACAAAGCATTTAACCCCAATCCTAAACAGGAGGAGAAGGCTGTTCTAAACAAGCTTCTTTCCACTTATAAAAGAAGAATATAAAATCTCAACTTTTATTCCATTAATTGAAATTAAAAGCCTGGAAGTTCCTAGGCACTTCCTTCTCTGCAGGAACAGGTCTTCAGAGAAAAATCTTCCACTAGATACTGTGCAGATCAAGAGAAAACTGCAAAGAGCTGATAGTCAGCCTGCTTTGTGCAGCAGCCTGGAGCTCTCTGCACATTTCCGGTCAAGACCATCCCCATGCAGGGTATGAGGGAAGAACTCATCGGCGTTCAGGAAACATAAGAGAAAGCAGACCAATACAAACTGCAGGATGAGTTGTACAGACCCAAGACAACAGCCTAAAGAAATGTTCCCTTTACATTGTAACCTGGACCTGCTAAAAAGGCATGGAGGGGGCTGTAGGGTAGGGAAACAGGTACCAAGTCCACCATGAAGCCTCTTATAATTGGACATATTAATAATATTGCTAAGTATTGATATAACACACTGAACATTACACATCGTTCATCTCCCACACTCTTGTTAAATGACAGAGAGAGGCCAAGTGCAGCCATCTGAAGGCAAACGCAGCTCCAGTAACCTCTGTTGACACCAACCTGTCCCAGAAAGTACCTGTGCCCTTGTCAGATAAAACTGGCCTTCACACAGGTGCTCTCTGACCCAGCACCAGCCACCACAGAGAACCCAGCCAAGTGCTTGGGTGCTATCACAGTAGCATTACTGCTGGTAACATTTGACAACAATTTCCCTATGATCCTCCACAGTCCACAAGTTCAAAATATCAGTCAAAAACAGCTGGGGTTGGTTCTGTGCCACTTCTGCCCCCATACCCCGCTTGAGCAAAATTCTTTCAGATATCAAGCCTCCCCAAATGAAATTTGTTATGTTTACTATTGCAAATAAAACAAAGAAGTAAAAATATTTGCACGAGTCAGTGCATCACTCTAAGGTTCTCACACCATTCCTGCTGCCTTAGCAAAACCTTCACAAGACAATTATTGGCACCGAATCAAAAATCCTTTATATGGTTAAAATAAACCAAATTGTATATTATCCTTCCTTTAGTAAAATACAGAATAACCACAGCCTGTAGCCATTGCTAACTGTAGTTCAGTGCTAAGAGCACGCTCCTTAGCACAGAGGCTTTCTCTCTCTCTGGCTGGACTACACCACAAAGCCATGGTAGCTGTGCAAGCTTTGAAGGGACAGAGAGAAGGTTTCAACCCCTACCATTTGGTATAAAGAGGAGATGTTTTCACCAATCTCTCTGCTAATTCCATATAAAAAGCCCCCAACGTGGGAGCAAATTCATACATCCCATCATGCTGCATGTGACTGTAGCACCAGCATTCTTGGGCAGCTACAGAGCAAGGATGGATGCAGCCTCAAGTGTGCCGCAGATGAACACAGAGGCAATACTTGCTTTTCAGTGCTCCCACCACCCAGGGTGGTATTCTGGGGATAGGTCCTGCACAGGTGGCAGAGCCTCAGAAGTTACCTTGAAACACAGAGGGTGAAACATGGCACAGCTTGGAGCCTGCAAAAGCAGCAGATTCGCCTCTGATCACAGACTCATTAAACCAGCTCACAATCCTAGGGATGGGGCTGCTTATTTGTGCTAATTAACTTCTCAGATTGCAGAGTAGCCTGAGGAAAGGGCCTCAGCAAGGGCTGCAAGAAGCTGGCTGCATGGTCCTGTTTAACGCCGGAGCACAGACGGCCAGCCTCACACATCTAGCCTGCGGGCAGCGTCTGCTGCCACAAGTGTGGAGGAGCCATGGTTTAGAGGCACAGGGAACTCGTATGAACCAGCTCAAGACAGCAAGAGAAGGGGATAGCATCCTGTGCTCCAGAGGCTGATAAACCTGAAGTCTAGGGCCCGCCCTACCTACAAACCACACCCCTTACTTATCTCAAGCAGGCAATGCAACCCCCAGCAGGCATGAGGAAAAAACCTCTGCGACCCAGGATGGGGGGACAGCTTCTGGAGAGGAGGAGAACAAGCTAAACCCAGCAAGAATCCAAGGAGAGGGCACTCCTGCCCTGCAGGCTTCCACTTCAGCCAGCCTATAGCAGCCCCCAAGAGCTGGCAGAGCCCAGCACAGGAGCCTCCTGGAGAAAGCAGCCTCCTTCAGGGACTGCAAATTTCAGGCTTCTCTGTCTCCAACAGTATTGCCACATACCCCTCACGGGAAAGGTCCTGGACACTTGCTCCTTTTCAGCCACCCAGCACAAAGGCAAACAGGAGCGCTTTCCAACCAAGCCAGAGAGTATCTCCCCAAGCAAAATGTGTCTTGGGACTCAAATGCTTCTTTGTCAATAGCACGGGAGGACCTATGAACTCCAGCTCCCTGCCATCACTCCGCAACAAGCTCACCACACCTCCCGAAAGAAAAACATGCTTTTAAAATAACTCCTCTATAAATCAAGGTGCTAAATAAAGCCCAGGTTAAGGTCACGTCCGGCCATACCGGCTTTCACTGCTCCTCAGCTGGGAGCCGGCTGCCGGTGCAGGGGCTGGAGCACACAGCGAGGGAAGAGGAAAGAGGCATGTGGGGACAGGCTGGACTCTGCGGGCAGAGCTGTATGATGGGAACAACCCAGCATGGTTCCACCAGGGAGGGCTGGGGAGAAGGGAAAGCCCAGGAGGGTTTCACACCTGGCAGAGAGCTTGGGTCAGAATGGGGGCAGAAATGAGTGGGGTGCCACCCCGCTGATATAACGGGAGCCACAGATGCTGTGAAATGAATAAAGGGATAAAGACTGCTGCGGCAAAGCTCTGCTGCTCAGTCCTAAGAGCCTCTCTCCCCATCACAAACTGCAGCAAGAACCAGGACTCAGCAAGAGATGAGGTTGCAAGTGCCTGGGCAGAAGCCCCAGGCCAGGACTAACAAGCAGGCAGCAGGAAGAGGAGCCCAGGATCAGTTACAACCCTGCTCAGGGGACATGCATACCTCTCCTGGTGCAAGCAGCTGCTGCAGGATGGGAGAGGAGCCTGTCAAGAGGCATCTGGAGTAACCAGGAGCTTCTTGGGCTTTTCTAGATACACCGATTGAATTTTCAGCCTACATTTGTGGGCACAGAGAGAGCTACATAGCAGCTCCAGCCACTGGGAACTCCTGCCATGCTACATTTCTTTCTGACTCAGGAGTCAGCTTCTTCCTCTTTGGGACCTGCTGCTCACCAATTAAGTCTGAACCCTGCAGAGCCTCCTATGCATTTGGAGAAAAAGAAGTCAGCCTGTGCGGGGAGCAGAGAGAAGATCCCCAGGGCTACACACCTTGCGCAGCATCAGAATACCTGCACTCTCCCAGCAAGTGCCTGGGACAGCAATCCAAGTGGCTCAGGACAACGCAAGTTGGTGCAGGGAAGGGCTGCAATGCTGCTGGACCCACCTGGGCCCACAAAGTCTTGGCAGCATTTTCCCTACAACTCACCCAAGCACCTTGCTAAGAAGTCAGTGTCTTGCTTAAGAATTTTGTCTACAGAACACCAAGTCTTGGTCAAGAAGGACATGAAGAGGCATAGATCTTCATTGCTGACAGCCCAGATACTGTCTGAAGACTCCTGCAAAACATCAGTATGGTGAGACCAGACTAACTGTTTGGCTAATCCATGACTTACGGCAGACAACGCTCCTTTGTAGCGGGCTGGACTGGCCGATGTAATGTGCTGAGGATTCATCTTGTGGCAGGAATTTAACTAAAGGATCTGCAGCTCTGCTCTGAGAAACCTAGACCTCCATCTGAGCAGCCAAAGAATGAAACTACATATCCCAATGTGCCCCAGTTAAATCCAGTGCTTGCTGTGGCTTGGCAGAGCAAGGAGCATAGCTGGGTGGTGGAGCAGAGCTCAGAGAGGCTGCGAGCACAGTAAGCAGTGCCTATGGTACGCCCAGCTCTGACTCACCGAGCGTCTCGGCTCCCACTCAGCAGGGAGGCCTTGCCAAGAGCTCCCACAACTTTGCCCTCCTTCTGCCGGCTGCCCGGAGCCTGGCCACGTCCTGCACGCACTTACTTTCTCCCCTCTTGCCCAGGTACCGACAGACAGTGTGAAGGCAAGACAGAGGAGACCAGAGCCTGCAAAGATGAGGGGAAGAGATGACCCAACCCTCCCACACCCCAGAACTGGAAAGCAGAAATAACAGCAAAACTGGGAAGAGGCAGAGCCCCAAGCATCGCAGCGCAGCGCCTGCCCGTGGCCCCCAGCCAGCTTTGCGACTGGGGGAAAAGGAGCACACAGCAGGCGCTGAGCAGGGCTGGGTTAGCTGGTCCCTCCACCAGCAAAGGCTGCTGTGCTGCGCCGTTTGGCTGGGGCTGCTCAGTTCTCAGCTGACGTGAGAAACCTCATTTCCAGTAAAAACAGACCTCTGGGCTTTCCACAAAGCCTTTCCACTTTCTGACACAAAGCTGAAAGCCAGGCCACTTTGCCTTTAAAAACAAGATGTTTCTCCGTTCAAAAAGGTCTTTGGCTAAAAACAAGGCTTGTTTTTCTGACAAAATTTGAGATTTCCCACTCCATTTCTGCAGGGAGGAGAACCCTCCCAGCCCCATTTCCTGAGCCGCTCTAATCACAGCGGCAATGAGTTCAAGAGAGAAAAATCTTCCCAGAGCAAGTGCCAGCTCCCCCCTCTGCTGTGCACTCCAAGGCTCAGGGGGAGGCTGGGAGGAGGGCACTTGCCTTCAGCACCCAGCCTGCCTTTGGATATTTTCACTAAAATAACGTACTATTAAGTGGTGCAGCTATAGAGGTAAGCATTTCCACTGCTGTAATTACACAACCTTCCTGTGAGATAACCAGGAACGGCTCTACCTGCTTTTTGGGCTATTGTTTTAGGCTTTTCAGGGAGAAAAGCACAGCACCCAGTTCCACTTGGGAGGAAAATGTTTGCAATCTCACCCAGACCAGCTTCGCTCACAGGCTGTACCTCCAAGAGCGAGCTGCCTTCTGCATGCCACCATGGGATCCCTTGTGCGGGGTATGGCTGTAGCCCGGCTTGGCTCCCCTGCTGCTGGGGCAGGCAGGATAGTTCCACAGCCTGTAGATAAACTAGCTCCTACAGCCTTGCAGGGAGTGGTGCTCCGCAGACAGAGCTCAGAGAATCATTTCCAGATGCCTCCCTCTGTTCCCCCAGCCCTTCTCTGGGTTGACACGGCTGCAGCAGCCAAAGCAGCTCCTACTGGGCAGCGCGCGGGATTATCATTCCAGGCACTGCAGGAAAACAAGTGCTTGGAAGCGATTAACTCATGATCTCTCATTTAATTAAACAAAAGGAAAAATGATGTATTTGCTTTTCGGCTCTGAGGTCCCGCTTCTGCGCATGCTGTAGGTCTGGACGTGTTCAGCTGGTGAAAGGCAGGCCCAAAGCTAAGCGATCACCCCGCCAGCGCAGGGCTGGTTTGTTTTCACTCAAGGGGGACATCCCAGATTGCTTTGAAAGCAAAGCGTGACCTCCTGCGAGCCTCGAGCTTTGGAGCTAGTGCACAGCTATATCAATGCTGTCCTCATGCCAGGGCAAAATTCAGGCAGTAGTAGAGGGCAGAGGCAACCTGGTACAGGCAGCCGTGTCCGTGGCTCTGTACCATGCTTCAGGTGGCCAAACATGGACGCTGGCATATGGCAACAGGACCAGCAACAGTCACTTGAGCCTGATCCCCTGCCTGAGACCCCTGCAGCCCAGCAGGATGGTCAACAGGTCTGATACAGCAACGCAAGAAGCAAACCTGCTCTTAGCATACCCTAACCCCAATATTCATCCTTACCAAAGACATATCCTGGTGCAGCCCTTCAGAGAGCAAAGCCCACGCACCTGGAGAAGCAGGGCCTTCCCCAGCCCTCCACTTATACATGCCCCCAAGGGAAGCTAGATGCATGCAGCAGCTTGCACAGCAAGCTTTCTGCTGTTTGACCATCGCCTGACCTGGATGAGGAGCCAGCCTGACCAAACATGGCTCCCCAAAGGAAATGGCATCACGTGCAATCGGGCATAGCAGTCCAGCACCTCTTCCCACCAGAGCTCTCTATTCACGTTACTCCTCTCTACCCTTTCCTTTATGTTTTCATACTCCAGCTGCTCTGGAGCAGGGCCTATGCCTTTCTCCTTTGTCTGTGCAACACCCAACACATCAGAAAAGCTGCTGACAACTGCTGAACAGGTTAGAGAGGCCAAACTGGGGATGAAACACTCACCCACAATCCAGGAAAGTCATTTTGTAGCCAGAGAGGAGCAGAACTGGGAAATGGAGCTAAGCCTTTCCTCACAGGGACATGTCCCACTTGTAACTGAGCTCTCGATAAACTGAGCAGAAAGTAGGTCTTATCCAGAGCAGGGAATGAGACCCTGCTCCCAAAGGCCTGTTACTTTCTATTAGCAATAGATCAGGCAGATGATATCGGTGTTTAGAGGGCATGTGAGAGAAGAGACCAAAGCCCTGTCCTTAAACAGACATCTTCCAGCTGAAACGAGGGCCTGCAAGTGGCTGGGAAGAGCTGTGTATAAAACACCATCCTACAGCTGGAGACCAGCTTATTTTGGTTTAGTTTAATCAAAGGATTAAGTCCTTAATCTGAAATAACTGTCTAAGCACAGATTTTTTTAAAATATCATTGGCATAGATCTAACCATGCAATTAATTAACAAAGCTGTACTCAGTGTGATGCAAAGCTCTGGGTACTTTTAAAACACCCTTCCCAGCAACAGACCCATGCTGGAAGAGTGTAAGCATGTGGCAGCTGTGGTTTCATTGCCCAGTGTTAGCTACATATGCCTCCCTGAGACTCCCCATGGCAGAGCTGCGCCCCTCTTCTCTCCCACCACCAGACTGCACGGGCTGTCCTGGCTTGGGCACCAACAGTCTGGCCATGGCACCATATGCCATGGTCCAGCCAGGGATCTCCATGTTCAAAGTGTCACACTCCTACAACAGGCCCAGACAAGGCTTGCTAAATGCTCTGAGATATCACAGACAGAGTCAAGAATGTCCCAAGCCACTTCTACACAAGACAAGTCCTGGGACATTACAGCAGACTCCCTTTCTTTACAGGGCTCTTCTAGGAAATGCACTAAAAATCTTTCTCTCTGCTACCCAAGAGAATTGCTTGATCTCATTCATTTTCTTATTAGTTACAGTATTTGCTCCACTCTCAACTTCAGGCATTGGCATCCATCTGGCAAACTAACCCGAGCAGTAGCATCTTGTACCCTTTACCATTTGTGCCTAACACCTACCAAATAACAGGACACTCTAGGGAAATGAAAGACTTGTTTGTACCAGCCTGCTATAAAATACCCTCAGTAAGTTCTTAGCCAAACAGGTCGGCTCATTTTAACACCTTTTAGTCAGAGGCATTAAGCCATAGCCAACACCTTGTGTTCAGACACCCATCTGGGGGCATCTTACAACAGATGGGCAGCCTCCTGTGCTCAAAGAGAAAATGATAATCCTTCAGCAGGACAGCTGATGAGTGCCAGAAACGATATTCACAGGATCAGCATTTAGATTATTACTTATGTGCCAGCATTGCACGCGTTCTGCATGTTCAGCTCATGTTCAGATCTCACCCCTTCCTCTGCAAGGTGCATGAGCTGCTGGACAGACTCCCACGGGGACTGGTGGGTTCTCCATGTCTTGCAGCCTCCATAATTGAGGGTGGATGCCACTAAGAAAAGGTCATGTTTTCGTTAGAGCTCCCAGCCTCAGTGTGGGAGCTAGGTAACACTCCATGGTCCCAGCATCCCGTAACAGATGAGCCATAGTTCCTGCTGGCCTTAAACATGCTGTATTACCATGTGCTCATGAAATACAAGTCCTGCTATGTCAGGGGACAGAAACCGCTCTGAAGCCAAGCTGCAATTCCAGGAGGGGCTGGCTGATCGCATGAGAAAACAATAAGTGTGCAAGGACCTTCCTTGAAGGACCACATCCCCACACACCTTTGATATGAGAAAGCAGCTGCCAACAGCAATCAGATGCCACCTCTGAGGAAGAGGCTGTGAGGAAGGATCAGCCAGAAGGACAGAGCAGGCAGCCCAGAGATGGCCATGGTTATGCCAGCTCAGCCCTGGGTCACTGCAAGAAGCATCGGTCTATGCCACGCAGGGAAAAGTACTCCTGGGCAGAGGGACCCAGATTTGCTCCAAGACTCTCTGACCTCACTGGGGAACAGAAACACATGTGCTCAAGCTCTCCTGCCCCTGAGCAGCCAAGCCTGGGACTTAGAGTCAAATGAAAACATTTCCCCTATACTCAGATACAGCGCTAAATGCATGCCTCCAGGAAAGCTAAGTAACTCAGTCATAAATTCAGTGCATTGCTTTTACTAAACTCCTGAGTTAGAAAGGAGTAAACACAGGCTTTTAAAGTTACTCTCTTTATAGCTTTTTTAAAAAACAGAAAACAGTCTCACGTGTCCCATTATTTCCATACATATCAAAGGAGGGTGGAGATTTAACTAGAGATTTCTAAAAGACATCTTTGTGCGTAGAAGGGATGTATGCCAAAACGTGGGTGGTTATAAGCCCAAACACAAAGGAAAATACATCCACAGGCATTTTTCCCCTTGATCCATTAACGGGTCTGCATACCAGCCTCCCGAGCATATGAGAAGGACCTTGTTCAAAAGGTAAATGTATTCAGAAAGATGACAACAGACAGCAAATAATCCACATCCTTTAACCATGTTGGAGGCTCAGCAGCACTACGTTTTTGTTGGGAGCCACTGAAATTTGACAGGCAGCCTGAGGGAAAGTATCCTCCTGAAGGAACCTGCTCAGGAAACCTCACAGCTCTGTCTCCTGCAAACACTGCCACACCTAACGCAGGCTGCAAAGCTCAAGGTGGACACCTAGCTCAGATCAGCAGAACTCCTGCAGCTTTTCTTTGCACCACACAAACCACCAGCCAGCCACAGCATCGTGTCCCATTGGGGGTAACCATAAGGTCCCATGGAGGCTCCCCTCTACCGCATCCACCAATGTCGAGGAGGAGCACATGGAAGTCTTCATCTGGTACCCATTTCTCTTCAGCTGAGCCATTTGATTCCATTCAAATCAATAGCTGGTTGCACCAGCTGGAGCAAGGGTTCATCCTGGGCATCCCAGCCTGATGGCAGGATGGTAAATCTGAGCAGAAGGAAAGACTTTCAGATTAATTCTGTGCTGCTTTGATCTTGGAAGTTTCAGCTTGGTGTCCAGTGATGCAAAAAATGGGATACGTATGAAACCAGCCAGGAGCACTTACCACAAGAAAGGCCCCATTTTTTTGTTCTTTTTTTAATGAAAGGCTAGGCCAGCCAACAGAGATGAGGCACTCCGTGCGGCAGAGAGGTATTAGCACAGTCAAGCCTGCAGAATCAACAAGGGCACGTCCATTCACTTCTCCGATTTGCAACCCAGGTATCATGAGTGGTGTAGAAAGCACAGAGCATCCCACCACCAGAAGTGGGCAGCTTACCCTAGCAGGCTATCCTTGCTTTTTATTGCTCTTCAGTCAGCAACACATCCCATCCTGCTGTCTCTACTCACTTCTTCAGACCTTGGCTATGTTGAGCTCCGCAGGACAGGAACAGGGGGTTCCCTCATGGGTAGAGAGCCAGGAATAGGAACAAAAGGTGCTCTGATATTGAGTGCCCATAGGTAGGTTGAGTTTATAGCTTCTGCAGAAGATACTTTGACTGTTTTAACAGGGATTTTTCAGCACTTCGGTATTAAAGGGGTCTGTAGCCCCTGTGTCTGTGACTTCCACCCACACTCAGCACAAATACTCAGGTTTAGGCCGTGCCCACAGCCTGTAGGATGGTTTAGTTTTGCTCAGATCTGTTTTAGACAGGGTTATGTTTGAGGTGAAGCTACAAGATTAGGCTCCGGGAGCTGAGGAGCTGTGACTGTGCTATAGTATTTAGAAGCAGACATGCTGGCTGGCTATCTTTTCTGAAGCGGCCAGCAGCAAGATGCTCACAAGGCTCTCAAGTTATGATCTCTTTTGCTAGCCAGGTATGCCCTCAGGGCTGACTGCACATGCAGGTAGATGGCCAGCAGCATGACAAGAGGTGGTTATGCTACAGGATGCTGATTTTCAGAAAATAAGCACCATCACTCAGCATACAGTCCTCCTTGGACACCTGCAGCCTCTCACCATAAACACTTGCTGGTTTGCATTCCTACCTGGTACTAGAATGCATTTGGTGATTGCTCAGCAGAGATACATGGATGCAGCTGGCCTGTCACCTGCATATAGCCATTATTTTTATTGTGAAAATGAAGAGCATGATCACCTGCCCAGTGTTTTTGGAAAGAAGCTGGGCAAAATGCACAAGTTGTCATCCTTGTTACCCCAGAGAAGATGCTTTCAGACCACTTCCATGTGCTCAGGATTACATCTCTGGGCTTTGTCTGTGTTCCAGCATCTTGCTCGTGGCTTTGGCACAGAAATAAAGAAAGAAGATTCCCAATGCTTAAAGCTCTTTGTGATTCCCAGACTCATTTCCTTACCACCCCTGGAGAAGACATAACCAAAGGATGAAGGAAAGACTGTATTTTCTGCTGAAACCCATCCTCTCTCCTGCCAGCACAGAGGTGCCACTTGAACTTCTCTGCAGGAAGACACCAGCATTTGCACATCTTGTGATACACACAGTTTCTGCTTTACATGTCTGTGTGATGACTGGAGACTTGGAGCATGCCACCACATGGGAGGAGTAGCCCAGGCAAGTCCAAGGCGCACAGCTGCAGGAGCATTGCTGAATTCACATGCTGAGTCCACAGTGCCCCAGCTACCATTGAAGAGCAGCAGCATTCACCCTAGCAAGGGTGGAAAAGCAGCCCTGGGCTCCCTGGCCAGCTGCTGCAGCTTGAGCAATTTCCTGGAGAGGAAGCTGTCCCTCACAACGTGGGAACAGAGGCTGGGAACTAGACCTCTGCACCATGGAGAAGCAGGGCTACTGCTTGCTTTGCCTCCAACCAACCCACCCAAGAGCACAGGGTTGTGCACCTGCTTGGGTGGAAACTATTCCTCAAGCGTGGTGCTGTATTGGGTTTGTGTGGTGGGGTACCCAATACAGGCGCACTGTGGTCCAGCCATACGCCCTGACCGTCTCCTGTACCCCATCCAGCAGCAGGCACCAGGCATGGTGAAACCCACTCCTTCTCCCATGAAGGAGAAATCCCTACCAGGGAGTGAGGGCAGATCCTCAGCCGTGAAAGCCACAGTGGGACAAGCAGAGTAGACAGAGCCCTGTCAGGCTCCTGCCTTGCTCACACCATGGGGCTTTCACAGCTGCAAGTCAGTTCTAGTGGAAGTGGGCTACTTCGGCCTAAGGCACCTTACACATTTGGTGTTTTAGGCATCCTCCACCACATCATCCCTAACACTGAAACATGACAGACACCCCTTGAAGAGGAATCACCTGCCTCACACAGAACAGGGCAGCCAGCAGCTGCACAGTGCCAGAGCTCCATCAGGAGCCAAGCCTTAGAGTCCTGTGGACTGCCAGCAGCCATGGGGAAGCCTCGTGCAGGCCAACAGACTCTGTTGACTCTTGTCATTCAACAAGAATGACCCACATTCACTTAGATCCAAATCTGTTGCCTGCAGGGTTTGGTTGATTCACCAGGACACCAAAACTCAAGTCAAACAGAACAGCTTGGAGCTACAGTCACAACTTGGCCGCTCACAGATCACACCTCCCGAACTCTCTACTATGGCATTAGGAACGGACACCCGCAACGGATCGCAGGTGTCCACAGTGTGGCCAGTGCCCAGTGCTGGGTCTGTGGCAACTTGGCCTCTGGTTCCTGCTCCTTGCAGCCACCAAGCCTGAACTCAGCACTGAGAGGCACATGATCCCTCCTCAGCAGTGATGCATGGTCCCTGCCCCCCCACAACCCACTGTGGCACCTTGACTGGCCACAGCACTGCTCTGCACAAAGGCCCCTGCTTCAGACAGCTTTTGCATCACACATTAGAACAAGGTGAAGGACCTGAACTGCGATGAAGCACCTGGGAATCAGAAAGTCACCTCTGGTTTGCAGCAGAGTAGCAGCAGCCGGTCTCTGCCTCAGGCCTCCCAGAGCAGAGATCACAAGTGCTGCTCCAGCCCCTATGGCAAAATGCAGTAGGGCTGCAAGGGATGGCACCCACCCTGCACAGCCCCAAACAGTGCTCTCGTTTGATTTCAACTTCATACAATAACCAGCATAGACCAGAAATTGCCAGGAACATACTAGGCATAGGGTGAGGGGAAAGAGGTCTCCTGACTGGGGTAGAGAAGTGGAAGAAGTGAGATGCCTGCAGGCCTCCACAGCAGGATAGGAGAGGAGAGCACACCACGGCTCTGACATGGCCACGTGAGGGTACAGGGAGCCATGGGGTCCTTGGCAGAGGAGCTGGAGGGTGGCAAAGGGAAGAGACGTGGGTCCATGAGCTTAGCTCAGGTTGCAGAAGCCAAAAGTTGGGCAAGTCATCCTTCAATGAAAGCCAAGCTTCTCCAAGCCCAGAAGCTGAATTTTTAAGAAAACACAAGTCACTGCTAGGCACAGCAGCAATGCAAGCTGCTTGTCCCCCCCTCAGACTTTGTTCCCTCTGCTGGAGAAGCAGCTCCAAGAGATTTAGGGCTGCTGGGCACATGGATCCCAGCCTGAGCCCAGGAACAAACCATCAGAAGCCAGACTGGTGCTCACTGGGTGCCACAGGGCTAACAATCCCTCCAACCTCTGCCACCCCGGGGCTGGGCACCTCTGTTTGCAGGGTGGCACCACACCCAGGGAGATGGGATGCTCTGCTCCCATCTATCCCCTCCCCAAACAAGGATCCACACATGCAGAACTTGACACTGAAAGGGAAGGATCCCTGTCCAGCTTCAGGGGTTTCTCTGAACCCCTGGATGCCCACCCTGGGCAGAAGAAAAGAAGCCAATGCTCTCCCCTTCCCCAGGCTCTGCAAGGGGGCAGTGCCCACAGCCCCGGAGCAGGACTGGCAAAGAGCAAGGGCAGGAGGAGAGCCCAGCATCCAGGCAGCCCAAAAGACAGGGCCCTGCCTGACCTGCCCCATCCCAGCTCCTCACTCCAGGACTGTACCCCAATAGGCACCTCGCGGGGGGTCAGTGCCAACGGGAGACCCATGTCCCTGCAGCCACCATCCAGGGCTGGCACCCCAGAGTACAGCGTGCCATCCGAGTAATAGGAAGTGCCAGAAGAGCTGTTTCCCACTCCTGGCATTAGCACCGTGCACTGGCTCCAGGCAGGCTGCCCCAATAGCAGCTCTATCCCGCGCAGCCCTGCTCGTGCCCAGGGCAAGAGCCCTTCGCAGAGATTTCCTTACCATGTTGCCGGCCTCCTTTATTCCCCCTCACTTCCAAAGGGAGTGTTTTTTCTCTTTTTCCTCCATGTGTGCGACGGGGCGTCTCCTTTCCCCTCCGACGTGAACCACCAAAGCACTTTGAGTTCTGGACTGTAATCCAAGCCCTCACCGCCCCCAGCACAGCTCCAACTAATCTAACTCATGACACTACCAGGGCTAAGCAGGGGACCTTGAAGGTTTCTCTGACAGCCAACTCCAGCGCTAGACGGCAGAGGGGCATAGCGAGTGCAGGGTGCTGCATTCCCCAGCCCTGCAGGGACCTACGGACACAGGCAGAGCCAGCAACGCTCACAGGCTGCTTGTTACGGCATCGCTACTATCTGCGTCCTTCAGAGCACGCCTGGCCCCCGCACAGACCTGCTTAATGCAGATGCTTCGTGGCAGGGAGCTGCCTTCGCGCGGGAAGATCTGAATAGCTGCTAGAGGAGAACAAGCTCACAGCAGGCATCCTGAGAAGGTCTCCAGCTTCCCAAAGAGGTTTCCAGCAAAATCCTCCCCCCACCTCCTCTCGGCTTGCTTCTCTCTAAGTCCGGAGAAGTTCCTCCACTCCACAAGATCCTGAGGCAGCGCTGCAGGTTAAGCAAAACGCCGAGAAATACAAAAAGAGTGCTCCAAAATACTGTTTTTCTAACTTCTAGAAGGAAAGCAGAGAGGCAGTGACCGCTTCAGGCAACAGCAACAAACTGCATTGGTATCAGGCGAGAGAGATGTGGAGACCTCACCCCCTCCCAAAGGAGGAAGTAATTTAACATGGCAAGTTTCTCCACCCCTCCATTAATTGTTTAAGATGGCCAGGGGCCAAAATACTGCCCGAGCAGTGGGAGCAGTGGGGAAGGTCACCGAACAGGCAGGCAGCAGCCTACAGAAGTGACAACGGGAAAGGGCAGAGCCACAGAGGCGGAGAGGGAGGGGAGAGGCAGGTGCCGCAGGGCATCCCAGGATCTGCTGACACACAAAGGCTTTGTGTAACGGGAAATGGGGCGGGAAGTGACACACAGGCAAAGCCTCAGAGCCCTGGACATGAGGTGCAGGGCCTGGCAGCAGGGCTTGGGACCAGGAGCTGCCTCTCTAGCCTTGGCCGAGCAGCGTGTGGTCTTGGCAGCCTCGGTGGGGACTGACCCTCCACCAAGAAAGGCCACGGTGCTGGTACCTGGCTGCCCCTGCTTCTGGGAGAGGTCACACAAACCAATTCATCCCAAGAGGAAGGATGACTCAGGCAGGACATGTGGACCTACAGCAGGAGGGAAGACATCCCCTGCATAGACAAGCTCAGTAGAGAAGCACAGGGTACTTGCCTGCTGAAGCTGGAGCAATGGCTACCAAACATTTCCACCACCTTGGCTCAAGGGGCAGGCCCCCACAGCTTTCCCAAGCCCTGCTCCACAGGGCCAGCAGCAGAGCCCACACAGGCTGGTTCAGCTCAAGAACACCTTCAGATACTCCCCTCCCAGGGAGGACTACCAACAGTTGGCCCTAAACCCCACCACACATGATGGCCTCATGCCATGTTTTCAGACATAACCAGCAAACATGGGTTCAAGCAGTCCCAAAGCCAACCATTCAATACACCAGCTGCTCGATGTGCTGTTGCATTTTGTATGGGCAGCAAGGATAGATGACAGTCCCTGCAGGGTTGCAGTTTGCTTTCCTTAAGCAGAAAGAGATGTCCTCCTAAAAGGGGATGCAACACTGACAGTGGACCAGAGCTGAGCAGCTGCCTCACTGTTCAGTGCTTGTCTTTCAAACATCCCTTGCTTGCAGAGGCTCCCCCACAGCCTCTAACAGCTAGTCACCTTCTCCCTAAAGCACAGTGCTGTCTGCAGTGCACCATAGCAGTGAGGACCTCCAGCCCATGTCAGGTGAGATCAGCGGATAATCCCAAGCTGGGTGAAGGAGAGCATCCCTGCCAATGCAAAGGGTATTAACCCAGCACAGGCACTACCTAGTTGTTGTCATCCACAGTAACTAAAGGAATTTGTGATCTTGTCTGTGGATGCAGAAGAGCCTTCCTTTCCCCCTCATATTCACAGCAGGAGGATGAGGAACCTGGCATACTTCCCCAGCAGAGCCTCCAACCAGACTTCACCATCTACACAAGGCTAAGTTTTCAAAGTATCTTTGCTCTTTACCTGTTCCCCAAACACATCTCCCAGCCCACAAACATGGCCACACCTTTGCAACATCCTCCTATGGATGCTGGGAGCCTCTCTATGGACTGCCCCACCTCCAAGAAAGGGAGCACAGAGAGCAATGTCCCTCCAGTGCACACACAGCACGGAGCTGGCCGTGACAAACCTCGTGCTATCAGAGGTGCTGAGCTATTTCTGTTGGAGGCAGGGCCCCCAGCACAGAGTGAAAGGAGGTAGAAAAGATCCACCATGCCTCTCATGCCCAGATGTTTTATGGAAATCTCCTTGCTGTTTCTCCAATTGCAACAATACATGGAGGTGTCCTTTCAGGAGGCCATGGCTGCCCAGGGCTAACCCAACTCCTTGCACATGACTATGCTTATCCAGCAAAAAAGTCTCTGCAAATACCTTGGGGTCTGCAGGGGGACCAGCCTCTGAGCAGAGATCGGAAGCCTCCAAGCAGTCTAGCTGCCAGCAGCCTAGGTACCAAGACTAGGCTCTTCAGGGCTACTCCAGCAGTGGGCCAAAGCCCCCAACAGTTGTATAAAGCCTGTTGGAAAGCCTGCTGCAGGGCTGAAAGGGACCCCACAGGCTCCTGCAGAAGGGGTCCTGCACAAGCCAGGAGCTACCTCACATTTTGAAACAGAAACGTGTACTCCCCAGGCATGAAAGGCAATGCAGGCCCAGGTAGGGCTGGGGCAACCCGAGAGCCCATGGGGATGGAGCAGAGAACCTGCTCCCGCACTGTTACTGAACCAGTCAGGTCTCCTTCAGCCAGACCTCTGGCAGAAGCTCCAGGGTGAGAGCAGCTTTCATCTTTCCTCACCCCTTCAGGTGGCTTGCACAGGCCTGGGAGCACAAGGTTGCCTTCTCCTTTAGCTCTGACTTCACAGCAGGATAAGACACTGTCAAGCCACCTAATTCCAGCTCTCTGAGGGCCAGAAAGAGAAAAGTGGCACTTTCAGGGGCTGCTGTAGGAGTTTGCAGCATCCCCATGAACACAGGTGAGGAGGGCACCACGTAAGCACACACAGCCCAGATCTGGTTCCTATCCCATTTTCCATCCCCGTGACCAGGGACAGAGCCAGGTGCTCCCCAGACCATACAGCCAACACTCATATACTCAAACTATATAACCACTAGCATGTACTTTTTGCAGCGCAGCAGCCAGCTCGGTTCTGGACATGACAACCAAAAGCTCTCCACAAGTTCCCAAACCAACACAATACAGAAAAGTCGATGGCTGTAGGTATTTATTTACTGATGCAGAGGGGGAACGGGTTGTCTAACACAAGAGCAGCTTAGAGCCCAACCTCATGCCTCCCTCCTTTTCTACACTGCACTCAAAGCTCAGGAGCACCTTCCTCCACTGAGGATTTCCAGGCTGAAGAGCCCAAGTTCAGCTCAACCCCATCCCAGTCAGAGGCAGTGATGTGATTTCCTGTGCCATGGCACTGCACTAAGGAGAACATCGCACTGCTGTTTACCCATGGCTGGATCCTAATATAGCTCGCCTTTTTTTTTTTTTAAATTGCAAAGTGGTCTTTCCCTCCTCTCCTGCATTGTAGATCCATTTCCTGCACAAGCACATGGGAGACAGCTGTAGCCAGCACTTCAGTGGGTGTTAAAAAGCCCCTCTTGACTGAGGCTGACAACAATGCCATGCTTGTTCCCCAACACAGTCTCTCACTGTCTCCTCACAGGAGCAGCTCCTCGCTCTTGCATGAGGCCTGCGCTCTCCTCTGGGTTGGTTTAATTGCTGAAGCCACTGCCAAAGGTTGCTGTCACCCAGCTCTGCCAGCAGATATCCGCATGCTCCAGCTTCCCATCCAGCAGACCCAGGTCCTTTGCACAGACCAATGGGCAATTTTGCCCCAGGGGAACCACTTTGGTACCCGGCTGCAGCAGCAGCTGAGTACTGCTAAGGACAATCTCTCCCAGAGGTGAAATATGGCAAAAGGCAGCAAATGCTGACATTGGGAAGGATGGGGAACCAAACTTTGAAGGCTGTGGGACCTCCTCAGAGTTGAAAGAGGAGAGGATAGGAGGGGGGACAGTACACCAACTCTTCTGAAACTTCAGGGGTCATAACTTCAGACCCACATTTCTTCCCGCCTTCCCCTCTGCCCCCTTCGCCTTTGTTTGAACTGGTTTCTGGAGCTGCAGTATTTCTCAAGTGCTTGCTGAAGCAGCACCACAACCTAGAGCCCCATAAGAGCTGGGAGAGAGCACAGGCAGAGGTAGGAGGCAGGCAAAGGACCTCTGCCTTCGAGTCAAAGCTAGCAGAGTTCTGCTTATTTTCAGTTGTGCAAATTGGGGAAAGCTCAATGCTTTTATGAATAGGAATCAGCTGTGCTGGAAGAAACACAGGACAGATGTTTTAGATGCCAGATAAGGACATCTTCTGACCTAGGGGAAGTTGTGCAATATGCAAGTTAGGTTGCACTGCAGCAGCCAACACCTCTTAGGAAAACACCCCCATGCACTCCATGTTAGCTTAGCATGATCACTGGTGTAGTCCTCAGCACAGCATAGGGAACCTCCTATGTCCATAGGGACTTCCAAGGGAAAGGAGAGCCCAGGAGCAGGCTGTGGCAGAGTAGTACTCCAGGACCTGCTAACCCACTGATCAGTGGATGCCTCTGAATCTACTTCCAGGCATCTCCTCATGACTGGACTGGGGCTCTGCTGCCAGCTCCCATGTCCCCATATGGCTATGCAGATGTCCCATGGATTAAGCTGTGCCCTGAAAGTAGAAGCTGAAGACAGGTACATTACAATCCCACCAAGCTACCCACTGTGAACCCCATTCCCCTTCCACTTGGCAGCCTATAAAAGCATGGGAATCCACCAAGAAGCCACGTTAGACCCCACTCAGCACAAACAGGTGCCTTATGACCAGTGATAGGTGTTTGCTTGAAACAGGTTTTGTCAAAGAAAAGCAACAAGCACTGCAGCAAGTAGAGCTGCAAGCAGCCCTTTGTACCAATATCAATGTTTCAGGAAAGAGCTAGTTCTCTCCCATTAGGGAGACAAGAGCAGGTTGTATGCAGTTTAATAATATTTAAACCTTTATTTCAGATCACAAGTAAAGCAAGCCTTGGCTTCACAAAAGCACATCTTGGTTTACCTAATTAATTTGATAATCCCCTATTTGCAATCCTCAGGAGACATTCAGCTTCTAAAGCAAGTAATTACCACTAAGTGGCAACCTCTTTGTGAGGCCCAGTCTGATTAGGGAAAAAATTTCTTAAGCCAGAAATACAATCATGGTGTGATTTCCCAGAAGGACTGGAGGAGAGACTACATAACAACAGCTGGTCACGCTCACCATTTGAAGGAACAGGAGCAACTCAGTTACTAGGTCTCCAGCTACACTTCAAGATGTTGTTCAGTGCCATGTGCAAACCTGGCGTGCCATTAACCATTAGGAGGCTTTACAGGAGATGTTTTTATAGGTACAGAAGTCAGGAAGATCCCACTTAAAGATCTCAAATACCCATGTGTGCCACGGGGTAGGGGGGAAATAAAAGAATCGCACATCAGGCCTGCTGCAGCACATGTGGAAGCTCATAGTACACAGTCCCACAGGGAAGCAATCCAAGCAGGCAAATGCCAGCCTTATAGCTTCTCTGCACAGATAGGAAGGCACACCTTGATGACACACGGTGTCTTCCCCAGACAAGCCAGTTGGGACTCAATGCACGCAGAGCACTTGCTAGTCTAATGCCTGCTCCAGGCATCCCCAAGTGCCCAGGGTCTCGGCTTAGCAACAGCCCAGCACTAGCATCGATAGCTGCCAGAGCCCAGAGGACAAAGTGCTGCTTCTGATTATGCCCAAGACGCTTGTCTCAGGCTGAGCAGCTTTGGGCTTCTTTAACTTTGGGCAGTTCTTGTGGGGGGACATGGGTGGCCCCCAGGCCTTGCAAAGTGGCCATGCTGCACACCGCTCTTAGGTTAATGCCCATACAACAGCATCCTCCAGAGACTTCTCCTTATGTGAAAGTCATGAACGCAGCCAGCATGGGTAGGAGCAGGGCTTGGATGGAAACCAGGCCTCCTGCCCTGATTGAGCATCTTCCCAACAGGCATGTTTTCTTTACAGTGCGCACACACTGAGATGTTTCCCCACTGGGGTGGGCTTCCCTGTTTGGGTGCTGGGTGTCAGCATCCTGGTGCTCTGAGCCCTAGGAAGGGGCACTGGTTGGCAGGACCACCCTGGAGGGAAGACCCCAAACCCCCCGAGAGCCTGGAACAGAGACCTGTAAGACACAGAGCGAGGCAGGGGCACACCTCTGTGGATGAGGACCAGGTTGAGAGCTTAAATCCTTTAAGAGGAGCTGCTTGTTTGTCTCCCTAGAGTTTTGGGACTGCCTGCCTTTCCTGAGGACAAAGTGCTCTTGGCTTAAAATCCAGCTGTGGTTTCAGGACTGCTGTTTCAAAACTCACCACCATCTCTGAATAGAAGAACAGATTGGCTTTCTCTGAAGAGCAGCCTAAAACTAACCCATCTCTCTCCAGATCCCATGTATTTAATGGCATAAGACAGTCATCTGTTTACCTTCCCTGCTGGTAGTGATGTTGCCTGCTATTTAGTCCCCGCAGCACATGTTTTACTGTGCTCTCCAAGACAGCACGCTCACCTCCTAGCTAGACATGCCAGCAGGCACCTACACCCTTCCTGCCCCAGTCCAGCAGCCAACTCCCAAGCCCCTCTCCCACAGACACAGGAGACATGGCGCACAGGGCGTCACAGCTACCACAAATGCCATCCTCAGTCGCAGCTGCCAGGACCAGCTCCTCTTTCTAAGTCTGCTTGACAAAGCACGGGTTGCAAGGACAGACGGACACCCCCACCTCCATGCCTCTGCACCACCAGGAGCGCCCCACTTGTGTTCCTGCTCTGCACCCAACTCACACCTGAGCAACCAGCACCCACAAAATACCTGCCCAGCCTACAACAAGAGAAGCAGATACAGCCCTCTACTAGACTCCCCAAGCAGGTAGTAAGCACCAACCATTACCAGACAAGGGCTAGGACACATTTCAGAGCTGGAGACCCATCCCTTCTCTTCCCAAAAGCAACATAAATCCAACTATGCCCTGCCAGGAGGGATGGCTGACAGCTCCAACCACCCAGCTCCAGGGGAGTGGGGACCCCCCCAACCACTGGCTGCAGTCTCTGCCCCACAGTTTGCAAAGCCAAGGCCAGCACCCAGGTCCTACCTGGGGTGGCAGCCAGGGACCACAGCACCTCCTTCACTTTGCTTCAGGAGCTCTGACCCCCAGGACTGCTATTCCCACTGGGCACATGCTCAGCCAAGCCCCCATCCATCCCCCCCAGCCCCTCACAAACCCTACACTTACAGCCAGCACTTGCAGAGCCTGTGCCCAGCAGATCCCAGCAGATCCTGCAAACCCTTCTCCCATGGCAGAGTCTCTCCAGAGAGAAGGAAAGCTCTCACCTGCCTGCACTTTACTCCTCCAGATCAGGCAGGTAGAGAAGCAGCTGGGTTAGCTCAGCACTCACTGGGGCAGAGCAGTAGCCCCAAGGTACAGCTCCAGCTGTGGGCATGCAATCAGTGCTTTATACAGGCGCATGGGCGTTCCCTAGGACCAGCTCTCATGTTGCCTGTAGCAGCTGGGCTGTGCTGCCTACTGAACTTAGGCAGTCCCACTGTGGGTCCTCCAGGTGCTGAATGGCAACCTGCTCAGAGCTGAGCAATAGTCTCCCCTGGTGCAGGCATGGGCTTTGCTCACCTCCAGCCTTGCCCAGGTGGTAGTGAAGGGGAAAGATCTGGTCCCTCCATCTCAGCCTTGAACAGAGCAGCTCTGCAAGGCTCCAGGCTAAGGTTCGACTCACTCTGCAGTAGGCAAAGAGCAGTTTGGGGTCAGGGTCTTCTCCCCAGGGGAGACAGGAGCCAACTCTGCTGACTGCAGATCCAGAGCACAGGAGGTGATGGGAAGGCTCCTCAGATGCCACTGGGAAGGGCTGGTTTGACGGGAATAGCAGCAGTCTGCCATGGGACATCTGTAGCTGGCAATTAGAGGAGTGAACCTCAGGGAATGCCTACAGCAAGGATGCCAGGCAGAAACACAGAGCGGGTGGGACGTGGGGCACAGCAGGTTCCTGGAGGAGATGGTAGGATGTGGATCATGGGTCCTACCCCAGGGACCCTTCATTCCCAGTGCAGGTTGGAGGGAGAAGACCCTGCACCAGGCAGGAATACACTACAGGCATGCTGTGAGCGTGGTGCCAGCTGGGGTGGGCACCTCCTCTCCATGGCACCAGTGGCTGGAGAGCACCAGCAGGAAATAGCATGATTTAATCCCCTCAGCAGCAATAACAATGTGTCTCCTAAAGGAGATGAGTAGCTTCCTCTTCAGACAGGCAAGGGCAGAGGGCTGGTGCCTCCTGTCATCAGTCTC
This sequence comes from Haliaeetus albicilla, assembly GCF_947461875.1. Taxonomy (NCBI): domain Eukaryota; kingdom Metazoa; phylum Chordata; class Aves; order Accipitriformes; family Accipitridae; genus Haliaeetus; species Haliaeetus albicilla. The sequence goes on along the minus strand of NC_091492.1, from coordinate 22,452,874 downwards.
TCCTACTTTCCTGTCGCTTGCCCTTCTTCCATCACTGCTGCCATTTTGTTCCTCCTTGCAGAGGGATCTCTGCTCCCAGATCAAGGCAGGGTAAGGCCAGCTATGGAGCAACCTGGGGAAGGAACCAGGAGGCTTAGACCCCTCTAGCATTCATATAGGACCCATATTGGCCAAGTTGTTTGGCTAGGGCCACGTGCCTCCACAGGAGCTCAGCACTAAGTGGGACAAGTGGGTCAAAAGCTGTGGGGTTGATATCCCGGCCATCCCTGAAATATCCTCTCCAGGTACCCTACTCCAGCTATTCCTGGAAGCATGGGGAGTTCAGCAGCCCAGCTGGAGCCAGCAGTCGTCAGCCCTCTGAGTCCAGGCAGCAACTTCCTCACCACTACTGAGTCCATACAGGTCCAAGGGCGCATTCTTTGCTGCTTTTTTCTTTGTTTTTTTCCCACTTTAAAAAAAGGCTTTGGTTTTGGGTCACACTTTGCCCCTGACAAGGCAGCCACTGCCTGCATTTGCCACTGGGTGAGACGAAGGCAGCCGAGGAAGAGCGTGAACTGGAGCCTCACCGAGAGCACTGGCCACCCACAATTTGCGCAGCGGCGTCTTCCGACTGGCAGCTGCCTGCACCTCACAGCGGACCATCAGGAGGGCGGTGGGAAGCTGAGGGGAGCAGCTCGCCCCGCACACGGTTACCGAAAGAGTCCTGAAACTACCACATATAATTTTTTTTCCCCCTAAAGACTACCCCCTCGTGGAACAGCGGGGCCCTTGGCACTCGTCGCTCAGCTCAGCCGCACAGGCTCCCCCGCAGGGGCCGGCAGCCGCGCGGGAGGCCCCTCTGAGGGACCGCGGCCGCCATCTTGGCGGCGGGAGGGGCGGACCGAGCCCTCGGCGCGGGGCGACACCTGCCGGCCGCGCTGGGCAGCGCTGCTGCCGCCTCCCAGCGCCCCCCCGCCCCGCCCGACTCCCTCAGGCGCCCGGCGGGGCCCGGCCCGGCCGCGGGCAACGAGCTCCCTGCGGCGGGGGGGGCCTTATCTACCAGCCCCACGGGGGCACAGCCAGCGCCGGCCCCTTTTCCGCCCCGTATACCCTCGGTGCGTTACCCTCATCGGAGGGAGGATGTCCCCCTCACACCCCTGCCTCCTGAGGCAACAGGCCTTTGGCTCCCCAGAGCCGGGACTGGGGGGGGGCGGGCCCCCCGATTTCTAGCAGTTTGGGAGCAGTTTGGTTGCCGTTGGTCAAGCGACACCCCACGTGGAGCTGGATTTATAGACAAATCCAAGCACGGCAAGGTAGCTGCTAGGGTTTTTTCACTATTGCACTCTTTAGTCTCTGTAATTCCCTGTTTGCTTCACACCCTATTTTTGCTAAGGGGAAAAAAAAACCCCAAACATTTATAACAATTCTGTCTATCCCCTAGCAGGAGAAAACAAAGATCGGAGTGAGCCTAGCAGGGGTCACCGATTAACCATCCAGCAGCAGCCTGGCTAACCTGCTTGCTCAACAGTCCTTCAGTCCTAGCAAACGCAAGCTTGTGCTCCTTCACTGGCCGGCTCCCATCAGCCAGCCCCGCACCACAGCATATGAAAACGTAATAGTTCTTGGCCTTCATAGTGGTTTTCTTTTTTTCATCTTTCTGGCGTACCTTTCCAAAGCCTTTGCCAGCTTTCTCCATAAATACGAGAGGATAGGGATGTCTACTGAACATATGTGTATCTACACGCACATATGTGGTAGACAAGAGAATATCCTGGCCCTGGGAGATGGGGCTTTCTGAGAAAGCAGGCAGGACCCTAAGCATCCAGGAGAAATCTGGAGGGGGTGACCCCTACACGATTGATGCTCGTGTGGTCCCAGCACCAGCCATGCCTAGAGGAGGGTTCTCGGGGCAGCTTTGAAGCCACAATTCATCCGGCTCCCTGTGAGAGCCTCAGAGCCCAAAAACCACTGGGGACCCTCACACAGCGAGGCCCCGGGTATGTGCACAGCCCAGAAACCAGCCGCCCCCCCAGCCAGCCGAGGAGCCAAAGCAAAGCTTTAACTGGCTCTCTGACTTCAACAGCATGGGCTTAGCTGGGCTCCAGGAGGCAAAGCTTGTGCACGGGCAGGGATTGCCTTGCATCACTGCAAGAGAGGAAGGCACAAATACAGTAGACCTTCCACAGAGTCTGGTCTCTACCAGTACCCTGTGGCCTTTCCGAGCCCTTCATGAGCTGCCCGCAGGCTCAGGACAACCTGTGGCCTGATGTACACCAGACCAACTGGGCTGGTGGCCACCTCCCCAGAGTGTCCTCAGCACCCTCCCTCTCCAACTAACCCACCACAGGTTTCATTTACCTTCAGGACAGCCTGGCTGCGTGGCACTGGATGCCAGGAAAAGGCAAGGCGAGAGGCGCCCAGGTGGCTTCTTCAGGGATCTTTGCCTTCCCTGAGGCTGTGAGGAACAGCTGGGTCTGGCTGCAGGGAAGATCACAACTCTAGGATCTGAGATACTCTTAAAATCAAAGTCCCCACCATGTTGGCATCCATCCTGGCTGTTCTGCAAGAGTCACCAGGAGCAGCAGCCTGGCCACGCAGTCCTCCAGGGCAGGGAGTCCCACAGCCGCGTTTGCTCCTCCAGGCAAAAGCAGGGAAATCTGAACCACGAAGGGGGGGGTGGATCACCCCACCCAGCTCCTGCTGACCTAAAGATCCCACTGTTCTCAGCCAGTCCACGCTGCAGCTTGTTCCCCTACGTAGCCAGGGTGCGGGGAAAGCCTCTCTGCCAGCCCTGCAGCCTGCCGGGTGGCACAGTTGCTGGAGAGGGTCCCCAGCTCTGCGGGGTGCCCGGGGATACTCACCTCCAGCAGATGACGAGGAGACACGGGCGAGCCAAGGGGCTGGCTTGACACGCGCCGGAGGGGTGCAGCACGAAGCACAAAGGCTCTCCCATCCTGGCCGCTCTGCCCTGGAACGCAGCATGGGAACCGCTGCCCAGTGCAAATCTGTTCCTCATTATCCATCCCGTCTGCTGACTGATCCCAGCTCCGTCACCAGCCACTCACCGCATAGCCCTGGCCAGCTCGCATCCCATCAGCCAAGCAACTTCTGCACAACTTCACCAGCCAGTGCAGTGGGGCGGACTGGGACCAGGGCTGCCATCTACCCCTCCAGAGGTAATTCTGGAGTGAAAATGAATCGTTCCCTCCACCAACAGGCAGAGGAGGCTTCCAGTGAAAGCAGGGAGCAGGGATGGCTGCTTCACATGTGAAGAGCGGGAAGGCAAACACTGGAGAATTCAGGAGGGGTGTTCAGTCTGACTGTATCCAGGTGAGATGGATGCCTGGACAGACAGGAGCAGGAAGGAGCAAAGAACGGACTGATGTGTCTCCAAAATATGTGTACCCAGATACGATCAGACTGAACTCCTGAATTCTCCTGCATTTGCCTTCCCGCTGTTCTCCATGAAAACGTGAGCGTGGCAAAAGCCTCTGCCAAGCTTTGTGCTTGCTGGGGCCAAGTGGGAGGTAAGAAGCTGGGCCCCCTCACTAGCTACCCACCGTTCGTGCCTGTAGAGGCCATTGTGAAAACGTCACGTGAGGGTGTCAGAAGTGCTCCAGAAAGAGAGCAGAATGAAAAATCACACAAGGTTGCCTGTGAGTCAACAGCACCCTTGCTGCAGTGGAGAATGTGAAGCTGGCAGATTCAAGGAAATTATTATTCCTCTTGACTTGGTACCTGTGAGACACAACTGGCTACCAGCTCCAACCTGGAGCTTCCCAGAACAAAATATAGACATAGATAGATAGATAGATAAGAGAGAAGCAGCTTTAGGAAGACAAGGCAAAGAGGGGAGCTATCTACAAGGGGAAACGGAGAAACCAGAGCCCAACTCTTCTCAGAGACACACTTGGAAGAACAAGAGGCAAGTGGGACAAGCTGCATGAGGGAAAATGTTTGCTGGGCATAAGGAGAAAATCATTCTGCACAAGAGTGGTGCAGCTGTGGTGTGGGTCCGGGACAGGGAGGTGGTGACCCCTCCATCCTTGGGGACTTTCCAAACCCAATGGGACAGGGCTCTGAGCTACCTGCTCTAGCTTTGCCACCAGCCCTGCATATAGCCAGTGTTGGACCACAGACCTCCTGAGCCCCTTCCAGCCTAAAATTTACCTGATGGTCCAACATGCATAGTGCAATGGTGAGGTGGTGATTTTAAGACAACTGCACAATGCTGCTGCTTAGCTGACTTGGGAGATGGCCAACACCAATCCATCACCCAGAGCTTGGCTTTTCCATCCAGCTGATGTTCCTGTTACCAGAGCTGCCTTACAACCCCTGCTGACTTCACAAGTTCTGGTACCATGGAGAAACTGGAGGACCTGAGCATTGGAGAAAGTAAATCCCCATGGAAAAAATGTGCAGGTTTAATGGCAGGCTCTAAGGAGAAGCCTGCGTGCAAAATGACAGGTCTGTGATAGCCAGGCAGCTTTGGGATGGGGTTGCTTATAGTAACAGTCAGAGGGTTGTATGTTCTGGGTTACAGTCTGACAAGCAGTTCCTTTGGTTATGCCTTAGTCTGTCCTGGAGACGCAGAGGTTTGGGCACATGTGTTCATGGTTTGGCCTGGTTCTTGTGTTTTTCCACTGAAGCACTTTAGTATTTTTAGGCTGAAAGACACAGCTTTGTGCTGTGCTGGAAGGGTCAGAGCAGTCCTGTGCAGGCAGGATGCTGCTGGCTATCTCTGCCTGTAAAGTGAAATACAGAGATTAGAATATGAGAATAAATACCAATAAAACCCTGTAGGGAAGGGTGTAGTAGGAGCCACCATCCCTGGTAACAACATCGCTAGAGTTGAGGGTGGGAGGAGGGGGCTCCAAGCTCACCAGTTGCTGGCTGGTGGCATGGAGAGCCTGCACACATGTTAGCTGCTAGGCTCAGATAACCAAGTGAGACAGCAGCAACCAGCCTCAGCATTTCCCAAAGCCGAGACATCTGCTTTTCCTCCTCTGAGGACCTGAATGCTGCAGACCCACCAATTCCAGGAAGACAACCTGGCCCACACAACCTGGTGCACCGCCAAGGTGATCGTGTCTGCAGGAAACGCTGGCACTGCGGTCCAGCACGCAGAGCACAGCTCGGCCAGCATTGCTGGCCAGTGGGATGTGAGGCAGATGGGAAACATCAGGAGGAGCAAGAGCTTCCGCAGGGACCAGTGCAAAGCTCTCAGGGCTAGGAGCTATACAGGGACACTGCCAAAAAGGACCTAGAGGTGACAGTAGATGCCAGGTTGAATACAAGCCAAACATCTATCTTGTGAATCAAGTAAACCCCATTTACTCTCCTTTAGGAGAAGCAGAGCCAGCAGATCGAGGGAAGAGCAAAGCCAGCACACACCAATGCAGGGAGGTTCCTGTGACCCAGAATACCCTGAAACAGATGCCTTTGAACCATATTTCTGGCAAAGAGAGAGGAAGCATTGACATGGGAAGATCTGGGCTCGCAGCATTCGGCTGCTGTGCAGGCAGCCATGACACCGGGCAGCAAGGGCCCGGCTGCCTGGTGGCCTCTTGCTGGCTGCTCACCGCAGCATGGCCTAATGACAGCTGCAGGCAAGCTTCTCTTTGGAAAGAATTTCATATTTTCTGCAAACATTATTGAAAATAGGAAATCCAGTTAGGCACATCGAGTCTGAGAAGGGGGCTGTGGCCTTGAGTGGAGAAGAGCAGAGATGCACAGGGACATGGTGCCTGTGAGGGAGAACTGAACCAGGAGTTGCAGGAACCAGGATGTGCAGAAGTTCCCAGAGAGCAAAGACCACACCACGACGTCTGCTCCAACTCTGATTTATTGAACATTACAAAATACTCTGCATATATTTTCACATTAAAACAATATTCTTGCAAATAACATATTAAGTCTTGAGTCATTTGTGGTGCCCATGGCTACAGAAAACACTGACCCAGCTAGAGATTTAGTATGGCCCAGTATCAGAAATCAAAACCAGAATAAGGCATACCAGAAATGCAAAACTATATAAAAACCTTTTAAAAACCTCATGCTCATCTGGTGGAACAGGTACAGAGCAGAACAGCCTTTGCTGAGCCTTGCTAACAGTACCGGGGGGTACCATCAGCTCGCTTGCCCCACATTGGGCTCACTCACCCAGTGCATCTAAGTGTCCCCTTGACACCCGCTGTCTCAGCATGCCCACATACTGGAATAGATAATTAATTACCTGCTTTGGGGCATTAAGAGCCCAAGGCCCCATTCTTCCCCAAGAGAAGCATCCCCAACCCTCCCACATTGCCAGTGCCCAGCTGCCATGCCAAGCTTTTGCATGCAGAGCAGTTCTTGGGCAGCAATTCTCGGCCCTTGGGGTCACACCAGGAATAATTCACTGTGTGGGCCATTGCCACCGGGTCCCACCACCCTCTCAGGAAGGACCAGGGATAGCTGGGTGGCAGGTGGTGGGGACAGACCTTTGAAGATGCACTTGGCTCTTGCCCATGACCCCTGTTCCTCATGTACATTCATACCTGCTGCTTGCTCTGCTCTGTGCACCATGACCAGCCCTCCCAGCTGATGGGCCCCAGGCAACTGGAGGGACTGAGACGTGGGCAGGATGAACGCCAAGGATGCTGTGCAGGGCAGCTGCCTCCTAGCAAAGCCAGACAGCTGAAAACCACAGCTATTGGGGATACATCCAGACAACAGGCGTGAGGCTGGCACAGCAGGTTGGTTGCTAGAGGAGTCCCTGTGCATACAGGTTCACTAGTCCGGCTCCTGGTGGAGCCAAACCCCAGGAGCGCTGCTCCCAGTCCTGAGAAGGTCACGGCCTTGCCTCTGTGGTACCTCCATAACCCAGGGAATGCAGAGCTGCCGTGGCAAGGAGCCTACCTCTGGCCTCCTGGCTTTGCTCCATGCATGCTGTGAGGAACCAACACTGTAACCACCTTGAAGTCAATGGCTCGGTCGCTGTGTGTGGATGGGCTCTTGTGCACCAGCCGTCACTCCCAGCCCTCTCCGCAGAGGTCTCCTACTCACAGCCAGGCTGGAGATCAGCTCATGCTCCTACACCCGCAAGCAGCCACGGCCCGTTAACCAGCACCTCCACACCTCAGGGCAGCACAGCCATGACGGGATGGAGTCTGGCTGGGATCCCAGCCCTGGGAGGAACATCTCTGGCCTCCCAGCTCCAGAAATGTGTAGGGACCAGAGAGGAAGAATGAGGTTTGGGGTCAGTGCCTCCCTGGGTGGACAGGGATTGTTGGTACCTGCTGTTGCAGCATGAAGCCCAGTTATTGACCAGTTTTGCATCATTAGGTGTATGGGCAAAGCCCACCCTGGAGTCCAGCTCTGGGAGGAGTACTGGGCTCTCCTGCCACTCCTGGAGTTTACGGAGACACACACAAGCTTTATAATGCAAGACAGCAGAGCGGTCAGTGGGTTGCAGCCCGTCCGCAGCCCCCAGCCCCTTTCCCATCCACAGTCTGCCTCAGAGGTGGCTTGCTCTGTTGAACATCAGCCATCTGGGCTCCGTGGCAGGCAGCATCCTGCCCTGCTCCTCTGTGGCCATCAAAGGCTGCAGCTCCTGCTGCTCAGCGCCATCCGGGCTGCTGTCACTCTGCGACCGGCCGCTCTTAGAGACATGGCTGGGGAACTGGAAGCAGGAGCCCTGCTCCGGCATCACCTGGCTTGCAGACTGGGGTTGTTCCTCCAGCACAGGGCAGGCGAATCTCCTGTGCTGAGGTCCGCTCTCGACGCCTGGGGGGGAAGCGATGCTCTCCAGGGAGGAGATGCTTTGGTTCCACGCCTTCTGCATATCCACTGGGACAATTTTGGTGGTCTCCGAGGAGACATAAACAGCCAGATCAGCCTGGTCTCCTTTCCACGGCAGCTCCTTCTCTGCCAAGGTGGGCGATGGCGGGATGATGCAGGGGCTGGGGCAGACATCCAGGCTGCCTGGGGATGCAGAAGGAGGGACAGTGAGAGGGATCTTGCACAGCTCTTGCTCTCTCTCTGGGCCCTGCAAACATTGCAGAACCAGCTGGCCCAGGGATGCAGGAGCTACAGGGAGGCTTTGCCATGCCTCCAGAGCCACAGAGAACAGCGATTCTCCCATTCATGCTCTGCTGACTTTGGTTTTGCCCAGGCCAAGGCGACTTTGCTCCCCAGGTGGAGGAAGGACAAGCTACCCAATGGCAGATGCACTGGCGTGGGAGCATCGGTGCCTACCAGGAGTTGTCTTTCCCTGTAGGACCTCATCAGTGGCTCGAGCGATGAACACAATCCCTTCGTCGTCCTCTCTCTCCGTCTCCGAGCTATCGCTCTCCTCCTCCTCTGAGCTGACCATTACGAGGACAGGAGCTGCAGACAGATGGAGGGAGTTGGTTTGGAGGTTGGAGCACCCTGTGGGGAAGGACTGCACCCATGGGAGAAGGACTTGGTGCTAGCACAACCCTGGGTGCTGTCATGCCACCAAGCTGGCAGCAGGCAGGCACAGCGGGCTGCTCTCATCCCACCCCACCATGTCCCCTTGCCAGGACCTGCAAACCTCACCTGCCACTGGCCTTACCTGCCTCCTGCCAGGGGACATTTCTGTGCGTCTTCCCATTGGGTGCCTCTCTGGTCAGAGAGATGTTCTTCTGCAAAGGAAGAGGGACTGGCTGGGACCTGCCCCGCGCAAACCCCTAATCCCAACCCAGGTGGCCCTGCAAACCAGGGTAACCCTGGGGACGCAGATTCCCACCCCAGCTAGATGGCAGCTGTCAGTCAGTGGTTCCTAGTCCTCAGGCATTGTGTCTTCATGGCCCTACAACAAACAGCTCAGCTGCAATGGCTTCAAAAGCCTCCAGATGAGAGAAGACACCTAAGGCTCAATTTAACGTGCACTGCCACACTTCTGAGCCTGGATCTGCACCGATGTTCAGGCTACTTTATGCTGAGTGCTCTTGGAAAACAAACGTGGGGCTCCTCCAGGGCTTGGGACTGCTTTGCCTAGGGAAGAGCCACTCCACGGCAGTGCTGGAGTTGCGGGGACACGTGGACATGCGACATCCGTGAGCTCACACACAGCACACGCAGGACTGAGATGAGCTGTTTTCCCTGCTGGCTCTGGAGCTGCCGATGCCCTGCAGTACCTCACCTACACCCCAAAGGACTTCACTCTCTGCATCCTGGGGGAGGCCAAATCTCAGAGCTAGGAAATGATCAGGAGGTTGGGGAGTGCTTGCCTTTTTCCTGCCCTTTTCCTTCAGCCTGGCCTTGTTCTTGGAGGAGCAGACATTGTGCTTTGTGGACTTGAAGGTCTCCAGCCGCCTCTTCATGTTCTGCCGGAAGATTTCTTTATCTTGGCGCTCTTGTTTATCTGGAGAGATGAAGTGACGGCTGTAGCTGGCCTTGTACTGGCCGAGGGAGAGGCAAAGAGACACAGGGTGAGCAGCTGGCCCCACAGAGCATCCTCCATCCCTGCTCCTCTCGCGGGTGCTGCTACCCTCAGGGTCAGCCGCGCACCACGGCCAGGGAGTGCTCACCCGCCGGCGGGGCTTGTAGAGGCTCCCTCGCAGCACATGGTGCATGGCAGCATCCTCCTTGTCCCGGCGGCTCCGCACTGTGTCAATCACCTGCAGGTCCAGGCATGCACCACTCCCGCTCTCCCTCCTGGCGGGGAGATGGAGATGGAGGGAGGTGGAGATGGAGATGGCAGAGCTGGGCTCCATGCCTGTATCCTGCCAGCCCCCTGCCAGCCCTGGCACAACCCAGCCCCAGGGAAGAGGGCAGCTGCGGGGGGTCTAGCAAGGTCTGCCCAGGGGATGCTCATACTCACAGGAGGTTTGTGACCGACGACTCTGACATGGACGTGCGGCTGGGCATGGAGGGCAGTGCCAGCTTGGCAGCTGAGAGCACGTGGCCACCCTGGGAGGTGGGAGGGCAAGGCTGGCATCAGGGCAGCAAGGACCCAGCTGGGCTTGGGGGTCCCCACTGCCTGGCCAGAGGGTACACGTGTGGCCATATATGGTGGGGACCGCCACCCCAGGCCAGCTGGCTCCCATCAGGGCCATCCCGCTGCCCAGCTCTCACCACATGCCCCTACCTGGTCGACAAAGCTGATAGCATCACGGATGTTCAGCTTGTAGTAAACATCCCAGATCTCGTCCCGCAGCCTGTAGGCAGATTTCCGCATCAGGAGCTGGCTCAGGTACTTCTTGTCGAACTGTTCCCACCTGCCACAAGATGAAGACAGGGGCGGTTTAGCTCCCAGGGTACCACGGCCAGGGACCCCCTGCCCACGCAAGGTTGAGAGTGTCCAAAGCGTGGCGAAAGCAGGCTGGGCATGCAGGACCTGGCTGTGCCCAGGGACATGCTGCCAGCGAGAGCAGGAGGGGAGGGGACATGCTGACCCTTCGTCCCTGCCCAAGGGGAAGCCAGAGACCAGTGCGTCTGTGGGAGGCGATGGGAACGGGACTGGGGCTAGTGTGGCTGCCCTGCTGGAGTGCTTCCCCTCCAGGAAACAGGCTTTTCGCATCCTTTTCCTGTCACAGTGCTGCAGATAAACACTGCCTAGGCTTTAACAGGGCTGTTCCCTCCTCAGCGCTCAGCGCAGCTCCATCTGTGGGGAGGCATAGGGCCATCACCACCACCGTGGACACCCCATGGCCCTCCAGCCACTCCGGCATGGGCAAGCAATGCCAGCTCTCACAGCATTCCCAGCTACACCCACCCAATCTCTCTCTGGGATGCTTTGGGACCTCAGTCTGCTGCACAACAGCAGCCAGATGGTCCCTTTCCAGATGGACTGATGGACATACAGCCTTCCTGGTCCTGCTGCCATGCCTACAGCAGAGGTGTCCTCCAGTGGGGACCCTGCAATGTCCCCATGGCTGGCATGCACCCCCATCCACCTGATGGCTGGCAGAGGATCCTGGCTAAGACACTCACTTGTCCCGCCAGTAATGGTAGCCATGGTGCCCCACGATGTCCTCCACCGCTGCCAGGATGTGGTCAAAGGCCTTGAGTGAGGACAAGAGGGTGAGAGTGGTGGCAAGGCTGCAGGTGCCCCTGGGGGTGCTGAGACCATGCATTGCCCTCACCCAGCCCCAGCGGTGCAGGGAGCCAGGCAGTCTCCAGCACCAGCACCTACGTGCTCATGCAGCTCCTCGTTCAGCGTGGGCTTGTGGTGGTCACTGCGCTTCACCTTCAGCCATGTCACCAGGGGTTTGATAGTGAGGCCCTGGAACAGCAGGAGAAGGCAAGGGAAAGACTGGGAGGGCGAGAGGGTGCGTGGCTGGGGCACGGGGAGCAGAAGCAGCACGAAGTGACCGGGAACAGCAGCTGTGCCAGCCATGTGTGCCCCTACCAACCCAACCCCCTGCCTCCAGGACCTGGGTGATGGTCCTGTGTCCCAACAGGCAGTGACCATGTCATACCCCCCAAGTTCCCCCCCTCCAGGCTTGCATCCATCTGCTGTGCGGCTACCCTTCCTGGGGCACAGGTACCGCAGAGCCAGGGGCCATCAGCAGCTTTGTAAAGAGAACAGCCTGGCCAGGCACACGCCGTTGCTGCTCTTGGAGCCAGTCCCAGAACAAGAGGCCAACAGGGAAACAACATGGGCCATGGCCCCACCATCGTGACAGATGCCGCGGCGGTTTTGGTGACGGATGGGGTGCCAGGAGGCACTGAGGACCAAAAGTCACTTGAAAAGAGGTACTTGCCCCAAGCACATGTCCCCATGCACTCGCCTGGCCCCCAAGGCCAGCTCTGGGGCAAGAAGGCAGCACTGGAGGAGGGCATGGTGCCCATCCTCACCTGCACAATGACAGTGAAGAACACCACCACGATGGTTGTTGCCACAAAGTAGTCCTTGGCTTTCACCTTTGTCCTGTCCAGCAGGATGACCAGGGCAAAGGCCACGGCCCCCCGGAGGCCACCATATGACATGACCACCTGGTCAATCCTGTCCAGGGGGATGAGGCGGAAGTGGTTGAGCACACAGGTCTGGAGGACAACGCCTAGGGAAGAAGTAGAAGGAGAGCGTGGGATGCTCGCAGCGCCTGGCCTGCTCCTGGAGACAACGCAAAACCCCAGCCAGGAGCTGCCCCAGCCTTTCTTGGGGGATACCACTTTTTGGCATGAAAAGGGCTGGGTGCTACTGGCCAGAAGCACAGTGGGGCAGACTGACCCACAGCTCTGAAGAGCAGGATAAAGAGCAGGGTGCCCAGCACCAGTGCTGTGTCCCATGCCCACTTGGAGGTGTCCACAGCCGAGATGCCCAGAAACATGAAGATGATGGTCTCTGAGCTGCTGGCCAGGGTCTTCATGGTGTACTTGACCGTGGTGCGGGATTTCTGGGAGATGTTGGCTTCCACGTACTTCTTGCAGCAGATCCCACAGAAGGTGACTCTGCGGAGGGGCAGAACGAGCTGGCATGACCCTATAGCGGGATGAGGAGTGGGTCTGCTCGCCTCCTCTTGCTGCTCAGCACTGCACCCCTGATTTCCCAGACCCCACCGGGGGACACCCTAGTACTCACGCCAGGATGGAGGAAAGCGAGACCATCTCAGCAGCAAGGTATGCAACATAGGCCAAGAGGAAGACGAAGAGTGGCTCAATGATGCGCACACGCTTGGTGAACCGCGTGATCAGGGCCAGGAGAAAGGCAAAGAGCAGCCCCACGGCCGTGCCCCCAAGGCTCACCAGGAAGAAGGAGGCTGGTGGGGGGAGAAGACTCATTTGCACCATAAGCAAGCAAGCCCAGCTCTTGTGCCCCGCGGCCATACCATGCTGAGCTGGCCAAGCCCCATGCTCCCATGGGGGTCCCCACCAAAGCACCCCATGATGATGGCTGGCATGTGACCACTGGGATGGAGGTGACAGAGCTGTGGTGCTCAGTGCCCACCCCACTGCATGACAGCACCCGTGCTTGCCCCCCACGCTTCCATACAGGAGGAAGAGGTGGAGGGGCTGGTGGGGCACATACTCACCTACCCCCTTCACGTAGTCAGTGGCATGGATGTGTGCTGGGCCCAGCTCCACAAAAGAGTTGAAGACCTTGTACAGCACCTGCAGGCAAGGCAAATCCCTTGGGGAAGGCAGAGAATTGCCCTGCCTTGAGAGGGGCAGCACCTGCGGGCAGGATGGACCCTGCAGAAGAGGCATCGCCTGCCCCAAATCTGCCAGGTGACACAGCTCATCTTGGCAGGCAAAGTCCCCCAGGGCCAGGAGAGAGGAAAGACCAAGAGAGCATAGCATGGGTCTGCCTCCGACCTGGGGATGTCACCTGCATCCTCTGCCCATCCTGGGGGACTCCAGTGCCCTGGCCCACGTCGGGCTCCACATTAGGGTCCCCCAAGCTCCAACTCACCACGGTGACAGCATCATTCAGGAGAGACTCGCCAAACACGATGATGAAGAGGGTCTCATTTACATGGACCTCTTCAAAGACGGCCAGCACTGCCACGGGGTCCACAGCTGAGATGAGGCTGCCGAAGAGCAGGAAATCCATCAGCCCAGCTTCAACGCCTGGATCTGCTAGGACAGAAGGACCAAGCTCAGGCACACTGTCTGCCCCAGAGCCTCTCTCACCAGGCTGAAACAAGCCTGTCCCTCATCTAGTCCCGGTGACTTGGCTACAGCATCCCAACTTGGAGTGCAATGGGCTGAGCCTGGGAGTGCTCCCAGATCTCCGGGGTCCCCCAGGCAAAGCAGGGCTCAGCACACCCTTGCTGCAACATGAGGGGAGCAGGGCTTGGATGTCCCCCTTGGCACCCAGGTGCATCACGGCCCCTCTGGCAGGTATGGACCGAAGGAGGCTTAGCAGCCCCACCTCAGGTCCAGGCATCAAGTGGTTCCTCGGGGCTCAGGAGAGCTAAAAACACAGCTCAGACCAGCCAGGGCCAGTGGCTCCAGCCAAGGACGGGGAACATGGCAGCAAGCCAGCAAACCTAGCCAAGGTCAGTGACAAAAATAGCAAAGATGTGAGTCAGCCCAGTGCCGAGCAGGGCCCATTTGTCCTGAATGCTTGACGGTCCTGCCAGAGCACTGTTCCCAGGATGCCAGGAGCCCACTACTGCTATAATTCCTGGGAATCCATGGCAGGGCCGGGCAGTGGGCTCTGAACTTGGGGATGCTTTGCACCTCCAACCCATCTTCTGGGGATGTGGTCCAAGCTGGGCAGCCCTCTGCACCCACCCATGAGCCCGGCTCGGTGCAGCCCCCAGAGCGCAGCGCCGGTGGTGAAGGAGTTCCAGAGCGTGCCCACCACCGCGTAGGTGAGGATGGCACCAATGTTGTCAAAGAACAGCCGGCTGGGCATGAAGTAGCCCGAGTCTAGGACGATGGGGGGCAGAAGGAAGAGGAAGAACATGTTGGGCTCCAGCTGGTACTCGGCTTTCTTTGCCACAGCCAACACGATGCCTCCCAGGCCCAGCCCCAGCAGGATGAGGAGGCAGCTCTCTGGGACGATGGACGTCACCTTCCTTGACAGGTGGAAAACTAGAAGGAAAGGAAGAATGAGAGCATCAGCCAAACAGGCACATGGACAGAGCATCCCAGATCCACAAACTCCACAGAAGGGTTGGTTATGCACAATGGACCCTGGGGAGGACAAGGGAGCATCTAAGGCTGCTTCATGGCCATGTGTGTGCAGAAGACCTTCCAGCTACTCCCAGATCAGGATTTCAAGTCCCTGACTCTTTGCGATCTCCATCTCCTCCTCAGCCACTGTTTAATAAGCTAAGCGGCTAGCTATTTTGCTTTTCTTGGCCTCTGGTATATGCACTTAAAGGATAAAAGCAGCCAGCAAGCACATTCACAGCATCACAAGCAATGCTGGCTGCTGTTTGAGACAAGGCATCCTGGTTCACTGGGACACGTTACCCCACTCAGAGACGAGGACACTCAGCCCTGGTGATGGGGTGACCTTGTTTGCAGCCATCTGAGCAAGCAGACAGAGCAGCATGCAAACCACTGCAGCACAAGCCAGTCAGACGGTCTCTGTGCCAGAGCACAACCTTCCTTAGCACCAGCTAACCTACCTGCATGCAAAAAACAGGCACACGGGAGCTGCAGATTTAGAGATGCTTTGAATAATCAGTGTATTCCATGAGAGGTTTGGACCAAATCTTAAACTGCCGTGGAACAGGATTTATTTTTTAAAGCAAGCAGAGTGTGCCCTGGTATTCATCCATCAGCAATGTGGCAGTGAGCCTGCAGCTTAGGCACAAGCCAGCAGGACGTCACGCCAGCCAGCACAGGGGAATTGCTCCTCCAGGCAGCCTTGTCCCCAAGGCCAGAGTGTCCTGTGTAATCCCAAATCATTCCAGCTTCCAGGTGGGCAACGCCCCATCCCTGCGGATTTCTCCTCCCTAGCGCAGGGTGCTGTATTTTTGCTACCCCCAAAGGGCAGTGCTTGGGGAAATGCTGTCGAGGGTCACAGCGGTTTTGCCCTCGCATCATTGAGTTCTGCCATCGCTTGTGACATCCAGCCCAGCTCTGCATGACATGACCATCAGATGAAGAAACCTTCTCCTGGGGAGTGGGCTCCTCCAGGCACTTCCAGAGCCACCTCTGTCCTTGAGCACCCAGCAGGTACAAGGGACATGAGGGTAGCCTCTGAGCCATCACTTGGCTGCAAGCCCACCCCTGCGGCCAACCCAAAACCCAGTCCCTAAAACCCTTTAGCTGGATTAAAGGTGCCCATTGCTTGTGCCAAGTCATCCCACCAGAAGGAAAGCTGTGCTGTGGTCACAAATCAACCCTAGGTCACTTGGCTTCTTCCCTCCTTAGGAACCCCTGTGGACAGACCATAAGGTCTGCCTAGCCCAGGGTCCTGTCTTCAGTGGCGTGACCTGGAGAGAAGCCCAGGAACAGGCAGTGCTTCATCAGTAGGTTTCCATGTCTCTCTGCCCTTGTCATTCTCCTCTGAACCTGTCCCAGTCCTGCTCTATCCTTTCTGGGATGTGTACCAGTGTCCCTGAGATGCGGACACCCCGAGAACTGAGGTTGTAGCCTCCTGATGTTCTCCCTTTCTCCTTTCCTAACACCTCTTAGTTAATTTGCTTTCCTTCACTGCAGCTGAGCACTGAATTAGAGCAAATAATTCAATGTCAAAGATCCAATCCCTAACCAGACAACATCTTTGAGCCCACCACTGAACATGCAGGCTAAGGGGGTCACTTTTCCTCTTACTGAGACCCTCACAGCAACCTGCGCTGCTCCTTGGCACAGTAAGCCCTGTCCGTGTCATCCTGGCAAACCCCGGCACTGCTCCCCTGGCATAACATGCCGGGAACACTGCCACAGCCAGCAAGGGCAGAGCGGTGAGCACCGGGCTGGTGTGATCTGCAGCTCCATCACCAACCACCTCAAGGGAAAAGAGCTGCAGAGCACCCAGGGCCAAGCCTCTGCCATAGCTCTGCAGCCAAGTGCCCCAGCCACAGAGCCCAGGGCATCCACCCTCACCTCCAGCCACCTCCGCTCGCTGCCAGCGGCTGCAATTCAGCCACCGAAGCAGTGGCGATATGGCCACTACAGCCCTCCAAGCAAACCCACAGCCCGGAGGAGGGCTGACTGAGCTCCGGCCCAGCCAAATTCCTGCTAAATGACCGCACAAGCCGCAGCAGAGCCCTGTTCACCCCACGCGAGCTCGGCGAAGGCAGTGCCGGTGGGCGAACAGCGCTCGCTCAGCGCCTGCAGCAGGCTGCGAAACCGCTTCCCACCCACGGGAACAAAGCTCTGAAGTTTTCAAGAAGGGAACGAGGCGTCCAGCCCCTTTCTGCATGCTCGGGAGCACTGCCAAGATCCCCGCTCCGTCAACCCATCTGCACTCCCCATACTGCAGATAGATGCCCTGGCTGGCTGGAGAGACCCAGGAGAGCCCACAGAGACGCCATGGGGACATGGCTCCTGGCTGTCATCCGTCATTCATTCCCCTGAGCCAAAAACTTGGGCAAAGAAGGGAGCAGCATCGATGGGAAAGACCCTGCTTGTCCAAAAATCTCCTGGCTGAGCGGAGATGCTGCTACCCTCCTGAGCAAATGGCAGCACACGAGCTCCTCTGTGCCGCAGGGAGTAGCCAGTGGGGACGGGTGGAACAAGCTCTAATTTTACACATGCTAGTCAAGGATTTCAGCATTAAAGGTTCCCACAGCAACAGTAACTTAGCCACATGTGAATTAACTTCAGAGCCATAATCCACACTCAGGCATCCATAATATAGGATTTGCCATTGGGAGGACTCAGGGCCAAAACCTGCTCCACTCCTCCAGTGCTTGGGAAACGGTGAAACACCTAAACCAAGACACAGGCAGCTGGGGACAGAGGTGACGGTGCAAGGACAGAAGGTTGTGACCCATGGGGATGTTGCTGGGTGGAAAAACATCCATCTGCTGGCAAACCCCTGCCCATGGGGCAATGCTCATCACTTCCCTCTTCCCCACATCCCATTCAAGCAGATCTGTGCTCTGCCCAAGTACGGAAAAGGCAGCAAAGCCCGGATGATGCCTTGCTGTGCAGGAAGGCAACACCCAAGCCAGTTTTTTCCCCGCCCCGGGTGTTTGCTGGCTCGGGGCACCCCGGCATCGTGACCGCCTCCGAGAACAGAGCCTGCAGTGTCATTTCCCCATCGCCCAGGCATGGGGCCGCTTCCTCCCCTGCAGTCACAGGGCTGTGAGCTGGCAGCCCAGCACCGCAACTGCAATGGCTCCTCTGCGCCAGCCTGCGCCCAGCGTCCACAGCCACCGCAGCCGACGCTGTCCCCTCCACTCCCCAACATCCTCCGCCCCCAGCTCCATCTCCTCTGTGGGCTCCTGTGCATGCATGAAGTCGCATGCCACCTCGGGGGACACCCCTGCCAGGGTGCTGCCCACAGCCCTGCCTCCAGGTCTGGGTGTTGCTCCTGGCTCCAGGCTCTGAAAATCCATCGGACGCATCGGATGCGCTGAACCAGGCAGCCCAGAGCTACCGACCATCAGGGTTGCGTCTCCCAGATGGAGAGGGAGAGTGGCCATCAGCTCACCTCAGGCCTGGAAGAACGTGGCAGGGCTGTGGGCTTGGGAATGACCCCAGCTCAGGCCCCCCTGCACCCACTGGCACTGCTGAGGCAAAGGCAAGGGTGGTTGAGGGGAGCATGTCAAGGGAAACCCAGACAGGGAGCAGCTCCACAGAGACATTTAAGAGAATAAAATAAGAGCCAGGGAAAGGAATCATCTCTCTGATCTTCTGCAGGTAGGAGGGACGTGCTAGGCAGCTGGAGGTGGCACAGCTGCAGACAGAGGGTTGTATTTTTAAGCTCACGACGCCCTTTAATTCATTCCTCGCGATGCTTTAGGTATCCCTTGCGAGAAGGCAAGGAAGGAGAGGAGCGCAAGGTCCATGGCAGTGGTTTTGATGATGCTTGGGACAGGCAGAGGCCAGCTGGTGGTCACAGCTGTAGCTCTCCCCTGAGTACTGAGAGCTGCTGCTAGTCCCTGGCTGCTCAAAGACTCTGAACCTGTGTTTCTTGAGCCAGTTCCAAACTAAGAGGGTGCCTGCACCCCTGCTGTGAGGGCTGTGCCCACAGTGGGGGCCTCCAAGGAGGAACCCTGCCTCAAGGTCACGGTCTCGTCCCCTGGGCCCAGCACAGCAGGCAGGGAGACTATGAGGGACCAGCCTTCTAGGGACCCTGCTCAGCACCCACACGCGGGTGTCCCGTCCCCAGCACCCAGGGTGCTGGTGGGGGGCAGAGCCCTGCGGCAGATCACACACATCCTCCTCGCACCTTCCCACGCAGCCTCCCGCAGCGGAGCCTCCCCCCGGCTGTGCGGTCCTGTGCTGGGGAGCACGAGAGCCCGAGGCCATGCGGATCCAGAGCGACCCACCGGAGGGGTCCACAGGCACAGACCCACGCCCAGGCTGTCAGGGCCACATCTTGCCAACGCCGGTACCACCGAGCCCTTCCCAGAGCTGGGGGGGATCGAACAGCTTCGGGCCCTGCCGACGGCATGTGCTGCGCCAGCCTTTGGTGCATGGGACGTCCTTTCGGGCACCTCTTCTCCTCCAGAACCCTCCCTCCTCTGCGCCCACCCATCCATCCCTCACAAGGAAAACGGGCCCCAAGCCTCCGCGTTGTCCCTCGGGCTGTACCTTCACCTCGTCACCACTCACTATCCCACGGAAGGGGATGGAGGATGTGGCGCGTGGTCGTGCCAGGCCACCGCAGCCCAGCTGAGGATGGTGACCAGCCGGCCTCTGGCCATTTGTCCCCATGACCCGTGTCCTGCTGTGCGGTGGCACCCCTCGCCCCAGCTACCCCCTGCGCCCACCGAGGATGTCACATCCCACCCTGCGTGCCCCGGGGGTGGGCGCAGCTGCTCCCGGAGCCCCGGGCGACCGGGGAGGGGGGGTACGACACACGACACGACACGGGGGACACTCACCGATCTTGGCCAGGCTGGCCACCAGGATCCAGGCGGCCACCAGGCAGGGCGCCTGCACCTCCCGCCACTGCCACCGCAGCAGCTCGGCTCCCGCCGGGGCGGCGGGGCCGGGGGAGGCCGCCGGGGGCTGCATGGCCCCGCGCCGCTCCCCGCCGCTCCGCCGCGCTCCCGGCCCCCGCCCGCGTCACGCGCACGTGGGGCCGCGCCGGTCCGGCCCCACCCCACGTGCTCCGCCCGCCGCTCCCCGCCCCGCTCCGCCTTTCCCCCCGCCCCCTGCCGCCGGTACTGCCCCGGGGTCCCCGGTACTGCCCCCGGCCCCCCTGCACCTGCCCCGGGGGCCGGCACCGCCCTGCTCACCCCATGCATCCCCCTCCACCCCAGCCCACCTGCACCCTCCCGGCGCTCCCTGCCCCACCTCGGTCCCCCGGGCATCACCCCGGTGCCCCCTGCCCCATGCCAGTCCCTCTGCACCTGCCCCAGTACCCCCTGCCCCACAGCAGCCCCCCTGCCTCTACCCTGGTGCCCCCCTTGTGCCATTCCTGTCCCCCTGGCTCCTGCCTGGCGGTGCCCCCTGCGTCACTCCGGTGCTCCGTGCCCTCCCCTGGTGCCCTTTCTCTGCCCGAGTCCCCTCACCCTGGCTCCGTCCTCCTGCACCCACCAGATTCCCAGTCTCCCCACCTAATCCCCCCCTCCAGCCCAACCCCTTCTGCTGCCAGCTGTGAGCACCCATCCCTACCCCAGCCGCTGCCTGAGCACCAGGCTGGGAGCACCCCAGGGTGCCCCCCATGGTTCCTGGGTCATCCTCACCTCCCCAGCCCTCTCAGACACCCTTAAAAGCTCCCACTTGCCCACCAACCCTGGGCCATCCCCCCTGCTCCGGGAGGTGCCATGTCTCCCACACCCCATCCCTGTGGTTCCCAGATCCAGGGCCCTGTGTCCTGGGCAGGCAGGGAGGGATGCCCAGGCAGCCCAGGGAGCGGGGATTCTGCCTGGCAGGGGGCAGGAAGGTATGCTGGTGGAGTGCTTCTTGGAGAGCCAAGCTCTGAGCTGTGCCCATGTGTCCCCAGAGCCACAACAGGACACCTTGACTGGGCCGAGGCCTCTGGCTGGTACTACCTATGGCACAGGCACCATCGGACACCGAGTGCCAGGCAGAGCCTGCAGGCCAGGGAGAAATGGGCTGCAGGACATCTACCCTGGCAGCCTCGGCAGCGTCGCCTCTTCTCATGTCTCTGACCTGGCACAGATGTGCAGCAGACATTTGCCAGCGGAAGAAAATGGCTGGGGAAAGCAGCCTGCTGCTGCCACCCCCTGCCAGCCAGCTCCTGCCGGGAAAGGCAGCACAGGAATGGCCGAGCAAGGGCTGCTGCTGAGAAGCAGCTGCTTCTTGCTCCCCTTTGCATAATTAAATCATGGACCCGGCCCGTGTCGCTGCTTGGGTGTCTCTGCTGAGCTCCCCTCCAGTCTGCTCCCGCCTCGCTCCTACTGGGAGCCCGGGCTGGAGCCAGGAGTGAGAAGGCTCCCTGCCCACCGTTCCATCACGTCAGGCCATCGTGACGATGGTGCCCAGGTAATGAGTCAAAAAGAAAGTAGGATCACCTTTGCAAAAGCTTTGTCTTGCTGAGTTGCGCTCGGCATGCCCCAAGACGCTTCATGCTGAGTCCAAGAGCAATGAGACCTCCCCGTGTCCCCAGTCCCATCCCCGGGGCAGCTGCGGTCTCCCCTGGGTCCTGGCTCTCCTTTGCGTGCTCCTTTCCAAGCCCACCTTAGCCATGATGACGAACCCTACATGATCCATCTCGGACGTCCTCATTAGCATCGACACCTTGGATGCATAACACCCTTGTTGGCATCATCACCGGCGGCACCGCTGCCGGGGCGGTACCGCTGCACCCCTGGCCCCGGGCTGCCCGGGGCAGAGGGCGGCTCCTCCCTCCACCGCTTTCCCCGCTGACCCAGCATTGGGAGTTTCAGCCCTGCCGCCCACCCGGGACCAGCAGCCCCACCCGGCACGCCGGGGCAGCCCGGAGCATCCCGGACACCGGAGCACCCCTCCGGCGCGGGATGCAACTGCGGGCGAGCAGCCCCCGCTACGCCGCGGGGACGCCCGCGGGAGGGCGCACCGAGCGGGCTCTCCCGGGGAGGGGCGGGGCCGGGCGGGGCGTGGCTTCACCGCCCCCACCCCCGGGAGCGGAGCGGCGGCGGCGGCAGCAGCAGCGGCGCTGCCATGGCGGAGGCGGCGGTGCCGTGCCGGTTGCAGTACCTGGAGGACGCGGATCCTTTCGGCTGCGGCAGCTTCCCGGAGCCGCGGCGAGCCCCGGTTTACGCCGTGGCGGAGGCGCTGGCCCTCGGGGCGCAGCTGCCCGCGCTGCACCGCCTGCTCGGGGCCCCGCTGCCGGTGAGGGGGAGCCGGGGAGCGGGCGGGGAAGGCACCGGGCTTGCACCGGAGTGGGGAGGGGGGGATTGTCGGCTGGAAGGAGCCGGGGAGGCGAGGGACGGGGCGGTGTGTCCCCGCCGGAGCCCGGGCAACGCTCCCGGTGTGAGTCACGGCGGAATCCCTGAGCCCCTGTGGGAGATGCCAGTTCTTGGCCGGCCCCGGATGAGTCGGCGGGGAGGAAGAGGATGTGCTTGCTCAGAGCAGGCAGGAACTCGGGCAGGGGGAAGCAAGACGAGGGCAGGCGTCCATCCCGGCGTCGTCGGGGCCGAGCCAAGCAGCACGCTCCTGCCCCAGCATACCCTTTCTACTCCGGTTACCGGCAGCGGAGCTGAGCCTCGGCGGGAGCACGCCGGCCCCCCAACACAGGGGACCCGGCCCGTGTCCCTGCTCGCTGCAGCACGTGGGCCTTGGGGAGGAGGTGGTGGAGCCAGACGGCCGCCAGCCCCTCGCCCCTCTGCTTTGGTGGCAGCTTTGCCACCGGAGAGCAGCGTGGAAATTCGTGCTGAGCAATTTCCTCCAGCCAGGAGGAAGGCAGGAGGCTGAAGCTGAAGTGAGGCGCCGTGTCCGGCTTGTGTGTCCTCAGGCCTGATCCAGGCTAGGGAGCAGAGGGGACAGGTGACCCCCCACCCTCCTTGGTATCTTCTGTTGGCGTGATGCTTTCAGACCATCCTTTACAGGATGGGGCAGGCTTGTTTTCCTCCTTAGGAACACGGGACCTTTGGCAATGGCTGAGCATCTCTGTCTTGCAGCACCGCAGAAGTGCAGGCAAGGGAGGCAGGAGCCCAGGCAGGCAGGGGGAGTGTGCCCTGCCCGGAGCCAGGCAGGAGAGATGGGGGCAGCAGGAAGGGGAAATCGGCTCAGTGTGCCTGGCACCGAGCTTGGTGGCCTGCCGGGGGAGAGGGGATCGCTACGAGACCTTTGCCTGTAGCAAAAAAACTCCCTTTCATCTCCCTTTTCATTTTTCTTGGAGCAAAGCAGCAGCGTCCCATGTCGTCGCCGTCATGGGATTTTTAGGCGGTGACTAAACGGAGTTTGTTTGGGAACAAACAGCCCCGAGACATGACGAATGAGGCAAACTCAAATTTCAGGCATGTGCTCTCCTCCCTGGGCAGGAGCTGGCTGTAAGGGGATCGCCAGCCCAGGGTGCTGTTGTGGTGGCACCCAGGGGGCTAGACATGGCGTTCCCGAGAGCTGGAGCATCACAAGGAGGTCCTGTGCCCAGCAGAGGTGTGTTGACTGTGGGTTTTCAGGCTCTGTTCTCTGCCTAAGCCAAGCTCTGGGTGTTTTTTTCTGTAGTTTCACTGCATCGCCCCATGATCCTTGGTAAAATCGCAGGCGAGCAGCTAGGACCCTGCTCTGGGCTTATAAGCCAGATTCCTAGTTTATATAGGTCATATAGGTTATAAACCACGCTGCTTTTATTACACAGAGCTTCCTGAGCCAGCGAGGGCTGTGGTACATCCCAGCCTGACAAGCTGGGGCTTATATGAGCTGATGTCTTCATAGGGAGCCTCCTGCAGTGGGATTTACACACTGCAGAGCAAGGTCAGTCTCCTGAGCCACCCAGTTCAGTACAAATTTGGAACTGGTACCCTGAAGCCATGCAGACGTCATTACCCTGGCACGACCAGCCGAAACCTCCCTTGGTGCCCTTTGCGCCAGGTAGCGCTCATCTCCATTACTCACCGCCCTAAAATTAGTAAATGCACAGTTGGATTTTTCCCAAGGAACTGGCTGTAAAAAAAAATTCAGCTAGGGATGCCCGGTGCCAGGCTTGTCCTGCTGGACAGCGTGCCTGGAGCTGCAAAGCACCAGCAGGAGGATGCCATGGCCGAGAGGGAGCTGGGCTGGGGGTCCCCACATCGATGGAGGAGGACCGAACTGCAGGCACTTAGGGGATGAGCTGCCATGGGGGACCAGCCGGGTGCTGCCCTCCCCGGGCACGGCAAGACTGCTCCCTGAGCGGGGAACAGCCTAGAGATGATGAACAGGAGGTTTCTCATGCCGGCATCGCTGCCTCGAACAACCCGTCCTGCCTTGTGACACCCTCGGCACTTCCTCTCCCCAAGCATGACCTGCTGCTGATGACTTTTTCATGCTCTCCGGAAAGCGTGTTTGTGCTTGAAAATACTTTCCCGCTTTGTTTGTGGCTGCTGCATTGTTCGGCTCCAGGCCGATACTATCTTCTCTTGCTTTCCAGCATTTTACTAGTACCCTTGGGTGATGGTCGCGTTGGGTGTGGGGGTTTTCTGAACCTCCGCAGGCAGGTTTTGACAGGGCAGGTTTTTTTGGCTGTCCCTTTGGTCCCCAAAGGCCACTGCGCTCACTTGCCCCCGGCACTATCTCACCTCTGAATCTAAGGATTTTTCCAAACAATTGCAAAATCCAATGGGCCGGAGCTTTGCTTTCCCCTTCCTCTCCTCGAAACCTGGGGAAGAGCAAAGAGCTCGCTGGCCTTGGTGCCATGAGCTTACTGCGAGCTCTCGGACTTGATAGAGGAGAGCTGCTGGGGCGACCTTGGTGCACACGTGAAGTGCACAAGCCCCATCCCACCAGCCCTGCTTCTTCTCTGTTTCCTAACCAGCTTGAGGGGGGATTTTGCCGAGGGTCTTTGCCCCACTTGACCTCTGGCAGGCATGAAAGCAGTGAGACAGGATTGTTGGCAGTGCTGCCATCCCCCTGACTTAACCGCTTTGAAACTCTGCCCTCTGCTTCTTGCTGAATGCTGAGAGCCGAGTGTCAGTGCTCAG
Source organism: Haliaeetus albicilla (assembly GCF_947461875.1). NCBI lineage: Eukaryota > Metazoa > Chordata > Aves > Accipitriformes > Accipitridae > Haliaeetus > Haliaeetus albicilla. The sequence continues at coordinate 22,428,296 of NC_091492.1, read as the reverse complement.
CAGCCTCCAGCACTCCCCGGCTCTTGGCATGGTCCTCACGTGGGTCCTGGGACAGGAGCTGCGGCCAGGCATTTGTGTCATGGCTTTGCCAGGATCGCTGGCTGCTCACCAGGACTGGGGTCCTCCTGCTGCTGCTGAGAAATGAGGGATCTGTTAATGAGCAACAAGCCTCAGAGGAGGTTCAAGAGGGATGTGCACGAGCAAGTGTGCAGTTCTGGGCTGAGTGACCTCCAAGCCTGAAGGGATCTCTGGGTATTTTTTTTTTTTTTGCCCCCTGCCATGATAAGGCAATGGCAGTGCTCCCATCCACTTGCTGCAATCCGTCAGGCAGGAGCGGGCAGGAGGCAGCGACCAAGTGTCCAGGCAATAAACACCCCTCTTAGCCCTGAAACCGAATCGCGGTGAATGTGCTTGGTTGCTGGCTAGCGTTACTCCTACAGTGTAGCTCTATAAACCATCAGTCCCCATATGTTTTGGGAGGGCGGGCAGAGGGTTGTGATGCCAGGTGTTTCTGACCCACCAGTGCCTTGTGTTTAACTGCTGCCTCAGGAGCAAATAATATATATTTTTTCTGTAATTTCCCCATAGCCTTCCTAGAAGAGCTGCAGAGACGTTAGGAAATTGTGGTTACTGCAAAAAGAAAGTGTTGGGGGGGGAGGGAAGTGTTTCCTCTGCTGGCAGATAAAGAGGATATTCACTGCCTGGCCTTGGAGCATCCTCCCAGGTGGGGATGCCGTGATAAGGGTGAGCAGGAAGATGTGATGCCGTTGTGGGTGGTGTGAGTTCAGCTGTGGGTGGAGGTTGCCTCTGTCTCGGAGGTGGAGATGTCTCTATCTTACCCCCATGATTTGGGAGGGAAGTCCCACTTCAGGGGGAGGTGGCTTTCCCTGGGGGCTCGCTTGCCTGGCTTGTGTGTCCTCGCCGAGCTTCAAAGTCGGCCACAGCTGCTGGGTGTTGGTAGGATCAGGGAGATCCATGTGTTTTTTACCTTCCCCATGTCTCAGATTTGTGGCAACAGGGTAGGTAATGGGGTTTTTTTAACACCGGCAGGGAAACCCTCTCTGGGCCGTGGGTCCTTGTCCCCCTCTGGGGCTGCCACTGGCATCTTGTCCTCAGCAAGACCCCAAAACCTCCCCATGCTGTGGATTAAGAACATGAGTGCTGCTGCAGGATGGCTGGGGTTCCCAGGAGCCGTGGGCTGGAGGTGTGAGCGTGGGATGCTTTCCTCCCTCAGCTCCACTTTGCCTGCAAGTCCCCATGACCCTCAAAGCCCAGCTCATTTTAAAATGCTTTTACAGGCAGGAGGCAGATGGATCACAGCCGCCCTGCGCCGGGAGCTGTCAGTACCCCGTGACCCCGACGTGCTGTCCCCAGCAGCACAGCCCCAAGGTCCCGGCTCAAATCCTTCATGGTGTAAACCCCTCATCCAAATAACCAGTGTAACCCCGGCCCTGGGGCAGTCAGTGTTCCCTGGCGCGGAAGTGCCACCCCGGATTTTTGGCAGGGCAGCACGAGCCTGGGACGGCCTGTATCCATCCCAGGGGGCTGGTGCTCGCCAGGGGGGTCGCAGCCAAACCCAGGCCCAGCGCTCGGAGCATCCCTCATGGGGAGTGCCGCCAAGCTCACACGGGAAACACGCCGGGTCGAGTCCCAGGGGCTTGGCTTCCTCCACCAGCTGGGACATGTCACCAGCCCCGGTAAGAGCTGGGGATGTTAACTCCGACTTGCCGGGGCTCTGGCAGCCCAGAGAAGGCAAAGTTTTTGTGTTGGAGCTGTGAGTTGCTCTTTGCTGTGTTTAAGTGCCTGGGCGGATGCAAGAATGCCTGGGCAGATGCAGAAATGCCTGAAGGGATGCCTAGGCAGATGCAGGGATGCCCAGGAGAGCCTGTCCCTGTGGAAGAATTGAAGCTTTCCCCAGTAAGCAAACCCTGTGTGGGGTCAGCGTTAGTGATGCCTGTCACAGAGGCAGAGCTGGCAGCCAGGAGCACTTCCCCCGTGCCAGCAGCCTGTGTTTGGTGCACGTTGCCATGGCCGGCTGGCGTGGCCAGCAACCGCGGGAGGTGGAGCAGGACACTAACAACATAAAAACTGTGTCCAACCCAACAGCAGTGCCCTGCCAAATTGCCTGTTATCCCAAGGCTTAGTCAGGGTCATTAATTATTTTAATGCACGTGGCATTTTTTCTTTGCCCTCTGGTTTTAATGTCAGGCTCACAGTGAAGTTGTACGTGCGAGCTCTCTTGTGACTTGAGGAGATGGGGCTTTCATGGAAAGCAACCCCAGTGAGATGCAGGAGCTGTACCCAGCATTGCTGTGGGTCACCAGCCTGCCCTAGGGTGGCCAGGGCAGGGTTTTATATAAAACCCAATAATAGGGTTTTGTCCCCAGTCCTCAGCTCCCCAGGTGGTTACACAGCACTGCTGTGCAGATTTAGAAAGGAACAGCAGTTCCTTGGAGGTGGGGTGAGCTAGGAGGGGGGGGCTGCAAATGCTTTAGGAACAGGTCCAGATGCACTGGGGTGGCAGGGGTGCTTGAAGGCAAATTGCCTTGTCACATCAGGATTTCACCCAGGAGACCTGCCTGGGTGCTGTGGGGTGCTGCTGGGTCCCAGGTGGCTCAGGGGCTTTGTGGGTGCCGTGCCTGGAGCACCTCTGGGTGCCGTGCCTGCTGGTTGGGGTGCAACATGGGTTCTGTATGTGGACTTTCGGGGAAGATGCCCTCACCCCAGCCTTGCCTTGGGCTGTGCTTTTCCCTGTCCCGCTGGAAGATGCCACATGGCTGTGGGCTGAGCCAGAGGCTGCGTCAGCCAGGGGACATCCCTGTGGGATTTGCTCTGGTTTGGGGTGTCCCTGGCTGGGCAGGGTGCCTTGGCAGTTCCCGCAGACCCAGTCCCCACAGACGGAGGTGATTCACGTGCCCAGGTGAGGAGACAGATCCTACCCCGGTTGCACCCCAGCTGACTCAGGGGAGCCCCAGGGCATGGATCAGCCTCTTCCCATGGCTCCCACCCAAGGGATTGCCGAGGAGCCTGGCGGCAGCAGGCCCGCCCTCGCTCTGCCTTTTCCCAGCCTGGGGCTCCATGTTTCTCTCAATCCGCCACTAAGCTGGGGCAGAGGGTGCTGGGGCATCTCCCTGCAGGGCCAGCACTCGGGGAAAGGGTGGGACCTGCCACCCTGCTCCGGGATGTGTCGGTCTGGTGCGTTTGCTGCAGGTGGGAGGGTGACCCAGGGATGCTGCATCCTCCGGGAGGCAGGAGGGAAGTAGTGGGCACAGGGGCTCAACCGGGCTGTCTGCATCCCCAGCTGGAGGACTGCACGCTGCAGGTCTCTCCCTCTGGACACTACCTAGACCTTGACTTGTCCCTGCTGGAGCAGAAGGATGATCTGGAGGGTTTCTACGAGGAGGTCAGGTGAGGCATGTGGGGTGCCTGAGCCCTCCAGGGCCAGGACACAGGGACCCCATGTGTGTGTGAGTGCTGGGGGCTGCGGTGGTCCCGCTGCAGGCACTCACGCAGCGTTTCTCCCACTTTAGGAAGGGGAGACGGCCAACCCTGATCCTGCGCACACAGCTCTCCGTCCGAGTCCACGCCATCATTGGTGAGTCGGGGCTGCTCCTTCCTCCAGGCTGGTGCGGGTCTGGTGGCTTGCACCCCTGGATGGTGGGGGTTTGGTCTCTGCAGTGAGTTTTGGCTGGGCTTTTTGTGATGGAGAGAGGGACCAATACAGCCCAGGGCTGCTCCCACACCATAAGCCCTCCCAGAGATGCAGGGGACATGGTCTCCGCGAGGCTGGTGGGGACCTGCTGCATTAATCCCCTCCATCCTCAGAGATCAGGACTTTTGTCTCTTCAGCTGGCAACCCACCGACCACTGCAGATATTCTGGGTCATTCAGGCAAGCTCTAAATATAGCTTTGCAGAATACAAACAAATAGCTTGAGCGCAGCAGAAAGCACTGTCGCGGTTTTGGGCAACCTGCTTGGAGGTCCTGCAAAATATTTGGGAGCCTCGAGCCTTTTTTCCTCCTTAGCAGGGGCGAAAACAAGTGCTGAGCAGAGCGATGCTGGCTGGGCATCAGCTTGCCGTGCAGGGCTGCAGCCGAGTGATACGGGAAGGGGCAGGAAGGCCGGGGTCGGGGTCATGCTCTGCCAGTGGTTCCCAGGCTCCGGCTGAGCCCCAGGCTGCTCTGCTTTCCCTCTCGGCTGCTCTGACAAGCCAATAAGTGAGCGGAGGAGGCTGCCAGGACCTTGTGTTTTACAGAGCCCTTGTCAGCATGTCTGGAGGGCAACTTGAACAGCTCGCTTTTGGCTTGTGACGGCTCTAAAGCTGACCCAAATAACTCGGGATGCTCAGATAACTCAATTCTTGGATGCGGGAAGTTCTGGCTCCCGATGCTTTTGGTCTCCGCTTGTTGTAACAGGGCTTTCTGGCTTCCCATTGCCCCAGCTGCTCCATGTTGGCTCCTACCTGCAGGCACCGTCCCCATGAGCACGTAGTCTCCATCCAGCCTTCAGCCCAGTGACTGTCCTATTGTTCCCGAGCAGCCGTTCCGTCCTTCCCATCCCCATCCCGCTGCTCTTCCCAAGCCACGGGGCTGCTGGGGGTTCTGGGACTGTGTCAGGGCTGTGCCTGGGGAGGGATGGCTAAAAGTAGCTCTGCCTCCTGCCCGTGTTCCTGTTTCGGTTCTGCACAGGAAACCAGAGGGGATATTTATGTCATTGCTGGGCAGAAAAAAAAAGGCAAAAAAGAAAAAAAGGGAAATAGGAAGGTGGCAGGGCTGAAATAAGTAGTTGTGGAACTGCAGCTGCTTCCACCCTATGTGTCTGACAGCCAGGCAGTGCCGGCATCCTGGGGTGATGGTGCAAGAGTTGAGTCAGGATGTGGGGCTTTCCCAGGCAGCCGGGAGAATTTCAGAGCCCTGGTTCAGCAGCAAGCCCCTGCGGGCCAGGCCATCATGCTGTGTCTCTTCGTTCCTTCCAGAGAAGCTGTACAACTCACAGGGGCCAGAGCTGCGGCGATCCCTCTTCTCCCTCAAGCAGCTCTTTCAGGTAGAGTGATGGCAGTGCGGTGGGGGGTTTGGGCGGGGGGGGGCTCCCCCAGGGGTGGCTGCCTTCCCACACTGTGGTAACACCTGACCTTCACCCCGCAGGAGGACAAGGACCTGGTGCCGGAGTTTGTGAACCTGGATGGGCTGACGTGCCTGATCAAAGTGGGGGCAGAGGCTGACCAGAACTACCAGAATTACATCCTCCGGGGTTGGTATTTGGGTACAGGGCACCTCTCATCCCTGGGGAGGAAGGCTGGCACTCAGTGGGGGTGAGCCAGCAAGTTTGCCTGGGCTACCTTGCCAGCAGCTGCCAGACCTTGCCCTTGGTGTGGCAACACTGTGCAGGGAGGGGAAAGCCCTACCCCTGCCTGCTGCAGCCCTGCCTGCCATGCTGTGACCCTGCCCACTCTCTGCCTTGCAGCCTTGAGCCAGATCATGCTCTTTGTGGATGGGATGCAGGGTGTCATCAACCACAATGAGACTGTCCAGTGGCTGTACACGCTGTCAGGAAGCCCAGTAAGCCCCCGCTGTCCTTGTGCCCCCCACTGCACCCCCACCTTCCCTGCTTGTGGCTGTCCCCTTGCACCATCCCTTGGGAGATTTACCCCACCCTTTGCCTTTGGGCTCGGTGCCCTGGTACCTTTGGGTGTGTTTGGTCCTGCTCCCACCCATCTGGAAGTCACCCAGGGTCCCCAGAGCTCCCTGTCCTGACGTGACTGTGCTCCTGGGCACAGAGCTTGAGTAAGAGAAGGTCCCACTCCGTGTCCCTTCCCAGTGCCCCTTGGCCATCAGCATCACAGCTGCAGGCTGGTCCTTGGCCCCAAGGCAAAGTCTCCAGCCCTGGGGCATGGGCACAGCCACCCTGCAGTGCCCCAGCATTGCACTGGCAGCCCCCTGCCACCATCCCAGCTGCCATCCCTTGTCCCAGTTTCGCCTGGTGGTGAAGATGGCACTGAAGCTGCTGCTGGTGTTCGTGGAGTACACGGAGCCCAACGCCCTGCTCCTCATCCGTGCTGTCAATGCTGTGGACAGGGCAAGAGGTGGGTGCAGACCCAGCCACCCATGAGGTCCCCACTGGGGGGACAGTGTCCCCCCATGGCCCACGTGTCACCTTTGCATGTCGCTTTTCTCAGGCATGTGCCCATGGTCCAACCTGATGGCCATCCTGGAGCAACGCAACGGGGCTGACACGGAGCTGCTGGTGTTCGCCATGACGCTGATCAACAAGGTCTCGGGGGGGGGTGGCAGGGTGTCCCCATGGTGCCGTGCTGGTGGGGTTCGGTGTGGGTCACACCGGTCCCAGCAGCATCACTCTGGTCCTGCTCAGACACTGGCAGCCCTCCCGGACCAGGACACCTTCTACGACGTGACTGACTGCCTGGAGCAGCAGGGCATGGAGCGGGTGGTGCAGCAGTACCTGGGCAGCAAGGGCACCGACCTTGACTTGAAGCAGCAGTTCATGCTCTACGAAGTGAGTGGGGCACCTGCGGGATCCAGCTGCGTGCCACGTCCCGTGGCAGCGGGGAGGGCGGGTGCGTGGGGTGGCAGGGGTGCCGTGCCTGGTGCCATGCCCCCCCGGCCCCTCTGCAGAGCGCTCTGAAGCTGGAGGATGGGGTAGAGGAGCCACCCCCGGGGGGACGCAAGGAGAGGAGGAGGACGGAAGAGGGCCGGCGTGGGTGGCGATCCCAGGGTGGCTGCCCGGAGCCTGGCCCCGATGCCCAGCCACTGTTGGGGTCCCCTGACACTCTGAAAGAGCCCCTCATCAAGGACACCCCGTCTGTCCCTATGCCAAGCAGCCCGGCAGAGTAAGTGCGGCTGGAGGGAATGTTCCCGGGATGGTGAAGATGCTGGGATGTGGCATGAGCAGTGCTCAGGTCCATCCCTGGTGCTGGGGTGGAGGGCAGTGCAGTGGGACCTGCTCTCAGTCCCTGTCACCTCTTCTTCCAGACCCTGTCCCAGCAGCATCTACAACAGCGCATCCAGCGTGCGGCTGGCCCTGGCCTCCCCACCGGCTGAGAAGGAGCAGCTCCCGGGCCCAGGCGAGCGCAGCATCTACAAGTACGGAGCCAGGAGGGGCTGGGTGCGTGGGGGGTGCTCCCAGGAGCGTGGGGTGCACCTGTCCCAGGGGGAAACAGGGTCAAGGTGGTCACCAGGGCTGGAGAGAAGTGTGACGGGGGAGTGGGCATCTGAGAGGGTCTGGCCAGGGGCTCCAGGGCATCCTTCGGGTACACACAGCTCTGCTCCAGCTCCTCCTCACTCCTTTTCTGCCCACGCTTGCCCTCTCCTCTGCCCACTCTTTCTATCTTTCCTTTTGCAGGCTGCACCAAACTGCCCCTGTCTGGTAAGTGCCTAGGCTCTGCATGCGTGTGCTCCCTCCCAGCGTGATGCTCCGGCAGGAGGGGGCACTGCCCTGACCTGCTCACTGCTCCCACCCCTCACCTCTTCCATCCCTCGCCTGTCCCCTCTGAGCCCTGCCTGCGGGACCCCAACCCACTCCCCCCATTGCCAGCATCCCCCACGACGTGATGGCACCCTCTGATCCTCCTCTTCTGGGGTGAGGTGTCCCTGCTGGAGGTGGCACAGCCCATCCCAGGGCTGGAAGGGGGCTGACATCGCCATCCTGGTGGCAAACTGGGTGGTTCTGGTGGTGGGGAACGGTGCCCTGTCTCGGCAGCACCCAATGCCTTGTGGTGCCTGGGGCAGGAGGGGACTTGCTGGGGCTCTCCTGGCTCCCCATGAACTCCAGGGCCATGGGCTGATGGTGGGGCGAGGGTCCCACGCTGGAGAGCTGCCAGGTGGGTGTGTGCAGGAGGCACAAGCCCCAGAGGGCTGCTGGCAGTGGGGGCTAACCCCTGTTTTCCCTCAGGCGGGAGGATGCCCCCTCTTTGCATGGGGACAAGCCTATTTTGAGGAAGTTTGAGTAAGTAGAGGCATGCGTGTGTCTCCAGGCATGCGCTTCCTCAGGCCAGCACCTGGGCGGAGGTGTCTGGGCGCCGGCCACGCAGGGCATGAGGAGCAGGAGGGTCCCCACGAGTCTCTGCCTGGGCACCCTCCTGGGTTTTGCAGCTTTTGGACAAGGGTTGTGCTGAGCACCTGGTCCATTGGGACCAAGAGGTGATGGTGGCACCCTGGCAGCACGAGTCATTGGCTCCCATGGGGCTGTGGCATCCCTGTCCCGGAGCCGTGGTGGCATCACCTGTCTCTCTGCAGGGCTCGGAGGAGGTTGAATCCTCCGGGTCCCCAATGCGGTGTGGCCAGTGTAGGGGGTTTCTGTGCTGTGGGGCTGGCTGTGCAGTGTGGCATGACATGGTTTGCCCATCGTCTCCATCCCTGCCTTGCTGTCAGCTAATGTCCACTCCTGTCTCGCAGAGCTCGCTTCTTGGAGAACCTGGCTGCAGCCCAGAAGGAGAAGATCTCTTCCATGGCCAAGGGACGGCTTGATGTCCTCAGCGATGCCGCACCGGAGCATCCCACCACTCTTGCGTGGGACAGGGACAGCAGCACCCCTGAGCCTGGGATGGAGCCACTCAGTATAAGTAGGTGCTGCCGGGGCATGTGTTCCCAGGTCTGGGCTCATCAGGGTCCCTGGGGTGGGTCTAAGTGGCCCTTCTGCCCCCAGCCCATGCCTGTGGTGCCCAGAGCCATGGAGGGGCTGGGTGGTACCTCCCCACCCCGCTCTGAATACTGGCATCTAAGCACACCCCATTGGGGAGCAGGACCCCAACTCTATGTGCAGCCCAGCAGCATCTGCCCCCTCCAAGCGGGCTGTCCCAGCCTCTCCCCCTCTCCCTGCAGGGTCTCGCCTGGCTCGGCCAGACACCACTGACTCCTGCAGCACCATTTCCTCTGACACCAAGTTTATGCTGGACATGCTCTATGCCAAGGGCTCCTTGGAGCCGGGGAGGGAGAAGGTCTTCCCCGAGGTCCCGTCGTCCCTCCTGGTCCAGGGTGAGGTGGAGATGGATGCTGAGGGAGGTGGCAGTCAGGAGCAGGAGGGTACCTGGCACCATGGCAGGGCTCCAGACGGGCCAGTGGCCAGCGCCCACGCCAAGCTGGCACGTGCCATGTCCAGCGTAGATGCCGAGACCCACATGCAGAAACTGGAGAACACTGGGATGATGCCCATCAAGAAGGATGTGGAGCTGACATGGGAGCACCTGGAGGCTAGCCCCATGCAGCTGAAGATCAAGGACCTGGACTTCACTGATTTGGGGGAAGAAGAAGACTTTGACATCTTGGACAAAGGGCCCATGGCCAATGGCTCCTTCCTCCCACCCAGTATTGAAGCTACAAGTGCTGGAGCCCTCATGGTTCCTCCTCCTCCTCCACCTCCTGCGGTCCCTGGCTGCCCACCACCTCCACCTCCGCCTCCTGCAATCCCTGGCTGCCCTCCACCTCCACCTCCTGCGATCCCTGGCTGCCCACCACCTCCGCCTCCACCTCCTGCAGTCCCCGGCTGCCCACCCCCCCCAGGACTGCCAGGCCCTTCAGCAACAGATGGCCCCTCGCAGGCCAAGAAGAAGAGGACAGTGAAGCTCTTCTGGAAGGAGCTGAAGCAGCTGGATGGCACTGTGGGGCCAGGCAGGTTTGGCCAGGCGACACTGTGGGCGTCCCTGCAGAACGTCGAGGTCAATGCTGCCAAACTGGAGCATCTCTTTGAGTCACGGTCAAAGGAAGTGCCAACTTCAAAGGTACCAGTGGGTTGGCACCCATCAGCCATGGGAACTTGAGGGGTGGGAGGAAGGCTGTTAGTTCCTGTGGGGACCCTAGGCATGCACTGTCACCCCTACCCTATGCTGAGGATGGGTACCTGCAGCCCGAAGGCTCAGTGGGACGGTGATGGGCAGTGCGCAGGTTTGGCTCACCACCAGGTCCCTGATCGGCTCCCCATGTCCATGGTGTTTTCATGAAGGTGAGCCCTTCGCCTGGCTGTCCACATCCATTCTGTCCTCTTTGCAGAAGGCCATTGATGGGAAGAAGGTGGTGGTGGTGCTGGACCCCAAGAGGAGCAATGCCATCAACATTGGCCTCACGGTGCTGCCACCCGTACACATCATCAAGACAGCCGTGCTCAACTTTGATGAGTTTGCAGTCAATAAGGAAGGGATTGAGGTGAGCACAAGAGAAGCTCAGCCCCTCTGAAGTCCTCATGCAGGTCATTTCCTCTGGCCAGGAGGCCTCCATGCCATGATGCCTGTGCTGCCAGCCCTGGGGTGACATGTCCCATGGTAACATGTCTGGAAGTCTGACACATCCCTCTTTGTCTGCTCTAGAAAATCCTGACCATGGTCCCGACTGAGGAGGAGAAGCAGAAGATCCAGGAGGCCCAGCTGGCCAACCCTGATGTGCCTTTGGGCTCTGCAGAGCAGTTCCTGCTCGCCCTCTCTTCCATCAGTGACCTCACGGCCAGGCTCCAGCTCTGGGCCTTCAAGCTGGACTACGAGAGCCTGGAGCAGGTACAGAGCCATGTACCCCACCTGCCCTCAGCCCTCTCACCGCTGCCAGCCCCAGCAGTGCTGAGCACTGAGCCAAGCGTGTTCCTGGTGGGGACCAGCCGTGTCCAACTACGGGAGGTGCCGTCCTGGCTGGGGATGGGCTGCAGGTCCCCAAGGCAAGCATGGGCTTGGGTTGACCATGAGTTGATTGTCCTCATGGGCAGGGGTGAATGCTGAAGCTCCCAAGCGAGAGGGTGGCCAAGGGGTCTCACTTACCTCTCTCCTCACCCAGGAGATTGCAGAACCACTCTTTGATCTGAAGGTGGGCATGGAGCAGCTGGCCAGAAATCACACCTTCAAGTGCATCCTGGCCACACTGCTGGCCATGGGCAACTTCTTGAACGGCTCCCAGGTGAGGAGCAGGGTGTGGAGGGATGCGGCCTGTCTTGAGTGCTGCAATGACAGGACCAGCCATGGTGCATGGATACCCAAGAGGGACCATGGGAAACCTGGGACAGCGCCTGAGGCTGGGTGGTGCTGGTGAGGGCCCAGTGGGTCTGCAGACTGGAGGCCTGCTGGAGGAGGGATGGAGAGGCCCTGCTGAGTCCATTGGGGTTTCAGAGCAGAGGCTTTGAGCTGGGCTACCTGGAGAAGGTCTCAGAAGTGAAGGACACGGTGCACCGGCAGTCCCTGCTCCACCATCTCTGCCAGATGGTGGTAGAGAAGTTCCCAGAAACCACTGACCTCTACTCAGAGATTGCCTCCATCACCCGCTCTGCCAAGGTGAGGCAAGGCAGATGACACCTGGGCAACACAAAGGTGTAGGTCCCGTGGCTGCCCAGCTCCACCAGCACGGCCAAGGGCTGATGTCTTGTTCTTCCAGGTTGACTTTGACGAGCTGGCCAACAGCCTGGTGCAGCTGGAGCGGAGGTGCAGGGCCTCTTGGGACAACCTGAAGGTGATTGCCAAGCACGAGACCAAGCCGGTGCTGAAGAGCAAGCTGACGGACTTCCTCAAGGACAGCACCCAGCGCATTGTCGTCTTGAAGGTGGTACACAGGCGCATCCTCAATAGGTCGGTGGCTCGAGGTTGTGGGGACATGGCAGGAACCCTGTGGTCCTGACACGGGACATGGGGACGTGGCAGGAACCCGCTGTGACCGACATCCCTGCAGGTTTCACTCCTTCCTGCTGTACCTGGGGTACCCAGCAAGCACAGCACGGGATGTGAAGGTGATGCCCATCTGCAAGCTGCTGCGGGAGTTCGCCCTGGAGTACCGCACCTGCCGGGAGCGTGTCCTGCAGCAGCAGAAGAAACGGGCTGCCCACCGTGAGCGCAACAAGACCCGGGGACGGCTCATCACCGAGGTACGGGGACACTCAGCCAGCTGCCACCACCAGGTGATGCCCCCCCAGGTCCCCGACGCCTGTCTCTCCTCCTGCTGCAGACCGAGAAGTTCTCTGGCATCACTGAGACTGCTTCACCACCTGCTGTGGTGTCCAGCAGCCCTGAGGAACAGATGGAAGCAGGCCATGAGAGCATGAAAAGCCTGCTGACTTCCCCCGCGGATGCCCCTGCCCGCCGCAGCCGGGCCAGCCGGGGTAGGAGCGGGGTGGCAGAGGCGCTCAAGGCATGCCCAGCTGGCTGAGCACAGCTGATGCTAGCATCCCCATTGTCCCCATGCAGGGACAGGGCACACCACCCCAGCCCAGGGCTCTCCAGCCCAGGAGGACGTTCCCAGCTCCCCAGACGATGCTTCGGATGAAATCATGGACCGGCTGGTGAAATCGGTGACTCACAATGCCAACCCCCGGCCCTGCACCAACAAGGAGCGCAGGAGGTCCCGTGGCAACAGGAAGTCCTGTAAGTCCTGCTCCTGTCCCTGTACTCTGTCCCATCTCTGTGGCCCTGCCCAGATGCTTCTTCCCCATCTCTGTGTCTCTGTCCCACCTCTGTGGCCCTGTTCCCATGCCCTGTACCTGTACTCTGTCCCATCTCAGTGTCCCTGTCCCTGTACCCTGTCCCACCTCTGTGGCCCTGTCTCTACTCTTTCCTGTGTCCCTGCCCAGATGCTCTGTCCCATCTTTATGTCCCTGTCCCATCTCTGTCTCTACCCCTGTGTCCTGTCCCGTTGCTGTTCCCATGCTCTGTCCCCATGCCTTGTCCCATCTCTGTGTCCGTGTCCCCATGCCCTGCCTGGCGACTTCCCCACTGGCCGCCCCTGACCTCCCATGTTGAGCCCACCAGGCCACAGCAGAAGGTACCCCAAGACCAGACCATGCCACTGCACCCCATTGCCACCCCTCCCCTCCCCAGCATGCCAGTATCACCATGTCTGGGCAGGCACCCATCATGTGGGGACCCTGGCAGCCAGCACTGCTCGTGCTGTCACTGCCATGCTCTCCTCTTCCCGCAGTGAGACGGACGCTGAAGAGTGGGCTCAGTGATGACCTGGTGCAGGCGCTGGGCCTGGGCCAGGCACCCGGCATGGAGGTTTGAGGGGGTCAAGGGTGGCTCGTGCTGCTCCTCATCTCCAGCAGCCCCCAGGGCAGGACATGGTAGCAGCCCCTGCTGCTCCAGGACTGGCATGCTCTGCACCCTTGGTCTCGTCTTGCTTTTCCCTGCTGGTCTCCAGCTCCCGGAGGTGCAGGCAGCAGGATGGGAGCGATGCCCCAGAGCAGCTCCATGGTGGCCGGGATGGAGGATGCTCAGCGCCCATGCATGGGCATGGAGGCTCGGCATGCATCTTCTCAACAGTATTATAGAGGGGTCAAGGGGCTGGACCCAGACCCCCTCTGGGAACTGGGTCTGGCCCGTGGCACCTGTGGCAATAAAGTGATCTGACACACTGCTGGCGTCCCTAGTCCCTGCACCCAGGCCCAGCCCTGCTGCTGGGCTGGGATGCTGGAGGGTCTTGATGCCATGGGCTGGAGCAGGCAGTGCTGAGGGTGGGGGTAGGAGGGAAGGGGTGATGCTCCCCCCAGGATCCTTGGGGAAGCCGTTGCCCTGTTCCTGAGCAGGACCTGGGTGCTGCTGGCATCCCAGCCCTGCTGCCTGGGGCAAGCACTCAGTCTGCAGCAGCCAGCCCTGTGGCTTGCAGGCACTGTCATCCCTCCCAGGGACAGCGTGATCCCCTCTGTACCAGGACATCCAGGGGGACGCTGCCAGAATGAGCGAGGACTGCTGCCAGGCTCAAGGCTGCACGCTCAAGGGCAGGAGCGGTGGCTTGAGCGCAAGCCCATGATGCAGTCAAATCAAGAGTACGTGCCCCATCTCAAACCTCTCCTGGGGGATTTTGGCCAGACCTGGACCTGGGGCTGAGGCAGGGTTGTTCCCTTCCCAGAGTGGGTCCAAGGCACAGCAGTCAGGTTGCTCCCTGCAAACCTGGCCCTGTCCAAGCTGCAAGCCTCAGAAACATCTCCCTGTGCTTGGCAGAGACAGGCTGCCTCATGATGTAAATGCAGCAAGGGCAGCTGTGGGGCCTGGGAGATGTCCAGACAGGAACATGCCACCTCCTAGCTTGTGCTATCCCAGGCACAGATTAAAACCCACACTGGGTGCTGGCTGTGATGCTCCCCTTGAGTGCTAGATAGTGGGTGGGTACCATTTCTGAGCATCCTCCTCTGCCAGCTGCACTGCTTTGGGCACCATCACCCGTGGCAGAGGCATTTGGGAATGGTGTCACATCATTCATCATGGTAGCTCCACCTCAGTGCTGCCTCTAGCCCTGAATCCCGCACAGCAGGTCGCTGCAGCTTTCAAGGAATGAAGAAAAACTCCACCGGGCAGGGCAGCTTCTTCCTCCTGGCTAACCTCTGCCCAGGGTTGTCCCTCTCCCATGAGGTTGGACACCCTGGTGTCCTCAGAGGAGCTGGGCAGTGCCAGCCCCCCCCCCCCAGCTTGTGACGTGCCTGAGATGTTCCTGGGTGGCTCTGGGGACAGCAAGATACCATGCTAAGAGCTGCAGGTGCCCCAAGATGTGGTCTGGCTCTCCTCCCCTCTGGGTGCTTGACTTGGGTCCCCAAAGAGAGGATACGGAGGTCACGACAGATGACATTGAGCCACTCAGCTGCACAGCAGGAAGGAGAAAGAGGTAGGAAAGCATCTTCCCAACCCTGTGCATCTGCCCCAGGTACCCAAAGTGACATTATACATGTGACAACCCCAGGACTGTTGCTCTCTAGGGCTTGCTGGAGGAAACTGAGGCAGGGTGCTGGGGAATGCCCCCCACCCCAAGCGGTCTGGCAGCAGTCGGGGCAGCCGTGGCCTCAGCAAAGGCCTCTGCCAACCCCTGTTTGTTTTTTTCCAGCTGTTTTTTTTTTTTGCAGCCTTGGTGATATTTCTAGGATTCCCGGCCCGGCCCCGGGCACACGCTGCCTGCCCTTGAGCGGCGCCTGAAGTGCTTGGCTTGGCCGAGGCGCAAGTGGTTTATGCCAAAAACACACCAAGCAGGCACAGCCCCCCTCCTCGGGAAGGAGAGGGGGGTGGCAGGATGCCGGAGGCTCCTTTGTGAGCAGAGGCAAGGTCATGGGCTGCCACATGAGGCTTGGTGGGGACCCCAGGCATGCGCGGCCTCAGGCAGCATCAGCAGAGATGGGGTAGAGGTGCAGCACCCCCCTCAGGAGGATGCTCCGGGTGGGATGAGGTGACCCTGCCGGGGCACCTTGTGGCACCCAGCACCTTCATCCCTGCCTCCATCCCTGCCAGGCATGGCTCCTGCCCGTGCCAGCCTGGGGCCGCCAGCCTGGGGCCACCAGCTGTGTCCTGCTGCCACGAGGGGGCACGGCGGCCACGCACATGGCGAGGCCACCCGAAACAACGCCTCATGTCCTGCCGCTCCTCAGACGCTCACCCGCTGGCCTTCAGTTTGCTGTTCTCCCCTCCCTGACACCCCGGGGGGCTGCACCCCGCTCCCCCACCCCGGCGAGACGTCCTGCCCCTTCCATGTCCCCGGTGAGATGACAGCCACGTCCTTGGTCCCAGCCATTTGTCTTGCTGGCAGGGACAAGCTCCAGTCCCCCTGCGCTCGACTGTCTCTCCAGCACTCGTCCCTGGCCCCCTTCCAGGTGGGGGCAGGGGGGAGGCTGAGCAGGGGACAGTGGGGACGAGCCTGGCTCCACTTGCTGTCACATTTACCCTCTTTTGTAGCAGTTTGGCAATGGAGACTCGCTCCCACCCCTTACAGAACCTATGCTGGAAGATGTCCCCTGCCTCCTCCATCCCACCCTGCCAGCCCTTTCCATGGGACTGTCCCAATGTGGGGTCCTCTTTGCTGCCATGCTCCGAGGTTGGTTCCAGCATCGTGCCACATGGGCACATCCCCACGGAGCTGGGGGACCACCCATGGTCCTAGGCTTGTGGTTGCTGTGAAGCCCCACCACTTTGCATGAGAAGCACAATTCCCATCAGGGACAGCATAACCTCACTTTTGCTCACAGCTCAGAGCCATCCAGAGCACTTCTTGCAAGTGCCACTGCGTCCTGGCCACCTTCCAGGAGCATCATAATCATCTGCCTCCTCCAAATTCCTCCTGCTCATTCCAAATGTCTCAGCTGGAGGAGGACTCCTCTACCTCCTGGCCCTAACTCGCTTGAGCAACCTGGAGCTGGTGACACACTGCTCTGCAACTGCCTTCCCGGGTGGGATGGAGGTGTGGGATGGGAACCAGGTCACATGGTTGCCATGACCTACTGCCCTCTCCCCTGAGGGCAGAGGTGGCAGGATGTCACCTGGAGTGTGGCCCAGCCGGATTCCCCTGGGATCTGCCTCAGGGCCAAGGGGGAGCCACATTCGCCCTGTCCCCATCTCCCTAATATTGAGGCAGATGCCTTGTGATGAGGACGGGAGAGATGGGACATGGGGGGGTGATGCTGGACTAGCAAAGCAAGCCTGGCAAGGGTACCACGCGTGCCCAAAGAGATGGGGGATGCAGAGTACTAGGCATTAGTGGAGCTGGGAGCACTTCAGAGTGTCACCGACGCTTCCCAGCCGCACCGAAGGAGCAAGGTCCCTGCAGCCCAAAAGCAGCTCTTGTTTGGAGAACCGCAGTGCAGAAAGCCTGGCTGGCAAAGGGGCTGCCAAGGCTGCGTGGGTGAGCAGGCATGGCGACATGGGGTCCTCACTGGGGCGGAAAAGCTCGAGGTCAGGCTGGGGAGTGGTTTCCCAGAGGTGAAACATCTCCCAAAGCCATAAATGCAGCTGGAAGCGGAGCCCTGTTTTGTAAATACCTGGGGATCACGCGCAACCTGAAAAAAACAAGTCGGAGGCAGGAATGTTCCAAAGATGAGGGGATTTGCAAAGAGTCAGATCCAGGGTCAGTGCTTGGCTGGATGCTCCATGCTGCCAGCTATGCTGTTCCAGGGAGCAGCCCTGGTACTCCCTGAAGAAGCTGCTCCAGCTGCAGTACCCCAGGAACAGAGAGGTCCTGCCAGGAGTTAGGGAGAGGTTTGGGCTGTGCTCACCATCCAGCCAAGGCGCATGGAACCCCCTGCAGATGGAGGATCAAAGCCTGGGACTCAGGCTGACCCCAGCAACATGGCATCAGATGCATGGGATAATGGGCACAAACGGTTGCCTGTGTTTTACAGCAGCAAACCATAAGGAAAGCCCCCAAAAAAGTCCTCAGTCATGGCCTGAAGTAAGTTGGAAACAAGGGATGGGAAGTCCTGGGGGAAGAAGGAGGAGAAGATCCCAGCATGAAGAGTTAAGGTGGCTCCTTGGGCAGCTGTGGCTCAGGTTGGCCATGCCATGGAAAGTGCCTCCAGGCTGGGCTTTGCCAGACCTGGTTTCCATGCCCTGGGCTTGGAGAAGGATCATGGGGACATTAAAGTGTCGGGTGCAGGTAAGGCTTCCTGGAGCTGAGCCTGGCTTAGCTGGATCACAGCCACCCGAGGATCTGCCCTCCCCAGAGAAGAAAGCCACAATAACAGAGAGGTCCCATTCCAGCAGCGAAGTGCAACCAGAACCCATAGAACAGCGCAAGTTCAGTGGTAGGACACAAATATTTGATGCTGGGAGTAATTAATCACTGTCCTCTGCAAGACACTTTGAGTCAAAAAGAGAGTTAATTCCAGGCAGTGCAATGGCCTTTGTCACTCCTGAACTGCTTCTGGCCCCAGATGCCAGTGGGCTCCAGTGTCTCACATCTTCACAGCAAAGAAGGATGGACCCGTATCCATCCTAAGGGCTCTTTGAGGACATGGTGTGGGAGAGGAGCCCCATCTGCTTTACTTAGCAAGGGACACTTCCAGTACCCCCTTTCCCGTGGGCTTGATGGTCCATGGTAGGTACCCAGCCCACAAGTGACATCCAAGGGGGTCCCAGCCCCAGTCCCCTCTCCTGAGACAACTGCTCTCGGAGAAGGACTATACCCTATGGCCTGTGCAAGGCAGCAAATGCTGGCACAAGTCTTCATCAGCGGTGAACAGACAAAAGTGTCCTGTTAGGTGCTCGCCTGGGTGGTGTTCCCTAAGGAGATAATAGCTGTGGAAGAAGGACTTGCTGTTTTGGAGAAGATTAAGTACCTGTGGGAGCAGCATGGATGAATCACATCCCTCATGGGCTTAGAGCCCCTGGAAATGGCTCATGGCACTTCAAAAACAATGTCATGAATCTTTTGCAGAAGAGATTAGGGAGTGGAACAATTATCTCAAAACCTGTTAGTCATGGGAGGCTCCACCAAGCTGGAGGAACAGCCTAGGGCAAGGGGAGCACTAGGAAAATATGGTGTGTGTCCCCGGGGACCTGCATGAGCAGCCCCAGGAAGGGTGTGGGAGATGCCTGCAGTTGAACCAGCCCCGCTTCCCCTGAAAAATGTGAACTGTAATTAGCAGAACAGTTATGGAAGAGCTCAAGTAGGTCAAAAGGTAATGGGGGCTATCACCAGCATTTCCTAACAGCACAGCACGTCTGGGAGGCACCCTTGGGTGTTGAGCAATGGGAAGATGAAGAAGGCCAGGCACTGCCTTCAAGGGAATAGCCACCAAGGCCAGCCTAACTGCACGCTGACCATTTGGAGGAGAGCTGGGGGACGGCCAGGGTTGGCAAAGGGTGCTGGTGGTCCAACCCCATGCCACCGGACCTCTTGGTGACAACATCCATGGAAAGCCCTGACTGCAGCTGACAGAGCACACCACGGCTATCTACAACCCATCTTGAGGTGTCCCACAAGAAGGGCATCCTGAGACCATGTGTGAGGAGCTCTGGAAGAGATGGATGAATAGGCACCCAACCCAGCTCTCAAGGAGACGTGTGAATCCACATTGCATCTACCCTTTGTGAAACACCATCGTTGGTATGGAATCTACGTTCTGTCTGTCTCTGTAAAGCACCGTATCCCTGATCCCACTTCCTTGCATGCCCCAGCAGCTCTGGCTCGGCCGATGCAGTGGGGGATGCTCTCTCAGGAGACCACATCTTTGGAAAACAACCTTTCTCCAACGGGATTTTTCAAGCCCTGGTGAAGCGATGAGTGCAGATGTTTAACAGGGTCCTCTTCAGAGCACAAGTCCCCCAAGGCTCTGCCTTGTGGCCACCTCCATCGTTTTCACCAAGTTCAGTAGACCAGTGCTGCAAGCAACTGGATTCCTGCAGGAGAGCCTGCGGCCATGCTGTTGGGAACATCCCTCCTCCTCCTCTACCTCATCGGCATTCCTGGCATTCCCCTGCCTGGAAAAGCAGGGCTGCAAACCCAGCTGGGTCCCACCACCACACCCCAGCAAAACCACCCCAGCCTGTTCGACACTGCACTTCTGCAGTGCTGCCGTCGCCGCTGATGAAATGTGTTTTTCCACCGGTACCACAGGGGTTGTTTCCAAGAAGGATAACACAAGCATCTGCTCCCATTTCCACCACCATGCCAGGGTTCGTGGGGTTTGGCAGGGGTGGCCGGCACTGACAGCAGCCCGGCTGGCAGAGTCCGGCTTCTCCAGGATCAGAGACCGGTGCCAATGCTGGCACGCGAAAGCCTCTCGCCCTCCACGCAGAGGGCACCGAGGGTCAGGCCCACTGCAGGGACGCACAAAGGATCACCAAGTACGGAGACTTGGTGAAATATTAAAGCAGGTGCTTAATAAAGCAAGCCCAGTGGCAGCAATTACCCTGTGTAATAAACCTGGAAAGGAGAGGACTTTGCCCCCCCGGCCGGGGCGGTGCAGGGAGCTCCTGCCAGCACTCACCGGAGGTGGCATGGACCTGGCGCCCGGCAGGGCTTCCCTCGAGCCTCGCGGCACCCTCCGGGGCAAGCCAGGAGCTGACATTCCAGCACGGCTCGCGTGCTGCAGTCCCACAATAACGCTGGGTAGCAGGGTGCTGCCTGCTCCGGGTGGCGAACAAAGAGCAGGGTACTGAGAAATGGTTTGGGATCACCCAGGGGTTGTTAGCCCCGCATTGTAGGGAGCAGCTAGGAAGGGATTCACACCTTACCTGCCTGCTCCAGGCACCAGGAGAAACCCAAGCGCGGCTGGCCAAGGCACCAGGACCCAGGTGGCATCTGGCCCAGCGCCCGCGTGGTGCTCCCCCAGCAGATGAGCAGGTCCTGGGGGCACCACCCTGTGAGGGGAGACCCCAACGGAGGGGTGGCCCTGGAGGGAGGCTCTGCCCTGTGCTCCCCTTGTTCCATGGGACGTGGGCGCTGGTGGCACTGGTTCTGGCTCTGGCAGTGGGCAGGGGACCTGCCCTCCTGCTGAGCGGGGCTGAATGCACTGCTGCTTCCTGCCGGGAAGCTCTGCCCGGCATAGGCACTGAGCCAAGCTGTGCCAGGCCGAACGAAGCCAAGCTGAGCTGTGCCAAGACATACCGTGTCAAGCTGAGCTGAACTGAGCTGAGCTGAGTTGAACCAAGCTGAGCTGAGCTGTGCCTACCTGGGTGGCACAATGTCCCGAGCTGTGCTGAACTGAGCCGAGTTGAGCTGTGCCATAGGTGGCATGACATCTCAAGCTATGCTGAACCAAGTCAAGCCATGCTGAACTGAGCCGATCCAAGCTGTGCCGTGTTGAGCCTTGCTGAACTGAGTCGAGTTGAGCTGAGCTGTGCCTACTTAGGTGTCATGATGTCCTGAGCCATGCTGAGCTGAGCCAAGCCATGCTGTGTCAAGCTGAGCTGTGCCAAGCCGAGATGTGCTGAGCTGTGCTGTGTCAAGCCGAGCTGAGCCAAGTTGAGCCATGCTTACCTAGGTGGCATGATGTTCTGAGCTGTGCTGAAACGAGCTGTGCCGAACCGAGCTGTGCCGAGCTGAGCTGTGCCGAGCCGAGGTGTGCCCAACTAGGTGGCATGGTGTCCTAAGCCGTGCTGTGCTGGGTCGAGCTGAGCCACGCCGCTGAGCTAAGGCATGCCGTGCCGAGTTTAGCCATGCCTTCCTAGGTGGCATGATGTCCCGAGCCATGTTGAGCCGAGCTGAGCCAAGCTGAGCCATGCCTTCCTAGGTGGCATGATGTCCTGACCCATGCTGAACCAAGCCGAGCTGAAGCGAGCCGTGCCAAGCCGAGCCGTGCCTGCCTCGCTGGCATCATGCCCTGACCCATCCTGAGCTGAGCCGAGCCGTGCCGTGCCGTAGGCGGCATGCTGTCCCAAGCTGTGCTGCACGGAGCCGAGCCGAGCCGTGCCTAGCCGAGCCGTGCCTACCTGGGTGGCACTGTCTCCCGCGCCCTCCCGAGCCGCGCTGAACCGCGCCTAGCCAGGCGGCACGATGTCCCGAGCCGAGCCGAGCCGAGCCAAGGCTCGCGGGGTCCCGCCGGGCTCCGCGCCGCCGGGCTCCGCGCCGCCGCCCCCCGCCCCGCTGCCCGCGGCGGCGTACCGGCGGGGCTCCGGGCCGGTACCGGCGGTGCCCGGTACCCCCGCCGCGGGCCCGATCGTCTCCCATTGGCGGGACCGGGAGCGGCCCCGCCCCTTTCCCACCGCCTGGGCGGTTATAAACGGGCGCGGCGGGGCCGGGCGCGGCGGCAGCGGCGGGGCCGGGGCCCGGGATGGAACCGGGGCTGGAGCGGTGGGCGTACGGCGCGCTGTGGGCGGCGCTGGCCGGTAGCCTGGCGTTACGGGCGGCCCGGCGGGCCCTGGGGCCGGGCCGGGGGCTGGTGCTGCCCTTGGCGCTGCTGGCCGGGCTGCAGAGCCTGTGCCGCGCCTGCCTGCCGCTGCCCCTGGGGCTCGCCCTGGCCGCCGCCGCCGCCTGCCTGCTGCTGTGGCGGGCATCGCCCCGCAGGTTGCTGCCGGTGGCGGGCAGAGCCGTTCTCGTCACAGGTGAGTGCGGGGACAGCGGCCTCGAAGCCCCGACGGCCCCGGCGTGGGGGCAGCGGGGAGCGGGTGCCGGTCAGGTCCTGCGAGAGGGGGCCCGTCTGGGTGCCGTCCCGCGGCCAGAGAGGTGGCCTGCTCGTCCCTCCTCCGTGTCCAAGCAGAACCGGCCGGGCCGTACCTGCCGTCGCCCTCGCCCTGAAGCGAGGAGCCGTGAGGGAGTCGCGTCGGCCCCCGCAAAAGCGGCTCCTTGCGCGTCGAGCGCCGGTCGCGGCGCGATGCTGGGAGCTGCTTCCTCTGAAAGCCGGAAGACTGGATGGGACATGTGGTGGGGCTGGCGCAGGGCCGGAGCGCTGGTTTGGGAGCGCCTCAGCTGGCCCAGGGGTTGTCTTCTCCTCCCCTCTGGAGCCATGCTTGTTCTTAGAAAGCTGCTCGTGGCACCTCTAGAAGCTACGACGGGGCCGGCTGCCGGCAGCTGAGTACCGCTGCTCCATCCAGAGCTCTGTCCTGGGGCAAACCAGGCTGTTCCCCCTCTTTGCAGGGGAATCCCCTGCTCAGCTGCTGCCCGCCTCCTCTTGGGGCTGCCTGGCGCAGAGCTCCTCCGTGGGGAAGGTGGCTCCGCAGGGAACATGCTGTGCTCCCAGCCCAGGCTTCACACAGCTCTGGCTTTTGGTGGCTGAATCTCTTTGGGGTATCTTGGTATACAAGTGCTTTCCTCTCTCCTTCCTCCTGGCAGTGGGGCAGGAGGATGATGAAGGTAGCTGGGGTCAGCAGGTGCTTTGCTGTCAGATGACAGCAGCAGACACAGGGTGAGGAGGAGGTGCTGGAGCCAGTGTGGCTGTTGCCGCAGGTGTGCTGGGAGGGTGCTGCTGGCTCCGCATGGATGTGGAGGGGAGGGAAACCCATGGGCACGACCTCGGTGGTGCTGCCAAGGACAGGAGCCCACATACTGGTGGGAATGGCTGGGCTGGGCTTGGAGACCCCCAAGCTGGAGAAGGGGATTTGCGCATTTCCTAGAAAATTGGGTCTTGCGATGGGGGGGTCTTTGAGAAGGAGAGGTGAGAGCCGGGTCTCCTGTCCGGCTCGAAGGGCTCTGCGGCGCCGGTGGGAAGCGGAGGGAGGCCTCTCGGAAGGAAGAAGCTTGGAGGAGCAAGGCAGCGGATGAATGAATGATTCAACCGAGTGAAGGTCAAAGCCGTGGCAGGGCAGGGCTGCCTGGGGAGGACATGTCTGACAGCCATGCGCTCGCAGGTGCCCTGTGGCACGCCAGGTCAAGCCAGCCCTGGCTCTGTGGCATTGCCTGTATAATTAGTGAGTCAGTGGCTGGAACAAGGTGTTCTTACTCTGGTGCATTGAGGTGACACCTCTGCAGCTCTGGTGTGTTTGCTCTCGGCTGTAAATACTTTGTGGTTTTACAGGTTCAAGGCGCAGCCTGTGGTGCGGGATCGGTGTTTCCTTACTGCTGCTACAGCAGGTGCCTGCCAAGGGGCAGATGCGAGGGCTGCTCTGCCTGGGATGGCATCCCTCGCTTGAGTATTTGCATGGTAATTGGCCTGATTCTTTTGCGGATTAATTCTGGACACCTCCTGGCAACTGGGTATTGAGTCACTGCTGGTGTCTCCTGTGGGAGCAGCCAGGGAGGATCAGTGCAGGAGCAAGCTCTTGGAGAAAGACAGCCTGACCTTCCTTCTCTTGCCCATGGGAAGCAAAACACAGCAGAGGGAAAAACGTGGAGTTGGGTGCCTGGGGATACTGGGCATCAGTGAAGGTGTGTGAGCCATGCTGGCTGTCATGCTAGACCTTGCAGGTCAACTGAGAAATGCAACAAAGTCTCTTCCTGATGCCTGCCATGGAGCAGCGCAGCTCCCAGCCCAAAAAGCTTTGGGCATTGTTTCCTCTTATATACATTTCTTGCTGCTGGCTTAATCCTGTGGCAGGGAGTTGCACAGGTGATGCTTAACTGGAGCAAGAGAATGTGGCTTGCAGTGCTGTTGTACCTCCCGGTTGAGGGGTCCCAGCTTTTCCAGCTGCCCACTCTCCCAGACCCCCTGGGAACAACCCCAAGTCCAGCTCTGCCTGTGATGCTCCAGCCCCATGTGCTGGTCTGGACATGGCTGGCTGATCAAAACTTAGTTTGCAGGAGGGGTTGAAGGAAAACTCACTGTGCAGCTCAGTGGGAAAGTAGCAGAGCAGATGCGGAGCTGCAGAGCAAAGCTGCTGACCCTGTGCAGGGGCTACAAAGCTGTGGTGTTCCCCATCTCTTGCAGGTTTGCATTTCAGGGGCTGGGATTTGGCTGGAGCAGGGATGGGCAGCTGCCTGCTGCTGGAGGGGAGTGAGAAATGCTGCAGTCTTCCATGGTGCATCCCCTGGGCTAGCAAAGTAGGTGAGCACTTAGTCCCTGCAGTGCTGTTTATCTGTGGCTGTGACTTTGGAGCTCTTGCTCTGCATCCCGATGGTCCGGCTTCTCCAGGAGTGCTGCTCTCATGTATGCAGCCTGGCTTTGGGGCAGGGGGTGAGGAAAGTGTTAATCCTGCCTTCCTAGGGGAGGTCACAGCTGTTTGCAGTGAGGAGGAGAATGCCCTCCTGTGCAGCTGGGCTGGGAGAGGTCAGCCCTGAGAGTTCGGACAGGATGAGGAGGGGAGTGGAGATCAGCTGCTCTGGCCCAGGGCTGGGAGGGAGACAGCAGCAGTTTCCATGCTGCCCTTGATGTGCTGTCCTGAGCCTGCCTGTGAGCCCAAACCTGCCTCCAAGATGAGCCTAAGGTCTGGCCCAGGCTTTGGCCAAGCATGGGAGGCTGCAGGGACCCCAGCGTGCCTGCAGTATGGGCAGGCTGGGTATGAGCAGCTGCTGATCAAGCACCAGAAAGCTGCAAGGCAGCTGATACCTGGTATCCCTCACCACCAGTGTGTGGTCAGGGCACCCTGGGGTGCTGATGCTGGTGGCTGGCACTGCTGGCCAGTGGTGCAAGTGTATGCTGGAGGCTCACCAGGAGCAGTGTTGCTCTGAGCTGTGTGAGCAAAGAGGAAGGGTGTTGCTTGTATCCCCTATCTCTTTCCTATTGAGAATCAATATAAAAAGCAGTCCAGCCTCTGTAGCCTGTGCAAGGGAGATGGTCTGCGAGAGCAGCATTGGAGGGAGGTGATGAACTGTCACTGCTTGGCCTCACCAGATCCAGGCTGACAGCACTTCATGCAAGGCTTGGCTTTGACCTGGGTCAGTTTAGATGTGAGCCTAGATCATCCTTTGGTCCTTGTGGTCTTAGTTGGATGCCTCTGAAATTTGGTGAGTCCACAGAAACCACCCAGCACAACTGGGTTTAGTGTCTGGAGGTGGTAGAGGGATGGCCGTGAGCACCCTGGGGCTCTGCTGTGCAGCTGGAGCAGTTGTGAGCCCCTTGCTGTTGTGTTGCTCTGCTGTGTGTGACTGCTTGGGCTGGTTTTTCAGACTGTAGCTAATTGCTTGATCCTCAGAAAGGACTGAGTGCAAACCAGCCTATAGACCTTGCATACCTGCAGGGTTTTGCTGCAGCACAGGGAAGACACGAGTTGTGTAGCAAGGTATTGATTCTTACACTTCAGCTTGGATGAGAAGTTGAAAACAGTGAATTGTTGCTCTGTGTGTAAAGGTTGCACCTGAATTACACAGCTCTGAAATAACCTAAAGCCATAGGAGTGCTGCCTGGGGGAGGCGATTTAGGTCTCTTGCATCCTTGCTCCTTCTTGGTGTAGCCTACAAAGCCAGCACCTGCAGACCAGTCTGTCCCCCAACAAATCATCTTTGTGAACAAAACCAATTGGCAGGTCAGGCTGCTCCAGACCCAAACCTGCCATGCTCTCCTCTCTTTTCCTTCCTCGCTGCAGGGGAAACTCGGTTTCCCCTGGTGAGGCTCTCTTGTTACAATTGCATGCCCCATTAACAATCTGAAATGGGTCAGAGCTTCAGATCATGCTCAAGGTTAACAGAGGTTTTGCAACTTGATCGTAGTCAAGCGGAGCTTTGACGTTTCCCATGGACTCAACAGATGTTGAAGCATCTGGTGACTGTGGCAGGACAGAGTGATTCAATCCAGATGGGATTCTCACAGTTCTGCCATGAAGGTAAATCACTTTCCTTTGTAAAAGAGCAGCATCGCTCCCATCTGGACTTTGATGTTGTCTCTTAGACCTGTTTTCCAGCTAACCTGGGTGATTGAGAAATGTCGGGGGTCCAGACGCTGGGGCTGTCAAGTAATGCATGCTGGCTTTGGGATGAGCACCTCTGCTCCAGGTGGAGCACCAGCATGGCATGCTCACAGCCTGTATTTGGTGCTGAGCCTGCCAGCAGCCCTGTGATGAGTAAAGCTTCATGCAGAGACACCATAGCTCTCCAGAGGCAACTTCCACTCTGCTTCTGGAGCTGGTAAACCAGCTTAGAGATACATGGGGTCTCACCCAGGTTAAATGCAGGCTGAAAATCAGCTCATTCCCTGGAACTGCTTTGGTTTTTCCAGGATCTATTAAAAATTAACAGCAGAGACAACTGTTCCTCCAAGCTGAGATGGGGGGGACAGGATGAAAACCAAACACCCAAACTCCAACCCTGGTGTACAGCAATCCCCTGCATATTTAAAGAAAAAAAAAGGCAACATTTAACTCTAGTTATGGGTTTTGCTGCTGGTTTCTGAGAGTAGAGCAGAAAACCTGCTTTCTCTGTCTCTTTGCAGGGCTGAAGCTCTCCCCCCACTTTGTCAGCAGCCCTCCATGGTTTTAGGATTCTTCTTGCCCTTGCTAGGTTGCTTCAGAAACAGATACCTACCCCTGCTCACTGCAGACATGTAGATATATACACTCAGCCTTTTCTCAGTTATCTATTAAATAAGCATTTTTGAAGCCCACTAATGACACAGACCTGTTGGGGTGTTTTTTTTAGCACTGTTAACCAAAAATTATGAGCACAGCTAATCAGGAGGAAAAGCACATAGAAGTTGCACACTGTGGGAGAACAGAGTTGGTAGAGAAACCCAAGCTGGCTTGATTAGTGCTCAGGGTTATGTGGGGACATGAGAGCAACAAAGCAGAGACTTCCCTGCAGAAATGAGATTGTCAGATGGGAATGGATACTTTGGAAGAAGTGTAGGCAGTTGCTGCCCTCTAGCCCAATGAGCAGCACATCTTTAATGAGGTCTGGGATTGTGTTACCCACTGTTGAGTCTAGCTCCCCTCAAGCCAGGATCTGGTTACAGAAGAGCCATGCTGCTTTTACTACTGGTAGCACGGGGGTGGTGGGCTTGCCCAGCTGGGGTTTGGCTTGAGCAGGGATTGGGGGGGTGTCTTCAAGGTGCCTCCACCAAGCCTGGGCAAGCATTTGCCTTCTCCTCATGGTCTTCTTTCAGTGCTGGCCCAAAACTCCTGCTGGGGGACCTCTGCTTGCCCAGCTGACCCATGCAGGAGGAAAGGCTGCAGGGCTTTCATGCCTTTTCACCTCCTGATGTTCCTCCTGTAATCTCAGATCTGAGATACTGCTGCAGAGCCTGCAAGGTGGAAAACACCCAAGACCATTGCCCTCATGCTGTCAGTGTGTTGCTATAGGTATAGTCTAGGACTTCTTTTTTAAACTTTGCCCAGCATTATGCCTGTTACCTCCTTCTCAGGGTGCTATGGTACACCCACTATCCCCAGTCCCTGTTCCTCTGTCCCAGCCTGTGCGTGCTTCCACATGCAATGTATCCCTTCTGCTTCCTTCTGCCCTGGAGAGCTGCCAGCCCCTGAGCTTTTTCAACTTCCCTGTTGGAAGCTGGCTTCCCTGTCGCACGTGGTGCTGTCCTGGGATTTGCTGGCTCTAAGGCTGTAATCTTGAAAAGCAGTTTTCAGCTTTACAGGCTTTGTGGCGGTACATCCTTTTGCTGGGTGGTTGACCCTGGGGAGCCAGATGGTGGGTGCTCCCCAGGCAGGCTGGGGATGGAGAGGATAGATGGGCTGGTGAGCCAAGGTCCTGGAGGAGGTACCTGCTGTGATGTCTTCTGTGGATGCTTTGAATGTCTGGCCTCTTCTTTCAAGCCTTTCTCTGTTTCTTCTGGTGGTGGTGATCTTCTTGTGCTGGGTCTCTCAGCTTCCACCAGACATACCTGTGAGCAGATTTGTGATCCCTCCCTACCCTGTTTCTCTGCTCTGGTGGCCATGCTCCAGTTTGGCATAAACATCATGCTGTGTGCATCTGCTTCTCATGACCCTGTCCAGTGACCAATGTGACGGATGCTTGCTCCTCTCCAGGGTCCCACTTACCAGGTGGAGACAAGCTCTATAACCTGGGGTGTGCAGCCATCCCTTGGTGACTCCTGTCCTCCCTTCAGCTGGTGTGCTGGCCTCTGCCTGTGCTGTCCCAAGCTGAAGGGCACGTGTGGGTGCTGCCCTGTGCATTGCCATTCAGCCTTGGTCAGCACAACTGTGTCCAAGCACATCAGCCTGGAGGGCCACCTTCATGTATTTTGGGAAGATGCACCAAAATAGTCTTGTGATACTCAAACTCTGACTCTGAAGAGCTGGTGGGAGCTGCAGGTGGAGGGTGAGGAGAGGACAACTTAAATCGGGTACAGAAGGGGCTGGTGGGGCTTGAGGTGGCTGTAGAGGTATGGCTTTTAGCCTGGAGATCTAAACAGCTCGATGTATTGCAAAAGCTGTCTTGGCTGAAGCTCAGCTGGTGGTCACTCAAGTGTTTTGCTCAGTTTCTAAAAAAAAAAAAAAACCCAACAACAAAAAACAAACAAAAAAACCAAAAAACAAACCCCAAAACCTGAGCTCCACATGGATCTGGAAGCTGCAAGGGAGCAAATGCAGAGCCCATCGTGATGAGGGGATGGGCAGGGCTTGCACCCATTTTTCTGCTTGCCTGGGCTTGTGGCATGTGGTGGGAGTTTATTCTTGTGACAAGGGGACTGATGAGATGGCACCTTACAAGCAAAGTAGAATTTCATCACCAAAATACACCTGAACTGATATAACTCCACTGAAACTGCTGTAGCTTTATTTTTTTTTTCCATTTTCTTTTCCCTGGCTGTGGCTGGTGGAGCTTTCTGGCTTCCTAGCTTGGCTCCCACCTGGCCTCTCCCTCTCCAAGATCCCAGGCAGATGTGTTACTGGCACTGGCTTGGCATCGGCACTGATACGGTCAAGCTGTCCCTGGGCCATGGGTGTCCTTCCCAGCGACAGCTCTTGCTGATGGATGACTTTTGTGGCTCGACAGGTCCATGTTCCCAGTTCGCCATGTTCCCTCTGAAGGTGATTATTAACCCAGTTATCACCACAGCTCTTCACAACTTCCTCTTCTTGGGGGGATATCCATCTAGGACATCCCAGGCAGTGCCCTTTCCCAGGTAATGTCCACGCTGCTGCTTCTCCTGCTCATCCCTGCCTGCAGAAGGCTCGAATCCTTGACTACGGGAGTCTGGCTGCTTCTTTTGGGGAGAGGATCTGCCCTCGGTGGAGGCAGCAGCTGCTGGAATATGCTGTCCAGCCCCGGGAAGCGGCAAGTGGCTGCTTCTAGGAAATTCCTGTGCCCTTTTTCTGTGAAACCCCAAAGTGCCGCAGCATTACTGGGAAGAGAGGTACTTCCTCCGCGCTGCCTGTTTGTGAGCCCTGGGTTTGTCCTCACCAGCAGCAGCATCACTGCTGTGCCGGGGCTGGGTTATCACCCGGGCTGTGCTGTGCCTGCTGCTCTGTGTCTGAAGAAGACTCTGGTGCTTTTGCACCTGCTGACTGTGCTGGTGCAAGCCCTTAGACTGAGCTTAGCGGGTCTGGGTGCGAAGCTGCCCTCCTGAGAGAGCTTAAAGCCTGGGCTGGGGCTGAGGCTGACCGCAAGCTCGTGGATGGATCCTGACCTCCTCGAGCATCACGCCAGGCACTGGCCTTGTGCAGCGGAAGGTGGCTGGGCTCATTTCTGTCTTGGATGTACCAGGGCCATTTGCAATATAACAAGCTCCTGGCTTCGTTAGCCCTGCTGGCTGCAAGCAGCATCTGCTGCCTACAGCTTTGGGGGGGGGGCGGGGGGGGCGGGCAGGGGATAAGGCATCTGGGTGGCTTTTAGTGATGGAGAGGGCTGTGGTTCCTGACACTGATTTATCTTACGGCTGTTCTTGTGCTGTTGGGTCCCCAATACTGATGCACTGGAGCTGGCACCTGCTCCTGAGAAATGGGCTTTAATTCAGGAGCTGTGGGCCCATCTGTGCCAGCCTCGGGGCTCCTTGTCATCTCTGTCTGGCTGCTTTGGGTTGTCTAGGCAGAAAATCAGATTTTTTTTCCCCCCTTCTGTTTTGTTTAAGTGAAAGATATCTTCCCGGGTGGAGGTGATGGCGTGTGAAGCTTCAGAAACACTCGGCTAATCCTTTGTAATTCACACCATCTGGCCCTTGTCCCCAGCGTGGAGAGGGGGTTGGGTCACCTGTGTACCCCCTGTGGTAATGGGCACATTACCCCCAGCTCTGCCTTCTGCTGTGGTTCATGGGCCTCCCAGGGGGGCTCAGGGGCTGCCTGACCCCCCACCTGGACCCATAGAACTTGCTGGAGGGATGCAGATGTGGCACTTTGTCCCAGGCTGCAGGAGCTGTCAGCATCCTGGCCAGTAATCTCCCTCTGGCATGGCTGTGCTGTGCGGAGGGTCCCCGGGAAGTGGTGTGTGCCCCCCTTTGGCTGAGGTCCTGCCCGGGGAAGGAGGCTGAGGCTTTGCTTGGGAGGGGGGCTTGTGAGTTGTCCACTCACCAGGGCTTTGGGGGTGGGATTTGGGTCATCCCTGGAGGCACGCGTCTCCCTGGGTTTAATTTAATTTAATTAGGCTCATGGCTTCCCAAAACCAGGCACTGAGGACCAGCAGCAGCATCACTGGGGCTGCTACCACCCTGGCCCCATCCACCAGCACCCAGGCACGGAGGCTGCTTGTGGGGGGCTCCGTGGGGAGCGGGGATACCCTGCTGCCAGCACAGCATGCTGTCGTGCGAGCCGCCGGCTGGGGTGCGGTTTCCTGTTGACGGCGATGCCACCAGCTGCAGTGGGGCTGGGGGGGCTGCCAGTGCCCCTGCCCGGCCCTGGTCCCCCAGCAGGACCTTGGGTGCAGGCGGGCGGTGGGTGATGGCTGGCTGGGGAGGCTGGAGCTGGCAGGTGGCTGTGGTGGCTCAGCTGCCATGGGCACAGGTGCTCCTGCTGTCCCCTCCCTCCCCAGTGCCCTGCCAAGAATTTGTTCCCTCTCGCCTGGGGCTTACATCACCCCTTTATCGCTCCTTGCTCCAGACGTGGGCGGCATCCGGGAGGTGTTGGCCGCAGGGCCTTGCCCACGCGTGATTTTGCTGGGCGCTTCGTCCTGCCTGGACCTGTTCCGTACAGGGACCCCCCCCCCTCCCTGAGTCCCTTTTGGGGTGCCCCATCCCCTCTGATGCCACCTTGCCCCGGGATTCCTCCTCCACAGGGTTCCCATGGTGCTCCCAGGATGGAGCCAGGATGACTGTCCCCAAGCACCTGAGACAGGATCAGTCCCTGCTGCTCCCATTCGGGTGCCTGGCAGAGCCTCCCTGCCATGCGGCCGGGCTCGATCCCATCCCGCACCCAGAGGAGCTGGGTCTGAGGTGGCAGCGATGAATCCTGCCGGGGCCAGAAGGCAACACCTCCAAGCAAAACATCAGCCGTGTTTAGCTTGGCTTCCCAGGCAGGATTTGAGTTTGAGCCTATGGAAACAAGCAGCTCAGAGTGTTAATCTGCTCGGCCTCTGCGCCCCGGCTCCCCTCCGGCTGAAGGTGTCCTTGAGCCCCACACCATCCCAGGGCTGGGAGGCTGGTGACAGTCCTGTCTTGGCGAAGCATCTTGGACAGGGTGGTGGGACACACAGCCCAAAAGCTCTGTGTGGGAGGTGGGATTGATGTTCTAGGATTTAGGGAGCGGTGGCAGGGCTGTAGGGGGGAAGTGGGGCACTGAGGTGATGGCCCGCAGAGCTGGGGAGGGGGTGATGCTGCTCTAGGTGCCCAACCCAGCTGGCAAGCACCCAGCTGCCTCCTGGCTTGGTGAAAGATGGGGCATCCTCAAGGGATGCCCAGCAGCCGCCCTGCTGCCTGCCCTTGCCACAGGTGCCCCTGGGGCTGCTGGCTGCCCATGCTGCCAGGGCTAACCCCAGGGGAGCCGGTCCATCAGAGGGATGCTCAGTCCTGGGGTAACCCCTCTCTAGCTTCCATGCTGGGGTCCCAGGCTGGGGTGGCCCTGGAGAGAGCAGCTCCTGGGGAGCTGCTGCTGTACCCAGGCACCCACAAGGCTTTTGGCAGCTTTGCAGCTGCATGGAGCTTCTTCAGCCAAGCTGTGCTTCTAGCTGCTGAGGTTTTGCAGGTCTGTGCTTATCCTTTCCTGTTGTGTGTGGCTGAGGGATGAGGATGCATGGCTCATGGCTTGAGGATGAGGATGCACAGCTTGCAGCTCCACAGCTCAGGGATGAGGATTCACAGCTCACAGCTCCGGTGGGGAAGCCGCTCCTGGACCTGTGAGCTGCGTGGGGTGAGCGCTGCGGACCTGTGCCACCAGCCCTCCATCACATACCGTGCTGGCAGTGGGCGCAAGGGTGAGGGGGGTTGGTTGTGGTTTGGCAGCTCGCGGGCGGTAGCCGTGTTATCACCCATCTCGGCTCTGCTCAGCAAACCGTGGTGTTGATTTTGAGCATGTGGCCATGCGTGGCAGCCTTGGTGCTGGCTGCAGGAGCAGCGCGAATATGAGACAGCAAAAAAGCCAGTGCCATGCCATGCCTGACTCACCCGAAAGCAATGGGCCCACACCAAACTGGGATGGCAGCTTCAGCCAGTGGCACGTGAGCCCAACCTGGCTCCCAGCAGCGAGGAAGCGTGAATGGTGCCTACCCCCACTACGGCTGGGCAGCCGAGGCTCATGCAGGCTGGCCGGGAGCTGCTGGGCTGGCACAGCTCAGCCCTCCAGTGTCTCTGCTTTCACTGGCGAGGGGCATCTCTGGGTGGTGGGCACACGATGCTGCGTGGTCAGTCCTCTTCGCCCTTCCTGAGTGGGTGAGAGGGCACCCCAACGGTGATGCTGGAGGCCAAACCTTTTTGCTTGCTCAAGATAGGTAAAGCCGGGGCTTGTTTGCCAAAATCCCAGCGGAGGCTGGTGTGCCCTGCTCCTGGGGGAGTCACTGCAGTGGCTGGAGCTTCTGCAAAGTCCTGGGGGAATTGCTGCCGATCCAGTGCTCCAGCAGAAGGCCAGCAAGCCCCTGGAGCCGGTGTTTGCCCCTGCTTGCCGAGCCTGCAGAGTGCTGCTAGATTTTGCAACCCGGGTTCAGGCTTCGCTCCTGCTGCAGCAAAAGCCTCTGGCTGCTGGCCCGGGGCCCACGGGGGGGGATGCGATGGGGGGCTTCAACCCGCCTGCTCTCCTCTGCTGCGCTCCTTATGCTGGGCTTCTGCGCTCGGTCTGACCACGGTCCCTCCCGCCGGCACGGATGCAAAACCGGTTGGCAAGCTGGGAGCAGGGGAGCTGGCGCCGACATCTCCTCGTGATGCAGCATCCTTGGAGGGCGGCGTGCCCAGCGCCAGCCTCGCCGGGGCCATGCAGACTGGCTGGCTCCAGCGCTCCCGGCGGAGCTGAGCCAGCGGCAGCGGCTCTCATGCCAGCCCCGGCGAGGCCGGCGACTTGAGTGCTGGTAGCCACAGGGAACGAGCATGGTCCTCAGCGAGCTGCTGTGTTTTGGGACCATGTGTTATAGTCCCAGAGGATTTAATTGTCCCTCCCTGCACTCTTGGCCATGCCTGAGTGCGGCGGCTGGGAAGCCGAGCAGTGCTGGAGACCTTAAATGACACCAGAGCATCCTCACCCTCCTGGCCCCGGGCCTCCTGCCAGCCTCCCAGGAGGGGTGGTTTTTTTTTTTTTTTTTGTGTGTGTGTGTGTGTGTGTGTGAATAAATTAAAACTTCCGAAACAAACCCTCCGACTGCCCCACTCCTCTAAGGCAAAACAAACCCTGCCTGGCTCGGACAGCACGCGGCTGTGTTTGCTCCCTCCTTGCCAGGCTTGCCTGTAACAAGCCGGCAAACCTGTCTCTCGGGTTTTTGGGATGTTTCCCAGTGTTTTGAGGCTCAGGAGGTGATGGGGAGCTTGGTGTTTGGACTGGAAGCTTTTCTTGCCAGCTGGGGCAGGAGCAGTGCAGGTAACCGTGTCCCGGCGGCGGTGGTAGGCAGGGTGCTGGCTGCAGCATCGTGAGGCCGTGGCTGCGAGCACTTTTATTTTTGAACCTTATCTTTATTGCAGTTTTCTCCTGCCTTGTTGGGAAAAGTGAAATGCACCTTATCTGGCCGGCTGCTGGCAGCACGACCTGTTCCCAGGGAGGGGAGAGGCGGATGTGCAGCTGGCAG
This sequence comes from Haliaeetus albicilla, assembly GCF_947461875.1. Taxonomy (NCBI): domain Eukaryota; kingdom Metazoa; phylum Chordata; class Aves; order Accipitriformes; family Accipitridae; genus Haliaeetus; species Haliaeetus albicilla. The sequence goes on along the minus strand of NC_091492.1, from coordinate 22,394,240 downwards.
CCCGCAGCAGCTTCAGCATCCCCTGCGGCGCTGGGGGCGATGCTGAGCTGGCCCAGCATGCACCCATGATGGGTGCTGGGTGTTGCATGGGAAAGCAGGGTGGGGGGTCCCCCTGCAGCCCCCTCCTGCCAGCTGAGCACCTCTGGGGTGTGTTATTGCCCTGGCCTCTGGCCAGGGGCTTTATTATGGGTTTCTGCTGCAGCAATAAAGCCGAGCTGGGGACCAGCCCGTGGATGCCAAGCCGAGGATGGCTTAGCTAGCACCCCGGGAGCTGGAGCCAGCAGTGCCCCGACCCCAGCCTGGGGGTGTGGGAGCAGGGAGCTGAAGGGGGGCAGCCAGTCCCCATGCCCACCCTGGGGCTGGCAGGAGAGGGGCTGCTGTCTCGTGGGGGCCCATGGAGTGGGTGGCAGTGCCTGGGGCTGCCGTTGTGTCAATCCTGGGGTGGCTCCAGGTGCCGGATAGGGCCCTTTCTCAGGCATGTCCTAAGGAGCACCCAAGGGTGCCGGGCAGGAGGGTGCAGGGCCCATGGGGCTGCCCCTGCAGCGCTCCCTTGTTAATGGTTAATGTGACTGGGCAGCAGCAGTGGTGCAGGCTCCTCCGAGCTATCAGCACTGCCATCACCCCAGGAACAGGCTGTACCTTGCTGCCGCTGTTTGTTTGCGTCCCAGCCGCTGTGCCCCGGCCACTGGTCCTGCAGCTGCCCTGTGACACCCAGCTCCCGCCCAGGCTGTCCCCCAGCCGCCCCGACAGTGGCTTTGTGGGTGATGGTGTCACCTGCAGTGCCCCTGCTCAAGCTGAAATGGAGGAGATGAGGCTGGACCCAGGCATGGCAGCACCCAGTGCTCTCCAGCATGGGACATCCCAGTCAGCTGCTCCCTTGAAGGATGAGGGGTGGCAGGAACAGACCAGGATCTCTCTTTTTTTCCTCCCCCTTTTTAATCCCCTCGGCACCCCAGCCAGGTGAGGAGTTGCTGTGCCTCTTGGCCACCATTTCTGGGAGGCAAAAAGCAGTCAGGGAGAGGCAGCGTCTCCCATGGAGCCTTGTGCCAGCTCTGCATGGTGCCCGATGGAGCTTTTGGAGGCTGTTTATTTTGGGGGTTGATGGCTTCCACCCCGCATTGCTCTGGGCTGTCCCGGTGCTTCAGCATGCCCGCAGTTTTACCTGCACCTCACATCAGAGAGACGCTCAGGGTGCGATGGGGTTGCAGATAAGGGAGTGTTTTCTTCCTCCTGTGTGTGTGATGATAGAAAACAGCAGCTCCGCGACCTGCGAATGCCCCAGAGCAAGGTCATGTCCCTGGGAGCAGGGTGATGAGCCAGGGTGGTCCCGAGGAGGGGGACTGATGCTGGGGGGAGGGGAAGGTTTGGTCCCTGAAGTTGGTCCCTGGGGATGCAGAGGCAGAGCTAAGGGGTCCCTGGGGGCTGGGGACAGCTGGCCGGTGGCTGTCACCACCCACTGCAGGGCTCCTCTTGGCTCTTGCAGGCTGTGACTCAGGCTTCGGGCAGGCGACAGCACGGCACTTGGACGCCATGGGCTTTCGGGTGTTTGCCAGCGTGCTGGACCCACAGGGTCCCGGCGCCCAGGAGCTGCGCAGGAGCTGCTCGCCGAGTCTGACACTGCTGCAGATGGACCTGACCAAGCCGGAGGACATCCAGCGCGTCCTGCAGCACGTCCAGGCCCACACCAACAGCACAGGTAGGAGCCCTTGGTACACCCCTTCCCCGGGGACCCCGTGCAGCTTCCCAGGACCTCAGCCTGCAGCCAGTGTGGCAGTGCCAGGCCTCTCCGTGCTCCCCCCTGTGGGCTGCATCCCTGCAGGCACCTGTGTCGACAGCCTCTGCTAATGGGGCTTGTCCTAGGGCACCCAACAATTCCCCTGCAGGACCCCCATGAGCTGGGGAGTAGCTGGGATCCCCAGGGTGGGGGTGGGGGGGGTCACCCATTCGGGTTGCCTCTTTGAGCATCCCATCCCTGCAGGGCTCTGGGGACTGGTGAACAACGCTGGCTTCAATGACACCATTGCCGATGCTGAGCTCTCGCCGCTGGGCAAGTTTCGCACCTGCATGGAGGTGAACTTCTTCGGTTCGCTGGAGCTCACCAAGGGGCTGCTGCCCCTGCTCCGCTCCACCAGCGGCCGCATTGTCACCGTGAGCAGCCCCGCAGGTGAGCAGCCTGCCTTCGGCATGGCCCGCCAGACCCCTGGCACCCCCAGCCTGGGTGCGGGTCGGGCATCCCCATGGTGCAGCACGGCTCCCACCCGCCCCGGGCACCTCCACCTCCCCAGCCAGCCTGCATCAGGCTGGCACCAGCAACCCGGTGGCATCGCTGAGCCCCAGAGCGGGCACCCAGAAATGGGGAGCCATGGGGCTCTTTGTGCATCCTGGAGACAGGCAGCCCGGTGGCAGGCAGCGTGGGCAAGCCCAGCCCAGCTGCCACACGCCTACATTGGAGATGACAACCCCAAGCTTTGGCTGGCCAGGGAGGGAAAACCAGCATCCTCTTCCCCCCCATTAAAACACACTAATTTCAAGCAAATTCCAGTTGCTTTCTCAGCAAAACAAAACCTAAGCCCTTGTGCAGGGGCCAGGAGCGTGTCCCTACGCAAGCCCTCCTGGTCCTGCCTGCCCCCAACCACATAGACAGCTGCCTGAGAGCTCGCTCATTCATCCTTTTGCTCCTGCAAGGTGACCTACCCTTCCCCTGCCTGGCAGCCTACGGGGCCTCGAAGGCAGCCCTCAGCCTGCTCATGGACACCTTCCGCAGCGAGCTCCAGCCCTGGGGGGTCAAAGTCAGCCTTGTCCTGCCTGGCTACTACAAAACAGGTAAGAGGGTCAGTGCCCACTTGCTACCTGCGCCCACAGGCAAAGGGCAGGTAACTCGGGGAGGCAGAAGATGGACCAGTAGCAGGAGCAGCTGGTGGTGCAGGATGCAACTTCTGAGCATCGCCAGCCACCTCCCTAGGGACGGTGGCCCTCCTGTGGCCTTTGGGCTCCAGCTGGTGTGAGGTAGGGTCAGGATCAAGCCCTGCCAGCAGTTCAGCTACCAGAGCTGGCTGAACCAGCTCAGACGTGTTTATGGTAGCACTATCCCCCTTGCAGGCAGGGTTCAAGACTGCTGTCCCAGTCCCACAACACCAAGAGCCACCACGGTGCTACCACCGTGCCTCCCTCATGGCATATCTTTGCCAGGATTTCAGCAGGACTTTCCCAGGAGGCTGGGAGCGGACTGAGGACTGCTGGCACCCATGCCAAGGGGGCTGGAGGAGGGGGGACTGTACAGCTCATGGGGGCCCACGTCCTTGCAGGGACGACGTGCGACCCTGCCTTCTGGAACCTGCAGAAGCAGCGGCTGGTGGCCAGCCTGCCCCGAGAGCTGCTGCAGGCCTATGGCGAGGACTACGTGGAGGAGATCAACCGCCAGTTCATCCAGTTCATGAAGGTGGCGGTGGAGGACCTCAGCGCAGTGGTGAACAGCATCACGGACGGGCTCCTGGCTGCCAACCCAGCTGTGCGCTACTACCCAGGGCAGGGCCTTGGGCTCATGTATTTCATACACCGCTACCTGCCATATTTTGTCCGAGACTTGTTCTTGAAAGGATTCTTCATCAACCCCAAGCTGCCCCGAGCGCTGCGGCAAGAGCACCACAACGATGTGAAGAAGGCCTGACCTTGGCCCGCATGCGGTCGCGGGGCAGGAGCGAGCCTTCTCCCAGGATTTCCAGGCACACCAGCCCCCGAGCGCGTGCACAGCCACCGGCATCGCCCTCCTGCACTGTGGGGGAACAATCAGCACTAGATGTTAAAAACCAAATTGCTTTCCAAAATCAGGCAGATCTATTTTCTATTGTGCAAGAATCAACATTTTCTAGAGACCTTGTTTTTGTATTTTTTCTAACTGTGCATCCTCCAAGGGGGCCACCCCTGCCTGACTCAGCAGCTCTGCACCACGGGCTGGGATATTCCTCAGGCATTTCTCAGCTACCCGACATCTTCCTCACTGCTGTCAGAGCTGCATTTGTCTCCGTCACCTCTTGGCTGGGTCAGGCCTGGGACCCTGTGGCTGCTGCTGTGCCAGCCCCTGCCTCCCTGCCATTCATTACACACTCCACATGCTCCTGGCGAGCACAGGGGCTGAGGCCAGGCTGCCAGTGCCGCAGAGATCTTCACAAGATGAACTACATGATTGTCACTTTTTAAATAAATCTGTTCTTGATATGCCACCAGGCTCTGGCAGTCTCCTTCCGCACAGTGCAGCACTGCAATGCTTGGCTAGGGATGCCCTGCCTGCGGGCAGAGCTGAGCTGCGTCACAGCTGGCGCCACACCGAGCCAGGAGCCTTGCATGGGGCAGCAGGTGCCACAGGCAGCCCCAGAAAGGGGGTCTGCCAGCCAGTAAGTACTTGCACCCGCTCCCCACTACTCCCCACCCCTACCTCAAAGGCTTCCTTTTGCTTTGCTCTGATGCTGTAGCCCTGCTGGGGCAAGGATGGAAGGGCTGATAGTGCCACACACAGACAGGCCCACGCAGGAAGCCCAGGCACAGGGTGACAAGCCATGCAGCTCCATAACAGCATAGCTCACTCCCATAAGGCTGCATAAGCAGCGAGGGCTACACCTCCCCGGCACCCATCAGCTCAGCACCCAGCTGCACCCACAGACCAGGCACCCCCTGCAGCTTGGGCTGGAGTGAGTTCCCAGGGCCCCAAGAGGTGGTACTACCACCCTGCCTGTGGTAGAAACAAGTGTCCCATATCATGCAGGAGCCACACCAGGCTCCACTACCACAAATACCAAATTCTCTGGGTAAGAGGCCCTGTGGCTGATGGAGGCTTCTCTTGGGGATGTGGGAGCAGGTACCCAAGTAAGCAGGGAGAGCACAGTGCAGTAGGCAGATATTTATTGGTGTAGAGAGGAAGGGATCACAGGATAACAAACACTGCAGAGGTGACCACAGCACAAACTGAGAGGGAGCCGCTCTCCATTGATCCCTCCCAGCAGCAGCACCAAGCACGTGTTTCCCACCAGCAAGGCTTCTCTGCTGCCATGGGCATCTCCCAGAGCTCAAGCACAAGTGGGAGTGAGCCAGGACACAGAGCAACAAGGAGCAGGACTGCCATGCCATGCCCAGGGTTTGGCTCCCACCCCCTAACCACAGGCGTAGGACATCTCTGCCAACAGCTGCCCTCTGCACTCATCAGGGTGACCAAGTGGAGCCAGACCCAAGGGCTGCTCTGCCCAACGGCCAGCTGTGCCCATATGACTCCACAGCAGTGTCAGCCCAGACACACTGCACAGGGGAGGAGGCTGCCCCAGCCTGGATGTCTGCCCTGGGGCGGTGCAGGGGTCCGGCGCCATCCACAGAGCCAAAAGGAGCCCTGACTCTTGCGTGGTTGTGACAGTAAACTCCAACCTGTGGGTCTTCAGGGAAGGAAGGAGCTCAGCCAGCTTATGGAGCCCTTGCAAGCTGCAGGGCAGGAAGGAGACTGAGGAGAGCTGCTTCTGAGGACACAGCGAGGCTGCACTAGTGCAAATGCTGTCAGAGTGGGGAGGAGCACGCTCTGCAAGCGCTCTGGCTCTGCCCTCACATTCCCACAGGCTCCATCTCAGTCCTGGCCAGGGCTACTCAGTCTCTCCCAGGTCAGGGTTAGCTACAGGGGGATGCAGGGATTGCACAGCAGCATGGGCTACGCTACAAATGACACTCAAACTAAATCTCACAGGAACAACACTGACTAGGAGGCGTACAGAGCACTGGCATGCCCCAGCCATGGCAGACCTGATGTGTTCCTCTGCAGCAGTGGGAACCCCTTGGAGGCAGCAACCCCCCAGCTGGTGCTTGCTCTACGAGCATAAGCGCATACAGCAGATTAGTACAGTAACACAGGGACTATTAGATACACAACAGGAGGTGTCCCTCCTGCCACACAGGGCCAAGCCTGTGCCACTGGTCCCTCCGGACCCCTCACAGGACACAACTCAAACTTCAGCTTGTGAATAATTTAACTAGCAACTGTACAGTTTCCTCATCTGAGCCAGTTCTACAGATGGGACATCCCTGGAGTCCGGGCAAGGGATAAGTCAGGGAGTTAGACAGAAGCCCCTCCGGACTCCAGGGGCAGGAGGGTCAGACAGGAGCAGAGCAGGGTTAGAAGATGGGAATGTAGTTGTCAATCTTGGTCCTGTGCCGCTGGGCAATGCACTCTGCGATCCACACAATGTTGCGGCACTCCTGCTCCTTCAGCTTCACGAAGGCATAGAAGACTCCAAAGTGGAACTGGTTGAGGAAGGCCAGCTTGTTCAGCTTCACCTGGGGAAAGCCCAGAGGAGGACATGTTACTTGTCCACCTTAGATGGGAGGAGCTGGTCAAGGCAAGCACAGAGCAGCTTGGGAGGTCTCATGACTTCCCCAGCAGGCTGGAAGGCTCAGCACAGGTATCCTGCTCTGTATCTCTCTAGGTCCTCGAGGCAGCTCTAACCTACAGCACATGGCTCAGGACAGACTCTGGCATTTGAAGGGGGAAATATTTATACCCTCAGGTACTGTGAAAATCCTCTTTTCCCAAGTAATTACACTCTGGTTTTGCTATCGATGGATCAAACATCCACCAGCAGCCCCAAACTTGCCTCCCACACCGCTCTTATCTGTCTGGGTGAGAACATGGACCAAGCACCATGCTGGGCCCCCGTTCCTTCGCTGGAGCAGAGGGCTAGCATCCTTTTCCTTCCCCCAAACTCTGTTCATCCACAGCACTGCTGACAGGGCAGCAAGACAAACTTGCTGCTACCCTGAGATTTGCAAATGGCACAGGTAGGCACATACTGAGAAGTGTCTCAGGGCTCACTCACCTCATGCTCAAAGAACCTGTCTTCAAGGGTCTTGTCTCCAGGGTTACTGCCAGCCCCTTCAAATAGCAGCTTGTACTCCTGCAGGAAGACATTACAAGAGGATATACCCAAACCCCAAAGCCCTCCAAGCTCAGCAGTGTTTGGGGGCCCTGTGCATCAAACAGATGCCCCAGCCACCATGTCAGGTCAGCAGAGGACAGAGAAACCAAGAGTCTGCCCTGTGCACACAGGAATATTGGCAACAGGATGCTGCTGAGGATGCACAGCACACACACTGGCTGAAGGCAATCCCCAGAATGGCAGAGAAAGCCTTTATTTCACCTGTGAGCTTGTCCAGCCAGAGATCCTACCCCTTCTCTGAAATATGCAGTTCTCAAAGCCAGGGCGTCACTTTGAGCCTGCAGGGAGGATGCATCAGGTACAGACCCCTCCACATACAGACTGGAGTGTTTGGGCCAGGCCCCTGTGCACACAAACACTGACACATGCCCTGGCTGCTTCAGTAAGGAGACACTGAGCTCTCATGCACAAGAGCAGCTTAAGGAACCCAGACACATCCAAACATGTCCTCCCAGGTCAGCGTCTCCCCTGTGACTGAACCAGAGCTCAGAGTGACCCACAAGGGCTGCAGATGGGGCACACTGCTTCTCACTGAAGACATGTTTCCACCCCCAACCAGCCAAAGAGAGACTGTCATCGCTGCCACACTGATACCTCAAGGGTTTGGTGGTGAGGGCAGCCCCCACACCCTGGGACAGGGTACACCTGGTCTCCCTATCACCACTGCAATGACAGGCATGACTGACAAGCCAACAGCATCCCAGGCAAGCCAACTCCATCTTGGCCGAGCAGAGCACAGAACCAACAGTAGCAGCAGAAGATAGGCATCCCTCTCCCCAGGCTGTCAATCCACAAGTTCTCCCAGATCCCCGAGAAGCTCTGATCCAGAGTAGGTTCTTGCACCAGTCCCCACAGCCCTCACCCCAAAACACTCACAGGGTAGTAGTCAGCAACATTTTTGACTTGTTCGTAGTCATCTGCTCTGGCCAGCTGAGCCAGGCCCTCAGGGTAGAGCTTGCCACAGTGCGGGAACAGCTTTGCTCGGTCCTCCTTGGACAGCTCAGTACCAAATGAGTTAATGGTGATAATGAAGGCTCTCCGGTCAGCTTCAAACTGCAGGAGAAGAGTGGTTCACCTTGGGATGCAGCATCTTGGCCAGAGGCTAGCAGGTACTGACACTGTTCTGAACAGAGCCACATCAGAGGGCAGCATGAGCAAGCTGCCTGGGTGCTCAGCTATCCAGTGCTTAGCCAGGGCAGGCTACACATGCAGGCTCCCAGTGTGCCCAGTAGCTGATGCCTGGGGAGCAGTCATGTGAGGAAATCCCCATCCCAGGCACAGGCCAAATCACTGAGCAGAACCCTGCCCAGGTCAAGGAGTCTCTCTCACCTACTGCCCCTGAGCCCTGCACATCCCACAACTAGCCTTGGCATGGAGACAGGCCATGCACTGAACAGCTCTGGTTGTTCTCCTGCTTGTTATTCATGTGAGAAGATGAAGATGTTGCCATGAAGGCAACAGATGTGTCAGCACCTGGCAAGATCAGGACTGGGGAACGAAACCTGTCCAAAGTCACGTGCAGGCAGTCAGAGCGTGCATGGGGATGCTGAAAAATATCTTGAGCATCCTTAACGCTGACAGGCAAGCTGGGCCTGAGCACAGAGCAATGAATATTACTGCAATACTATCCAGCTGCAGGGGTTTCCAGACCTACCTCCAGGATCGGGCACATGGCATCTGCCGTGGTACCTCCCAGCACCTTGCAGAACTTGTAGAAGGACTCCAGGTAGGCCTAGAAGAGAGAGGGCAGATAAGCGCTCTTCTACACAGCTTCAGCTACTGCCCCATAGGGCCATTCAGCAGAGGACAGACAGCAAGTAGGGATGCTCCCAGATGCTTTGTAACACACCACGGACACCCTCACCCCACATGAGTTTGGATGCCAAGCCCACACAAGGAACAGTTATTGCCCAGGAGCTGGAGACTTGAAGGGTTGTGGTTGAGTTTGTTCAAGTGACTGCATGAGCGTACTGCAGGCAAGATCCCCAGGCAGTAAGGTTAAAGCCTGTTTTGCTCCTTTGAGTCATCTAACTCCAAAGCATTTACTGAAGTCTCACATGGTTTCCTGACCCTGCTCTGGCCTCCACAAACATGCCAAGCCACGCAACTATAGCTGCAAGACCTATGCTCAGGAAGTACCGCTGTGTAAGCACAGTCAAGAGATGAGACAGGACATCTGTGAAGGAAACTAGCCATTCTCTATAATTCTCTTTTCACACAGCAGCCACTTGGTCTCCATCCCAAATGAAGCACTGCAGAAAACATATAAGGATAGGCACAGCTACGCTGCCTCCAGGAAACGTAATCCTTTGTGGAGAAGTACCATAATCCAGCTGGAAGATGACTGTATCTCCCGGGGGAGCCTATGAAGGCTGCGCATGGCTAAAAGTGCTGCTCAGCAAAAACTTTCTCAGAGGAAGTAATCATGTGATAAAATACCTCCCTGGACAGAGAGCTGCAACCAGAATCACTTAAAAGGGATGGAATAAAATGATGCTGAGACATCACAAATCTCTGCTTTGTCACAACACCTCCAGGACTGAAGATGGACCAAGAATGCACATGTTGGACACCCTCAGCCTCTGCACTAGGAAAGCACCTGGATTACTACGTTCTGTAAATCTTTGTTAACACACAGCACAAGAGGACACTGCTGGGTGAGCATCATACATCAAAGAGACATCATCTTCAGCACTTGGCACTGCTCAAGTGCAGGAGAGCACAGAGCACCAGTCTGCAGAGTTACTACAGGAACAAGGACACAGATAACAGACTTTGTTTGAGGCTGACAGAAGAGGGAACCTGGATAAGAGGTTCAGTTACTACCTCTGCCCTTCTCAGGGGTTCATGCACAAACCTAAGGCTTTAGAAGTAAAAATTAGATGAACTCAAGTATCCAGCACTGAATGAGGATCCAGTATCACAGACACCATGGAAACACAGACTGTGGAACAGCTGCACTGGGTACCCTCCCCTATGGACCCCTCTGCAGATGACAGCAATTTACAGAAACTCTCCAGTGTTCTGAAACCCTTGTCCCCAAAACAGTGGTGTCTTTCCATTTAATAATCCTTAATGGACTTCTCCTTCCATGAACCCACACATTTACCCTTTGCCTCCTGCTAGCCTCATTTGTCTGTCACATCCAGCCTAAAGGGAGACCTGTAGTCTGTCCATGCACGTTGACTTTTCCAACACTATCTGTGGTTACCACCACAGCTCAGATTCACTCATCTTCCAGGTGAGGAATCCTAACCTTTTTTGTAGTTTCCCATACAGACGTCATTGTACCCAAACCTTTAAATGTGTCCTCCTTAGCAGCTTCTCCTGTTCTGCTGTTTACATTCAGAGAAGAGAGAGGAGAGGAATGAGACAGTGTTCAGGACACTCTACAGATGTACACAGCAGCACAGTGGTATTTGTGCATTTCTCTTCTACTGTTAGGAACAAATTACCTTGTAGAGACACTTGCTTAGGTCAGTCATAACCCAAGATTTCATTTAGTAGTAGAAAGGAACAAGGAGACCCTCACTGTACAGGCAGAGTTAGGATTATCTCTTTGCCTCTCCCATACATCACTCCACATTTATCCACATTGATTTGCCTGCTATATTTTATTGTCCAGTCACAAAGCTCCTTCAGCTCGTTCCTACAAGAAGGTTGCCAGCAAAGGCCAACAGTCAGCCAGCTTCACTTCAACATATCCATTAAAGGTGTGGAAAAAAAGGGAGTAAGCATTGAAGATAACAATGCCAGCACACCTCCATTGCAGGACTCCACTACTGACCACCCTCTACACTAATAGTGACTGCTTGCTTTTAACCTCTAATCCCCATCTTAACCATATTTCCATTTGAGAACCTTCTTGCTTGTCATTGCTAACAAGAAACCTTTGTAATTACTTTCCTCCTATGAATCCTGGTCAAACCTTCTGTCTACATGGTCGCAGATTCCTTCAAAAAACCTCCAGTAGGCCTGGGAGGTAGCACTTCCCCTTCCCAAGCCAACGCCTCCTGGACACAGGCATCCCTCCCAGGCACCTGCCTGCTGCATTCCTCAGAGCAGGTCTGCAGATTTCAGATCTGATTTTATTTCCCTCATTTGCCTGTGAAGGCCATTTGCATTGTATTATACATTTTCCAGTGCCTGGGGAGAGAGATGCATTCAGGTAAGAGTCCGTAAGTGGCAGTTACCTTTTCCACCCTTGCATCCCCATGATTTGCTACTGACAGAGCCCCTATGTTTCCCTGGGGGCTGCTCTTTAGCAAGAGCCAGTCCCAGCACACACCAAGGGATACCAGGCATCTATGCTTCAATTTGGGGTAGGAAGAGCAGAACGCAAAGCAGTATCAGGCCTCAAAAAGGAAGTGGCAGCTGGGACCCAAGGAGGTATCTCCCACTCCCTCCCCAACGTGTTTGCCCTGTGCTCACTCTGCTCCTTGCCTTCTCCCACCTGCCTCGTCTCAACACATCTCAAGCACCCTGCAAGGCTGCAGGTAGTTATGCGTACAGGCATATCTCCCCCCATTACAGCAAAAGACCAGTACATGCCAGAGGCGACACGCAGCTCCTTCTCCCCTCCCTTTGCCTTCTTCCTTTCATGCCTGACCTGTTCTCTGCCTCTCCAAACAGGCCACAGCTTCTTTGGGAAGCAGAGGTCACACTGACTGCAGGCTGGTTGTGACCAGCTAAAAGAAGGTTGGCAGATACAATCTGCATCCCACCCTTAATCCAGAGAGTCGAGATGGAGCGATAGCCACAGCCTGCACATAAACACACACTTTTGATACTGCCAGCTAAAACCAGATGGAACCTGCAGAGGAGACAACAGCTCCCCATGCAGACTCAGGACAAGGAGATCCTTAGCCCCTCCACATCCCTGTGCCAATACTTTCCCCAGCCTGCAGGACTCCTTCATCCCAGCTACACCTTTTACACTGCTCTACCAAGAGCATCTAACCCTAACCACAGCCACTGAAGGCTTGAGCAGACTGTTGGAGGCTCTTCTGAAAGAGCTCAAGACAGAGTGCCAAGCCCATAGAAGTCCTTTAACCAAGTTTAAGATCTAGCCACTTTAGCCCTTTGAATGCAGTTAACTACACGTCTAAACTCATGTGGTTGAGCAGCAGCCTTCTGCCTGCCTGGGGCCTGAGGAAATTTATTGAAAGGCATAACCGCTGCAAAATCTCTTGCACAGACTCTTGACAGCCTGACAGCTCCAAAGAAACCCCACTCTGCCTAGCTCTGGTGCCCTGACTCTGCAGAGCTGGGTGATCAGATGTCAGGCCCCTCCAAGAGCACTATCTTTACTTTCCAATGGATGCAACCAGTTCTTGGTCATGTTTACTCTATCACCACTCCAGGGAAGAAAAAGAGAGAAAGCAAAATTCTTTTTAAGTCTATTCCAAGAGGAAAATACCCTCTTGTCTTTGGCTGAAGAAAGCCAGCCCAGGTTGGAGCTCCTGAACCAAGACAGAGCTGTAGTCACACTAGGAATAAACAGGGAAGTTAACATCTCTTTCCCTTCCCAGAGACTCATTTACCTTATACAGCGTGTTTCGAATTATTTCAATGTTCATTTCATCCAGGTCCTGTTCAGATATGCAGTCTTGGAAGAAAGCAGCTGAAACAGAGCCACAGACAGAGTTAGCATTGCCCTAACCAGTCCCACGCCCAGCACTTTCCAGAGTCCTCAACAATACCAGGCAGAAGCACTGTCCCCTCCTAGGCCTGGCCCTTATCTTCAGCAGCCACGAAATTGCCATGACTCAAAACCTCAGGCTCCACCATGGTTCCCCAGGCCACAATCATTTTGGGGGCTCTCACATGAAAAATCTTTCTTCACTCCTTAGTCCTATGGTTTGGTTAACAGCCTATTCTCAGCAAAAATTCTCAGCTCTAGCCCCCATAGCAGCCTGTATTTAAAAATAAGCAAAACCCAAACTGTTCGCAGATGCAGGCACTCAGAGGTGACAAGACAGTTTCCGAATTGCCTGCTACAGCACCGCAGCAGTGCTTAAACATCTGTGAGAGAGCAGCTAGCGAGTCTTGAGGAAGCTGGTGCTTCTCCTTCCTCCAGTATCTCAGTTGGATTAAGGAGGCATGGGGATGCCACAGTTCCTACAGCCCATGACACTCCACATTTGGAGTCAGGAGCTGTTTCCTCTGGTCAGGTCTATCAGTCCCATTTGCTACTTCTTCCAAGGACTTTTATTTCTCTAGCTGGAGGTAAGCAACTGGAGACAGGATGAACTAGTGGTTTTTGGTAGGATGTTCAGCCCTACGTACTTTGCCAGAGTATCTCTGGGAGGGAGTTTGAGAAGTTGTTACCACCTAAAGAACACAGATTTCAGAGCTAACACAGGGCACTGCAAGCTGCAGATGAGTCTTGTCTATCTAGTGTAACATAAGGCTGTTGTACCACTCACTTGTTAGCAAGAGCACAATAAAACCCATTGACAGGACTTTTATGACTTCAACTCTCACTCAGCAACCAACTTTGCTGAATTTGCTACATAGAGAAATATGATCTTTCTCAGCTTACGCAGTCTAGCTGTGGGTAAAGGACACTGCACTCATGCTCAGAACTGAGCAGTGCTCTGCTTTGTGCGACAAACCAGGCACGATGCAGGATCACATCTTTGCTGTGCACTACTTTTATAGCACGAGCTCCCTGGCATGGACAGCAGCCGCACTGTGGGTCTAGAGAGTCCCAAACAGGCATTAACCCCCCCAGAGGTTTTTTTGCAACAGCATCAGAGACCAGTGCCACGTAGCTGGAGGAGCACTGCTCCCTATGGTTGGCAAAAATGAAAACAGAGTGTGCCAGGACTGGTTTTCACTGCAGGACCCGCTGGCTAGCCTAGATAGCTAAGCAGTGGCTACTCAGAGTAGCAGAGGAATGAGAACACAGCTATTTCAGTTCTTGGCCCTCCAATATCCCAAATTAGGCTAACAGCAAGTCTTATTTTGCCCTGCTAACCTATGAAAGCCATTTGGGGTTAGGCATTCCTACCAAGCCACGTAGCTACTCAAGTACTTTTAGGAGATAGAGCTGCTGTTTCTTTGCGTGTGGTCACTGGAAAGAGTGCAAGTTAAACAACTGGAGCCTGCATGCCTGCTTGTTTAGGCAACACAGCTACTGCCCATGTTCTCCTGCTGAAGAAATGCCACACTAGATGGTACACAGCCTCAAGGGCATGACCAGGGCAAAGGTCTGAAGAAGTCAGCCTAGCCAGGACAGAAGCAGGCAAAACTGACGCACATACAAGTACACGAACGCAAGAGGCAAAAGACCCTCAACTGCCAGCCACGTTCTCCAGAACCACCTCACTAGTGTAACGGGGCATTTTCACCCCATACACAGCTGGAAGCTTTAAGGTCTTTGAGAGTTAATATCTTTGACATACTCTGTTCTATCTTATTCCCAAAATGGGAAGGTTCCTGCTTACTCATGAGGAGAATTTTCTTCCCACACATCATCCCTACAGCAGGCTCAACTCAGCTGCATGCAGAGCCTCGGTTCTCTTGCTGAGTTGTTGCCCTACCTTGCAACCCAGATCTCCCAAGACATGCTTTCCCTCCCTTGCTGGGCTCTATCTGGCAAGTCATTTTTCCATGACAACTACTTCACTTGCCCCGTTATTACACAGAGCATTTGCAAAAGCACTTTCAGTTCCAAACCCAACTATTTCTATCACAGACAATATGATGATTTAGAGTGTTTTGTTCTTTCTAGCAACCCCAAAAGAATGATTAATCACTGACTCAGGCATACCTCATTATGTTTTTGCCCACAGAGGCTAAATTAGCAAGTCTCCTGTGACTACCTTTCCTACTACTGCAAAAAGACCCATATTTTCTCCAGAACCACTTCCTACACCTTTTATCTTTGAAGAACGTATCTGTTTGACTAGCTGTTTGTAAGACACTTGGTTTTAGTGTTATGTGCCTCCTGGTCAAGGCCTGTAGCCCTGAGACAGTATACCTCTGTGCAGGATCCTGCTATACAATGAGTTTAAAAAGGCTTTTGGAGATTACTTTTTTTTTTGCTGGTGTTGGTTGGTTTGGGTTTGTTAGTTGTTGGTTGTTTTTTTTGTTTGGGTTTTTTTTTGGGGGGGGGGGAGATGTTTTTGCATTTTGTTGTTGTTGTTTTAATATAAAGAGCTTTCCTTGATCTAGAGCTGATTTTATCAGTCTCAGAACAAAACCGGGCATTTGCAGATCTCTAATTATCTACAAAAATTGCCTACAAGAAACTGCCCAATGGTCCAACTAAAAGTGCTGGAAATTAAGTGACTCATTCCAGCAGAGGACCCAATAGCCCTTCACTAAGAAAGCACATGTGCCATGTGTTCCATGACAATTATTGAAAAGATCGCATTGTCTAAGACCTCTCAAACTTACTTCTTCCTCCCTAATTTCAGGTGACGATTCCCAGAAGAGCTGGTAAATGGACATATCTAGCAGATCAGATCTAACTACGCCTGCACTGCCATAACAGCTCAAGGTCTGGCTCACACAAACCAAACTCCCCAGCAGTCTGCACTACCAGTGTGCCAGTTTAGACAGTTGTTGAATGGTACAGAGAGCTAGCTGATCCTCCAGAGGAAAAACTGGTATAGGACAGGCATAAACATGAACTCAAGCCCAGTCACCACCCGCAGTACACCCACATCTGCGCGTTACCCACCGCTTTGTCTTCCTGGAGCACAACTTTGGCTTGGTTGGACCTAGTTAGACTGGGAGAGAAAGGGACATCTGCTCCACACATAGCTAAGAGGTAATTTGAAAGGCTCCACTCACCCAGGGGAGTGTCCACCAGGATTGCATTGTAGAGCTCCGCAGGTGTCTGAGCAATATTCACAGCTTCCATCTGCTCAAAACTTCCCAGAGGATGGCACTTGGGCACCAGTTCGGAGATTGAACGCTGGTGCAGAGTCCCAGTGATCAGCAGAATAACGTTGTCAATCATGTAGCTATACCTGAAGGAATGCAAGAGGAAGCCTGTCACAATACAAATAATACAAAAACCAGCACCCAGCACCAGACGGGCACACATCTTCAGTCCCTGTGAACATCTCCAGAAAGATGCACCCTTCCCATGAAGAACTAGTAAGGCGCCTCCTTAATGACTCCTTATCATGCCAGCCTAGGCAAAGGGAGTCAAGCATAGGCCCAGGCTGTGATATATGCCACAGCTGAACCACATCATCTGGGCATCTCCTATCTACCATTGAAGACTATTAGATTGGAAGGGACTGCTAGAGGTCTCTGGCCCAATGTTTTGCTCCAAGCATGGCCAGCTCCAGCTGCTCAGGGCTTTGTCCAGCTGAACTTTGAATTACTTGCAAGGATATATATCTCACAACCTCCCTGGGGCTCTGCTTCAGTGTCCAACCACACTCACAATGAAAAGTCTTTTCCTAACAGCTAATCAGAATTTCCCTCACAGCTATTTGTCTACTGTCTCTTATCCTAACCCCACACACCTCCAAGAGGAGCTTGGCTCCAGCTTCCCCACACCCTCGGAACATTTGTCCTTCCAGCATTCCCACTGCTCTCCTCGCACTGCCATGCTCTGTAGAGAGCATATGCAGAAGTGTATGTGGTAGAACACCAGCAAAGGAGAATATGCAGATAGCCTGACTCAAGCTCAGCTTCAGAGCCAGCAGCACTGCCCCATCTTGCCAAGACTATGGAGAAAGGGTCACGTTTCTGCAGCCCCGCTCCCTTCCAAAAACAACAGGGCTGGCAGCTTTAGCACAACCTTCACTCGCACCCTCACAAAACTACACACAAGGTTTTTCATACCTCTACCATCAAAAGCTACAAATTTCTTTGCATTAGCCCATGTTATGACATCCCTAACCAAGTTTTCCACTTATGTTATACAGGATTAGCAGATTCAGTCTTTGGCACTGCAGTAATGGGACATTCCATCTGGAACCACGGCACTCAGCACAAGTTCCACCCACATAAGCCCTTTGTGGCCCTTTCTCTTGTACTGAGAAGTGCAGAGCTGGGCACAGCACTCCAGATGAGGCCTCCACCACTGATGAGGAGAGGGGCAAGATCACCTCCCAGTTCTACCAGTCTAGCCAGAGAAGGGAGACACAGCTGGCCTGAAGACTGGGAATGCAAGAAAGGCTGGTGGCCTTTTCCAAGTAAGGGATCAAGGCATCATGTAAATACAAGGGGCTGAGAGGAAAAGTGTCCCCAGCAAGAACAGGAGTGCTGCTCTAGGCACCTTCACCACCAGCTGAGCCATAAGCCAACCAAGCTGAGCACCTGAAAAACATCAAGCAATACGAGTTGGTTTTTTTCAGTCAGCAGAAGATGCCTTTGCTAACAACCCTCAGCACCACAGGGAAGGGGCACAGATGCTGGAAGAGCAGTATATTTGGGATTTTACACTCCCTTGCTCCCACTGCTAGAGCTCTAACTCTAAAAAGTTAGATGATGGAAAAGACATGAAGAAGCTCCTTGGCAGGAGCTGCTCTAAAACAAATGAGATCAGGCCTGAACTAGAATGGCAGAAGGAGCTGTGCAAGTCTGGAGTTGGAGCTCTGTTGAGGTTCAGGCTTCCTACACGTACTTTGAGTACTGAAGAAAGGGAACTTAAGGCCAGCACACCGGGACTGGGGCAAGGGCAGGGACGGCAAAGCTCTGCACACGTTTGTCAGACAGGCATAGGGATGCTGCTGATCTTTGTATTTTCAAGCTAACAAGGAGGACACAGTGCAGCCCCGTTTCCCTTTGAACCACATCAAAGGCAGGTAAGCAGAGCCAGTTAAAGGCAGATTTTGGCAGTTTTTATTAGATGGGCTTACTGCCTCCAAATATGCTCAAAGGGCATGTCCACGAACAAATCCACACCTTAGTTCCTCAAACAGGTGCTGCCTTTTCTCTCCACACTGCAGGGCTGGGTAACACACCTGCTGGCCCTACTATTTTTGCAGAGAGCCTTTCTGTGTTTGCAGCCTGCTTTTCCAGGGACATTCAATCTAGAATTGGGGCAAATCAGCACAAACTTCATGTACCAGGAAACCTCCTTTTGCCCTTTAATCTGCAAGGTCATTATCCTCCCTTCCGTTTGTGCAGCTCTCACCATGGAGATAATTGCAATCTCCAGGACAGCAAGAAAGGCCTGTTTATGAGAACTGAGGGTAAGTCCCTTGTAGTAAGCAGGTGGTTCCTGGTAAATACAAGCATCTGCACCCTAACACAGAGGCATGTCCGTGAGGTGTGCAAGACCAAGGATACAGAAGATCATTCCCCAGCTCCACCATCCGCCCTCAAACACGCAAGTTTGGTTAGTGCAACACAGTAGCTTTCACGGAAGACCATATGCAGGACTACTCTCACCAAAGCAAGGCAACAACATAGGACCAGACCAAATTTTTTTCTTCAACTCAGCCTACAGTGAAGGTACAGGCAAGGAAATATGGTCATTGCACAGTATGCTAGCACACCTCTTTCCTATTCCCAGCTTACCATGGATCTTGCTCTCTGCAAGATATTTGCGACTTGCAAGGAGCCTGGCCAAAGTCAACCATACAAGAGGAACTGAGGGAAAATGCCCGGAGCCCTTTCTGTTCACAGGTCTTCAGAGCAGCTTAGCTCCTGCCTTACTGGAGTCACACTGACCTCATCCGTGCCCTCCCAGTCCAGCTAAGCATGAAAGCCACAGCCAGGTTTGGGGAGAGCAGCCCAAGTCTGACCCTCTTCACATATGAGAAGCTCCTGCTTTCAGACTGATGGTCCCAGGAAAGACAACCCAGCTGGTTTCCACTGCCAGAGTGCAAAGCATGGCTCTCCCCATGTCATTTATACCCCTCAACTTGCTTGTTTCCTCATCCTTCAGGGAAGTCTGGGGAAATGCACAGTCTATAGACCAAATGCCAAGGCCTCTAAGGAGGCGCAGCACCAACTGTTTGAAAGAGTACCTTACCTATCAAGACTACTTAAATCTTGCTGTCAGATTCATCCCTGCAGGAAAAAGAGTTACCACGCGCAAGATAGAGGGGAAATTTCTTATTCCATTTTCCACTGCAACAGCATTTCAAACCTTTACGATAACAAGAGAGCTGCAGCAGGACAAAGGTCTTCTTATGCCCGCTGAGGCCAGACAGACACCAGCACCACTACCTAATCTTTCTTGATAGTTCCCATTTCCTTCAAGCAAGCCCAGACCACGCTTATTCACATTCAATCCTTGCTTCATCCCAGTAAAAAGAGTCACAGCTTAGTTAGTCATGACTATGAGGGAAGTCTTCTAGTGTCAGGGCAGCTGGAAAAGCCTTTTCTCATCTGTGGAAGGGGCAACACTTGCTTTCCTGTGCCAGGTCCCAACAAGAACGCATCTGCCTCCATTAGCACAGCCGTACTAAGACCGTAGCAGAGGTCCTGGCGACGCTGGCATTTCCTCCCAGGCCCAAAGGATTAGATTTATTACAGTGGCAGCAGTTTTCCTAGGAACCTCCAACTACTTGTTTAATAGAGCAGCTTTTGTCATCAGCCTCCTCATCTCCATTAGGCTCTGACCAGCTTCAAATGTTTCAGTTTTCATGGTTAATGCATGCTCAGACCCCTCCAAGAACATTTTAACCTTCACTAGCTCTCAGCACAGCTAATAAGAGAACCAGACTACGGGACACATCAGGAAACAGGAGTAGTTGGTCACTTGCAACACCATAATCCTACTGCAGCCCGCTTGGCATGGAAAAGAGATTAAGACATAGGATGGTCTGGTGGGAGACTGGAGACAGGTAAAAGAACCAAAAAGCTCCTTGGTGAGGACAAGCCTCTGCACTAGCTTACTGGGAGTGCTCAGTAGGAGTTCAGAAGAGAAAGCAATACATGGAGGCTCTACATAAGCTACAGACAGTGACACGGGGTGGCAGGGCTTTAATTAAGTAGAAAAATGGCACCTTATCTCAAGCCCCCAACCTCGCCTCCACAAAGACCATAGCAAGACTCCCTGGGGCAAGAACGCATTTTACACTACTGCTTTGAGCTGCTAGCCACCCACACAGGGAGATGGACACAAAAAGAGTGGATGTTCAGTCAGAATTTCACAAGCACAGTTACACCCTGCCTCACTCTTCCTGTCACCCACTGAATTGAGGTGTGGTATATTCTAGAAATTCACATTCGCAGAAATACAATTCTGGCTGATACTGAGAAGCATCAGTAATGTCTCACAGAAGAGTAGAATTTCTTATTAAAGGACAGGAAAGAGTCAGCAAGCACAGAAATATCATCCACAGCAGGAGAGATATGTTGGCTTATGGGTTCCTGAAGTCTGAGACAACTGGGGCCAGTATCTTCGCTCCTCCAGTGACACCCAGTTCAGCACAATATGCACTGGGCGACACTCACATAAAGAGAACAAAGCCAGGACAAGATATACCTAGAGAAGCCAAAAGGTGTGTGTGGGGGGGAAATGTTCCTTCCAGCAGCACCAGGTCAGAGAGATCATTCTCACTGCTGGTTTTGGGAGGTATGGTCTCAGACAGGCACAGCAGAGACCTCTCTGAGAAAACAGAGGAGAGCCAGGCCCCAGAAGCTAATTGTGGGATAGTCATCCGTGGATAGCTATCAAGCAGAATCAAAGAGGAGAGCACACATGCAAAAGCCATGTACAATGTATGTCTTCCTCCTTTTGGAGTTACTTAAGTACAGCCACAGATAAATGAGACATGCAAGAAAGATTGCAACAGTCCACTGAATGTTGGGAAAGGCTTTTTAGCAGGGGAGCATATAAATGCATGAAAGCTCATCACATGGGGCATTTACAACTTGGCCTGAAGGCACTCGGGCATAGCCCTCAAGACAGTTGGGGCTTCTTCCTTCCCTGCTTACTAACCTAATCATAAAGAGTCATTGTCCTACAGCAGATAGGTTGGTTTTATATTGCTTTCTGCTCCAGGATACTAAAGAAACCGTAAACAATACTGCAAGTGGTCACAAAGCATGACTAATGACGGAACACTGCATGACCTGCGTTTCTCAGGAATTCTCTGAAAGCCTGGCCAAACTGTAGCTTAACAGCTGCTCTGCAAGGGGTCATGAGGACGGCCCTCTGTGTCAACGACAAATGCAGAGAGCATCAGGCTGATGCAGAAGTGCATAGCAGGGAAGAACTGGGCTGTGGCTTGGAGGTTTTGCTGGGATGGGTTAATGTATTGCATTGCTCAAGCAACTTTAATGCTTTCCAAAACCAGCATTAGACTTTAAGGCAGACTAATGCTAGCAAGGCAAAAGTCCCTATGTGACTGCATTGGGCAGTTACTCAGATTACTGTAGAAGCACGTAGAAGCATGTGTTTATTTTGGGACAAAAAAGGGAAATCTCCAGTGGGATCAGAGCAATGCTCTGAACTTGGCATATATTCTAGAGACAGCTTTAAATGATGATGAAGTTGTTTTGACTACAGTCACTTTAGCATCTAGTGCTTCCCTCTTGCAGCTCCTCCAGTTCATAAACTCAGGGGCTGGTGCGGGAAGTAACCTAAGGAAAAAGTTTTGGGCTAGTTGTACTGCTGCTTCCTTGGGTTTGTGCATAAGTACACAGATGCATCTCTATATCCCACTGGATTCAAGACCTGAGCAAAGGTGCCGGTACACAGAGCCACTTGTCACACCTCTCAAGCTCCAAATGGAAAGCAGTCATGGGGCAAAGCAACGCACAGACTTCAAAGCACAAAAGAGCAGTAGCTGACACGAAGAACAGGGCCAACAGCTGAGATGCAAGTATCTGGAGTGTCATTTTAAGATCATTAATAAATAACTGTACAGCTGTCCTGAACTGGAAAGGAGAGGGATGTTGCACACCAGGAAGACCTCAGTGCCTCACTGAGGCTTGTTTGAGTAACTGACAGTGGATCAACTGCATCAAATCCTTAAATCAGTTTTTCAGCTCAGACTAGAACAAGTCAGACCAGCAGCTTCTGGCCAGGAGCCGTTTTACCCCTTGTCTGCAGCTGAAGCTCAGGCAGTCCAGGGAACAGCAAGAGTAGATGCAGCATGTGACGGTCTCGGCTCAAAGCGTGCGGATCTCTTCCTATCTTTGCATGTTGTCTTTCCTGGAGTCACACCAATAAAAAACTACACCTAAGTGGCAGGTTCATGAACCTGCCAAAGAGAAAGCTGAGAATTTCATGGTTGCTACCACAAACCAAGGGCAGTCAGCCAATTAGTGGGTGCCCTGCTAAACTTAGATCAATGAGACCATTTCACAGCAAAGAGTTATAACTTCACAATACTACAGAGGCTGTGGCAGCCTTTCAAATCCAAGTATCCAGGAATGTTCTCAGCATTAATCTATATTTAGCTGCATCTCTGCATGGTTTTTACCATCTTCTAGTGAGTCTAGGTCTCTTGGGATACTGACCTCAGTTTTCCAGTGGTATCATCTGGTAACTTATAAGCAGTCATACAGTGGTAGCTGCATTAAAGACTAACAAGAAAAAAGCTAGATTAAGTACTTTTAATTTTGAGGCTTTATGAATATGACATTGTGTTCTAGATGAGTACAAACCCTTTGAAACACAAGGGAATATTTTGAACACCTCGCAGCCTCATGCAAGAATCTCTGGCTGCCTAAACTTGATGCCTCAAAGCTTGAGAAACGCTACGCTCATACGCGAGGCTGAGCTCTGGCACTCCACGCTGTGCCGAGAAGACTTCAGCACTAATTACATTTTAAATATTGACTAGAAACATCTAATTGTGCTGCTTTCACACAGACCAGCTGGAAAAAGGCAAACTTGCATAAACTGTTTTCTTACCTTCATTACATGTAAAGCACAAAAAAAACCCAAAACAAAAAAATATTTCAAGGATATAAAATAAGAGGAAAGGCTGCACTGCATAATCTCACATTATCCCCAAAACTGCCTCTAGTAGCTAAGAAAGCTGAATGAGTTTAATGGCCTAAAAGCCTTTACCCACTTCTCAGTGAATGCATGGTCTGGACCCAGCTAACATGCAGATCATTACTGTGCATACAAACCTACCACCAGCAGAAGACGAGAAAAATCATCATCCCACTTGACACGCAGTAAGCTGTATGGGGTAGACACAAGATTTAGCTCAGCCTCTAAATATTGTGGTACTTGCGCAAAGCTCTATGTAAGTATTTGCTAGACTTCTAGCATACAGAACAGATCTGGGAGAGGGGACTAGGACCCAAGATGCCCCCAAGAAGCCTTCAGAGGCAGTGCCCTTTGCCTCCAGGCCTTCTCTGGGCTAAACTTTGCCACTTGAGTATCAGGTGAGGCAAATCTATGGAAAGGTAAAAGGAAAACGAAGGCTGCTGAAGTCCAGTGCCAGAAGACCTTGAGAAAGGTTTCAATCAAGGAGTGAAGCATGTTACACAGGAACAGAAGTGCTCAGTGAACATTCTTCCAACTGAAAGGCACTGCACACAGGCAGTCCCCTGGAGAAGTTGCAACCACACATAAACTGATCAGAGGAGCATTGATAACCTCCTAACACGCTCCCTCCCTCCCTGTTTTATGTCTTTAACAGACATGCTGTTCAGCCTGTAGAGGGAAAGATGGCAAGAAGGAATATGAGGGAAGTGCAAGGAGTGCTCCTGCGAGCTGCAGAATCACCAGAGGGATTCAGCTTTAAACAAAACCCAAGGACGTAGCTCAGTCCACACACTGCCTCTGGATGAAACAGCATCAGCTTGGACAGGGATGTTATCCAGGGGCGATGCGTTCTCACCTGATCACCCACAGCTTGCACGCTCAAGCTCCTTCTCAGGGCTGCAGAGTTTCATTAAAGATTTCTCTATCTTCGTGAAACATGGGCTCATATCTGGAGCTCATCACTCGCTTTTTGCTACATCTTTACTGCCACCAATAACATTTTGCTAGCTCTTCCAATCATTACTGTGGCTCACTGTGTTTGCTAGGCACCATGCTAACACCTTCCAAGCGAAAAACAGTGCTGGTCAGTAGGAGGAGGATTATGCTGTTCCAGTTCAAATCCACTGGCCAAATGAAGCGTTTCCCAGGCAATAGAGGTTTGGGGAAAAAAAAAGCATCCCCTCAGTGTAACACAGAGTGAAACCCACCTTTCAAAGTCTCCTTTTCTAATGAGGGCACCTGCAGTCACACCGTTTTGAAAGATGACTTCCATAGCCACCACTTAGGCATGCAACCCAGTCCGTTTTCATAGACATTGGTTCTGGGAAACTGGTATGAGCTCTATGTCCTTCGGGTATGCAGGAGAACAGATATAGTTCTGATGCTACCATCCAGGGGATGCAAGTCTCTGATCATTTCCACACCATTAGTTACATGCCCTCTTATTTTGAATATTGCATAATCCCTCCAAGAACTTGGCTTATCAGTTCAACTTTGCACTCCCTGCAAACAGGGAAGCTGTTTGTCAGAAACCTGTGCTTCTCTGCCAAAACCATCTCTGCCAGAAAAGGCTCATAAACCTTTTATTGCAGGATCCCCAGCCACTACAGTAATTTGCCACCAACGAGTCAACAACTAATTGAAAAATAGTATAGAGCAGTTTTAACCACAGCAGCATTAGGAAAGATCCTTCAGATTGTTGCATTTGCCCAAATAAACTGCAAGAGTCTAATGTAAAGAATTTGGAGTTTTTTCTTCTGCGAGAAAGGACTTCAAAAGGACATAGTCATATTCTGTAACCTCTGCAGTTATGCCAGGATGCACACTCCAGTATATTTAGAATAAAACGGGCAACTTCCTACTCTAGAGAAGAGGATTATTGCTCTTTAGCTCAAGTAGCAATTGAAACAATTTGGCTCCAGAAAAACCACTGCTGCAAGATTAAGTTTGAACTCAGTGTCACGCAGCAGAAACTAGATCTATCCAGTGCAGGGGAGAGGCAGAGCAGGACTGGGTCAGGGAGAAGGTAATAGAGGGAAGTGTCAGCTAAGAAAAGGCATGCGCAAGGGGAAAAGGTACACACAACCTCATCAAAAACACGTCTTGTGACCACAAAAACATACTGAAAGCCAAGTTCCTAGCTGCATCCTCAGGGCAACAAAGAACCTGGTTTCCAGCCCTAGCAGGCTCGTAAGGTAAAGACAAAAGGCGACCTAAGTCTGTCCCCTGACGACAGGCTTGATCACGGATTTGGAAAATGTGTTTAGACCCAGCTCGTCCCCAGACCTCACTCCTACAGCAGACTCAGTTTCTGCACCATTACCAGCAGCTCCTCCACCTGAACACAAGATCGAACCCTTCTCTGCCCATCAGCTTGCTGCAAGGGCTCAAGGGGCCCGACAGCTGCCAGAGCCCTCACGTCAGGTTGCTGTGAAACCAGACTTTCCAGAGCAGGGAAGAGACTGTGCTGAAGCAAGGGCACAAAAAAAAAACCCAACCCCAACACCAAACCCTATTTCTGCTCCCTGGAAAAATACTGAAGCTGACAATCTGACTAGGCTACAGCAGGCCAGAGGCAGGAACAACAGCACGATAAAGAATCCTATCTAAACCATATACAGGAACAGTGGAAGGAAGGAGAGACAGGACATGGCACCATGTCAGGCTAACACAAAGAACAAAGGCTTTACAGAAAGGCAGGGCAGCACATCACCAAGAAGAACCTAAAACCCACTTCCATCCCACAAGTCAATATGTGCTTGTTGAATTAAGGAAGTGGGTTTTGCTGTTTCAAGTACACTTAATACCTGTTTGTTGCTGCCCTACAGAACATCACTGCATTCCCTCAGCCAAACAGTCAATTGTTTGTTTTGGAGCAGAGATGTTCACAGCCAACTTGTGCCTATCAGTCAGAACCTACTATGGTCGGCCGAAAGGCACAGGGAAGCACCAGCAGTCTTCCAACAAGGAGTTGCCTAGCAAAATGCAGAGCTAGCAGGTGTTTTATAGAGACCATGGCAGGCTCAACAAGTTGAGCTTTTCCTTGCCACAATACACAGTGGCAGAGGCCGCCAGCTATAGCCACCACTTGAAAAAACAAAATGGAAATCAGCCAACTTCCTCAATATTTTGGTACTAACAATGCAACACTTGCCACAGGAGAGTTCCTGTAGAGGATCGGAGCCAGAAAAGCATCAGCATGGTGCCAGGAGAGGAGCGCAACAGGACCAAAAAAAAAATATAAACAAAAAATCAGTGGCAGCAAGTGACTTGCGGAACAAAGACCTTGCTTTGGGGTTGCTGCCTAGCTGCATTCTTGGGTCAGTTTTGCTGGTGTGCTTTTAAACACTGTCCTTTCCCCCAAGCTCAGGACACAAGCTAACTCCTGCCCACGTCCATAGGTGACCATCCTTACCTATGGCATGGTGTGCACCTGGGGACAGGCAGCCGCAGGGCTGGAGTGCCACCTTCCGGCAAGTCACAGCCAGCACTGCCTCATCTCCCTGGAGCTGGGCAAGGAGAGCACACCAGGAACGCACATCCTCCTGGTACTCCAGAGCCCCCACGCTGTCTCCACTGCTGCTTCTCCTTCCTGTCACCTCACCTAGCTCATGGCCCACTTGGAAGAGGCAAGAGAAATGACAGAGCATAATCCCACGCAGAGACAAATGCATGGCTTTTGACAGGTTGGCTCTGGAGCAGAGGGGACAAGGACTACAGCTGCTCCTACGATCAGAGAGTTCCCCAGATCTTCTCAGCAGTGTGCCCTGGGTTAAGATCTGAGCACCCTCCAAAAACAAGCACAACAGTCACCTGCTGATCAACTCAAAACCACCCCAGAGGTCCAGCAGGACATTCATGAAGGAGAAAGTCTGACTTGTTTTTTAAATGCTTGATCCACTTCCTGGCACCAGTCATCTACACCCTGGCCACTCTCAGTGAGATGGTACCCAAGTGTTTAATGGGGCTTGATGGGCCTGTTTTGTGTGAGATTATCCTGTATTTCTAAGGAGGCCAAAAATGTAAGTACATACAAAGGCATCTGGCAGCAGTGAGTTTCAGAGCTGAACTGGACATGCTACAAAACATTTCCTTCCATTGGAAGGTGTAGGACACACCTCCTACAATGCCACTCGATTTTAAAAAATCTGTTTACAACTCAATGCCTCTCTCTCAAAAGCATCACAGTGAACTCAAGCTTCCCTCCTGCAGAAGCCAGCCCTGCTCAAACTTTCCATATCTTTCTACCATTTTCTATTTCAATTCAGCTTGTACAATTTCAGCACATGGACACATTCAGTTGAGTACAATTTCTTCTTCTCACCACCTGGTGCCTTGTTGGCCCGGAGCTGTCTACCAGGAATGGTCTTTACCATTTCCTGCTCAAGTTTCATTAACTACCCTAAAAGAAAGGAATGGGAAATAGCCACGTTCAAAAGGCAAAGATAAATCACCCCATTACACCTATCTGTATGCCCAGCCAGAGTGGAAGATCAAGTGGCACAGGCTTGTCCCAGTGTCACCCAGGTAGGCAGGATGACACAGTACCTCTGTGTGAACAGGCACAACATCCCCAGCACCACCAACATCCTTTGGCTGAACATTTCTATGATGCTGCCTATATACAAGCCTGGGTTAGATGAAGGCCACTGGCACACCAGCCTCTGAACAGAGCTATTCTCCACTCCAGCTGTTTGGGAAGTGCATGGGAAGATTCACACTGTCAGCAGGACAATAATCCTTGAAACTTCTGTCCTGTCCCAAACCAAGGCCTACTACAACCCATGGGACAGTTTCAGGGAACAAAACACAGCCTGAAAGTCAGGCCAAGAAGTCACATCTAGTCTACCTTCTTTTCTACTAGCCCAATCACTAAGTATATTAGGATTATCAACAGATGATATTAAGACCCACTGGGCAAAACCAGCACCCTCTCCAAACTCCTTGTATTTCACTGTCCTCATTCTTCTGTTTTAACTTGATCTAATAACTTCTAATGACACCACAGACTTCTAATACACTGATGGTGACTCCCACCTTGGACCAGCTGAAGCTGATAACACCTTCTCTATTCCATCAATACTCCTTTGGTGTGATGAGTGCAGACCCAGTGGCATTAAAGGAAATCTTGTGGGTAAAAAGGAAAAGAGATGAGAGTGAAGACAACTCAAGGAAGAAACATCCTGTGCCAAATGGGACCAATATATTCAAGAAGAGATTACACAGTAGGCAAGAAATACAGATAATCTGCACAGAATCATGTTTTGCTATAGAGAACTCATCAAAATCAGAGACAGAAGCAGAACAAGATCAAAGTTAAACCAAGTTGGGGGCAAAACACCAGTTTTAAAATTAAGTCATTCCAACAGCTGGCAAGAACCAGCCTATCGGATTATATGAGATGTTTAAAGTCTTCTGCACAACTCAAGCTGGTTGTAGACACTGGATAAAGGTCAACAGGACTGGTGTAACAGGAAACTGGATTTCCACAGCCATTCACAGCCTTCCTACCAAGTCATGCAGTGTGTCATCAGGGCAGCCATGGTCTGAGACCTTTCAGTTCATCTTTTCCACACACCGGTTTTCAAAGCAAGACTATTAGGGAACAGCAAAGTTTTAAAGTCTGCAAGATACTCATGTGTCTTATCCAAACTATTGCCTTTAAACAGATATGACAGAAGCTAAGAGACCATTAGTGATTACTACAATACTGCCATAGAGACTAGACATTTCCATAAACCTGTAGGGCAGCAAAGGAAAAGCATCAGTGGAGGACAAACTACCTAATATTGCCAGGCTCAAACAGTACTGATGTCTTTACAGCAAATTCAAGATGGGCAAAGAGGTGTTTTGAAGGTTAACTTAAGTTTGAGGGAATAGAAGAGATTGCTCCATACAACTAAGATGATGAGCTAGAATACTGCTTCATCCATTACAAACACTGCTGCAAAATGGGGACTTAGTAATGTCTTACTGATGAC
Organism: Haliaeetus albicilla; assembly: GCF_947461875.1. Taxonomy (NCBI): domain Eukaryota; kingdom Metazoa; phylum Chordata; class Aves; order Accipitriformes; family Accipitridae; genus Haliaeetus; species Haliaeetus albicilla. The sequence continues at coordinate 22,365,414 of NC_091492.1, read as the reverse complement.
TTGCCATGTCTTGCTCCATATTTGGAGCCAAATACGAAAACTCCATGAGTTTTAGTGACAGGCACATAAGAAAAAACTACTTCTTAGAAAATAGGAAAGGCTTAAAAGACAGGCAGCTTTAGCACAGTGACCCAGAAAATAATAGATATGAGCCACTGGGTTAGAATAATGAGTGTGGTACTGTCCAGACATAGAAAGAACAGAACAGGAAGGAATGTAGCAGAGAGACAGGTCTTTAATCAGTATTTGCACATGCGGGAGATGCCACAGGCCAAAATTTAAAATCTTTGAATTCATCACAAATATGAGCCTGAATCATTCAAAAATCTCTAGGTGGTAAGCAAGATACACACACAACTGCCAAAAATGCAAGATTAAACTCTGCTTGCCACAGTGCCTGCAATGAGCCCAAGCTCACTGTATCAGATAAAGGAATGCTGATGTATCAGCTATCCGACTCGAGAACAGAGTACAATCTTCTTCTCAGAGATGCAAGTTAAAGTCAGGTTCTACTGACCCAGAAATTCACTTTTGTCCATGAGATATCTCCTTACTGGTTAGAGGAGGCCACTAGCTATGCAGTTTGCAAGCCAGACTAGAGCTCATAGAAATGCAGACTAAGGAAAGGAAAAAAAAGGCAATTTTACTTCCATGTTTCAGATGCAAACTAGCACAACTGGTAATTCACCAAGGTTAGCAATTTCATATTACTGACTAAAACAAGAGCAGCATGCAGGGAAGCAAAGGGTTGTGCAAAACCACTAGGAGAAGATACTTGCAAGAACACTGTGCTATTTCAAGCTTTTCACATCAGCTGAACCTGCTGTGGAATTGCACACACCCTGCCTCTTTTCATGCACTGACAAAGACATCTAAGGCTGCTGCAGCCCTGTCTTTCCCTGCTGCACATTCTAGGCCCTCCCTTCTCCTAGTGCTAGTGTTTGTTGGATCCCACTGAGCTGGCCGAGAAAAACAAATCGGTCAAAGATTAACTCCAAAAGTGAGAAGTTGTTCAATTTTTGGCCACCTCAACTCCCTGAACCAGTTTGTCCCTGAACCGGTACAGCCTCTGGGGTGGGATGGCAGGATCACAGCAGCCCTGACAAAGGATGATTGACCTCAGTGGGTCAGAACTAGCAGGCAACTGCTGTCATGCACATGCCTGGCAGGCATATGTTTTGCAGCAGGCTCACATTTAAAAAAAATCCAGGAACGTTTAACACAAGGGACAAGTAGTAGAGTCTCTCTAGTAGAGACTGAGCCAATTCTGCAATGGAAGGCAGTTAAGTATTTGTGCCAATGAAGCATGCACACCCTGGGAGCAGGAGCCTTTAACAACATAGTGATACAGTGCTGTTGGTTTGAGACCTCCACATACAACCAAAACGGTTCCATTCAAGAAACTGCAGAAAACACAGCAGCTACAGGGCTGAGTGTGGAAAGCTGGTCTGAGAGCCCTCAAGTCTGGAAGAACACCAAAGTTTCAAGTGCTGTTCACGAACAACTGGTACTCACGTGATGAAGTCCAGAAAACTTGCTAGGGGCTCATACGCATGGTTTCTCATGTGACGAAACTCCACCACCATCTTCTCCTTCAGCTTGTCGTCTATGACGGAGACTGTGAGCGGGGAGGCTTCATTGGCCAGGAAGTTCCCATAGTCTGTGCTCTGGAGGTGCAGTTTCAAGTCTGAAAAGAAAGGAAAGATCCTGAAAGATCACCCAGACAAAACCCATGTGTTAAGTGATACACTTATATTTGTGCTCATTTTTATCATGGACAATCCAAATGCAGGAAAAGATCAGTGTTTCACCATACCAGCCTTGCCTCATCTTAAAGAGGAAACTGTGATGCTATCTGTGTGACTGAGCACACACCTGCGCCAGCTGTCCGCTGTGCTTAACCAAGGTGGAAGGTTACTGATTTTCTAGGAAGTATTTCCTAGAAATCTAGAAAAAAAAAAAAAAACCTAAACACTTCTTCTAGCCAAAAGGACTCTGGTTGCAGGCTTCTCTGAAGCAACCATGACCAAGAACCTATCTGCACCCACAAGCAAGCTTCCTCAAATACTAGTGATGTGGAAGCATCTGAAAAGCTTTCAAAGCCGAAAAGACACAACCTTGAAATTATAAAGCAGCTAGGTATTACGTCATTAAGTCAGTCCAGCCAATTGCACTGGTAATGAGAAGTCAGGCATTAAGAGGTAGAGAGAGGCTGGTGAAGAGGAAAGCCATTTAAATCCATCTCGTATGGTAGGCAATCCCTGCCCAGGACGGAGGAACATGCTCAGAAGCCTTCCCCTCCTCCAGTTTCAAGCAGAGGAAACCTTTGTTTCCTCTGTCACCCTTGCTGCAGGTCAGGTGCCCAACCAAGCTGTAGTCCTGGCCAACAAGCAACCACAACATGCTGAGCTCTGTCAAGATAAAAGCCCTATTTGAGCCAAAAGCATTTAAGTGTCTATGGAAAAACTGAATCCAGAACTGAGGAACGTCATATAATCCTACTCCTCAAAACTCTTACTAGTTGCACTGGTACATAATGTTCATCTCCCTTCAGCTTCACCTCAGAGGGCCAGTTAGGCAAGCACCCTCCCAGGGATTCAAGACCCTTTATAGGGAAAGAAGACTAGCTGGAAGAATTTAGTCAAACCAGATGTGAACACACCATCCAGAGAAAACATAAAAAAAGAAATTTCTCCCTGGTTTCTTTGAAGCAGGAGCACTGAGGCTGCCTTTCCCTTCCACTGAACCATATGAGTCCTCAGCATTATGGCACAAGCATCCACAGCACCGAGGTCAGAGCAAGGACTCAGCCTAGCTTGAGAAGCTGGATCTTTTGACATTACAGCTAGCTACAGGCACGAGCTGGAGAGCATCCTCCGCATCAGGCTCCAAACTGAGCTTGTACTGTACAGTGTGATACTGTCCTCAGCCTGAGGGGTGGAAGGGTCAAACAGCTTTCAAGCTGACTTTAACTCTTCTGGGTGTTTCCAAGGGGGTCTAGCAAAGATGTTTTTGACCAAGCGCTTTTTAGTTACAAAGACATTACCACTAAGTCTCACAGGAAACAGATGGTGGTTATAGGGAGGGGGAAAAAAGGCCAGAAACTTAAATAGTGCTCCGTTTCTCATGTTTCTCAGTGGTTTACAGCAGCGATTGGTGGTACTCTTACTTTTAGTAAGGAATCCTGGATGCAGCAAAGAGAGCTACTTGCCAAACAACACGCATCATGGCTGAAGCAAAGCAGAAATTTAACCTAGATCTCTGGTCCCCAGACTATGCTGTGGCTAAACAGCTGTGTTTTATTCTACCAAAACATTATGAGCTTATGCTCACACTTTCGAGGTGGGAAGACTTGGTTTGGATAACTCAGACAATGGAGTTTTCAACATGAACCTTGCCACAAAGTCAAACATCAGATCATGCCAAAAGTCAGAATGCCCCTCACCTCCACACAGCCTGTATAGGATTGTTATTGACGGTAATCACTTCCTAAACCCTACAAAAAGCCCAGCTCACAAGCAGCACCCTGCATGCAAAGAGTTCTCACCCATCTGTTTTGCAATTGCTTGATTTTTGAAAGCTAAGATACAGTTACAGAGGGGAAATCTACCAGAATTACATCTTAATGGGTTTCAGTCCCTCTTTTGAGAGCTCTTGGATGATGAGCTTTGGAGTCCAAGTAGAAATTAAGTTCCACTGTCCAATCAGGGCTTTACTAGTTTACTTTTAGTGGAGGCTAGAAATGGCACAGAGCAAAATTTAGCAGTTGCTCAATGAATACGAGAGAAAGGGTCCTGGTAAGAGTATTGCACCCATAAAATCAGACTGCAAGGGAAGCCATAGGGGACTGCAGTAGGTACATTCATGTACCCCCTACTTTCAGTTCTTTGTAATTGTGCAGAGCTCTAACAAAAACTAAGCCTACTCAAAAAGGCATGTGATGTTATTTTGCAGCTATACAGGCCCTTGGAGAGGAAGCAGCTATTGCATATCCTACCACATGTTACTTCAGTAGGGAAGCTTCCAAAGCTTTCAGCTTGTTTCCTCAACTCCAATTCTGCTACTCCAAAATCATCAGTTCCTTTTGGTGTCAACACGACCTGCAACTCCACTCTTAGTTTTAAGGCTGCAAGAAGCCACCTTGCTATCAAGTCACTTGATGCTAGAGATCCAGTGACACAAAAAGTAGACTTTGCTGTACCATGCACTTCCAGGAGGTCAGAGCTGCATCACATTTAGACCAGAGCCACACAAGCTGCACGCTGTGCCTTGCAGCCTCTCCCTCAACAGCTCCCATGAGCTGCTTGGCCAGAGCATTTTGTCCTGCTCGATGAGGGGGTTGCCCCCCCCCAACTCCACAGCACATGAGCCAGCACAACGTTATGTTGCAACTGGAATAAGGGCCATGTTTATATAACACTTGGAATTAATTTCTATGGGGAAGGCCAGCCACAGACTGCAGGAACTAAACTCTTGTGAATCTCTTCGCATCCAAGCAGACAGAACGGAACATATTTTCCAAAAATTGGACCAGATTTATAAACCCTGACTCAATGCATCCCATGGCGTACCAGCGCCTTACATGAGCCTGTCCTCCTCCAGCCGCTGGGCCAGTCACCAAAGCTCATCCAAGGGGGTTTGGGGCTTTTTAGTAGGACTATTCACATGTCAGGCTTCTCAATTAAGGACAGACTAATCCCGTGGCTTTATAAATCCCCTGCCAGAAGAGCTGTCCCAGTAGCATAGTGACTAGTAAGTGGACCCACTGCTGAGCAAGCCCCAAGCTCTCCCAAAGTTCAAGTTCCTATTTCCTAACACAAGTTCAGAACGAGCTGGAGTCTGCCTCTGGCAGCAACAGCAGCACCTCGGCAGGGACGGCTGCCAGAGATCCCACACGCTGCGTATCGATGAGATGCTGGCTGTTGAGTCTTCTGCTGTGCCTCTTCCCCAGCTGCCTGCTGAAAAGGAGAGACCCCTGCACCTAGAGCCCAGCCACAGCCAATGAACTCCTCCAGATGCTGACTAACAGCAGCACACAGCCTCAACCCAGCCATTGCTTTTGAGAGGTAAGTTTGCCTGTTTTGGCATTTCTCCAAGCAGTTCACACACTTTAAGAAACAGACTGAGCCAGCATTTGGCAAAGGAGCACTTGAATTACCACAACACTTTTGTTCTCTCTCCTCCCCTGCAAAAGCTAGTAAATTATGGCCAGGTCACAGTTCCCAGAAAGCTGCCTCGTGCAAGAACACAACAGCTTGTCAGAACGACAGCCTTTTTCTGCTGAGTACTCAAGTAGGGTAGCACTCGAGATCACCATGACATGTACTTACAGCCACCTCCTTTCAACTCTCAGATCAGGCCCTCTGGCTTTGATGCAGCTGGCTGTACATGACGCATAAACACAACTGAAGCTTAATTCAACACAACACTGTGCCAACAGCACACCTCAACATTTCAGATGACATTTTCTTGAGATACTTCAGATCCACAGTAATACTATTATCCTCTCCTGCAAGTTTTCTCTGTCATAACAAGGAATCAATCCATTACTCAGTCTTTCAGACATCTGTCAGTCATCAGAGTCTGTCCTGTAAGCTCTACTCAGACAAAGTGACCCATGGCCCCACCAGCTCATAATTCTACCCCTTCCTTCTTCAGCATCCTCCTGTAACTGCATTGCAGAGCTCTGAATCAAGTTAAGGGCTCAAGCACTTCCAGGCAAGGACCGATTTGTCTTCTCACACACAGGCATGGAATTAGCTTTCACAACTTCCGAGCTGAACTGGTGTTTTCACACAATTATCTGCTGTAACCCCGACATCTCACTCCAAAGCACCTGGGGCCATCACTGCATATATAAAAATTAAAATATCGTTTGCCAGCTCCCAGGCCTGAGGCAGTAAAGTAGCTGAGGGATTACACAGCAGTCTGCAGATCAGCTACATCGCCCATATCTCCCTTCAGAAAACTGCAGCCATTACCATTTGGCTTGTTGCTGTCTGTTTATAGCCACCTCAGACACTCCTGAAGCGGATTCTCTGAAATTTCACCTGAAAAGCACGCCGAGACCCTGCATTCCCCACAGAATTTAAGACCTTTTCTGTGGTTGCACACCACCAGCAGTGATGTGCCACCTTTGCTGTCAGGCAGCAAATTCCTCTGGGCCACAGCTGGACACAGAGAAGTATCACCTTTGGCTCTTTCTCCCATCAGTATCTCACCTCTAGCTCTTCACCTCTCTGTTTGAGATGTCCTCAGCACCAAACAGCAGCCTGTGTTCCTAGCCCAGCCCTTCCTGGGGTTGAACTCACCCTCCTCAGAGCTTCAAACCCAGCATGGCCAGGCCTTTGTTCCTTTGGAGCCCCTCAACCAGGTAGCCCTCTCCTGATCCTTCCAAAATGTGAGGTAACCCCTCCTAATCTGCCTGCATGTCCAGTAAGTTCACCCCTATGTACCCTTTCTCCCTCCTCTCTAAAAGCAGACCACACGAAGTCATGGCTGTAACCTCAGAGGTCCAGTACACTAATAGGACATTGGCACAGCACCTAGCGCAGCGGTTTAAGGGAGAGGCAACAAATCATTCAGAAGCTAAGAGAAACAGGGCAGAAAGCAGTTTCACACTGCAGGAGCTGACAGCAGAGGAAAAACAACAAGACAAAAGCACTGACAGGCTGCCGAGCAGCAATACTTGCCAGGAAACCCAGACACCATCATCTTCTAATGAGGGGCAGGACCCAAACAAGGGCTGAAGCTGCACCAGTGCTGAGAAGCTGACCTCAGCTGCTGCTTGAAGTTTAGCTCGGAAAAGCTATGGAGCAGGTCTCTGCCCGATAAAGGAAGCCAGAACAAACAGCAAAGAGCCTCTGCTGAACCCTGCAGGAAGCCAGAGACCACAGTGTTTGCTTGCCACCATGATTTAGCAGGCCATGGAAGTGCCATCTTTCTTCCAATAAATGTTTTCCTTGAGCTTGTTTTAACAGGACAGCTGATTAACCAGCCACAGCCAGTGGTTACACTGCAGGACACAGGACAAAGCCCCGAGATTAGCAGGACAGCCTTTTGGCTACTGCTCTGTTGCTGCACGAGCAGCCAGCATTCACAGGACAGGAATGGTCTATACCCTCAGGTCTCACCATTCCCATATGCTCTGCCTCACCTGGCAGATGAAAGCTCTTGGGGACAGGGCCAGTCCTCCCACACAGTCCCTGCAAGCAAGGGTCAGCTTTTCACAAAGGGCTCCTAGACACCAGGAGACAGAAAGCATCGTCATCGTGCTTTCGAAAGGTCCCTACCACATTATGGTTTGGCTTCGACAGCCACCAAGTTTGGTGTTTGGACTGAACCATTCTCAGAGTTCAAGATGGATCTAAGCACAGCCACACTTCAGGACCAACAAGCGGCCTCTCCTTGCTTGGTTGTACAGCAAAGGAGCTGCATAGGAAAGGATCTGTCCCATTCCCCCTACACCCAGGAGAACAACATGAGCTCCACCACAGACCGAGGTGCCAAAAGCACTCTTAGAGGTAGTCTAGCTCTGGTAGCAATGCAACTTCTCTACACAAGAGAGGACACATTGATCAAGCTGAAAGAGAAGCCTAGCTCCAGCCTTTTGGGGCCCAAATTCCAGGACCACAGTGATAAAATGGAAGAGAGAAGGGTAGCACAGCCTCTCCTGCTCTTCTCTCAGCAAAAGGAGCACTCAGTACCTAACACCATAAAGCAAAGAAGGCCTCTGGCGGAGAAAAAAAGATCCTTGGGACTATGAAAACAAAAGCACACACTGCACTCAGCATAAGCCTGGCGCACAGAGGACATGCTCCCCAACATCCATTTGTTGGAGGCAAGAGCCTACAGCTCTGCTCAGGCAGGCCTTTGCTTTGGTGCATCTAGCCGTCCTGTGGTTAGACAACGGGAAGACAGACACACTTCACCCCACAGTGGCTCAACTGCATGCTCAGTACACTTCCATATATTTCATCACCTCTCATCTGCATAAAGAAAGAGGGAAGAGGAGAGAGTCAGGGAGAGGTGGATGTCTTTACACTGAAGAGGCATTTAGGACAGGAAGCCTTTAGCAATCCACTCCTGAGCTGACTAAAAGCAACATTCCCCTTCTGGGCAGCGAGGGCTACAAAGAGCAACCCTGGAAATACTCTTCAAAACTCAAAAACAACCAGCCAGCTTTTCCAGTCTTAGTTTATTCCATACCATCCAGCCCTGGATCAAGAGTTTAGTCCTCACTAGGTATTGCTACAGATGCGTTCAACAGAAAACAGGGCTCCAGCACGTGTGAGGATACTGTTCAGGCAGACCGCTGTGCCCTCCAGCTGGAGTGGAGCCAGGCAGTCTAGGACAAGTGTGACCTACTTGCTTCAAGCTCTCCAATTTCACTGTTGATTTGCATGTGTCCTAGAAATGGAGGCCTATGGACCAAACTGAGATGATGAGAGAGAACCACAGTCTTGGAAATCCGTTCTTTCTAAAAGAATTACATTTATCTTCTTCTCCTAGCCACCCTTTGCCTCCCAAATGCATCTCTGGGGTTCAGATGGTTACTCTGCTCTTCCCCAAGCTGATGTGACATGACACCACTACTTTGGGGTTACAAGGACTGAAAACCCAAGAATTTTCACAGGACAAGTCCGCAGCAGACTGATAAACTGCAGGCTGAGATGCACAAATAAAACATGACAGAACCCTGCAGGGGCATGAGACTAGTTCCACACACAGCTTAAGCCAAAGACAGGACAGATCCCATCCCTCCACATGCACACCACTGTTTCCATAAGGTGTGCAAGTCCCCAGCTGAGCTGACTGCACAGACAGAAGCAGTAGCACCCACAGAGGGGTGGTGGTGGAAACACGCAGCTTCTGGAAAGTCTCTCCCAACAGAGGCCCACACTAACAAGCTTGAGCCAACTACCTGCCACTTCTCAGCTGGCCATTTCACAGCCTCATTACACAGCTAGAAGGTAACACGTCCTGCTGCTGGATTTCACCGTACCAATCACCTTTGTAACATCGGCAGGTCAGAAAGAAATTGGTTTCCTATACTGTTGCTGTGGAAGCATGAGGAATATTAGTAATATTAGGTTCGTGAACACAGACTTGAAGGTAAAGAAATTCCTGTTTCTAAAGAAGATGCTTTTGTGCACTTCCCAGGCTCCATACACTTTTTGCAGCACAGAGCATTGCAGACCAACAGTAAAGCCTGCCAATAACCTACATTCCAGCCCCAGACTGCACTCTGCTTCTTAAGAGTGGCACCGCTGTCCAACTGCATCAACAGCTTTTTATTCTCCAGAGATGATACCAGACCTCTAACAGGCTACCACGGCTTTTAGGAGCTGGAGATGGCTCACCATCCTTTTGACAATAGAAATCTGCGTGAGTGATGAGTTTGGTTATCCAAGACAGACTGCGCTCAAGAACAGATTCACGCTCACACCACTGAAGCAGAGGAAAGCAGCTTCAAGTCCTTCACTGACACCTTGTGTCAGAAGGAGGAATTGGCTACAACAGAGAGGGCCACGCAGGCTCCAAGCAATATCCAGCACAGGTGTACAGCACACAAGGACCTCTGGCTGAGAAACAACCAAAGCGCCAGGATTTTTGGAGCTGAAAGAAGGAATTAAACATATTATTGCCAAGGGTTTCAAGAGAAAGCTTAAGCCAAAACAGCTCTCACATCCTCCCCTCAATCCTGGTCATGTTTTCCTGCCTCTTCTTAAAGCCAGCTCAGGAGCCTGCCTGACCACAGAGAGTCTATTTGGCGCTCTATTTCTGACTCATCAAGAAGCAAGAGCTCGAATCGGCTTACTTTGTGATCAGACAAGCAGAGACAACACAGGATCACACAGAAAAGCATGATCTCCTCCTTCCTGTAGCACTAAGCTGTCAGCCCAAGTCCTGAAGCAGAAAAGTCGATTCCTTTGTGCTTCCAGACCGATCCAAGCACACAAGAGGCAGCAGCACTTCAGACCTGGAAGCACAACATCCTCCAAGCAATGTCAATACCAGTAACCAGTCAATACCCGATTCCCAGGACCAGCCCCAGAACAGCCTTGGTCCTTCAGGATTTCTCCATGGCCAAGGCGATCATTCGCTCCAGGACTGGGACTAACTGCAGAGCCAGACTCGCATGCAAGAGGCAGCAGCAAAGACAAAACAGAAACAGCAGAGAAGAATGTATGAGTATTTTATGCCCGAGTACTTATTTTGGCTGCTAATAAGCTAGCCACTGCCTGGATTTAGTGCAGACAAGCATCTGGAAGAGAAAGAACACAGGTTAAAAGTCTGTGGAGCACAGAAAACAGGTACTGAAATGGAAAAATTGGAACTAAAGGGACAGAAGAAAGAGATGGTCTGATCACAGACCTATATAAGTGATCAAGAGCAATGTTCCTTTGAAGGAAAATCCCTCTACAAGAGCACACTAGACAGGGGCACAGAAAGCCAAGTGGAGGAGGAACGAGATTGGCAGTGAACTTGGAACAGCCTTCAGGCTCTGAATGAAGTTTGACAAGGAGCACAGCAGCAGCCACCACCAGAGAGCTGTCAGGGACAGGACAGTAACAATACCAAGACAAACACATGGGAACTCTAAACTGACACATTCCAAATGCAGAAAACACCACTCCAAGGGAGAGCTAAGTTTACGCAACTTGGTTCAGAAGGCAAGGAAAGGAGGAAAAAAAGAGAAGCTATAAGTACAGAAAGATTCCAAAGAGCAAGTTGTCTGTAGGGAAGGTGATAAAGTGATAGTTTAGGGCATGCCGAGACTTCTGACTAGCAAGAGAGCAGGAATATCTCCCACCGCCCTCTTTCAGGCCCTGGGCTCCATAGCAAGAATAACAGAGACTGCTGCAAGCAAAGAGCTGCAAAAAAGTCTAGCTGAAAAGGGGCTTCTGTCCTAAGTAAAAATAGACTAGCTATTTTTAAGGTAGAGACTGAGGCACATCACAGCACTGTTCCCATTCTGTTAACATTTGAGCGAACAGCTCCAGGTAACTCGCATCCAGGGTTCAGCTGGCCAAGGATCCCTCTAGGTAGTCAATATTAATGTCAATCACTCAGCAACTATCATCAAGATAAAGCTGATGATTAACTAGCATTTTTAGAAGAAAGAATGATCCAATAATTATAGTCCCATTGACCAAAACAACCAACATCTCTAGATACATATGTTTCCAGCCTATTTCATTAGAAACCTGGTTTTGATCTTTGTGATTTGTGATCCACATTCTGGACACCAATGATTGAAAACTGTTAAGCAGGTCACTGATAGAGAGGAACAGTTGAGCACTGACTAATTAAGAGGATGAGCTGACCACAGGTTATGAGCATCACAAAGCAAAACCTTCACAGCCCTCCAGGTTTGTACCTGGAGGATCTAGCTCTAGAAAAAGGCAATAGCTGGAAGTCAGAATTAGCCTCAAAAGAGAACTCCAGATTACAGGTGAAGGGTAATTTACTGGTGAGTTACTAAGATCTGCACCAGATTTTTTCCACTAGCAATCCTTCAATAACAGCACATACTTTCCTAAATGACCCAATCTCCTCAAAAACTGATCACGGGTATCAGGGATTAAGTTAGATTACCCCAATAATCTTACTGCTGTCCTTAAAAAGGTTTCCTGTGCCGCCTGCCATTTAGGAAGTGAAAGCACAAAGCAAGACTCATCAGCAAAGCCTGACAAACCTGCCAGGCTCCCAACAACCACAGGACACACATCACAGCTATACAACCACCTCAAGAAAGCACTGGGAGCTGAAGCTTCCTTAAACTGCCGTATCAGCTGTTGCAATCACACGGCCAGGCTGACCGGGAAACTGAGTCAGCTGAGCTCGGAGGGAGCAGCCGGAGAGGGGGGGGAGGACCAAGTGCCTGCTCAACCAAGGAGTGAAGAGGGGACCGCGCCTCAAAAACGCCGCTGTCGACTCTTTTCCCCACTGCCACGCAGCCCCTCGCCACCCCGCCACCCTCACACCAGCCGGGCCTTCCCCTCAGTATGGGGGGGTGGAGGTGGTGTCCCCGCCCGCCTCAGAGCCCCGCCACCACTCACCTTCCAGGCTCTCACACTGCACCAGGTTCACGTAGTCACCTTGCCGGAGTACCCCCGCCTTAAAACCGCGTACCAACCCTTCCAGGTAGCCGTTATCCACGTTAAAATACAGCTCGGGGAAAGACGACATGGCGGCGAGCGACAAGACGGGCGAAATACCCCGACGTCTCACGTGACCCGCCTGGCGCCCACGTGATGCCGCGCGCACGGGGCCCCGCCCCCTTCCCGGCAGGCAGTGCGAGGGCGGGAAGCGGCTGAGAAGATGGAGGTTAGGAGCGGGATGGCAGCAGCGGGGAACCTGCGTGGCCCCGGGACCGCCGTTCCCGCGGACCTCGGCTCCCCTAGCGCCACATTGCCCTGTGAGCCCTACTCCATCCCCTCCACAACCATGTCCTCACCAAGCACTAGGCCTGATGTTCGCCTCCAGCACGCCTGAAAGCCCGTCTGTGGGTTTTTAGGGCTTTTCACAGCCTCCACGGACGTGTTTTCCCCCCTGAGTGTGCCCGGTGGCATATGGGTTTAGTGGTGGAGGAGGTGATGGTCTGCTCTGGCTGCATCCGTATCGCAGGTATCCCCTTTGTCACTGATTCCTTGGGGCTGACGGCTTGCAGGTTCCCTGGGTGTAAAGCACCCAGAGCCACCATGAGCGATACTGGCAGGAGAAGAACACAAGTAAAGCTCCCAGCGCAGCCAAAATGTCATCTCCTGGGGCACCCATCCTGCTGAGAGACCACTCATCTAGCCAGGAAGGGCCCTGCAGGAGCTGCTCTGGAAAAAAAAAAAAGTCATTTTGTTTGACATGAAGGTGCCCTGGGCTCTTGGCTGTGTGAACATGGTGCTCACCTGGGTGCAGGTACTGGCACCTTGCTGCTACCCCTCTCCCCTGAGATCCCAAGCGGACACATTGAACCATTCCCACTCAGCAATAGCTTTTGCTAACGGCTGGTTTATTAGAGCTGCAGAGGAGGAGGCAGCACATATGGGCAAGGAGCAAGAAGCCCCACAACACGGGTGCTAGTTCTTGCCGCAGGGGAAACTGCTGCTGATTTTCCTGCAGTAGCAAAAAGCGTTGAAGAAGCGGCAGTAGCAAGTGGCACAGGGGTCACAGCAGGGGACCTGATGCCCAAGGCAGGATTCCAGGAGGCGGACGCAGCGGCGGGGGGAACGCTCTTCACGGCCTGCAGCTTGCAGTTCTGTGGACGATGACTGCTGGAGAGAGAGGAGGAAGACGAGGGAAAGAGTTGGTGCTGGACCACTGTGCCAGCAATAAAGAACTGCATGGGAGAAAGCCAAGGGTCGTTGCTAAAACCTTCCACTGCTAGCAGCAGAGAGCTCTGTCATGCTCAGCTCCAGGCTTGATCTGTTGGAAATCACCACTGAGCCCTCTGCGGGCGTCACTGACTCATCCACCATATCTCAAGGCCTTTTGCACACAATTATTTTGAAGCTCAGCCTCGCCTTTAGTGAAGGGTGCCTTGCCTTCTGCCTGAACAGAGGCACCTGCGTCTGAGCGAGGCAAGATGTGGCACTGTCTGGTGAGCTCCTGCTCTGCAGAGGCTTCCTGGGCTGTGCTTGAGGTTAATTAAATGTGTTGCAGGAGTGCAGGCTTGGACCACCCTCCTTTGAGTGCTGGAGCCTCTTGCAGCCTTGGGCAGCCTCTGCTCGTCCCAGCCCTGGCTGTTCCCCAGCAGGTGACAAACAGATAGTCCCTTCCCAGGCAACGCCATTTTGGGCTCCAACCCATCCCTGGCCCCACAGGCACAGAAAAGGCTGCTGTGGCCTGAGGCCACCCTGCTCATTGGGGTGTCTTTAAGAAAGCTCAGGGAGTGTTACCTGCGGTTCCAGCGTGCTGCCTCTCTGCACAAGGTCACCGTCAGCTTCTGGGACCTCCACGGCCATCTGCTCAAGCCCCAGCCTGGGGAGAGCTCCTGCGAGATACAGAGAGGCTGGACAAGGAGGCTGCTGGTGGGGGTCAGCTCTGATTCTGGTCCCCATGGTCATGTCCTCCCACAAAAAAAGCCCCCCCACTCCCTGTGGGCTGCCAGGCTGCTCTCACTAGCCAGTGACAGGAGAAGCTGTGCTGCTTTAAGGGGATCCCCTGCATCTGACCCTGGGTGGGGGGTCCCCACTTCCATTTTGGGGCTCTGGGCATGCCAGCGAGTGGCTGCTGGGGGACAGCAGGAGACCAAGGGGGCCACAGGACTTACCCACCGGCTCCGCAGACACTTCCTTGACTTTCCGTAGCAGGCCAGAGTAGCGGGTTCTGTCCGCCCCCTCCAGCCCACCGCTCACCTTCTGCAGGTGGCCACAGCTGAGGTCGGTGGTGAGGATGGCCTGGATCCCCTGCAGTAGCCCGCAGCACAGCAGCAGCACGTTCAGCATGGTCCTGGGGGACAACCTGCACAGAGGGGTCCCAGCCAGCATCAGCTCACCCGCTGGCAGCCTGGCCTGGCCCCCCTCTCCATGCTGCCACTGTCACCCCCCGAGCAGTGCCGCGTTGGTGAGGGGTAGCCTCTGCCAGCACAGCCACCACGCCGGGCTGTTTGTTTTCTTGGACTTGAGAGCATTTCTTGGGCCACCACACACCTGGGAGCTTCACCTGGACCCTCCAGAGCTAAAGCATGTGCCGTGGTGCTGTGGGGCACCCCACGTGCAGGCACATTCATGACCTCACTGCAGAGGGGGTGAGTAGCAGAGGATGGACTGAGACTTGATCTTTTTTTGCAGCGCTTCAGGGTCTCCCTGCCCTACGCACAGCCTTCAGCAGCCACCAGACCATTGTGGTGCTGTGCATTCACTGCCTGTATGTTCCTGGGATGTAGCCAAAACATCCGACACGGCTCCTGCCAGGCACTTGCACTCACAGGATGTGGAAATGCCACTAGTTTTAAAGACCAGAAGTTAATATTTACCACCTGGCCTGCATCTGGGCTTGGACATGCGACCAGGACCTTGCAGACAACAGCCAGCACTGGGATCTCACAAGGTCCCCAAGTACCAACCCAGAGGCAGCTGTGTAACCACCAGCAGCTCCACCCTGTGCCCTTTTCGACGGCAGTGCTGAGGACAGCAGCACTCATGGCCCAACACTTCCCTGTTTCTTGCCCAGCTCCTCTGTAAGGCCTCCCTCTCCCAGTCCTGTTTTCTCCCCCTGCTCTCAAGCAGGCAGCCCTTGAGCCACGTTTCCGCACCCAGCCTTACGAGCAGGTTTGCAACATGGCAGGCAGGAACCCCGGGGAATGGGCAGGAGTGACATTGCGTGGCTGAAAGACGAGAGACCTCCTGCACATCGCAGCTGGAGCAGCTGCAACAGAAATCTCCCTGAAAGTCCCTGGGAAATGACAAACTGCTTTGCTACAACTCCTTTTGCAATTAAACCACAGGGTTTGGGCACAATACACAGACGTGGGGCTTTAAGAAGATAAAATGTAAGATAAAGTAAGGCACGGATGCAGTTTTGCTTAAGGACTGCAGCGACGGGTTGGACATCACGGCCAAGACCCTCACAGGGGGCTCCAGCCCCTCTGTGCCAGCCAGTTACCTGAAAAACCCACTGACACTCAGCTGCACAGCTTCTCTGTGGGAAGCGTTTGGATGCAAAGCCCCCTCTGCCTGGACATGGACACCATCATCTGGAGATGTCCCCGCAGTTGGACCAGCCCGGGGTTTTCACCTGCCCCCAGCGCAGGGTTTGTTTCCCCCTCCACACTCATGGGGGGATCCAACAGAAGAGAGGAAGGTGAAGGTGAAGCTGTAATGGTGAGAAGAGGGCGAGGCTGGGCTGGAGGCGGTTCAGCAGGGAGGAGGACTGCACCAGGCACAGCTGGGGAAGGACTGGGCAAGCTGACCTGGGTGAAAGCAGACACTGCAGGGTCAGGCTGTAGGCTTTGGGGGCTTGAAAGCTGTAAAAAGCAGGGGGGCTCTTAGGAAGTGAAAGAAAAGGGCTGGTAGGGGGACCCCCAGTTGCTGCCGGCAGCTGAGTCCCATAAACCCAGCGCCTGCTGCTTTGGCAGCCTTGGGACTCCAGCCCTGGCTCCGGCAGCCCAAAGCTGTGCTGACTTCTCCTCACCTCCCCATCCCTGCAAAACCACCTAGCTTTTTGCTGGGAGAGACCCCTCCATGTTGTGGGGAGTCCCACAGCCATGGGTATCACACCCCCAATGCCCCCAGACCCTTCCCATTGTAAGCACTGACCTCTCCAAGCAGAGAGGCGACTTGCTGCTCACCGCTCCACCAAGCTTGCTGGGAGTGCCGCTACTGCTCTCTGCCTTGATGTCCTCCTCCCCACATGCTTACTGGAATTTATATTGGCTTTTTATTAATTAAGTGCTGCAGCCACATGACTCTGCTAACTACCAGGTAGGTGGGCTTCTCTGGAAACCGGGCTTTGTCTGGAAGGAGAGGCAGCCAGCGGGGCGATGCGCGGGAGGGAGGACTCCTTCTCTGTGCCCCGCATGGCTGCGGGGAGGAACAGATCCCCACTGGCCCCAAACTCCCAAGTTTCTTGGGAGGGATCCCCACTGCCCTTCCAGGTCCCTTCCCTTTCCAGCCATGCCTGAGCAGTGCTGAGGCTGCAGCCTGAGGACATCTAGTTCCCCACTAGAGAAATACCAGGGCTACAGGCTCCTTGCCAAAGACACGCCGAGATCTCTACCAGTTTTCAAAGGGAATGTTGCCCACCCATAGCTCCTGGCAGGCACCCAGCCATAGTCCATAGCCTCCAGAAGTCCTCCAACTCCTGACCACTCGCCATCTGCAGATTCCTCAGGCTCCCATGTGCTAACTGCACCTCTCATTCATGTATCCTTTGGAAAACCCACAGTTGCTCAGAGCCAGGTGTTCTCAGAGGAGCTCCCTTGCGCATCCCAGGCTCGACTCCACTGTGAGAAGGAAGGAACCAGCTGCTCGGTTCTCCCCAGCCCTGATGCTGGCTTTCACAGCCATTGTATGTGGTTCCTTGGGCTTCTCGGTGCAGAGACCTTCAAGGGCCACTCCAAAACCCAAAGGGAGCTGCAGCCAGCCCGATGCAGCCTCAGTCATGGGGCCAGGCACTGGTGGAGATGGCGTCTCTGCAGTCTCTCACTGGCCAGGGCTGCAGCGGACGTGCATTATGGATGCAGCATCCCAGCACACCACGTGCCTGTTCTTGCTTTTTCAACTGAGGGCTTCAAAGCAGGGTTGGCATGTGTACAACAGGCAATTGTGCAAAGGGATATGGACCAGCAGCTCGGGTGCAGCACCCAGCACCCCATCAGGAGAAGGACCCCACCCTGACATGCATGGGCCTTTCACTAGTGGAGAAGAACCAGGAACAGAGGGTCAGCCAAAAGAGGTGGTGGGAGATGCTGCTCATGGAGCCTCCACAGTCCCCTCCTGTACTGACAGCAGCAGATCTGAGAGCTGTTTCCTAGAAACCTCAGTGCCAGAAGCCAGACAGGAATCACCTTCCCATTTAAATCCCCAGATGTACACACAGGGTGGCTAACTGCCCAGACACCCAGCATCCCAGGGGCTTCCAACTCCTCTGCTTCCTCCTCAGCATCTCCCTCCACCAGCCTACAGCCTGCCCACTCCCAGGTCAGCAGCTCAGCTGGGCTCCTTTTGGAAATGCCTGAGTCTTTGGGTGGCTTCAGGCCTGCAAGAAATGGGGGGATAAGACATGAGAGGGGTTCAGTGGGCTGTGATGTACCCAGCAGGGAAGGCTGATGGCCCAGGCTCTGCCCTTGCCAGGCTGCTCCCACACTCTGCACAACCAGGGAGGACCCCCCAGGTCTCCCAGCACGTCTCCAGCAGAGCGTGAGCCACCACTTCTGGTGGCAGTGCCAGCCCTGGGGCTCTTTGCAGGCCCCCCTCTGCCCCCTGCGCACACCCTGTCTTGGCACCACCTGAGGGCCTGGCTGGCTCGGAGGGGACGGGGCATGGGACCGGTGAAGGGCTCGTCTGCCGTGCCCCTTCTCCTCTGGGTGCAGGCATCTGCTGGAAACACTCAGCACCCAGCTGGGTCCCCCATGCACAGCACCCAGTCAGGACCCCCCTGCACAGCACCCAGCAGCCTCCTGCACCCCACATGCCTGGATAAAGACTCATCTTGTGTTAGAGGAGGGTTTGGTAGCCTCCCTCTTTCCATTCCCAGTCCCATTCCCGAAGCCCCATCCAGATCCATTCCTGTGGCAGGAGCTGCTGGCAGCTTGATCCTCCCGGCAGCTCCATCCCCAGCCCCGGGGGGATCGTGTCCCCAGCCTGCTCTGCCCCCGGCCCCCACCTGACACCAGCCCCCGAGCGGGGCCCTCAGCCCAACTCATTAGGGCCTGTTTGCAGCCTGCGAGGCCGCGGGCGAAGGACTTCTGGGAAGGCATTAGCGGTAATGAGGGCGGCCGCGCTGAGAGCTTTTTAATCTGCAGGAGCAACGTCTGCTTTGTGCGCATCCCTACGGCCAGTAACGAGCTAAATGAGGCAGCCGGCCGCTCGCCGGGCCACTTCCAGGAAAAAGAAGGCTCACAGTGGAGGGGAACGGGGGGGCCGCGCCTGCGCCCCCGGCCCCGGCTCGGTGCTCCTTGCGCTCAGCGAGGGTGGGAGCGGGCGATGGAGCGGGTCGGCGGCACGGCAGAGATGCCCGTCAGCAGGCACTCTGGGCAGGAGGGCAGCAGGGCGGGTGCCCGTCCCATGGCGGGACCCTCGGGAGACAAGCCGGGGCAGGGGGCTTTTCCTCTCTTCCTGGAAGCGGCCTGGCAGGCGGGCGGCTCATTTAGCTCGTTACCGGCCCTCGTCACCACTAATGCCAACCCGGTCCCCGCCACCGCAAATGGGCACTAATGAGCCAGGCTGAGGGCCCCTCTCGGGGGCTGCCGTCAGCCGGCGGGGGGGCGGACAGCGCTACCAGGGGCCTCCTCTTCGGAAGGTGCGATGAGCATCGCCCCGGCCTCAGCCCCGGCGGGCGGTGGACGGGGCCCTTTAAGGCGCGAGCCCGGAGCCGCCCTGACGTCAGCGGGGCGGGCGCGCCCGGGCAGCCGCAGCCCCGGCGGCCCCAGCTCCGCCGTCCCGGTGCGTGGGGCTCCGCCGGGACGCAGCCCGGGGGGCCTCGGGGTGCTGCGGGATCCCGGGGAGCGCGGGGTGGGGGGTACGGGGTGTGCAGGGTGCTGGGGGTGGGCTATCGGGGTGCCCGGGCTGGGGGGGCTGGGGTGATGGGGGCCTGGAGGTGGGGCATGGGGGTGTCCAGGGTGCTGGGGAGTGGAGGTGAGGGTATTGGGGTGCCCGGAGACCTGGAGGTTGGCGATATGGCGGTGACCAGGGTGATGGGGGTCTGGAGGCGGGAGTATGAGGGTGACCAGGGTGCTGGGGAGTGGAGGTGAGGGTCTTGGGGTCCCCATGGTGCTGGGGTCGTGGGGATCTGGAGGTGGGGTATGGGGGAACCCAGAGTGATGGGGGATTGGAGGTGAGGTATTGGGGTGCCTAAGGTGCTGGGGACCTGGGGGTGAGGGTATTAGGCTACCCAGGGTGCTGGAGACCTGGAAGTAGGGGTATTGGGGTACACAGGGTACTGGGGACCTGGACATGGGGGTGTCGGGTTGCCCTAGGGTGCTGAGAAGTGGTGGTGGGAGTATTTGGATGTCCAGGGTGCTGGGGACTGGAGGTGGGGTCATAGATGGGTGCCCAGGTCCTGGGATGCTGGGGACTGGGAGGTGGGGTGTCGGGGGTGCCCAGGGTGCTGGGGACTCTGATGTGCTGGGGATCCTGGTGTCCACGGTGCTGGGAGACCTGGTATTTGGGGGTGCCCCATCCCCCACACCACATTGCTCAGCAGCTCCCCCATCCCACAGCGCCCAATGCCCGTCCCCGCCTGACGCCGCCACCATGGCCGGGTCGCAGGGCTGCGGCGAGGGGAAGATCGCGGGGCTGTATGACCTGGAGCGCACGCTGGGCAAGGGCCACTTTGCGGTGGTGAAGCTGGCGCGGCACGTCTTCACCGGGCAGCGGGTGGCCGTCAAGGTGATCGACAAGAGCAAGCTGGCAGGGGAGGCAGCGGGGCAGCTCCTGCAAGAGGTGCGCTGCATGAAGCTGGTCCAGCACCCCAACGTGGTGCGCCTCTACGAGGTCATTGACACCCATGCCAAGCTCTACCTCATCCTGGAGCTGGGCGATGGTGGGGACATGTTTGACCACATCATGCGGCACGAGGGCGGGCTGGCCGAGACACGGGCCAAGCACTACTTTGCCCAGATCGTCCACGCCATCTCCTACTGCCACAAGCTCCACGTGGTGCACCGTGACCTCAAGCCCGAGAACGTGGTTTTCTTCCAGGAGCAGGGGGTGGTCAAGCTCACCGACTTCGGCTTCAGCAACCGCTTCCAACCTGGCAAGATGCTCACCACCAGCTGCGGCTCGCTGGCCTACTCGGCACCCGAGATCCTGCTCGGGGATGAGTACGATGCCCCGGCTGTCGGTAAGGGCAGTGGGGCGCAGCCACAGACCTGCCTCCCTTGTGCCCCTTGCCCGGAGCGTGGTCCTGCCTGCCGGGTACCACCTCGCTTTTGGCCCTTAGGCTGGGAGCACCCATGCCCCAGTGGCACTGCTGTTCCCACAGGGAGCAATCCTGTCCCCTTGGGTGCTCGGGTGCCCAGGCCTGCCCTGGCACAGGGTGGTTCTCACTGTGGAGACCATCCCCGCACCCACCGAGATCCCACAGAGCGATGGTTCATGCCAGGGATGGGAAAAAGCACAAGCAGGCTGCAAGCCTGACGTGGCATCCGCCGGGGCTCGGGAGGAGCAGCGCAAGGGTGCAGCCACCGGCAAGCCAGCACTAGCAGTTATTTGAGGGGGGCGATGCCGGAAGGAAACCTGCTGGGGATGCTGCTATTTGGGTGGAGGAGCTCCAAAAGTTTCCTTTGCTCCATCCCCACCCTGAAAACCACTTCCTCTCCGTGGCTCCCAGCGCCGTTCCTCCCCTGGCCAGGGTGCAGGAGGGCTGGGGAGACTGTCCTGTGGTGCAGAGAGCTGGGCTGGGGACACCGAGTGGTTCTGCTGGGACAGAGGAGATGCAAGAGGGAAGCAGGACCTGAGCCAGTGCTGCTGGAATTTGGGGCAGGAGGATTTAGCAAAACAAAACACTAGCGCTTAAAGGAAAAAGCCTAATGTTGGCTCAGGGAAAGGCGGCTCTGGAGTTGAGAATGGGAATAGCTTGTAGAAACCGTAGAAAAATAAGCTGGTGGCTCCGCAAAGAGAAATGAAGGGAGAAAACCAGCGCAGATGAAAAATTTTCAGACGCAGCACTTGACTTAAGAAGCTGAAGGTATTAACAGAGAGCCCTGGGGCGTGCTCAGCATCCTAAAAAAGTGCTTTTGTGGAGAGTAGAGTTTCTGTGCTCGTCAGGAGGAGCGGGTGAAGATGCCGCTGGCTCTGTCCCTGTCCCCAGGGCAGGGCAGCAGTCCCGCTCCAGCTGGTGCCCACGCAGCTGGAAGGCCCAGATCAGTGCTGTGTCCCTGTCGCATGGCTGTGATGTCCCCTCCGGCACAGCCCAGTGCCAGGATGGTCGTGGTGGCGTCTGTTTGGGAACTGGGAAGCTGAGTAATGACATGAAATGGTGCTGTGGGTGGGTGACTGTGGGGGACAGAGCCTGGGGCTGGCTTCCCTGTCCTCACCTCAAAAAGGGGTTAAGATCTCAACTGCTTTGGTGAAGCCCTTTGAGACCTGCTTGGATCTGGGGATGAGGAAGGTCCTTCCCTGCCTCGGTGGGGCTGTGGCCTCCCCATCTGTGGGACGTGGAACATCCATGGGGCAGGACCTGGGAGCATCCCAGTGAGCACTAGTCTCTGCTGGATAGGCACTGGGGCCTGGTGGCATGGCCCCACCTCTCTCCTGGGCCATGGTGGGTGCAACCTGAACTGCTGCTGCTTCTTGCAGACATCTGGAGCCTGGGGGTCATCCTCTACATGCTGGTGTGCGGCCACCCGCCCTTCCAGGAGGCCAATGACAGCGAGACCCTCACCATGATCATGGATTGCCGCTACACCGTCCCCCCGCACGTCTCTGCACAGTGCGCTGAGTAAGCACCTCTCTCTGCCCCAGATCCCCCTGGACCCTGATTCCCTGCCCCCGGGGGTGGATGCCTCATCCCCGGGGGAAGCCTGGGAGCTGGGGTGGGAAAGGGTGGTAAAGCTGCCATCTCTGGGGCTTGCGTGCTGCCGCAGGATTGCAGCGTCGCCCCTTTCCTCCACAGTCTCATCTCCAGGATGCTGCAGCGGGACCCGAAGCAGCGAGCCTCCCTGGAGCAGATCGAGGGCCACGCATGGCTGCAGGGGGTGGACCCGTCCCCTGCCAGCCGCTGCCTGCTGCCCCTCACCTCCCACAAGCGCATGTCCAAGGAGGAGCACGAAATCATCCTCCAGGCCATGATGTGCGGGAACATTGCAGATCGGGACACCATCCAGGAGTGAGTGATGGGGTGGGATGCCGAGGCAGGAGCCCCTGCAAAGGGCTCTAGGGGTCCCTCTGAGCACGTTCCTCACGCGTTGATATGGGTCCCTTGGTCCCACGCAGGGCACTGGAGGCTGACCGCTACAACCACATCACAGCCACATATTTCCTGCTGGCAGAGAGGATGCTGCGGGAGAAGCAGGAGAAGCAGGGCCACCGCCTCAGCCTCGTCTACAACCTGGCCAAGGAGGTACAGAGCAGGTGAGACCTCCTGCTACCCCCTGTCCCACATCTCCCTCATGCCACCCCAGATCCCCAGCACAGGGTCCCGGCCAATTCCTCGTCCCCTTTCTTGCTGCAGCCTTCACCATGCCCGGCTGGGTACCAACACCTCCATCCCTCCCCTTTTTCAGGACCAACTTATCGGACACGTTCGGCCCCATGGGCAGCAGCAGCGGCCTCTTGCCCTTTACAGAGGTGCCAGGTGGCCTCGCCGCAGGGTCCCGGCTGCCTCCCCTGCCCACCGGAGGGGACATCGGCGGCCGGCAGCCCCCGCGGACCCTGCTGAAGGTCCCCGCTGTTGACACCACCATCACCAAGAGCACCCCGGCCCTGCAGCAGATCTGCGAGGAGGAAGAGGAGGAGGAGGAGGAGGAGGAGGAGGGGAGGCCCAGTACCATGGAGAGGAAGAGCAGCTCGCTGAACCAGGAGCAGATGCGAGCCTTCCTGCACGCCCGCCGCCCACCTGGCCGCAGGGAGGTGTGGGGACCGGGGGCCGAGCTGGGGGGCTGGGGTGGGTGCCCGGGCGCGGCCTGGGCCGGGAAGGGAGTGAGTGGGGGCCGGGGTCCCCCAGCGATGCAGGGGGACAGAGCTGAGCCCCCTAGGAGGGAGGAGGACAGAGAGGCTGGGGGCTCCTCGGCAGAGCTCCCCAGGGAAAGGGGAGCCAGCCCATCACCCCGGAGCAGCTCTGCTGGGGTCCCCCAGGTGCTGGGGGCAGAGACGACCCCCACCACCTTCCCAAGCCCCACGGACAAGTCCCCGGGGCAGGGGGCACCCACCAGCCCAGCCCGGTGGCTGGTGGAGAGCTCAGGCCCCGGGGGCACCGAGGGGGGCACGGAGAGCGTGATCAAGCTGGACCCGGGCAAGAGCAAGGGGGGCAGCCTGCGGGACAGGCTCCTGCAGTTCCCGCTCTGTGAGAAAGCCCTGGCCTTCAAAATCCGGCCAGGCTCCAAGGAGAGCCTCCTCTCACTGGGGCAGTTCAACTGCTGCCACGTCATTTAAGTCCCTGGGGTGAGGGTCCAGGAGGGCGACAGCTCCCCTGCCTTTGGTCTGCTTGTGACCCGCAGAGCATGGGGCTGGCGGGGGTCACAGTGCCCCTGCTTTGTCACCTGCGGTGCCCACGCAGCTAGCACCCACCCCCGGCACCCGCTGCGACAGACCCCCTGGGATGGGACTGTCTGGGAGATGAGGTGGGTTTGGGGTCCATCCCCACCCCGGCCAGCCTGTCCCCAAACCCCTGGGGCTGCCGGGGGCAGCTCCACGGCCCCGCTGGGGCTGGATGGACCACAACACATTTTTTAACTACTAGAAATAATTTTTTTAAATAGTCTATTTTAATGTAATTAAATAGAGATTGCTATATTCCCTCCCTGGGACGGCTCCCTCCCCAGCCCTGCAGCATGCACGGCCCCAGGGCCAGGCTGTCTTGCCCACGGCGGCCGTGGGGCAACCATTTGTCTGCCTGCAGCGTGTCACCCCCCCGCCACGCCATCCCCGGGCCCCGGCCGGGGCCAGGCGCAGCCCTGCCTGTGGCTGCGCGTGACTCGAGGCTGTCCCCTGGGCCTCCCCTGCAAATAAGCTTCCTATTTATTATCTCTTTGTTTTCTTGCTGGCAAGAAATGAATGACGACTGAGGCACGGGCCAGAGCTCGGCCCGAGCTGTGTGGCAGGCGCGCAGGAGGGATCGGAGCCGCTGGGAAGCAAAGTTTATCGGGCCAATAAAATAAGCTCGTGGGTTGATGCAGGGTGCCGCGCCTCATTGCAAAAAAACACCACCGTCCTCCCACCCTGCAAAGGCCGGGGCACCAGGGGTGGCTGCCTGGGAGCATCTGCCTGAGCCAAGGTGGGGGGGTGGGGTGGTGGTGGCTGGTTTGGGGGGGCTGTGTGATGGGCACGGGGTGCAGCGGGCACAGGCTTTCCCTGCCCAGGGCTGTTTTAGCACTGCCTGGCTGGCGTGCCCAGCCACCACCGCTACGTCGCCATCCCTGTGGAGGGGGGAAAGCAGCTGCTGCCGCAGCCCCTTTTGGGGAAGAGTGAGGTCTGGGGGAACGTGGGGCGTCTGCAGGTGTTCCTTGAGGCAGACTGGGGGGGTTCAGCCTGCACCTGGCTGGGGCCCAAAATGGAGGTCTGGCGGCGGGGGGGAGGCACAGAGGGGAATAAGGACAAGGATGGGGAACACCCAAAGGTGCAAGGAGCACCCAGGGCATGCCAAAAGGCAGGCAGAGGGTACTGCACGTCCCCAGTGAGGCTCGAGGGTCAACTGCACTCAGCCGCAGGGGTGCCCCGAATAGCTCCCCACCCCCTAATCCTGGGGTGGGGCCACAGGCCACCCCTGAGCCCCCCAGTTCCCCCCCCAGTTCTCTTGTCCAGCCCTGGCTTGCCTTCCCTCCAGCTGTGCTGCGTCCCTCCCTCTTCCATCCATCCTATTTTCTCCCCCGTTCTGTATCTCCCTCCATGCGTACCCCAAATAACACCCTTGCTGGTCCCCATCATCCAGCATGGGATCCCCCTCTCTGCAGTACTGGGTGGCTGGAAGAAGAGACTGCTGCTGTGTGAGTGTCAGATGGGATGGAACCGGCATTGGAAAGATCCCTAGGGAGGTGATGGGGGGGGAAAAGAAGCAGCAGGGGGGTGAGGTGTGCCTTGGGGAGCCTGCAGCCCCCGCGGGACCGCGGCTGCAGGAAGAGGTGCTGCTCGCGGGCTCCTAAAGGATAACGCCTTCGCCTGAACAGGGGCTTGAACCCTGGACCCTCAGATTAAAAGTCTGATGCTCTCCCAGCTGAGCTATCCAGGCTCCTGCCCGCACCTTCGGGGGATGTCCGCGACGGGCACCCGGGACCCCGCTTCCCTGCGGCGCCGGCGGGACAACGCGGGGACTCGCTTCGACCTCGTCCACCCCCGCAGCGCCCCGGGGGGGCCGCCCGCGCACGCCGGGCTCGGCGCCCGGCTTCTGGCCGCGGCCCGGGCCGGCCTCGCCCCGGGGCGCCCATCCCGACGCGGGGCCGGGGCCGGGGCCGGGGCCGGGGCCGGCGCCGGGGCCGCGGCCGTAGGGGTGCGCCCGCGGGGAGGGCGAGCAGGGTGCCGCGGGGGCGGCCGCAAGAGCTCCGCCGCCTCCCCACCGCTCCCCGAGGGAGGCCGGGGGGATGCGGCCGGAGGAGAGGAGCGGCGGCGCGGCGCCCCCCGCTCGACGGCTGTGATCGTATAGTGGTCAGTACTCTGCGTTGTGGCCGCAGCAACCTCGGTTCGAATCCGAGTCACGGCAAGGCTTTTGCCAACGGCCCGGTGCTCGCGAAGGCCGGGCCGAAGGCGCCGGGGAGGCGGCGGTTTGCGAAGACGCCGTGCCCTCGGAGGGGCTCCTGAAGGCCACCCTCCCTTTTCTCTTGCCATCCCTCCCGGTTCCCGCCCACGGGGAACCCACCCTGCCAGCCCAACCCAGCCCAGCTCGGAAGGGGCTGGAGAAGATTAAAGCCACCCCAACTGCTCACGGGGTGGGGGGGGAGCCACACCGACGGACCGCTCCCGTGAAGAGCCTCGTGGGGCCTCTTCGAACACTTCGTGTGAGCTACTTGGCTTCATTAAGAGCAACCGGTGAGGGCGTCTACCCTCCCTGCTGATGGGACCGATTAATTAGCCGGGGGAACGGAGGGACGACCGCGTGCCTCCGGAAAGCCCGAGAAGGGAGATCGGAGCGTGGCACATAGGGTTGGTTAGTGGGGTGTTGACTGAATAAGGCCATAAGCTTAATTATCCTGATTAATTAGAGCCTGCTCCTTTTAACCCACGTCTGGTGGCGTGACCCCGCCGGTGCACCAAGACAGGGCCCCACCGCAGCCACCGAGGCACCGCAGCCCCCTGAGGTGCACCAGGACCTGGGGGGCGTGGGGACACCTGGCCCTCGGGGAAAAGCCCCCCGCGGGCCCAGGGTGGAGCAGGGGCCGGGGGGGGGGGGGGCAGGGAGAGGCCCGATGAGGCCGCCGGACCCCACAAAGTGGGGCTGTGAGCCCCCCAAACCCCTCAGAGAGGCCCCCCCAGACCGGCACACAGAGACCCCCGGGTCCCTCAGAGGGGGCTGCAGGGCCCCCGTCGTGCCCCCTCTCCCCCCCCCCCGCCGCTCTGCCTGGCCCTCGGCGGCCGCCGTCAGCGCGGCCGGCGGGGGAGAGGGGTGGAGCTCCCCACCTACCCGGAAGAGAACCCACGTGGTGGAGGACCACGTGTTCGCAGCGCCATGGCGTCGGCGCCCAAGAGGCCCAAGGTACTGGCGGGCGGGGGAGGAGTGGGGTTCCGCTCCGGGGGGCTCTGCCGGCAGCGCGCCCGGCCCGTCCCCCCCCCGTGTGCCTAGTGCGGCCGGGGGGGCTGGGGAGAGCTGACCCCGGCCCTCGGGGGGGGGGGGGGGGGGGCGTCCGGGCGCGGCCCCGGCGCTTTCCTCGTCCGCTCCTTGCTGGAGCGAGTCTCCCGCCGCGTTCTCACCCGCAGGCAGCGGCCGGGAGCAGCGGCCGGGGACAGGGCAGCGCCGACCCCCTCTCCGCCTTCCTGGCGTGGTGCGGGCGGGCCGGGGTGAAGCTCAACCCGAAGGTGAGGCAGCGCCGGCCGTGGCCCTCCACCCCCCACCTCCTTTTCCTTCCTCCCTCCCCGCTTCTTCACCGCTCCCCTCTCGCCCAAGGTCCGTCTGAGCAGGGAGGGGGCGGTGGCAGGATACGGCATGTTGGCGGCCGAGGAGCTGGAGGCCGGAGAGGTCCTCGTCAGCGTCCCTCGCTCGGCCCTGCTCTCCCAGCACACCAGCCCCATCCGCGCCCTCCTGCAGGACGGTGAGCTGTGCTCGGGCAGACAACCTTCCTTCGCAGGTGGAAGGAATAACGGGCGGGGGGGATGAAGGTTGGTGCAGGGTGCCCGACCAGGGGGGTGTAGGGGTGTTAGGCAGCGGCCAGGAAAGGGGGGGGTCTGGGCACCCCAGTGGTGCCTGCGGGAGCCTGGAGCCGTGGGAGGCAGGGAGAAAAGCCGGTTAACAGCAGTACTGGGGGTGCTGAGTGACAGCCACGCCCTTGGTGATGCTTTCCTCAAGGCCTAGGACCAGACACCGCTAGGGAAAAGCACAGTTCCATTCTCACTGAAGACACCCAGAGCCTTAGGCTGAGGGGGAGGCGGTGTGTGGGTAGCAGGGTGTCTGGCTTAGCCATGGCTCCAGAGCAGCAGCAGCTTCTGGTTCTGCTAGAGATCTGACAGAGTAAAAGGGAAACCCATGACCACAGGCTGAGGGTTGTAGGACCAAGCTTTGCTTCTTAGAAGACTTGTTCTCAGACGAAAAGGACCAAAACCTCAGCTCAACTTACTTTTTCTCCATCATCCCCGCTTCCTTAGCCCAGGAGTCCCTGCAGAGCCAGTCCGGTTGGGTGCCGCTGCTGCTGGCCCTGCTATACGAGTACACAGCCAGCAACTCCCAGTGGCAGCCTTACTTCTCCCTCTGGCAGGACTTCAGGAGCCTGGATCACCCCATGTTCTGGTAAGGTAAAACCAAGCAGGGCTGTAGGGTGGCCCAATGTGACAGCTAAAGGCAGGTGCAGCCCAGGGGCTGCTGACCAGGAGTTTTGGGGATGGATGTGGTCCTACCAGATGACTCCATCCCTCTGTTCTAGCCCTCTGCTGTCAATGGCTGTAGCCTGAGAGCCCCTCTCAGCCACTACCTGGGGTTGGAGCTAATTACAGGCATAACCAGAAAACAGGATTCTGAGATTGTGAAGGAGGAAGGAGTTGACAGACCCTTCTGCCTAGGGCAGATGGAGATAAACCTGCTTGTTTTTTATTTTGTTTTTCCTTTCAACAGGCCTGAAGAAGAACGAACAAGGCTCCTGCAAGGCACGGGCATCCCAGAAGCTGTGGACAAGGACCTGGCTAACATCCACCTGGAGTACAGCTCCATCATCCTGCCTTTCATGGAGTCCCACCCCAACATCTTTGACCCCAAACTGCACACACTGGAGTTGTACAAGCAGCTGGTGGCATTTGTCATGGCCTACAGGTGAGAACTGAGGGCTCTGCTCCAACCAGGAGCAAGGACAAGCAGTAGGATCACAGAAAAGATCATAGGCTGTGTTACATACTTGTGTGACTGCAACCTTTTAAGTAAGTATAAGGTGAAGCTTGCTCTATGCTGCAAGGTGTACAACTGGCTTGTCTTAATCTCCCTTGTCTTAGCTTTCAGGAACCTTTGGAGGAGGAAGATGAAGATGAGAAGGGGCCCAATCCTCCCATGATGGTGCCTGTAGCAGATATTTTGAACCATGTGGCCAACCACAACGCCAACCTAGAATATGCTCCCGTGAGTGCAAAGCCACTGCGCCAGGCATCATCACAGTCTGCTTTCCTCTTCGCTTGCAAGGCCTTTGGGAGTGGTGGCACAGCAAGGCCATCTCTCTGAACGCAGAGCAGCACTGCTCACCTGCCAGGGCAGCAAGCGAGTCTGGCCTGGATTTCACTACAAAGCTATTTTGCTCAACACACTTCCCCACTGCATGCTTCGCTTTAGCTAGGAAGAGCTTGGGGTCACCTAAGTTTCTGAGAGCTGTAGGATCACCACAGCTCTGAGAGCCTCTTCTCTCCCTGCTTGCAGCAATGTTTACAAATGGTTACCACACAGCCTATTGGCAAAGGACAAGAGATCTTCAACACGTATGGGCAGATGGCCAACTGGCAGCTCCTACACATGTACGGCTTTGCGGAGCCATACCCTGGCAACACCAACGACACAGCCGACATCCAGATGGTGACAGTACGCAAAGCAGCACTGCAGCGTGAGTGGCACCCATAGCCACTTTGGGAAAGGATGGGGCAGGGATCTCTGTTAGTGATGTAATGAAACAGGGATAAAGGATGACATGAAAAATAAGCCTGTTCCACAGCATTTCAGGTGCTGGGGCTATGCCTTAGTTTTCTGCCTCCTGTTTCCCCTTCTCCATTCACCCCCCCCCTCCACTGCAACCCAAGTTGGGTTTGCAGCTCTGCTGTCTTGAAAACAGGTGCCAAAAGCGAAGCACAGCAGCAGCTGGTCTCAGAGCAGTGGGACTTCTTGTGCCAGCTGGAGATGGTGGGGGAGGAAGGTGCCTTTGTGCTTGGCTGGGACGAGGTGCTGACAGAAGAAGAGCTGTCCATGACCCTGAAGGTAAGCACTGCCAAGCAGTGGAAGACCTACACAAGGAAGAGCACAGACTAAGTGTACCACAGCTGGGCAAATCAGCATGCAAAATGGTTCAGTGAAGGGGGACAAGTACATAAAGACATTTTGCTACTAACCCTCCTGCATGAAAAGTGGTAGGGGGTGTGGTTGCCCATCTCCCAGGCTACAGGTACTGTTACATCATCTTCCTTTCCTGAACTAGCCACCCACATGTGCTTACATACCAGTCTTGAATGGCTCCATGGGTACTGCTGTTCTAGAGAGCTGTTGCACCTTTGTAGGTAGCAGCTGATATGTCCTTTAAGACTCTTCCCAACAGCTGGGTTTGCTGTTTGAGTGTTCTTCTAACCCACAAGTTACTTGTGATTAGTTATCTAAGCCAGTTTTACTCCCTGACCTTTAGCACAGCTGAGGAACAATTCACCTGCTCCATGTGGCTCTAAAACCACAGTTCTGTGGAGAAGAAAGCCTGATATACTCATGCTGCTGGGTGACTTGTTTCTTTGCCTGGGTCACTACAGGTGCTGTGCATGTCCGAAGAAGAATTCAAAGAGTATAAGGAACAAGATGGCTGGGAAGATGACAGTGAGGAAGAAGAAAACTCTACCCTTTCGAACGAGGCTCTCTCCAAACTCAAAACCCCTTGTAAGAAGCTCCTTTACGACAGTGTGCTGCTGACCCTGGAGTCCTACAGGTCAGACTTGAAAGCAGAGCAGGACTTGCTAAATAACAAGGAGGCTTATGAGAAACTGAGTCGAAGGGAGCAGCAAGCTTTGCATGTGCGCTATGGACAGAAAAGGATCTTGCATCAGCTGCTAGAGCTGGTACGCTAGAAACCTCGCTGCCCTTGGAAGTGAACTGCCTGGAACTGTGCGCAGGAGGGGAAAGTCAGCCTTTGGCCATCTCTTCTGCAGCAGCAAGAACAGATGGTAAGATTGAAGGCCCACTTGTCCCTCATATGACGTGGCTTTTTAGCTACCTCTACATAAACAAAGTATCCTCCACACCACAGAAATGGTTTTGGGTGGCCTTATCTTACAATGGGAGCTCTGGAGCACGATGACCACCTTTCTTCTAGAGGACTTAAGAAAGCCCAGACCTCCTAATGGCTGTTTTAGGAAGGCAGACAGACACTGTCAGAACAGCAGGTGGGTTCCCTCATTGAGCAACAGAAATTTAAGGCAAGAACTGCTCCCTGTCCAGATGAAGAGGGCAGAAATCCAGCTAGTAGCTCTTACCTTACAGAGGTTCAGAGTAAACATCCAGCAGGTGGGCATGCTGACAACACTAAACTCTTCACCTGTACTTAGTTAATACTGAGCATTTTAAAGAGTACAAGCCCATCCATCTGGTTTTCATGTAGGCTCAGTATAGCAAGATGCATTTCCTCTTACCTCTATAAAAGCCACTCCTGTATGGGCTTGAGACTAAAGGAGCACTGTCACAGTTCTGCAGCTGCTGTAGGCTAAGCATTTGATACACACCCTCCAGTTGATGATACAGTTCTTCCCTGAACTCAGGCATCGCTCTGCATCATGTTTAGCTATATATTAGTATTTTTCCCTCAGCAGTTTTTGCATGACAAAACACTGGAAGTTTGCAGGCCAAGCTACATATAATAAAGACAATGTTGCTTACCCAGCCAACACTGTCTACTTCAACAGGGTGCAAAGCCCCATCTAAGAGGAGGGATCTTTGCTGGTGCTGCGGTTAGAAGTATTGCAAACAAGCAAAATGCAGACTGTACTCATGTAGATAAAGGTCAGCTACAGCCCTACCTGCACTGCTGGGGGCCAGGGTGGTTTAACAGTACCTAGGGTAGCTTTTTTAAATTCCCTTTTTACAGTGGTGTAACGCAGTGGCTGTTCAGAGTCCAGTATGCCATCCTGGTGCTTCTCTCCCTACAGCAGACTAGATTTCAAACTAGGCACACGGTGGTTCAAGAGGTTAGTCTTCATTTCTTAAACATGAAGTGTGTTACACCCAGGGCCTCTGCTGGCAAGGACACTGGTAATCCTTGGGGAGCTGACACCAGTACCATTTACTTTGACAGCTGCAGGTTCCTTACCTGCCAAGAGAGGATATGAAGTGCAGTGGCCTTCATCCTACCAGCCCAACTTGTGTTACTGGGATCTTGGCTGAGCCCTGTCTGCCTTCTACCTGCTCTTTACACGCTCTTTACACCAGCCTACCAGTTCTTAAAGCCTAAAGGGAACCAGCCATGTACAGCAGCATTAGTACAGAACCAGAGAGACCTTTGAGTCATTAGGACAAGTCAGTAAGCTCAGCCTATGGTTTGCTAGTTGAACAGCAGAAAAAAGTCCCATGGTATCTAGACTAGATAAAGAAAAACTGGTTGCTGGGATTTCTCTGTATCCTAACCCAATACAAGAGAAAGAGTAAGCTAGAGTTGCAATACCAGAACAAAAAAATTCCAGCTTCAGAAGGCTCGGTTTCAGCACAACTGCTGACCTGCTGAAGAAATGCCAGGGAACTGTACGAACTGGCAAGAGACTACACCTTGACACACAGGTGACTGAAAAACACTGCCTAGAAACAGGTCACAGATAGAGAATTCCCTTTGAGCTGCAGTCCACTGGCACAGTTGGTCCCCTGGACCTAGTTTTTGCTCCGTGCAGCAAAAGCACAGCCAGGTACACAGTCCCTTAAGCCTAAGCAGGAAATCCTGACCTCTCCACCCAAACAGCAGTCAACTAGCTTTAACAACCTAGTGATATTATCGCACAAGACATTAGAAAGGAAGCTGATCTGCTGTCTGTGCTGCATATCCCTCCACTGCAAGCAGTGTCCTTTCTAGCACAACTTTGTCAGAGACAAACTCTGCTCATGAACTTGCAACTAAGGTATTTCTGTCTGTGCAGAACTGTCCTTTCCTAGGCGTAACAATACTCCCCTCTGACCTCACACTAGGAAACAAACCCAGTTGCTTTCAATAAGCAGTGCCCAAAACACACTGGAAAATTGCACTTTTTGGATGGGTGGAAACAGACTTTGGAAGACATCACTGGGCCAGGCAGGGTAGAACTGGAGAGAATAAGCACAGTGGCACGTGCTGCATGTCATGACTTTAATGTGTAACTACAGTATGCATACATACAAGAAGTGGGAGAACTAAAGCCCAAGAACTAGAAAGGCTACAAAATACAACACATGGACCAATACTTTACAAAACATTCAAAATCCTTACAAAATGGGCTGTATTGGTCCTTTGGGTTTTTGTTTTGTTTTTTTTTTTTTTCTTTTGGTTTTTTTTTTGGTTTTTTTTATAAACTTATACTGTGTGGTCACAGGATGGGGGGGGTGGGAAAAGGTCTAGATTTAACCCCCCACCTTCCAAAATTTACAAGTGTCCAAAAAAAAAAGCTATAGGCCTGGTCTCTGGTTTCTTTACTAAAAACAGCTGACCCTCTCCCAAAGGGCCTGAGGTGTGTCTTTCTCCAACAGAAAGGAGACATTCTGACTGCCACTCCACTTGCTGTCTGTCAGCATTTGATGAGGGTGGGGGAAAAGCAATGCTGAACCTTAACCCCTCCCTCACCCCTCCCATACTCCATAGTATTCCCATATTCCAAACACATCCACCCCCCCCTTTTTTTTGTAAAAGAACTTAGTGATTTAAAGGTCCCCCATCCACATAAAGAAAAATAAGTTACATAATATTATAACTGGCTTTTCAATATTCTTTGGGAGTCTGGGAATGTCAGGACAAGGAGGTCTGCCCCAGACAAGTGCTTGGCATCAGCAGCTGCCCCTTTATTACAAGCTGGACAGGCACCAGTTACCCACCTGCCTCTTACACAATTTGCACAAACCCAAAAGTCCAGACAAATGTTTCTGTTCCTTGTATTTACACTAGTTCAAAATGATATTCACAGCATCTTCTGAATTTTGGCCAAAAGTCAAAAATCTGTTTCAAACTTTGGAACGTGCCCACATAGACTTTCACCCAGGGTCTGTTGCGTCTACCCAATCAAGGGGGCTGGGAAGGTCAGGATGAGCCTTACAGAGTCTTCTGTCAGTTGATGGGACAGGGACCTCCAGGCTGGCACGCTTACAATGCAAGATGCAGCTCATCTAACTGGCACCAGTCCCTTCCATTACTTGCTGGGCCTGCTTCTGCCCCATGCAGCACTGTGCAACTGACTGGAACAACCTGAACAGAGAAGCAAAGCAGCATTAGGTGCATTTATGGCAGCAAACAGTGCTTCCACTATGAAGCACCAAGAACTCAGCCCCTGCTTCAGATACTTTGTTTTATTGATTTTGTAGTTAAGTTACTCACTTTTCGATTTCTGGAGCACAGTGAACAAACTCATGGTTCCAGAACTTAAACGCTGGATTTTTGATCAGCTCAATGAAAGTAATAAGGAGACCCCAAGGATGAGGCCTATTTACAATCAGCCGTTCCAAGAGAACCCTGTAATCCAAAAGTAAAAACAGTTAGACCTCAAAGATCCAAAATACACAAGGAAGGAAAGCAAAAAGCTGAATGCTGGCAAGTTAAATGCCCTCCCTCTCACCTAGTGATCTGCTCCTGGATAGCCTCAGTGTTGGCCTCTGCAAACAGGTACAGCATGGTACAACTGAAGTAGTGGGTATGACTGTTGGGATAGCGCAGCTGGTTGGCAATTGCGTTCAAGAAAAGGTAGCGGCCTACAGAAGAGGAACAGTGAGTACATAAGGTTTCCTTTACATATACACAAAAAGGAATAAAGAAGCAACTAGTATTGCTTAAAGTTAAGGTTTGTGAGCCTGCCTTATGAAAGTACAAGAAACAAAAACTGAAGATAGGAAAAAGCCTTATCAACCCAAGCTGATGGGGCAGTAAGAATTTAATTCTTCAAACTTATTTCTTATTCCCTTGAATACCCTAAACATTTGGTTTTAATATCGCTCCTGTATTCAGAGTTTTTAATATTCAACATAGCATTACTTACTGTGAATTCACTAGCAGCTACATGAAATGATCTTCTATACTTCTCATAGCTCAAACAGATAATCAGCTGTTAAATTTGACATCGCATGAACTAGAAGTGTTTCCAGCTCACCTTCAGTGTCCAGGTCTACTGCCAAATTCTGGAAGATGTCCATGTGAGCTGAGTGGGTAATGGTGCTCATAGAGGGTGTGCTGCCTTTGTTGTGAATGTGCGCAATAGCTTGAGTACCTACGTAGAGCACCAGTGCATTAATCAGCTGGATGTTGTAGCGGTTGCCAGGTTCATTTGATACCTAAAAGCAAAGATATGAAAAGCATTAACATTTTATGTTCCTTCAGTAATCGAAGGTACAGCATGTACAACAACAGCATCCAAGTATCTTGATTATACAGAAGACGACACACTCAGACATCCGCAAATTCAATTTGGCATTTACCCTTTTATAATATAGCAGTTATATATATATACACACACACAGACACATATTCAAAAGCATCAACAAAATATTGAGACACCCAACAGATAATTTTTGTACTCCCTGCCTAAAAGAAAAAAAAATCAGCTAAGGACAATCTGAATTGACCAGCAGTGCCAGAGGCTGGCTGAAATGCACACCACCTCTGTAAATGCTTCAGTCAGCAATTTTCTGAGAAAGTCCAACTTCAGTCTTGAAGTCTGTTGCAAGCCAAGCCTTGTGATGTATGAAGTGTGGTTGGCTAACAAGTCTGAACTGGGCTTTACCTAATTTGCCTTTTTTAACATGCAGATCCATAGATTTCTATAACAATGAATCCATTTGGAGTCAAAGTTTAATCAGATTCTAAAAAAAAGTTCAATAAACCCCACTGACTCTCAGACAATGCCTGAGTAAACAGTGCTTGAGTTGTGTGATGGAAGCCACAAGACTCTTCATCACCCAGTGGTCCAGGACAAAAAAAAGGAGGCTTGATGCAATCGGCTCTTGACTACATTCTTCGCTAAAGATTTGCAAGGTTGAGCACATGGAAGCAGAAGAGTCAAAGTTTTAGACAAGGACAACCTTGCATTTTCACTATAAGCATTTGGCAGTTCATGTAGATAAAACCAACTGCTTTTAAATTAGATCATTTTAGGGTCATTGAAGTCAACATTCCTTAAGTTCCACCTGGCTGAAACTACTTAACACACACTTAAAACATCCTGCTAGGGAGTGGGAGAAGAATTATTCAGGGAAGTGTGCATTTTCACAGGCTTTTCTACTGCCTGGAACACAAGCTTGCTACACACCAACAAAATTCCTGCAAGAAAGGAGGCTGACTCAGCCAGCAAGATCATTTGTCCCACACTATTTGAGTTCAGGATCCTCAGAAACCAGCAACTCACCTGTAGGTTGCTGCGCAAGTCAGACAAAAAAGTGACCGGAGAACGGGTTTTGAGATAGGAATCCAAGTCTTTCTTGAACTGAGGTGGCATCACTCCAGTGAAATTTGTGAGTATTCGTGGGGCAATATTAATCTCACTTAACATGTCCACCTGTTGAGAGAAAACCCAGTCAGCTAAACCATAAGCAATCTCTCTAAAGGAACAAATTGCAAAAGTAGATCTGTAAGTGATATTACATCAACTACTGCTGTTGATCACTTTCTCCTACCAGCAAGGAAAAAGAACACTAGACTTTTGCAGATTTCAGAAGAAACTTGGTCTCTAATGTGCAAATTCATTAAATGACTGTCTCAAAGAATTGAGAGCAGAAGATAAAAGAATTCAAGGGCAAAGGCCATAGGGGAATTCAGTCACTGCCTTTGAAGTCTCCCTATCTACACTCAAGCCAATTTGGTAGTTTAAAAAAGTACAAACATCCACAAGTCAAGAACAGCCTTCTTCAGTCTCAAGAAGTACTAACTGAATGAGTATTGCCGCTTCACTCCCATTACCCTGCACAGCTCAGGCAAGGAAGAACAATAGGACAATGCTTTAGTGGTGTGAGAAAGTTTGCTTCTAATCGTTCCATCATTAGGAGACTGGCATGTGCCCAAAGACTTAGAGAACATCAACACTTGTCAAAGTCTCTCCCCATTATGCAAGAGGCTTACTTCAGTGGTTTATCTCATAATTTTCAAGAGAAGATAGCATCCGTGTTTCTCATCAAAAAGTATTTACAATCCCATAGTGCTCAGACACCTGCTCTTCAACAATTAGTTAAATGAACTCCAGTCACCATGCATCCTGTGGAGCACAAGCTATGCAATTCAGCATGAGCTGAAAAAACCAAGACACAAACTGTTGGCTGAACTTTCTAACAGCAAAGCCACAAAGACTACTTAAGTAGTCTGTTTCTCAGTGACAAATGAGACAGTACAATGATAAAAACACCGTTGCTCCAACACCATGTGCTAGTCAGATCTAGGGACACCATCAAGTCAGGGTCCCCTTGGAAAAAGGAAAGCCCTCTGGTTTTCCATGCAAAAGCTAGGTTCTCAATGCAGTTCTCATGTAACACAAGTCTCAAGAGCCTGTCCTTTCAGGTTGAACCTGCACAGACCTTGCAAGGAAGCCAAGTATCTACAGGTACCAATGAAGCCTTGCAAGCAAGCCAAGTATCTATGGGTGCCAAAAATGTTGTTCTGCTAGCTGCTGACTATGTCACTTAAGTTTCAAATTACCTGTTAACTTTTGAATGGTTGCATTAATTCAAGTATCAGTTAAACTGTTCCCCAAATTCCACAGTCTCCACCAAGAAAACTGGATAAAGAGTATTTGGAGCATTAAAGCTTCCAATTATCAAACTCCTGAAAGTAAGTCCTACCTTTAGATTGGGGGTGAAAGGGTCTGGAAGCCTCATGTTCCGTGGGAAGGCACTCAGGATCAGATTCCTTAGCTGAATACAGTTAGGTGGGATCACATCACAGAACCCATAGTGGTAGTCACAAAGAAATTCTGGGAAATCGTGCAACAAGACCAGCAACACACGCAGAGTGCCCTGTAACATAAAACACAATGTAGAAGAGGTGTGTAACTGTTGAAACTGCCCAAGAGCTTGCAGAGCCACACTTCTGTGTCATGTGGTTAACATTAACAGGAAGAAATTAATCTAGGAAGGTAGCCTGTTTCTGTCCCACACCAGATTTGCATTTAACTCTAAGATATAAGTTATAAAAGAAAAGAACAGTAAATCTTATTTTGCTACCAGAACACCTCTACTTTCAGACAAATTTGGTTGGGAGTAGCTGAGATTTTTTTACCTTGTAAAGAATTTGCATAGGTTTGGTGAGTTCCACATTTCTAAGGAAAGGAGCCAAGTACTTGAAAAGATCTATCAATAACTGGGCATACATAGGCCAACCCTGTCAAGAAAAAAAACAGCAGGTGGAAAACATGCAATGAAGAGCAGTTACCTTAATTTCAAAACAGTAATTAGATTGGTCTTCACATAAACCTGGATCAAAGTTATGTCCTCCTGCTAGCTCTAGCAGTGAGTGGAGCACAGCTCATTTCAAGGGCTTTAGCCACACATCATCTGCTATGGGTGTTTCTGGAGCACTCAACATGCCATACTGAGTTGACAGTATTCGGTCTAGACTACAGCTCTTCCAGATTTTGACAAAGGCATGTTTATTAAATTCAATTCACCCTGTATTCTATAGTTTATTGACACAAAGACTCTCCTCCATGCAGTTAGATTACCATGAATATGGAAGACAACAGAAACAGGACAGCCATGCTACTAGTGCACTTCAAGAGATGTGAAACAGCACCACACCAGATAAGCATCCGTGTGAGCTTTTTAATTCAGAAGAGATAAACTGCAGCCACACCTTCTGCTGTGGTGTATGTGCCAGCATTCTTGCAATAAAAATCCGATGGGAGATCAGTTCCAGCCAGGCATAAACAAAACCTGGAGCTTTTGTAGGCCTCAGGATGTGAAATGTGTTACTGAAAGAAAAGTTAGAGCAGGTTAAAAGTGCACAGCAATAAGATTGCTTTTCATAACATTGAGGGAAAACATACACAGCCCTAAAAGCAAGGCATTTTAGCATCTTGGGTTTTACCAGTCATCTTCCTTAAAACAAGCAAGTGGACAGTCTATAGAACCAGTTATTCTGAATGTGATTAAGCCACCACAAAGGAACAGTCAGATAGGCTTCAGACAAAAAATCTTGATCCTACCAGGAAAGGATGAGGATTGTGGCCAATCTCAAATACATACCAGAAAGCTGTGAGTGTCTGGAAGTTGATGGTCTCCAGCACATGCTCAGGAGCATTTAATTCCAACAGCAACATGATGAAAATGCGATGGTAAGGAAGTTGCTGAAACTCACTCTGCCGAACATCATGGTCTTGCAGAAGAACTCCCACCACAATACCAAGAACCTAAAGAGATCAAGACATTTCAGTGGTGACAGCAAGAATTACTTTGCAAGTCAGCCTATAAATAATACTTTAACCGTTAGCAAAAGAAAAAAAAAGGAAAAAAATTGGGAGATTCTAACAAGAACCAAAAATCCTAGTTATTGGAAGCATTATGTAAATTAATATTATAATCTCTATCAGCAACTCCCAACCACTATACTTTGCTCTCCCTGTCCCATGGATCATCGTCACAATGACTCACTGCACAGCACTGGAAGGTCTTAACTACCTAAGACCATCTAGCCATAAACCAAGTAGTGTAAGAGTATAGGCAAGGCCCTCATAAAAATCAAGGGAGACACCCCAGAATCACCAACCTTAAACCACACTTTCTAATACCTCAGAACAACAGTAGTTGACTTTTTCAAGGCACAAAGGTGAGTTTCAGCTTTGATTGATATGAAATTTTTGTGCACAAGAAAGCCACTTGGCATCCTGATGCTCCACTCGACAGTTTATCATTTCAGTGACCAACCCATCAAAGTCCTCATCTGATACTTCAGCAGTAGCCTGCATTAAGGTCTACATTTCACGTTTATCAGCAAAGGTACACCTGATTATGCACTTTAAATGCAACGAGTACAAAAAGCACTCCCAACCTTATTCAGGAGGTTGATCTTTGTAACTGTGTTGGTTGCCTCCCCAGAGTGCTTCACTAGCAGCGCAATAAGTCGCACAAAGGCATCCAGATTGTGGTAGCACTTGGCTCGAATCATGGTGGGGTTGGCAGCAGGGTTATGCTGTTGCTCAGCCTGAGCACGATAGCTGATTTCAACACACATTTCGGTGCAAAGACGGAAAAAGCGGGTGATCAGGTCATCTGTTTTCAGGATTCCTTGCTGGTGCATCTATCCGGGAAAGGAAAAAACCTCAGCACCATAACCACAGAAAGTTTGTTTTACAACTTACTTCAACACACACTTTACAAAGCACCCACCTTGCCTGGCTCAATTTTTACCACACTCTCAAGAGATGGGTTGCAAGCTCTCTCTGCTAGTCTTCCCCAAGATGAGTATTTTCAAGGCAACTTGAGGGTGGCAGCGCAATTTTAGCAAAGACTTTTACTCCCAAATAGACTTTTTGATCCCAATT
Source organism: Haliaeetus albicilla (assembly GCF_947461875.1). Lineage (NCBI taxonomy): Eukaryota > Metazoa > Chordata > Aves > Accipitriformes > Accipitridae > Haliaeetus > Haliaeetus albicilla. The sequence goes on along the minus strand of NC_091492.1, from coordinate 22,325,053 downwards.
CTTCTCAGCCATCAGCATAGCTGAGGAGCCTGTTTCACTATCAGTTCTGCCACCAACACTCAACCTTGCATGAAGGACAGCAAGAGGTGGCAGCAGTTCAGTCTGTCAGGCATTCAGGAGCCCACACAGGGGCGTACAAGCTCCGGGAAGGGCAAACTTCAGCTACTAGTTCAGGAACCATCACTACTTTGCAGCAACATTCTGTGAAGCAAACTGCATTTGCAGAGTGAATTTTCCTTACAGGAACATTACATGCAGACAAAGACTGGGTGGGCTTTTTTGTTTGTTTTGCAGTGGAGTGTGTTTTTAAAAACATACACATTAAAAAAAGAGATCTCCTTTTTTTTCTTACCCACAGCATTAAAGCCATCAAAATGAAACAAATTACACTGCAGAAAACCTCTGGGTTTTGAATAAAGCATCTTACTTCTAAACTCCTACTGCACAGACATGAAGCTATATATACAGCTAACTCTTGAAGAACTTCTAGTATTTCTGGAGAAACTTTTTTTAAAAGGAATTCAGGTATCTGCCTTCAAAGTTCTATGCTCCTTCTCCTAAAGACTAGTGGAAAGGAAGCAACACTAATTTAAAGCAGCCAAAATTATGGTCATTTAAATTCAGTAATAAAACCTTGTTTAATGCAGTTATTACAAAATGACTCCTTTGAAACCCATAGCTAAAGCCTGTAAGGAAAAAATTATGTATAAACACTGCACTTCAATATATTTCAATTGCTATTTCAAATCCGATCAAATAGGTACAAAAGCTAAACAAGTGTGGTAAGAGTGAAGCAGGACAAAAGTGCATTGACTATTATGAGTATACTATACTGAAGTAAGCTTTATAAGCATACTTTAAGGTATAAAAAGGAGTAAGGTCACATGAAGAGGTAATTTTTTTTTTTAAATAGGGTTTAATACAGGACCCATTAAAAACATTCAAAAAAGATGCTATGCAGTAGAAGTCAGACCAACAGAAAGCTGGCTAAAAGCCATCACACAAGGACACTAAAATCACATGAAAAAAATCACTGCATCAGTCAAGATCTTCATGCATACTTTGTAGCTTGAACTTCTTTTCATTAGTAGCTGCAAAATCTGTAGCATTTCTGTCATTAACATGGAAACTTACATAATACAAACAGACTAAGTCAGGGGCTTCCTTGCAGCTGCAGTCAAGGAGCTGCCAGGAACGCAGTTTTAGGGAGATGACTGCATATATATATATGTATATGAAGTTTGTTACCACACATGTTGGGCTACTGAGGGCATCTCCCTTCTCAGTCACACCTGAAAGGCAGACATGTGCTGTTCATCACACCTGTTAAGGTGCCCTGGAGTGAAATATTGGGAGGCTGTTTAAACTTAGGCACCACTTCAGCTAATGAAGTTTCAAGTTTTTCCTCAACTCTAATGATTCCAGTTAGAAAAAGGATTCCCTTGTTCACACAGACTGAAGCAATTCACCTGCATCTCATATCTATTAGCAATTTCCTTCCATAGGCTGTCAGAGCTTTTACTGTTACCCATAAGAAGCAACACCAGTCAAGCTTCATTACACAGAGCATGTCAGAACTATTCCCAACAGCTATCTCAGCTATAGTTCTTTTCCCACCAGACTTATCCCAAACCTCATGGTCTGAACTGACAACTTATTGCTATAGTATCTGAAGAACATGATTTGTTGAAGAGTAGGGGTTTCTACAGAACTTTACCATGAAAAACAGACAAAATTTTGATAGTCAACTGCCACACACCTGAAAGTTTCAAAAGGATGCCTAACACGGTTATAATACTGCTTTAAAATGGAGAGCATCACACCCTACTTATGTTGAATAAAAAGCACCTTTCTTTCCAAAAGCTCTACCTGTCCAACAAACGCAGAGAATGCTTTGGTACTGTCACGGCCTGCTGCAGCTGAATGGTAGAGGTTCACCCACTCCCTTAGCAGGTACTCTGCCTTCTCCCTCAGACCTGGTGGATCATCATACTCAGAGGCCTGGGAAATTCCTGAATGCATCATGAAATTGGGACCTCCGTGAGCACGGTCAATCATTGCTTCATAGTTTGATCGGACCACTTCCATCAGCTGAGGTAATCTAATGCAACAGACCAGAGCAAGAGCCAAGTTAGAATTTCTCCTCCCTCAGAAGGTGTAGGAACTGGAAGCTCAGTCAAATGTAGTTGAAAGCAAGCAAATTATTTCTTATACTAAATCTTCATATCTCCCAGTCGTCAATGAAACAGCAGAAATAAGTCATGAAAGCAGATACTTCTATGATGAAAGAAGGAACACTGAAGTCATACAAGCTTTGAAGTTCCACTCCAAGTCACACAGCAGTGTGCTGCAGCAAAGCACCAGTAGAAATAACTTCACTTTTGCAGACTTTGGAAGCCCTAAAATGCTCCAAAATAGGGAGATGCCAGTGCTAAACAGCCTGACTGGGGCACTAAATTTGGCTGCAGTGAAAATCAAGTCTTACAGCAAAGACAGTCTACCAACACTAACTGCAGACAAAAGGACTTTTGTTTTGGGACCTCCCACTAGCAGTTGTGCTAGTAGTGGCAGCCACTGCCACCACCACTAGCCAGCTGCTGGTTGCTCTCACAGCAGTCCAGAGTTCTCCAAGCTCCAACCCATGTCTTCCTCAAACGCAGCAGCAATGCTTCCACCTTAGTAACAGGAGGCCTGCAAGTCCCACAGGTATTTCCAGATGCTGTGGCAACACTTGCTGCCCAATCAGCTGCTGGTGGATACACAAGCCATGTGAGATAGTGGACGACTGCTTTGTAGACTCTAAACAAAATTGTCTAAAAAAACCAGAAAGAGTGGTCTAATTTGATGAATTGCTTGTGATTAAACAAATTAACACCTAGACATTTAAGATTAAAGCAGGTAAGAATATTGCCTAAATTTGCGATAAAGCAAGAATTCAAGCAAGTTTCTCACAGTACCATGGTATTTTGGAGCACAGTGCATAGAAAGATTTTCCTGCTCAAGCATTCAGTTTGATGTGATGCTGCAGCTGCCTCTATTTTGACATAAAGTCAGCACGATTACAAAAGTGACAGTTTAAACTAACATAGGACTGCAGCCCTAGAGAAAGTTTAAAGCCATATGACTGAATGATATGAGACATTGCCTATATAACATTCAAATCATAAGTGAGCACAAGAGAAGTAATACATTGCACAGTATTTCAAATCTCACCCTTCTGGGGCATTTCCTCTGGAATGAGCATTAATCCTCATGAGCGTCTCAATTGTGTGAAACAGATCTGCCTCTGTTACATGGGCGACACTTCTTTCATCCACCAACAGGATCTTTACCAACTGCATGGCAAATGCCACAGCCATGTAGTTCAAGCCATTCTCCATTGACTGTCAATGTAACAAAGGCAATTAAAGTTCAACCACAAATCTTACAGTGGACTGACCGTAACTCTTCTCCTCCAAAAGAGCAGGTTCCCTTTACCTGAGCCAAGTGAAGGTCATACTGCTGCATGTTAACAAGGTGATTGCGGATTAGCAGCTCCACAGCTTCCACATTGTACTTGTACTCATCTCTGCATTCAATCAGGCACCTGAAGAATTGGACAACTTAAAAAGTGTACTTAAACAACACAGTTTAAGCGAAGCAACTCAAATCTAATACTTCAGAAACTGTGCCATTCACTATGATTCATTACTCAGCTCCAAAAGAAGACTCTTCTAAGCATTCTCTAAGGTAATGTCTGACTTCAGAACAGTCATCAGCCTCAAGCATTCATTGCCCTGCACAACTGGTCACAACAGTTCTTCAAGAGCTTCAGTTCATTCAGCATAAGACACCTCCCTTCTGAGGACAAAGCGGCACATCTGCCTAGCTAAAGTACTAGTGCTTCTGCTGCAGGCATATGCCATGTCACATTGTTTGTGACAGCATAGAGACATATAAAATGCGGAAAAAAACCCAGACCATCTCTAATACTTAATTCCATTACAGATTCCCATCATGTTCTAGGATGAAGCAGCATTATCACATCTTTTTGACAAAAAAGCTAGTTATTTTTTGTCTGTCCAAATTGCAGTAATGCAAAATATTAACAGGCAAGTGATTCAGAGTAACACAGTTAACTCCCAAAAGATGATGAAAGCTACATCAATATTCCTATTGTCTCATAACTGACCTAGTAATTTGTTTATTACACCATGGAGATCCATATGCACGGCCGTCCTGCAGAGCCTTCAGCACAAGCAGATGACACTCACGATAACGAAGCAGGAGGTCAGCATCTGCCCCACTAGTGGCATCCAGTAAGCCTTCTACAGCCTAGAATAGATGCAACCTGTTAGCAGAGGAAAAAACAAGTCCTCTTCCAAATTTTCTGCAAATTACATCAGCAAATTATCACCAGAAGACTTGGCAGACATGCATAAACCAATTTAGTCATTGTGCTGACCCCTTGATAAGACTATGTGAGATTTTACCAGCTGTTATGGCATCTATACGTTCACTGTGCACAGCTGTCCTACCACAAACAAGCCTACAGTCCCTTTATGCCCCACTGGCTTTATATAAGCACCAAATAGTATGAAAGACCGCATTAGTTTGTTCTGCAGCTTCTGCAAGTCAATGCCTCCTCCTGAGCAATTCTGCATATGGCTCATGAAAAACTACATGAAAGAAAATTTACAGAACCTGCCAGAGGTCAGCTCTCAGGTTCTTTAGACAAAGAGCTGCACCACTCAGATGCATCTGTGCTAGTCTATAGCAAATGGAAAATGAGTCTTACAAGGGCAGCACAATTTACCTGGTTGAGTCCTAGTCAGGACTAGATCCTTTAGTAGGTACAAGTACGATCAGTCAAGAACAAAGAGCCTCCCTCCAGCTTTCAGTTACTTCTGTTTTGCCACTGTTCTTGGATCCTTATGCAGACAGCTCAGTATCCTTCCACTGTACTCAGGTGGATTTTTCTCCATATCTGTCACTCTGCTCTGCACTACTACACAGGCACTGATGCCAGCTTAGCTTGCAGAGCTCACTGCAACATTCCACCTGTCATAGTCTACTAGTTCTGGCTGGGTTGGAGTTAATTTTCTTCATAGCAGCCCATATGGTGCTGTGCTTTGGATTTGTGCTGAAAGTGTTGACAACACACCAGTGTTTTGCCAATTGCTGAACAGCACTTGCACAGCATCAAGGCTTTCTCTTTCCCACTCTGCCTCCCCCACCAGTGCGTAGGCTGGGGATGGGCAAGAGGTTGGGAAGCAACACAGCCAGGACAGCTGACCCAAACTGAATAAAAAGATATTCCATACCATATGACATCATGTTCAGCAATAAAAGCTCAGGGAAAGGAGGACGAAGAGGGGCATTCATGGTTATGATATTTGCCTTTCCAAACAAATGTTACATGTGCTGAAGCCCTGCTTTCTGAGGAGTGGCTAGACATCTGCCTGCTGATGCAAAGTAGCGATTTTAATCTTTTTGTTTGTGCACACAGCTTTTTCTTTCCCTACTAAACTGTCATAATCTGGATGAACAAGTCATCTTGCCTTGCCTCTATTTTCTCCCTGTCCTGCAGGAGAGCAGAATGAGCAAGCAGCTGGATGGATGCTTGGCCATTGTCCAGGGTCAACCCACCATGCATACTCATTTAACAGTTACTGCAAAATACAATCTCCAAGTGTGCCACTATAAATCCAGTACTATGCTCAACACTATCCACCTTCAAGGGCAATTCAAACATCATCTTAGCCTCCAAATCATCCTGAAATCAAAGACTATTCTGGAGTGCAATAGCTCTCTACTTGCCACATCTGAACAAAACTCCCCTAAGTCCCAGGATTCTGTACTTGCTTCTTTCCACAGCAGCCTGGCCACTGTGTGTACAATACACCAAGTGAACACTAAGGCCCTTGTCCAGTTTTTTTTAATGAATTTCCAAAGACAGCAATTGTTCAGTGTTTTTCACCAAGTTCCACAGGATGCATGAAGATACACAGTCACCAGCAAGATAATCCACAAACCAGATGAGTAATAAACTCCAGGTGAGTTGTTACAGGAGAAGAGTTGTTAACACTCACCTTCTGCAGCAGTCCAAGTGCAGCAATAGCATCACGGGAGTTACGAGCCACCACCACTGCCTCCAAGAGGCTGCGCAATGCTTGAGCTTGAGGATTCATGGCGAGGGTGTGTGGAATGGACTGCAGGTGCTGCTCCAGTTCTGTCATACATTTATCATAGATTTGCGCTACATCATCTGTAGCCCAAGCTTGCTGCTTAAGAGAAGGTGGGAATGAGTGATTTTTGCAAGGATTGTATTTGTGAAACTCAAATACTGATTGGCTCTTCTGCTTCCAAAATTATAGCATCCAGAATTTAGACCTCTACAGTATTGTGGTTAGTTATGCTGGCATTTTAAATACACAAATATGAGCAAATTAGCTGTGGAAATAACTAGCAATTCTAGCAGTCCTTAAAACCAAGTATATATACAAAAATCTGTTCATTATCTCAAAATCCATGCTTGACCTTCCTGAAAAAGTAACCTGAGATTTGAATAAAATGTTTCATTGCTACTAAAACTACATGTAGTAAATCATAACTTGCAGATCTTGTCCCAAGCTGGGTTAAAAACCTCTAAGACTGGATATAAGTTTTATGTTGCCATTAGTTTGACATCAAAACTAATTCATCTTTCAACCACTATTCCCAAGCAATACAAATGCCTGATTCTTACTAGTCTTTTAGCAGAGGACACAAGTTCTACAACATTCACCAAAAGGGCTATAGTACTCTCAAGCCGATTAATTCAGAAATCTCTACCTTCATGGGCTGAGCCAAGAATCCTGTAGGCTGAGTTAAGTCATTGGTAGGCAAGAAGCCAGGGACATTGCGTGCAAACTCTTCATAAACAGCCAGTTGTTTTGGGTCCACACCTCCAACCTTTGCAATGAAAAGAACAGGCATTAACCTCATTGTTAAGCACTGTGACAGTAAGAAATGAGGGCAGTTTGTGTAACAGGTAGCTGCTCAGTCACATTCTTAAACAGAGTGGCCTAGACATCAAGAAGTAGGATTTGGCTGCTCTGTGCTGAGGTCCTATCTCTCCTGCCACACCTCCAAACAGGAGCATTTTTGCTCTACAACTGCAACTCACATTCCCAGAAACAGGAATAACTGAATACTGGCTTCATGTCTGTCTGATGCACAAAAGTCATGTTCTGCTGAGAGCACATGATGTGTCCTTTAAAGGAATAAAATATAAAAAAAGACAAGACAGCAAAACAGACTAGCCATCTTTCAGTGAAAGGAACAGCACAGAAGAAGAGACAGGACTTTTAATGTCCTCAAGAAATTGAAGAAAATGGTATGAAAACCCATTTTGGAGCAACTTACTCATGTGTTTCCATTACTAATCAAGCTAATAGCTGTTGCACTGTTAGACAAGACTAAAAATAAACAGGATTGCTTAGGTGAAGCTGTGCCATCTATTTTTTGTTATCAGGATGGGGAGAAGAGCTGCATCAGAACATAGCACAGTTAATACCCTCACCTTTAACCTGATCTGTTCTGGCATCCGCTCAGCCTGGTAAGTTAACACAACAGGATCACAGTACCGACGACCCTCTTGTCTAGCATGTTTTCTGAGCTCAAATTCCTGGGGAAAAAATCCAAACACCACACTGAATTTTAGACACTGAGTCTGAATATATATGAGCATATATAATACCTTATAAAAGACAGCAGCCCCATACTTACAGTTGCAAGCCTCTTGTCCATCTCAGGGCCTGCCTTTTCCACAGCTGTCTTCTGGATAAAGCAGCATGCTAGCTCACAGTTATCCTGAGCTAACTGGGCTGCTGCCTGCTCCATCATGTCCCTCTGTTGTGGGGAGGCTGCCTATTGAAAATCACAATAATCAGTGACAGCTGTAAATTTTCCCCTGTATGTTGCTAGCCTTAAAATCCACACCACTGCCTATACAGAAAACCAGCAATAAGAAGAAATGCTCTTAGGAATGCACTCTTTGCATGGAATATACAATAATAAACTTAATTTTGCATAGCTTTGAATAAAACATGTAGGCAAGACGACAGTAAAGGCTTTCAACAAGGAACAAAACAGCAGGAGGTTCTCCATCTTCTCCACCAACCTATCTCCAGGGCATAGAAATAAAGCTCTGCTTTAGACTGATGCACATACAACAGATGCTAACGCAGGAAAAGCAAGCCTCACATCACAGCGTAAAAGTTTTTCTGCTTCCTAGGTTGTAATCAGAAGATAGAGGTGCATCACTAACAATGCAAAACAGTAGTTGTAAACCTTTTTCAGTGGGTTCCCTTTCTGATACAGATTTTCTTCTCTTCTCAGGAGTCTGCTTTAAGAGAACCCTGAACAGATGGACTTATTTTCCAGGGTGCAAAGCATCAACTCCCACTGGAAATGGCATACACATATAAACACAAACAGTCTAATCTACTAGGATTTCTTAGTCCATTAGGATCTACCCCTACTTCATTAAATCCTGAAAACTACACTGCTTAAGCCAGATGTGAATCTTTTGATGTCTTGTACAGCACCTTCTTCTGCAACACAATGTTTTGTATAATTACTCCTTAAGAAAACCTCCTTGATTACAACTGGCTCTGTATCAATTTTACACATCTTCAGGGATTAAAAAAACCAAAAAACCGTAAACTTGACTACAATGTTGCTACATTTTCATACCATTCATGACATTTTTACGTGCACCATGATACATTAGCACCAAGCCCTCTACAAAATTTGAATGACTTTTGCCTACACACATTCTTCAGTGACAGTTTTCTGGGTAGCAGCTACTGTTCTGGCCAGCAGTTCATGAACTGTGTTTGTTTAGCGAAGAAGGGGAAGCTAGCACTGCAAGCTCAAATTTTATTCATGAAGAGACCTGAAAATATCCTCCAGAAAACCCAACAAATTAACAAGCCATGCAGAAAAATCTTAGCTACATATCTACTAACAGCACAAGTAAATAAAATCTGCCCAAAACATACATGCTTGCTGAGACAATCCAAGACACCACCAGAAAGTCCCAGAATCAATTCAGTCCTCCCCACTCTAGCTTTTCTACCTCAAAACCCACAGAAAGATAAGTACTTCAAGGCTTCTGCAATGTGATCAAACTGGAGAAAACACTGGCGCAAAATAAAAAGGTAGTCAGGAAGTTTGTGCGTAACATAGTAAGATCCACTTTACCAGCTTAAGAGTGTTTGACATGAGCTGTTATTTCAGCACAGTTTTTTTTCACTATAATTCCACAAGTCACGAGAAACCTGTCCACTAAATTCACGTACACACTAGTTAAGCCATGTAATCAATCAACAAGTCTACAGTGTGGAAAACTGATTTGCTAATGCTGGATGTCTACAGTCCTATGAGCTGGAAATAAGCTTTAGATGATGCGACTCTTACCCTCAGTGCAGTAGCAAAACTATTTTTCAAGTTGGTAGCTATGCTCATCAGCAAAGGCTCCCTGCAGGTAATCATGGCCATCCCAGCAGTCAGGTTACGCATCATATGGTGTGCAGCCACACGCATTCGTGACTCCTCTGAATCCAGTGCAAAGTCCTTCCTCACTATCTGCTCACAGGTAGTCATGGCAATCTTAATGGACCGATCGACCACTGGATGGACAAGCTCTTGCACTGCTCGTTCTATTGCCTGCCGCACACACTGCTTCAACTGCGGGTGGGCTTGAAACAGTGGAATCTGGAGGAAGATTAGGAAAGTTAAGTGAGAATAAAAAATCCCATCTACCCTAGACATTCACATGTTCTGAAAAACTTTTAAGTTCACTGTCACAGCTTGTCTACTGTGCAGCACTCCTGTGTTCCACACACAGCTATTACAACATCAGTTTGATAATTCTGAAACTGGGACATACGACCATTTTTCTTCCAAAGTTGCAGCTGAGCACAATGCAAAGACTAACTTAAGAGCTAAGTTGCTCTTAAGGAGCAAAGAAGCTCCTTTTAGGCTTGAGTCCTGATAGCAACTATCTCAACTGACACTTATTGCCAGAAATAAACTGGATACTAATGTAAGTGTCACAGCAAAGAATCACTTGACCATGTGAAATTTTGTTAGATAATATAGCTACTAACCACCCCTGAAGTTCTCCATTTGATTACTTGTTAGCATTCACCCTCCCCATTACTTTTGAGAAGTGACTCTTCAATGGCTTCAACTTACCAAATGCTGCTCCCACTAGCTGAGATGTGGCAATATTGGTGGCAACAATTCTTTTAGCAAACCAAATCAGCTCTAAAACTTACCGTCGGATTTAAGGTAATATGTGGAGCCAACCCTCCTAAAGAATAGACATTGATGTCATGATAACTGTACTGAGGCTGTGGAGGAACCGTGGCTGTACAAGTGGTGCTGGTAGCTGGAGTTGTAGAAGCAGCTATAGAATACAAGAATATTTGTATTGAGCCATTACTGAAGAGCAAATGCTTATAACAGAAGTTTACAATTTTCATTTAAACCAGCAAGTGACCAAGAAACAAAAATTTTGCAGTTCGATCATGAAGCCTCCTAAACTTATCAAGCAATTTTTATTCTCCATTTTCCCAATTAGTACCAAACTAGCTTCAGCACATATTAACAGAGCTGTTTGTTACGACAGAGTTTAGCCCCTGATGTCTTGTTAATAGATCATCCGGCTTCACTCCCTTCTAAGGAGTAGCTAGCTAAACACAGCATGTGTAGAATTAGTCCTCAGAATAGCTTCCACTCCCTTTCCATCTCCGAACTCTGTACACCTACTTCTGTTACAAAACTATCCAAGTGCTCCCAAGCATTCAGCAACGTTACACCAACGTTATGCAGCTTCACATTTTTCTTTGCAATAGCATAACCTGTCTTAATTGAACTTCTATAGTGTGGTTCTGGGTTCTATATGAAATGTACTTACTAGTAGTTGTGATGGGTGGTAGCTCTTCTGGCTGCTTCACATCCTTCTTTGGAGCAGACAGCTGCTCATCCAGATTTTTCAGACGATCCTTATCTTTCAGGAGACTTCCAGGTTTCAGCTCATTGATGTCTAGTGCAAGATTCTTGCAGAGCACCTCAATCTCAAACTTCAGATTCAACTGCACAACAATTCTAGTTTAGGTTATGTCACAAGGAAAATACCCGAAACGTTTACTGGGCCACTCGACTCCCAAGCTTCCCATTCTAACCCCATGCCTTTTAGAGGCTTTAATAGTGACTGAGGATTAGACAAATATCTTGCATGGCAACCTCACAGGAGAAGAGTTTCATCCAAGTTCTACCAAATTAAGCAATGCCCAATTCTCCCCATGCTAAAGCAGTGAGAAGCAAAATTTGGTCCTTCACAACATCCTTCTTGACCGGTATTGTCAAGAAAACCTCACACTCAGTAGGTATAGAAAAGAAAACCAGTTTACTTTTAGATCATGTTCTTGATGTAGCTCAGCTAAAACATTCATAATGGCCATTGTCCATGGGTTTGGAGGCCTGAAGACCTAAAACAAAGAGGAGAGCAGTATTACACAAACTTCTTAAATCATTTGAATAACTTATGACTGGAAATTTTTGAAATGTGAACATGTGTGCATACAGCTATGGAAAAGTTTGTAGAGGTGCACTTAAGGCTGAATTTAGTATTCTGTTTGACTGGAACTAGATTAGGAAGCTAGCTAAACATTAAGCTAGAAACACAATGACTTGGTCCTTCTGAGAGATCAGTTCTATGTCAAGCAGAACTGACAAGAGTTGACCAGGGTCAAAGAGGGGCAGGGAGAATTAAAAAAACTAGATCCTATAACCACTTCAATGGCATCCTTCCATTTCTCAGTAGAGTTCCATTCAGGGATACCACAGTACAATTCAGCTCAATTTAGGCTACAAAAAAAGGCACAGGCCATGTACTTTCCCTCAAAACAGAACTCCTTCACTTTAAGCCCTTACATCCCTTTTCTTTCTCTCCATGAAATTTAACCAGTTATCACTTTGTGAAGAAAGCTAATTACTTTCTGCAATACTTATTTTGCCACTTGAGCAATAACTCTGTCAGCACAAAGTCACTTACCACACTCCTGACACTGGATTCTAAGACTTTGGCAACAAATGGCACTACATAAAGCAATTCCTGCTGTCCCTTAACGTATGCTTCCAGTAGTAGCGATTTCACATCCAAATCCTGAAAAATACCATCAACAATTGAAAAGGGGAAGACTGTGGAGAGAACAGCAAGCACACTGCAAAAATTCCACTTAAACACTATTTCCTTATAGGACATACTGTCAAGGTTAAGTCAAGACAGTCCTTGAATTTTAGGCTGCTAAGCAGCAGTTACTTTTTGAACAAACATTTATAGATATACATTTTTACATGGGATTAATTACTTCACTTGACAAGAACTACTAACTTTTCTGATGTAAAAAATATTTATAAGTCTTAAATGACCCACTCTGCAATTATACTTTTGTCCTGGTTTCATACCAAACAAATCTGTAAAGACAGAAGCTCACCGTGTGCAAGATGGGCTTATTTTTAGCCAGTGTAATCATTCCTAGCCAGTGACCAAGGTTCTTCAACAAGGAACGGTCTGAGAAGTTGGCTGCAGCTTTATCTGATGTCAGTAGCACCTAATAAAAAAAAAAAGCAACTTGAGCAACAACTGGAAGATAATCAGATTCAAAACAAAATCCAACAGCTGATCTGACTGAAAACGTAAAGTTTTAGAACATTAAGTTCTGAGCTACAGTCACATTACAGAGATACTCAAGAGCAGTCTTTGCTTCAAGGCAGCACCCCATAAATCTGCCCTGTAATGATTTCAAAATTCCTTTCTTTCAAGAGGATCAAAAAGCATTACACTTTTCCAGACCTCACTGTTTACTGTGTCAAGACTGTTACGACTACTCACTAAGTATAACTTGTGAAGGCAATGCTTCCTCTTAATGCTTCATCACAGACCTGAAGGCTACAGTTTGCACTTCTTGGGAAACCGCTTAATTCTCATTTCCAGACTTAAATCATGTCACAAGTATTCTGCTGTTAGTTCTGTTCCTTAGCTTCAGAGAAGCATCAGCTGAACAGAGCAAGGTCAGCTATGCTCTGAAGAGCCAGGAGATTCTTTTGCACTACAGCGTAACCCATGGTGGTCAGGAAATTCCACCAACAGGTTTAAAAGTAGTGCTTGCTTGACAAACTTGTTTCATCCACTCATCTCTTCTGGGCTGCCGCTCCGCCCTCCTCCTCCCCATCACATCATCTTTGCCCTCTAGTGAATTTTGGTTGTTACACTCCCACTTCCTAAACCCTCCCCTTCCCCTTTGTTGTTCTTTGACCAGAACAGCAGAGTGTGGTTTTCTTATCTTTATACTTTCCCTGCACAAAAGAACTTAAACCATAAGCAATTTTCCCCTAGGTTATAATTTGCAAGCCTTGCACAAATTTAGAGTCAACCTACATAAATTAATTCAAATGCAGATTTACCCTCTCATTATACAATTTGAATTAAGTCTTTGGTACATTCCTGACTGAAACCAGAAGAATCCTAGTATTCATAAAAGTAACTTGTTAGTTTAATAGTAAGCTAGCAAGTAGATTTTTGAATGATATTCCATATTTGAAGATCAGCACCATACTAAGCAAGCAGCATGAGGAGAACAGCACACTCCTAAATCTTTAAATCTACTAAGTATTAGAAAACTTGTGCTACTCACCTTGATATTTCTGTAGGTTTCATTTAGAACCATTTTATTAAACTCTGGATTCTTAAGTGTGTCAAGGAAGTTTGAATATAAGCTGTGAAAATTAGGCTCAATACTGACTCTCTTCATCACAAGATACTGTGATACCCAAGGCATGAACTCTTCTTTCACTGTTTCCTTCAATTCTTCAACCTGTCTCCATACCAAAGAAGCAGCACACCACAGAAGATATGAGAAGATGACCAAAAACTTTTGGGGTCATCTCTGACCATCACATAGTCATGGTCAGTCAATTGCTTTAACACAAAGGTTGAGTTTGTTGTTTGTTTTTTTTGGGGGGGGGGTTGGGTTTGTTTTTTTTTTTTTTAAAAATAATGCTTTGAAATCAGTGTCTCATCATCCAAAGATCTGGTCAACCAGTAAGGACTCAATCAAAATCAGCAAGGCATAACAGTTTACCTCTCCCCCACTTCTCAGCTTTTTACCAGGTAACTGCAAAATAAATGTCAGCATTCTACGTTAAAGCCATCTGTCCACAAGACAGATAGCACAGGTTGCAGCAGTACTGCAGATTTCTACTAGTTCAGAAAAAATTCCCTGAATTTCAGCTTGAAATACAAGAATCCATCAGCTTAACCTTGCAATTTTAAGTGGTACCCAGCCCATTTACAATGTGAATTTTTGTTCAAACTTGTATTAATGTTTTTCAGAAACCTGCATTAGTATTTTTCAGTTCTTTCAAATGACAAAAACCATCAGAAAGGACTATCCAGTGGTTATTCTGGGCATCTGCTGAACATGCTTTCCTGAAAACAAAGCATTGCTGACATGTAATACTTTAATATAAAGGATCTGGCTATACAGGAACAAGGAAACTTGTAGGAGAAAGCAAGATTAAAACCAGCTATCTTTTACCCATCTCACCTTTCCCTGAAAAATTGTATCTCTAAAGACATTCAAGCAAAAAGTGTTGGAAACTATTATTTCTTTACAGTGTGCTCCTTCCTAATTTTCTGCAAGTTGGAATTTCTGTAGAAACATCATCACCCACCACTTTAGAATGGACTTTCAGAAATACAGAAAAAAAAATAATTTTACTAGTTTTCTTCCATACTTGCCTTCTGTGTCATATTTGACTGAGACAGATTATTGAAGATGAAAGCAATTTTTTCCTGGACATTCTCTGGAGGTTCCACAATTCTCTCAGTTTGATCTGTTGCTACTAACAGCGTATCAATATTGGTAGTATTAATGGAAGGCTGGAGGGAGAACAAGAAGTTAAGAATAAGACACTACATAAAGGCAACATCAAAAGAAACTTTTGCTCTGTTCTGTCAAGCAAAAAAAAAAAGAATTGAGCTTTATCAGGTGACACCTACAGTCTCAGATTCATTTTCAGCAGCACTCTAACAGACCCATGTGATTTTCTTTTCTTTTTTTTTTTACTCTACAAATGATGATCAACACTCAGCAGAAGAATGCTGCTGTACAAAAAAAACCTCTATCATTTACATTCATATATAATAGGTGCCACTGCAATGGCACCCATTAGGCTAACAGCCTGCATACCCTATTAGCTTGGAGAAAAATCATAGTACAATAGTGAGTGGTACATAGTACAGTAGCGAGTCTCCAGAAGCACTTCAGTGCTGATTTGGGAAGGAGAAATCCCCCAGGTTTGTGTCTGAGAAAGCATGCCAAATAAGTCAACAGAATGTGACCCATGTCCCTGCAGCTGCAAGTCTGAACCCAAGGTCTTTAGCACCTGGTACAGTGCAATTAATGGGAAAGGAGATAGTTTGAAATATCAGTCATGACTTGAGTTTAAAATTGGAAAATATAACCACCTCAAATTAACAGCTATCTACTTGACATAATCAGGTGTGAAAGAAATTAACAGCTACACTATGAACTGTCCCCCAGTTTGTTCACAACATTTTCAGCCACCTTTGGCTTCTGCCTCCTTGAATTTGAAAAGCTTCTTCTAGGAAAGCTATACAAAGACAGTACCAGGAAGCAAGACAGGCTTGACTTCACAGTGCATTAGTTATCACACAGTAACAGCTCTGTGCATCCTCGGCATACATTTGGGACCAAGCGTGCCCCAGCACTTTCTGTGGAATAGCCAACATTATCAATCTGCCAACCCCGTAATAACTTTGACTACCAGTTCAGAGATATGTTTACCTAAGTGACTAAAGATTTGAAAAACCTAACGCAGTTAGTACTGGTAGGTCAAATGTGATTTAGTGTGCAGTAAGTGTTCTCAAGCCCCAAGCAGAATAGCAGCTGCCAATTATTTCAAGACTCCTATTGCAAGTCATTAACAGAAATGATGGTTCTGTAAGTGTCCTGATAATTAAAGCCTTAATAAACACATTTCTACATGACATCCTAGTAATTCTATAGTTTCATGATCAAAAATGCCTTCCCTACAGAAATGCTGGTCATTTGAAAAGATTATATGCTTTAGACATAAAATATGGATCACAGTTTGAAAACTTGTAGTATAAAAGTTAAATTAGATTTTTGTCTCCATGTACTCAACACAGATCAGCATCTTAACTCCTTTGCTACTCCAGTAAGGACACTGGAGTGACAGAATGCTTACCGGCACGTCTTTCTTGAAGCTGACTCCCGTTGGTCGGGTGATTGTAATGGTTTTTGCAACAGTGGTGGTGGTTGAGGTGGTTACTATAGTGCTGACTTGGCCAGCAAGAGGAGCTTTTGCTGGAACTTGGGCCTGGGCCTGAGCCTGGGCAAGTGCAATACTTCCAGGGGTGGTGATTGAACCCTGCATCTTCACAGGAGGATCTCTGGATTGCTGTCCATATTCTATGTACTAAAATAGGGTAAACAAGCACACACAAAAGTTCACACACAGCAACAGAACTACAGGCTGAATTTTAGCGTGAGCAGAGTAAAGGTTTGCCAACAATCTTTCAAATACTTGACATTAACACCCTTAAGGGAATCTGCAAGACAACTGAACACCCTTATAAAGCCTGTCTTGTCACTATTTACTTTCTTATTGGAGAAGAGCCTCAAGCTCTACCTCTGACCTCAACAGGTTGACCAAGTGTCAAGGGGCTCTACATCCTTAAAATTTTACAGAGCACTACCCAGAAATCCCCATCTCTGCGGGCCTGGGATAGCAGAGCAAAAGAGGGGCAAGAGCACAAGAGAAACGTGATTATAAAGAACCTTGTTACAAAGCAGGTAAGAAGTCTTCCGCAAGGACTCCTGCAGCTACAACCTGGAAGTTCACAGTGAATAAGCAAAAGCACAGTTCTGAAGTGTCCAACTAAGTTTTTACATCCTCTAAAGTAGCTCCATAGTAGAAAGAAGTTTCTTCCCTACTGTAATACATTTACCCAGAAATCTGTAACATCAGACAACATACTATCATTTAAGGGATATGGTCTGAAACCTGTTAGTGAAACACACTGCTATTGGACTTTGCAGCTTTGGGTAGATGGCCTCTCTACCTTAATGTTACAGCTAAACATTTTTCCTTATTTAGATTATGCTCTCAAGTTCTGCCACTGGCATTAGCTTTTCTGTATTTCTACCAATGAAAGCACCTTCAAGGCAGACACTGTATGATCACCACCACTTTTACTCCTTGGACTACACAGTATTTCCATTACTCTGATCAGACCTTCAGGAATGAAGTTTTTCTCACCTTCATCTGGATTACTTTAGCAGGTTTGAGTATGAAACTGTATAAACCCAGCTGAATGCCCTCTATTTTAGAAGAGAACTCCCAAATCCTTAAGGGACTGGAACATGAATCCACTGAAGGCCTTTAAAACCTTTGGCCATGCCCATGTGCACTGGTTGATCATGCAGTTATATTCAGGCAGTTATTTCAACATAAGCAACCCTAACAGATTTATGGAAATAGAAGAGGTACCAGGTAACCACCGTCACCTGTCCCCCCCATCCCATAGAAAACCTAAGAAAAGGCATTTGATTCTGTGGGTGTACCCTATCTAAAATTGTGACAGCACAGACTATTCTTCCAAAGGAAAACAGGAATTTTCTCAAAAGAATCTGAAATCATAGAAAGCTAGTGTGCTAATAAGAACACACTCACCTCCTGTAAATGATGTGGGAACTGTATAAAGTGACTAATAGAAGCCAAGTGCTGACAATACTGGGGATAGTCCTTCAATCTGTCAGACAAAAGTACACGTTAGTCAGAAACATAAGCCCAGATCAAAAACAGTATTACAGAGAAATACAAATATAACACTGGTGTGTCATTCCCATACTACATCACAGAATTACTTCTGGACTGCTTACAGCAGCTGTGCTATAAACAAAGCATTTTCTACAAAGTACTTTTTGTTGAAAAACCCATTTGAAATGGATTCATTTAACAGCAAAACACAAGGTTTATTCACAGCAACTCATCTTATCCTACATCTCGATATTTCTGACTGAGCACACAATTGCTTTTATATTCAGTGTTTGCAGTAAGATTATTGGGTAAGTAATTTGTAGTCTGGCTCAGTGCATTTTAAACAGCAAACCAGACTGCCCCTAACACCCAAGACAGAAGCTTCACCTATGCACACCAAGTATTACAGTTCCACTTATGAATGCTAGACACTGCTACTAGTCATTGAGACTAAAATCTTTAGGTCCCACTCAAAATGGTTCTTAAGAGGAGTAAGATGGTGGCTAAGTCTCAAGTATGTCCGCCTCAAGTGTCTTTACTCATTCTGTTCAGCTAACTCCACAAAACAATATCCAAGCATGAATGCTGCAAGCAACAGCTTTTACTACAGATGAAATACTGCAGGGCAGATGAACTATAAAAGAAGAATAAGAACAGAAGATAACATGCTCCTTGCTTATGAGTCCACACTTCAGGTCCACACATTTCTAGTCTTTAAATTCCAGGAAGCTTTCTAATACTTTTCAAGTTCAAGTACCTCCTTGCAGAATGGATTTTTTTCCCATGGGTGTACAATCCTGCCTACTATGGCAGCCTGCCTTGAGAGTTTCCTCTATCTGCAATCCATTCAAAGCTTTGAGAAAGCACTTTTTTTGAGCTATTTCGCCATACTTGAGATTTCTGTGTAAAACCAGAGTCCTAAAGCTTAGTTCCTAGCCAGTCTTTCAGTAATGAATAGTGCAAATAGCACTCCATTAGAATGCAACTGTAAAGAGTAATTACATTCACCCCATTTCTAACAAGCTGACAACTTCATCTAACTCAACATTTCACTGAATTTTTTTTATAAACAAAGTCCACTACTGTTTCAGTATCTCAGTTTGTCCCACACTGAACATTTTGATTTTAAAAAAGTCACCCTTTAACTAGCACATTAGCACATTTTGTTTCAGCTCAGCATTATCGCTAAAGTAATCCTGAAGTTGAGATGTGTAAATTTATAACATATATAAGCAACCTTGTACTGCATAATTAGAGCAGGTTCAAGGTTAACAATACATTATGTGTACTGTTACAGGTATTACCAAAAACCACACTCACCTATTTTTAAATCTATCTAGTGCAGCAATACCAAAATAGTACATTTTGGATGCAAAAGGCTTTCGTAAGGCTTCAAGAACATAGCGCAGGGCCAGGCCCAATGCCATATAAGTAACCAGTCCTTTCTCTATTATCCCACCAAAGAGGCAGGCTGTTATGTGCAGCTCTTTATCTGGGTACTGGGGAAAGAAACGGTATTCCTCAAACAAGTTCCTCAGCATACAGTTAAACACTTCTCGTTCCCGTTTAATGTTGGAGTCCTTAAACCTCTGCAGCATTTCTAAGACCTGCAAAGAAATTAGAAATTATTACCAACAGATTTGCTTTATTTCAGCCCTTCCACATTTTCAGGTTTCAAGAGTGCTTACAACTACTAAGGTAAATGGCACTACCACGAGCTAGACTGCATAACAACTGCTTCAAGAAAATATCATTTTAGCCAGCAGACTCTACATCACTACAACAAGCTTCCTATTCAGACTTCAGTTTTCTCCCCTTTCAAGTAACTGTCTTCACAAAACTTTTGTGACCACCCAGTCCATTGCTTCAAAATTAGAAAAATAAGAATCTTCCATAATTTATAACCACACAAATATATTATAGTAAATTTGAAGTACTTCAAAGAGCAAGTACAGACATAATTACTCTCACAGAGACTAACCAAAATAATTATCAAAGCTCAGAAGGTAGAACTTCAGACACCTTTATATATTTAGAAATTGTAGCCATTTTTAGATACTTTAAAAACAAATATATTCAAGATAAGTGTAATTTATACAGACTGTTTAAAGGCACACTTTAGCACTTATTTGAACACACAAGCTTCCACTCCACATTGAACTCTTCCCACTCAGCATCATTTTAGGAGTGTTAATTAGACATCTAAGGTCTTCAGTCCACAGAAGTTAAAGCTGAGTAATGATCAGCTGCAAACTTACTCTGAAAGCATGCTGCCTTAGAAATACACAATTTCAACCAAGCAAAAAAGCAATCCTGCAAGCATCTAAAACTAGCCCTTTACCGTTTTCCACTAGAACTAATACATGAAGGAATAATTACTACCAACTTTATAGCAAACCTCTGGACACGTAATGCAACTGCTACAGAAGGGAACTCACCTCATCTACAGACATGGTCGGATGTGGTGGATGGTTGTAAATACGCTGGAAGTAGCTGTTTGCCTCATCATCTATTTCTTTGCTAAAGTGCTGATTAGCCTCTGGCCACACCTGAGATAAGTCAGCTGTTAAAAGACAGAATAGGTATCATGCTCAGAACAACTTCAGGCAGTCAGGATTTCACCTAGTCCTTTTCAACTCTTCTGATCTATGCAAAACCTGCTAGTTCTCCTGAAAAGCAGGATATTTAACCTTTGCAGTAGACAGGAATTGTGATTTAAAAATCCGTTTTCAGTATGTTGTATTTATGCAAAAGAACTGAATCCTAAGATAGAATTAACCTCATACTGTTGTATTCCTAGAACCCACTGCATCCCAAGCTAACCTCAACTGACACCTAAACTAAATGAATGCAAAACAGACTAGAATAAAGCATGCTACACAATACTAACATGCAGACAAACTTTCACACAAACTTTCAGGCCAGCCAATGAGCTTCAAGCAAGTTTATACTGAATGTTCAAGCCCAAAAATGGTCACTTCAGCCACCTCCACTGCACATCGGTAGAGATCAGTAACTTTGTTTTTATGGAGGAGCTATCAAAGGAGCCATATGTAATAACAGCAATGCGGAAGGTTTAGCATATGGCTATGCTTCCTAAAGGCAACATTTGAGGGCTTAAACATTTCATTGTAAGCATACTTCAGAGGCATAAATGAGTTAATGATAATGGCTCAGCATTAGGAACCAAATTATTCCTTCCAAAAACCACGTTCCCACCAACTTTTGTTAGTCTTATTTGTATCCAATGTTGCAGTCTAATTCACTGCTTCACCTGTCAAGTTCTCTGCTGCAACGGGACCTTACCCAGGTAGTTTTGTTTAACCTTGTTACAAAACAAAAAACACCCTCTTACCAGCTGCATACAATTCTCTGTAAAGAGCAGGACAACACTTTTGTTCAAAACACAGCACAACAAAAAAAAGGACACAAACACACTGTTCATGCAAATCCATAACATGTTGTATTTTTATGCTAACAGCTTGCTTTGTTTTTTTTTTTTTTTAAATTCCCCCCAGGCCACTTGGTAAGCTTTTAGTATAGAACTTTAGCAGCACCTTTTTCAGACTAATGGCATAATACAGGAGCCACATTTCTAACATTTACCACCTACAGATCCAAGCCTCCCCTGAAGGAAATGCAGATTAACTGCAGACCACAGTCACACTTCACAGCCACAGACAACACTACCACTTACAAGGTTTCATCTTACTCTGCTGGAATGTAGGCTGGTTCAGTCCAGATGTGCTCAGCTTCCTTTGCACGAATGGGTCATTGTTCACTGCAGGAAGGCCCAGGGCTCCAGTTCCTATGCCAGTCAGGCTACCCGTAGTAAGACCACCTACTGAAAAGCAAACAACTGGTCATCTCAGTTGCACCCTTCACAGTATGCACTTATCAGTCCCAGCACTTGTCACTTCCAAGAACTCAGAGCTATATAGCCTCCTAACTGTCCAGTATCAAGCAGTTTTATCTCAAGCAATTCTTCATCTCTGTCCCAACCTAAAATAATGCCACTAAAATCTGTCAAAACACTCACCCTCTTGAGTCTCAAACGTTTTATCTATTGCAGCTGCAACATTCTGAAGTGCTGTTTCAGCAGTGACCTAGGAGCAAGGGCTGTGTAATTCCCTCCCATGCAACACACAGCTGTTTGCCCAGTATTTCCAACCACAGCAACAACAGTGCCTTAGCTCTGATATGTCAAAAATACAAACCACTCCACCCGGATAGCAGTACCTGGAAGCTGTGAAGAGAGTCCTCCGATGCCACTGAAACCTGTTGTCTGGTTTTGAGTGGAAAGAGGGGGGAATGCTTTTGCTGGTGACTGAGGAGTACTGAATGCAGAGCCCAAGTTTGGAGGGAAGCCTTGCATGCTCTGGGTATGAGGAGCAGCTGAGCCACCTAAACTAAGAGATGCCATTCCTGCAAGCGAGTCGATCTGAATGAAGAAAGGAAGATTATACACAGACATCCATAACCACAATCAAGCTGATTTTTGGCAGGTTTTGTATAGAGACAGCTACATATCAAAACACTCCTGAGAAGAGCTTTTCTGCATGGTTAATTTAAATTCTGAAGTCATCCAGATCACCCCGAAAGATTAGCTTGTCTACAAAATGTAATTTTATTTTTTCTTCTACAATCCCATAAAATCCTATTCCATCAGACATTTTACAAAAAGGCTGATTGTTCCATTGTCTCTAGTTAAGTGTAACACAACAGTAAATGCTTATAAGCAGCAGCACATAGGTATTTATACTAGTTTATGCTCTGCAGTTTGCAACCTCAGACCTTACCCCACAACTTACAAAGGCTATTTCACATCAAGCTTACAGAATATTTTTGACTGTCTGAAAGATCCCATTATGCCCACTTTTCACAGCTAAATACCTGAATGCAGTCTTCAATAAAAAGCATTAAGACCTGGGTGATGAGTAGGAGGGAAGGCACAATACCAGCTAACAAAGCAATAAGTTAAAAGCTCCTGACTAGGAACAGCAGAAAACTGTGTTATCTACCCAAGACAGCACAACTACAGACTAACATCTGCTGCTCTATTTATTCACATCAGTTATTTGCAGCAGGTTGCCAAGATATTTAGTACATCTGATGAGCAACTTCAATAAAGCAACCATTTACAAGGAAACTGCTCTCCGTATTTAGTTTATGTAATCTACTGATGCTTCAGACATTCTTAAATGCTGAATTGCCACTATATCATGTGAAAAAAACTTGTCACCACTTTAAAATCTGCCATTGAATGTTAACTGCTAGAAGCAAAACTTGTCTGTAATGTGTTGCTCCCAGAGGAGGAAGGGATGATGAGTGGCAGGGAGTAACTTAAATGTACCTTGTTTTTAAAAGAGCAGTTCAGTTGAGAGCTGAAGAGCCCCAGTTATAACAAGTCCTTACGCTCTAGCACTGTTGCTTGGCCCGTGAAGCTACAAACAAGACACATCAGGTTCAAAGGCAGTGCTTAATTCTCAAAAGTCTTAGTAAATTTTAGCACTTTAAAAGAAACCCTCAGTTATTTTAAATAAAGCAAATCTCTATCTCTCTTCAAGTGCTCCCATCCTGCTATACTTGAGTTACTTTAGAGACATTTGTGAAGTGAACAACAGTTCTGAACTACAACCCTCAAGCATTATTCTGTAGTTACAAGCAAGTTATCTAGACATGCAAGCATAAAACTAAGGGAGCCAGATGATGTTTTACTTAGTCCTGCTGAAAGAGCTCAAACAGTGTAGCAGAACTAATGCTAAATCAACACCAACTTATCAAAATGCAGCACATTATTTATCTACCTGTACAGGAGAGATGGCATCCAAACTGCTAGCACTGGGCGGGCGTCCTTTCGGCATGACTCCAGGTGGTGGCTGTCTAGCCTTATTCATGACATTGCTGCAGTTAGCTACCATGGTGAGGATCGTCTCTGACAGCTCCTGAGAAACACTCCTAGAACAGAGAAGTAGGATAGTGAGCCATATAACATTCATGAAACTAAGGCCCCTAACTTATTTGGTTTTCCTACAGAAACTGGGGCCACACTTCACAAATAGAAGTTGCGTAACAACCCCAGCAGAAGCCCCATTTTGTTGTTTGCAAAACTTGCATTAAAGCATGTCCCAAGAGAAACAGCTACATTTAAATAGAAAATTTTAAACTGTAGTTCTAAAAATTAACCTCAAATAGAATATTCCTTTGTTTTTAATAATTCAAATACTGCTTTACAGTTACCCCAGCAAGTAATAACTTACAGAAAGCAGGGGTATGTACCTACATGGCTCCAACAGTCCTTGGAAGAGCAGACTATCTACAACAGTCTGTCTGCTGTTGTCCACATTATGGGCTATATACAGCTCAGCCTCATGAATAACACACAAATAATGCTATGATCCCTTGTTCAAATCCACTCTTTAAGACTCCTTCCTATCCCCAGACTTTACTGTTCATGACAACTCCCATTCTGAATCTCATTCCATACAACAAACATGACTAAAGCTTGGGTTACACAAAGACAAAAAACAATGAGAGGTAAATACCACCACCTGCTTCACTAAAATTCATCTGTCTATGAACTGAAAGACATGCTTCACACACTAACATTAAACCAAAACAGAGACAGGAAGCCAAATTATTCTAGAAAATTATAATCAAAAGCCAACAGAAAACGCAAACTTAAGCATGAACACATTGCACAATCGAGAGCAGTCAGTACCTCTTTTCCAAAATATTCCAGATCTGACTGCCAGGTTCCCAAACTGGAAAGAGAGCCAGCTCTGCTGCTGACATACCTAACCACAAACATACTAATACAACATTAACATTCTCCTTTCAGAAAATACAGCTGATAATTTATGGCTCTCCTGAACTTCAGTTCTACCTTTTTGGTGAGGACAGCTAAAGCAGCAGATTCCTTCCTGTAATGGTGCAACTATACCACACAGCTTTGTTACCCTTGTCTGCAGATTCCTCATTCTAACCCAATTTTCACAAGCTTTTACTGCACAGCTGTTGGGACAAGGGGAAAAAGAAAGAAAGAGGAACCATTCTGATGATTAAGGCAGGAAAACAAAGTGCAGATCGATCAGCCTTCAGCTTTGGCAAGTATCCCATTACAGGCTACACAGAGTTAAGGGCTTCCAGCTGTACTCCAAAGCCAGTGATCCACTACATAGTGTGGGTAGAAGCTCACTCAAGACAGACAGGGGAATCTGGGGAGATAACGTGGATGAGCAGGTTTCCATACAGGGCAACAAACACTTTATTCAACTGTTTCACAAGCTGATTCCTTTACATGCTTTAACATCCTCTCACCAGGGCCTACTGTCAAAGACTTTAAAACCAAGGGGCTTTGGGGGGTATGTATCAGAAGTGATCAGAAACCTACCTTAAAAAAACAAAACACCAAAGGGATTTCTGTTTTGAGAAAGTACAACCAGACCTGAAGACAGAGCTCTGAGCATGGCACATGGTAGGCTCACCCCAATGCTACAGTCTCAGAAACCTCAACATTTAAATGTATGACCAATTAACAGGCAGCACATATTTTTTCTGATGCAGTAGGCATTCCAAGATCACACAGCACTGCAGCTAATCAGGGAACAGGATTGGGGACTGAAGAGCTGAGTTCACCCATGGTTACCATCCTCAACCTTCTGCCCT
This sequence comes from Haliaeetus albicilla, assembly GCF_947461875.1. Taxonomy (NCBI): domain Eukaryota; kingdom Metazoa; phylum Chordata; class Aves; order Accipitriformes; family Accipitridae; genus Haliaeetus; species Haliaeetus albicilla. The sequence continues at coordinate 22,299,481 of NC_091492.1, read as the reverse complement.
CCCCTTTTTTGGTAGCAGTTACATTTGCACTCTTTATGCTTAAATACTATAGCACACTTCAGTAAAACACATACCAATCTGCTGTAGATAGATAAAATGGCAGCCCACAATGAAGACTAAGACAGGCTTACAATCCTACAGTTTGATACTTATCGTGACCAGTTAGGCCATTCATGCTTTGGAGCGAACCACTAACATTATGCGCTGCCCTCTAGACAGACTGAAGGTTAAATTTTTTATCATGTTAAAAGACGCTGCTGTATCAAGATGCAAACATCACAATATTTTTAGATAGTACAAAACTGCAGGTTTTCACAAAAAAGCACCTGCATTTGAGGCAAATGATACGAAGTAGTAAGTAGGCAAGCATGATTTGATAACTAGATCTTAAAAGAAAATGTTTGTATTTTCAAGTTTTACATAAAAATATATTCAGGCATCTAACCTAATCAGTGTCATCCCTGGATCAGAACTAGGGGAAAACTGCAGGAAGGAGAACTTTGAAACACAAGTGAGGAGGAGAGCCAAGGACCACAGTCAACCAGCTCTAGAGGAACAAAACCGTCAGCTTAAGGGAAGCTCCAACTTGCTAGAATAACAAGTTCACATCTCTTGCATTTTTTTTTTTTTAACCCATTTTTACAGAGCAAGGAAAGGCCTTTTCATTCCCCTAAGCACAGGTAGCCAGAAGCTTCTTCCCTTATTGAGGCAGGGACTGAGAAGGAACCACCATTCCACACACTGACACACTTGGACTGTGCTGGACACAACTGCATGGAAAAAGGTACTACCGCCCCTCTCAACTCGCTGCAGCTCCTTGAGGGGAGAACTTCTTGTAAGCAGTTTGTTACCAAATCACATGCTTGGTCAGGCTGTGGTGCCTGCAACCACCTTGACTCCATTTTAAAAAACACTCAGTAATAAAAGGAACACTTATTTCTTTTTCAAGCCTTGCTGCTACATGATGCCACAACTGCAGTGCTCACCAGTGATAAACAAGTTGCACCAAAAAAAGTCTCAGAACACACAAGGTCCTGGTGGCCAAGAAAAGTGTCTCCCTGGACACTAAACAAGACAAGAAATAACTACAGCCTAATTAAAGAGCAGGCTCCTAAATCATCAGATTTAACAGATGGCAGACTTCAGCTAGTGAAGTGGAACTACCCTCCCAGATGTATTTAATATTTACTGCAATTTTAATCTTCTAGTCTTTACAACGCCTGCTTCCACTCGTGACTGAAACCTAAGCTAATCAAAGCACTTGCTTCATGAAATAAGTCCAAGCATTTTCTTTTTAAAGCTCAAAGAGAATAACTAATGGAAAATGACTGCAAGTAGGTCACATTCTTGAATAAAAGGGAATACAAGTAGCTATAAAAAGAAACCAAAAGCTGAGAGAATTGTGCCAGTAGAGAACTAGTGGCTTTTGGAATTAATTGAATAAATAAAACTTGGTAACACATTAAGATTCAGAACACAATGACCATTAGATGCAAGTCAAGTCTACAGTTAACTGTTAAACCTCTAAAATCTTGACACGGTAGCATGCAAAATAATAAATATAAGTTAATTTGTGAACAATAGTCTCAGAAGATACACTCCAAGTTGAAAAATAACAGCCATCTTTTCAGTCCAAGAGGTTTGCTAGACCATCGCATTTCAGAAACAGCATTTCAACAGCATTTTGAAGTTTAATTGCACAGGTCCAAGTAGAAATCAGGAGAATCCTTTCTCCTAAAATCTTACAGGTACCTCAAATTCCCTTCCAGTTCAAATACCCATCATGACAACTCTATGTTGATACTCATTTCCTCATCTACATGAGAGCCATGAATCATCCCGAACACCTTTAAAGATGTTTCTTGTAACTTTCCAGACAATACTGGCTAAGCCAAGGGACACAATATAAGCCTTAGATCAGGCAACACACACATGGACATGCCAGCCTCTCTTGGTATCAAAATTTAATACCAAAACCAGCACCATCTCCAGCTTTCAGTCTCACTGGCTCATATGTCACACTATGCTATGTCTAGTTATCTTTGAAATATTGCTGCAGTTAAATACCATCTTGATCTGACAGCATTAAGAAATGACACGTAAAATATTTTACAACATTCAGTCATTTTTACTAAATGCAAACACAGTACTGAAAAACTGATTTGTCCAATTTCAGTTTCCATTCGCCTTTCTGTAGTCTACCCCTCCCTATAGCAGATAAACCAGCTCTCTAGGACCCACACTTCTTTCTTCTGGACTTTGTAGCTAAACAATCTGATCTGCAAAAGATCTTAAGTTATTTTCCATCCTTTGACTACTTTGATACTGTCTCAAATGAAGACAAGTTACACACATCTAGTTTCAGTCTCAATTACATTACAATCACTACTTACTACTTTTCTCCTACACATAAGGATTGCATTAGCCCTTTCTGCTAGGGTAGTAACCACACACATAGGCATTTGCTTAACACAATCACAAAATCCTTTACACAGTCACTGTTTTCCAAGATGCTGTCCTATTCTGTAGTTATAGCCTGTGTTCCTTTTTGTCCAAATTACAGCCCTGTATCTAGTCATTAACAACCCAGGATCTGACTAACCAGCCATCCCCCAGTTACCAAGATCACCTCATCTGTTTGATTATAAAGACAAAAACACTTTCAAGCACTTGTGACCTAGCCTACAACAAAAGTTTCAGTGCAAAATTAAACATACTAGTGAATCTATCCCTGCAAGTTTATATATTCTCATTAACCCTATTCACCATGTGAAATTCCAAACCAGCTATAACCATGTGCCAGCAAACAAGCTGCAAATATATCACACATTTAGTGTAAGCAATATAATCCTTACCCAGCACAAGCTTGCAGACATGCCAACATAGTCGCCAAGGTTTCTGGAGGAAGCTGAGCACTTTTGGGCTGATCTTTTTCTGGAGCAAGGCCACCCAGGATAGATGGACATCTTCTCTTTAAGAAAGTCATACAGGCCTGGATGAAAGGCTCCTGAGGTAAAAAAAAGTTATCTTAACCTCCCAAACTGCATCCAAGCCACTATTTCAAACTTGGCAATTGCACTGTGGAAAGAATTGCACTAAGCTATTATAGTTCAGTGAAAGCATTGAACCATCAGACCATGGACACTTTCCACAACTTTAAAGCTACTTACAAAATTGTTAAAGTGACTTAAGTCAGTCACTGACAGAGTGCAGAAGTAAAAAGAAAAATCCTGCTTTACCCCATGCTCCCGAATTTTATCTGTGAGCCATTTGTCAAGTTTGAGGTATTCCCGTCGAGAGGCAAGTGCAGCAAGGTCAATAACAAAGGCAAATGGAGTACCATTTAGCAGCATTGACAAGGCCTAAAGAAAAAAAAAATCAGAAGACTACTAGTGAAGACACAAGGATACCCTTTCTCCTTTCTTTTCGTTCTAATCCCCATATACTTTTTTAGTGAAGGAAGTCTTGCTATCACATGCTGCTATGCTTTCTTTGTCAACAAAAAGATTGGTAATATCAGCTTCACTTACAGCTCACTCATGAGACAAATAAGCAATAGCTCTCATTTGAAATCATCACCCTACCTTCTTTGAAGCGACCTTGTGCTGGCAGGTTTTAAATTCCTCTATATGAAAATCCACCAGCGAGTGGCCAAGAGCTACCAAGTTGATATTGCAACAAAATTAATCAGAAGAGCCTAACATCTCCCTGCAAACAAACCTCAACCCCTTCAGAGCCACTTTGAATATATCTGCTCAAAGCGTTCATCTTTGAACACAGTAACTGCTACAACAAAACTGACTCCAAGCAGCAGTTGGTGCCCTTGCACTTTGAGGCACCCAATTGTTTTACATCTAACTTTAGGAAGCAATAAAGACAAAGAAGTCAGTCACAATTTCCAGTCTTTTGTGAATGTGTAAACAACTGAAAAGTAGTAGTATTCTTAATTAATCCCTGTTCCTTTAAGCTTAGCAGTGCCACCTTCACACAAATATCTGAAGGATATTTTCTGCATTCCCATTTCAATGGTATTCAAGGTTAAAACAGTCAAAGCTCTTCCTGGACTTACAGTACATTTACAGAGCAAGCAGTTCTATTATACTGCTTCCCAAGTTACTTGTCAGCTAAGCCATGATAACAGACTCTACTGCAAACACCAAGTAAAATGTCTTGGGTTCACAAGTGAACAGGCTAGAAAGCATCCACAGTCAAATACCACCACTCAGCTGAAGAGCACTTAAAGTCATATGAACCTAGGCTGGTGTTTTGTGTTGGTTTTTTGGTTGGGTTTTTTTTGGTGGTTTTGTTTGTTTGGTTTTTTTTTTTTTAAGATGAGATACAGCAGCAACAACTGAATTCAGACATGCTTAAAACAAAGTAACCCTTACTAAATTAGTCACATCTAAGTTTAAGCTTAGCCTTTGTTAAAAGATGAGCAAGTCTATGTAAGACACCAGAAAATAACGGCTGTGTTTTGCAAAACTCACCTTCAAGTCTTGTGCCACGTCAAGAATACGTGACAATTTTGCCTGGTCATACTGCTCCCCTCTCATGTACCATTCTGCCATTGCATGCATGATAAGCTGACGAATCGAAGGAGACTGACCCTAAGGAGAATTAAATTAGGATTGTGCTTCGTGCCTCTAGAAGGATCAACTATGTGAACATTAACTAGGATATTTTACCTCTAAAGCATAATACACAAACATATTTACTCTTTAGCTTCAGAGTTGGGTTCTTTTTGTGCAATAAGCTATCAGGAGCTACAAGTAAAAGATGCAGAATGACTTCAAATGGTAAATATGTACATCCCAATCTCTTTCCTACCACTGTACAGGTCTAATTCCTCTCAACTGTAGAGAAATTGCTTTTGGAATATGCAAATCATTACAAAATGTTATGCCTGACATGATGTCCTGAAGTGAGAACTGCAACATCACACCTTAACATGGAAAACAGTATCTAACTCTTTGCTCACTCAGGGGCAATTTTAAACTACAACACAATTTTGATGGGAACAAAGGTTTTGCTTAAAGGTTCCCTCATCTGGGGAAGTAAAATGTCCTCAAGTTGTGGAATGGCACCATGTCACATGGCAGCCATCATTTTGTACTTCATTCTGAAGCCTACCCTGTGGAAAAAGTGCATATTCTACCATTTCAAGACCTTATGCAAAAAGCACATTACTTTTATCCTAACCCCCCATTATTCAATTTAAAGACTTATCAGGAAAAATATAAAACATTCATAGCACTTCAGCTAGCAAAGAGCCATAATTTTGCAGTGAATGTGGATGAAGACCTTAGGTCAAGCTTCTTATCATTAATCCTACTTTACTTGAACAGGGCAAGATGTTTCCTAATGTAGATTCCCTCCCACCTCAGAGGACTCCTCTGCCTTTCTTCTTATGACTCCTATTTGCTTAACTACCAGTTGATACAATGATGAAGGCCATACCAAAAGGCAAATCCATAAAAGCCTACTTGTTTGCCCATTAAAAGCATGGGATTTGCATACATAGCTACCTTGTCTTGACATGGAAGCTCTCCTTGAAAAAGGTCAGCAGCCAGTCCTAAGTTTTCAGAAAACACCTTAGACTCTTAAAACTTACAGTATAAGTAGTTTCTTTATACCTAGAATAGCCTCCATCTTTTAGCAAGTACAATGGAGATTATTTTGGTTTAAATCTCCTCACCTCTTACTGCTGCAAGTTTCTACACTTTAAATGTGTGAGGTTGAGAGCTGGGGGGGGAGGGGGAAAGTTGTTGCTGTTGTGAGGTTTTTGGTGTTCTTGTTTTCTAAAAAAACCCCAAACGTTGGTCAACTGGTTAAAACTGAAAGGTTAAAAAAAGTCAAACTTAACTTTGGTCTCTCTACTTCTCCAGGAGTATTTTCTCAGTGAACATTATTTCTTTGTTCTGAATATATTTCCCCAAAGAAAATCAAATCACAACAGTTTGCTTCAAGGGGAGGGGGACGGACGGGCGGGACGGGACACGGACAACTCACATTACTTTGTATAAATCACTGATAATTTACCTCTTGGGTTTTAAAATTACCCAGTTCATAAAGCAATACAAGCATTACTATTCTAACTGTTCAACCCATTTAACAAGCTTTCAGTTACATCAACAAACGACAGGCACACACCAGTGAAAATACTCACCTGTCCATGCCATGCATAGTGCAAAATGATGGCAGAGTTGGGATGGTTACCAAGGAAAATTGGCATGAGTGTGGAGATGAGTTCATGGCGCAAGGTATGCCAGGACGTGTTGATCTGCAATAAGGCCAATACCAACATATCTGGGCAATGCTTGATAGGAAAACTGAAGAGCTGCTTAACCTGCTCATACTGTCCCACTTCTGCCAATCGTAACAGAGATTCAATCAAATCCAGGCTCTTCCTAACAAAAGAAAAAAAACAACAACAAATAGACACACCCCCCCCAAAGTTACAAAGTAGTTAGCTTATAGGATCCTGGATTCAAGCATTTTGTAGCAACAACTGTAAGAGAATATAAAGCAATGCTCACTGCAAACAACATGATATTGCAGCTCTTATCACATGCAATTAACATACAAAGCCATTCTTAACAATGAAAAATACACCCTCCCTCCTTTTTTTTTTTTTAAACAAACCAATTTAAGACCTTAAGAGCTTCTGATTCTGTTAGGGAAGAGGGAGAATTGAAAGCTGATGTTGAAAAAATTCAGCTTGAGGTAGGTCACTTGGATAATTTAATTTGAAATGTACTTCCAAAAATGGAATACACTTTTTTTAAACACCTCCAAGTCCCCACCTGTGAAACTTAGTGAAGATATTCTACTTTTTTTGTCTGCTTTACCAACAAGTAATAATTGCCACCTTCCCCAATTCACCCACATTCCCCATCCTACAATTCCCTATTTTGGGCCATACAATGGAAAGAGAAGCAAATATCTTCACTGAAATCAGCTACACAACTATATCAAAAGAAGGTGTGTAAAGGTCAGCTCAGAAAAGTCACACTAGTTAGCTTTATGCAATAACTCAGCAATAGCTATGTAAATTTACTATTTAAATCCCAGGACCGCTTTCATACAAGTAGAGCAAGTTTCTCTAATGTCATCCTGGGAAAGATAGATTTAAATTCACACCTCCCCTATACCCTCCTCTCAGCTCACAGTATCTGCCAAAACACATCAGCAGAAATTCTCCAGACAACCAGAAGACTCCAATAAAAGCAAGAACTGGCAGTACGTTTTCAGATGTTATGGAAGTATAGGAAGTTCTGATACTATCAGAACTTTCACAGATCAAACACAGGACAAATACTAATGGCTGATCTATTGGGATGTACACACAACTACAAATAAATCTGGTTGCATTAAGATAAAGCCACATTTGAGCAGACAAGTAATCTTACTCTAACTCTAGGTATGAAAGCAGTTGAGAGCAGGTTTACCATGTAGCAATTTCTCGATTGTCATCCTCTGGTGGTGCTTTCAGGATGTCTGTGGCAACAGTATGACAAGGGTAGTCAGCAAAACAGAAGATTTCAGGGTTTATGAGGGAATGTTGAATAAAGGAGAGCTGGAATAAGAGACATGAAAAATAGTTTAGGTATTTAAAGTTTCAGGTGCCTTCCACTTTATCAACTGCCACATTTCTGAGAACAATGCAAATCAACAAAGCAGTAGAGATAAGCCAAGATTTACTATCTATTTGTTTTACGTAAGACAAACTCACACTTCTCCCAGGATTTCTGAAAGTGACAGAGGTGTACTGACTGTACTTGTTTGCACAAAGTCCTTCTGTGTAACCAGGTAAGGACCTCAGAGCACAGCCATGCAGCAACAGTTCTATGCTCAACTGTATTACCCATCAGAACTCTGCTAAAAGCAAAGGTGTCGTCACAAATGTATAGCAAGTGACCATCTCCTCCCAAACAACGCAGACACTGTTCAATTAATAGACTGTACTTCAGTAACATACCTGAGGCCTATGCCTTACAAGCCAAGTTCTCAAATGTGGCTTGTCTAAAAGTTCACATTACCAATCCACGTTTCCCATTCAAGAAATTTAGGAACTTCACAAGTGTTGTACAGATACAGCAGAAACATTGGTAAACCCACCTGGCCCTCTGCGTGCTTCCAAGGTCTGTATATGGCATTAACTGGAAAAACTTCCATGCCAAGCCCTCTCTGGATGCCAAACACTACTATATGCAGGCCCTTGCTGTCACGAATCTGAAATCCCGGATGGTCCAATTCATAGGTTACTACTTTGAAGTCCAGGCTAGGATTCTGCAACCAGAAAAACAAGAGAGTAGTCAGCCTTAAACATCAAAATCTTCAGTACTGTCTTGTAAGAACCCCTCTTAATCAGTATTTTATCCATCTTAAAATCCACCCAACTTTTACTTGAAAGCAAGGTTTTTGTTTTAAAAAGAATAGGATTTAGACAGTTGTGAGAACTTGAAAGTTAATGTTTGAACCTAGCCTGTGAGACTGCACTTCTCCCAGTACTACCAACAGTAGCTGTCTATCCTTCCAAACATTTCATTAACAAGTCTTCAAAAAAAAAACCAACAAAAAAACCCCAAGCACACAGCTCCCTTCTTAACATGCTAACTCATTCCTTTTGTAGGCTTCCATATGCCCTCCAATAAAAGGCAGAAGGGTCTAGATCCGCTGGCAAGCAGAGCATGCTTTTCCTTTTGAAGAATGTACACTGCAAGTACTTGCAAAGCACCTATTAGATTTTCAGCAATAGTGTGAAACCATAAGGATGAGGGAACTTGGAGGGAACTATGGCCATTATGGAATGTGGACCACTCCTTTCAGAGATGGGTGAGCACCAAAGACAAAGCTAATTTTATGTTCCAAGGTTTCAAAAAACAAAACAGTGACTCCTGCATAGATTAGCAGGAACATACAGGGGAAAAAAAAAAAATCACCCGATATAAGGCAAGAAAAGGAAATGGTACTCATGTTTCACTGAGCTAATTACAAAAATTGCTGCTTATAAAGTGGTGGAAAAACTTTCCTATTTCTGAAGCATCACCATACACAAGAAGCATTTAGAGTTTTGGAATAAGAAGCTACAAAAATATTTTGTTTCATTTTCATCATTAATGCCCACAGCGAGAAGCTTTTCAAAACAAGGTGCCTGACACACAAAACTTTCCACTGTCAGAAATAAGTTCAAACACAAAAACCCTCAGAGAACACATGCTAGAGTACACAGGAGCAGTGTGGAATAAATCTCAAGTTGCACCCAAGCAAGCCATTCAGGCAGCTTTTATTTTGCACAATTCCTCAAAATATTCTTGTTCCTGAGGAAAAAAATACCAATCATGTAAGTACAGCAGCATAATTACCTTAATGAGATTCAAAGCCATTCATGCTGCTAGGAGCTTAAAAAACTTTATATTCACACTGAGATATGCCCCTCTTTCAGATATTCTGCATAAAAGACCAAGATGCTCATAAAACTTACCAGCTCTTTAAGAACATCAATTAAGACCTCCACATTCCAGGTATGGGCTTGTGCTCCATCACTTTTATCCTTCCCGTCACTCCAAATCCCACTGCCAGGAGCCGAAATAGACTGCAAGTTAAATACACTCAATCAAATACTAGTTAAAAATAAAGCAGTCTCAAAAGCCACTAGCTATAGAACTGCCTGCACTATGAAGGTAAGAAGTTCAGACCAATAACAACACCAGTTGCAGACTTCTGAGCATCTTTCAAGAACATATTATAGACATTTACAGCAGAACAGTTACAAGTGTAAGTCTTGAATAATAAAAGCAATTCTTAAATTACTAGAGGCTAGCATTTGAACTCCTCATTTTCTGCTGATTAAAATATATATAATCTCCACCCCAGCAGGCCACTCACTTGTAATGGAATACCATCCGTCAACCCCGAATGAGTTCGAGCCATCATCCCCAAAACCCTGGCAACCTGGGCAGCCGTGACTTCCCGAACACCAAACTGCATGATTATGTTGCGACATTCTTCAACACTAAGATGCAACAAAACAGAGAGATCTTAACACAAAAGCAGGTTTCACTGTGGCACAACATAAGACAGACCAAAACAAGACCTGTGAGTACAGCTGGGACAGCACATGGATCGTTGGGAGAAACAAACTGCAGACTGTAAAATATGACCATTCACTCAACTTCAGTTATGTTAGCCAAATAATCCCACAACAAAATTCTAGGACAAGCAAGAAAAGAAATTCAGTAGAAAGTTTCCATGAAACATGCTGTGCCATGTATTCAGTACAAAGCTACATCTACTTAAGTGACAGTGAGAGATGTTTCACAGGCTATGCTCTGTCAAAGTAAAAACACTGGGTAGGTTTAGCACTGTTTTCTGTTAAAAGCACTTCCATGTATTGACCTGTGATACAGAGCTTCAAACACTGAAGTTTTCTGCTAGCTAAAAGTGAAACAATAGCTTTGAGAAAGCACATTTCAAAATGATGACGTGCAATGTTCAAAAGGTAAGCTGTGAAAGTATGCCTTTTAGCCTGATGCAAGCCATGGCGTCTCTGATCAGAGGTCACTAGCAAAAACCTTCAAGGAGCTAAAAGAGCAAAAAATTAGTAGATGTTTAAGTTTCAATTTTAGAACCGAAGGCCTCTTGTGCAATTTTTGTTTCACTTCACGAACACTTCATAATTAGGACAAAAATATTTATACAGCATCAGTATAGATGCTTTTATTACAATCTTTTATTAACAGGCACATGTTAACAAAAGAAATAATTTTCAATATCTTCCCACTCTTACATTGCATGTTTCCTTACATCACTGTTTAAACAGAAACTTACATTAGTATCTTTGAGATTCAATCACCTCCCCCAAGCAGTCAATAGCCTTTCTTTTAAAATACAGAATAATTTACTTCTCTTAGCTTATGCTTCTTAATGAATCTTCCTTTAGGTTCATACTGAGGACTAAGACTAAGGCCCCTTTCAAAACCAGCCACACACTTGCAGGCTCCTGGTATCATCACCAGTATTAGAGTATTACCCTAAATCCTTGAGAACTGCATGCAAAAACTGAGCTGGATTTGTGCAGATAGCAGATATACAGCAGGAAATAAACCTTTAATATATACAAGTTAACTCTTCAACAGACAGCTTTGGACTGAAGTCCACCTTCTCCTTCTACTCTTCTAGAACTATTCCAATTCACATGTCTATATAAACAAACAGCCCATGTAATGCAATACTTGTGCTAGGTGCTATAACCTGTTGACACCACTCCTGCAAACCCACACAGCTCTATGGATGACGGCCCATTTCACAGAGCTCCAGCAAGCCATGTTAACAGAGCTGCCCATCTATATTTCAGACTAGGGGCAGAGAACAAGAATATGGAACACTATTGAAGATGTGGGTAATGTATGTCTACGAATATACACACAAACCCAGGGCAAGTTTAAGACAGCTGTATTTTTACCAAAATAAGCCTAAGCAGGCAACGACTGATGCAGCTGTCAAGATACTCTAGCAATTCACCACCATAATTACATTCTACAGCTACAAATAATCTCAACCATACTGTGTACTACACTGATCAAAACCCAATACAAACAGAAAGCTGCTGCTGGTCAACTCTCTTGAAGTGAGACTACTACCTTCAGTTCTTCTGTAATCTATTTCATGTGGACAGTGAGCTAACAGGAGTCCATGACAAAGGGAAAGTTTTTCCAAAGATTAGTAGGAATTCGTTGGAATTTATGCCTATCTAGCCACTCTGTTTCTACTTAAAAAAAAGAACGATGGTCAAATTCTTATAAAACCTTCACAAGGAATTTGAATACCTTTATCTAGCACTGCTTACCATGACAAAATCCTACACAGTCTCAGACATGCTATACACATTAGAAGAAAGCAAAATATGAAACAGGAGTCAAAACAAATGACCTCATAATACTTAATGAGGTTCTAGTTATTCTAGTACTTTAAGTATTCTTTACCTTTTGCCTCAAGAAACAAGAAAAAACCACCACCACCCAAGACACTTGAAAATTACATTTTCCTACAAACCTTGTGCAAAAGCCATAGCCAACTTCCTGCATGAAATCTGCCAGAGAACTCTCCATCATGGTTTTGGCTATCCCTCCAGAATCAGGCAGGATCCTGTCCATTAGAATGTCCCGTTTTTCAGGGTATAGAAGTGGTGCAAGCACCACAGGGCAACGCTCCTGAGGAAAATCTAAAGGCAAGAGTAACAAAAAAAGTGTCAAAAAACCCTAGAACACCAGCTACATGCAAGTGACTATTCAAAACAACTTGACTGCTGTGCTAGAGCTTCCCTGCCGCTGCAGAAATCAAGAGGGCACTCATGCAGCATCCCTCCATCCCACCTGCCATTTCTCTACTGGCACTTAAATATTCCTAGAGAACAAGAATATAGAACAGACTAGGTTCATACAGGTTCACTGCAGCTGCCCAGAACAGCTAGTGGCTGCGCTGGTGGTAAGTTTAGAACTAGATTGTCACTAACAGCAGTCATCCAAAAAAAGCACAGAGCAGGAAACAATACAGCAGTACAGCAAAAGCCTCTCCTCCAACTCAGGAAGTATTAGGAAACAAAGGATCTGCTATTGAGTCTAAGAAGTCTAGCAAATCTAAACCCAGCACTTGAGCCTAGAAAGAGAGAATACTCCCTTCTTCCTTCCAGGGAAGCAAAGTTTGAGAGACACAGCAATGAGAGTATCAGATGTATGGATGGGAGTTCTCCTCACAGTGGAAAGCAGCAGACACCTTATGGGTGGGCCTTCCTGAGACAGCATTATCTTTAACATGATGCATAATGTCTCCATACCCTTCAGGGCCATTCAGAGAAGAGTTCCCAATTCCCCAAGCGAAGTGAGGGGAATTACTTTAATGAAGATTAGTGTATTAGCTTCTGTAAGAAAGGCATTATACTTAAATAGAACAAATGTTTTACTCTTGTATAAAAGGTGCCTTCCTCTAGGTCTGTGCAGCACCAAAAAGTGGGTGGAGTTAAATTCAGTTAGTTTCTCAAGTCCAAATCCTCCTTATTCTGATGGGTTTACAACAAAAACCATTTTTTTGGAAAGGAAGAGGCTACCATATTGATAACATCCCCTGCCATCACACAACGACTGTGGTAGCTTCCAGGAAATGAACCAGAGTTTTATTCAAAAGCACCTCTCTTGCTGTGCTAGTGTTTCCTCATAGATCTGCACCCAATATAAACAACCCAGTGCTTAAAATCTACCTGTTTGAAATGGTAATCTATGTTCCTTCCACTGTAAGGAATTCAAATTTTTCAACTACAGTGCACCAAGTTGCTTCAGTTAAATCCACAAATACCATCCCACACAAGCAAGCGAACAGACTTCAATATCCCCTACTTAATGCTTATTTATCACAACTTTTCAAAAAAGCCAAACATGAGACCACATTACTGCTTATTCAAAGAAAAACAGTACATTATGGCCCAATGCCAGAACAGTGGTAATTTTCTGTCAGTTTATAGTTATGAAAATTTACCGAGTTATACCTCACCAAGCTCCCCACTATTACAGCAGCAGCCTGCGCTGACAGTAAGTTACAAAAATCCTGTTTGAAAGTTTGCATTTTTGTCAGGCTTCCTGAACACAACACTTACCTCTACGTAATGTTTTGAGGAACGCGTCAATCTGTTCCTGTCCTACCCCAAAGGCTCCCTTCTGCCCAAAAAGGAGATGGGAGAGGAGAAGGTGCAGGACCTCTATTGCAATATCTTGGAAGCCACCTTCTTGATTTCCACTGACGTCCGCGTCAATGTAAGAGCGCAAAAGATCCGGGAGTTTCTGTTTTATAAACTGGGCAGCTTTTGAAAACAAAAAAGGCTAGAGTCAAAACCTGAAATTTTTAATATGAAGACTCTTTCTAGCTAGGTACCATTCTCTTAATCTGAGTTTACCACAAGATGCAACAACTCAGATTTAAATAGAAGTCTCATAATCCATGCCTCAGAACTCAAATATTAATGAACAACTAAAAGGTATGATATGACAGTACCTCAATTTGATTCATTATCTAGCAAGTCATTCATGGAAGGGACATCCAACTTCATATAGGACAAGGTGACTGTGCTATCTATTGCCCCTCTCAAAATGGTGTTACGACTTCAATGGCACCACTAATCACAAGGTCTTGCATTACTCGGGTCACACAGGCACACATCTATCCATCTAGAAAGCCCACTGCTTAACAAGCAAAAAACAGTGTCTCTGCTGCAGTACTTCGAAAGATTCACTTACCAAAACCTCGTAGATCTGAGCTGAAAGAGTTCAGTAAAGCGAGACCAAAAATCACCTACAAACAAGAACAAACATCGTTGTAAGGTGACATCAACCTTTCTAACAAGCTTAGTCAAAAAACATTAAAATATTTTCAAAGCGTTCACCTACCTCTTGAACTTTACTTAATTTGATGACTTTACTCAATTGGGCAAATAAATGGGGTGAAGGCTTCAGACTCTGAAACAGGTAAGAAGAGTTAAATGGAAGCTGTTACATGATTAGTCTCATTCATAATGTGGCAGGCTACCTAGAGTCCATTTGCAGGTCTGGAATATTAGTAACTATAATGTTGTAGGTTAACACAAAGCTTATATGGCTAAACAAACAACTTTGGAACTATTTTTTGATACATCTGAACTAAAAGTCTCTTCCACATATCCCACTCTTTCACTATTGAGCTACTATCATGGTTTTCATGTCAAAAGAAACAGGAGAACTGATGATTTATTTTGGTTCTGGCTGCCACAAACAAGCCATAAAGTACTAACATGAGATTAAACTTTAAAATTAGTTTGCAGTCAGAGTGATTGAATAACTTGCTCAGTTTAAAAAACCCAACAAACCAGCAACCCCAACTTCTGGGCAAGCTCAATTTTTGAAGACTTCAGTACAACCAATCTTCGCCATGAAAAAAAAACAGGAAAAAACACAAGGGAAAACCAGCTGGTTTCCTACAGACCAATTCACTGCAGTTTCTGACACTGGGATCACCTTCAAAAAGCACACAAACCTTCTGATAGTGCAACGGATTGTCAATGGCGTAGGACAGCGTCGAGATAAAGTTTGGTTTTGTAATCAGCGACGCACACTCCTGGATCAGAAATTGAGTCTGAAAAGAACAAGGTAACTTGAACAGTCATATTGTTTTCTAACAGGACAATAACACAAAACTTCCGTCCACCGTGTGCAGCAAAACTAAAGAAAGATAAGGTGTGTAAGTCTTGTAAGTGCCCAAATTCTCATTAACATTAGCTAGTTTATTTTCATTCAAGTTTTCTTCAAGTTTAGCTTTTTTTTTTTAAGGCTGAGAAAGTGATGAAACATTCTCCACCATATATGCAACATTTCATTTTCTGTAAGCATCCTCACACATTGCAATAGACAATCTAAGAATATTTGATTCCTGTTTATGAGCTAGAAAGTCTGTGGCAAAATTGCTTAAGGATGAAAACACTCCTGAGAAGAGATACAGCCAGCACCAAAGGTGCCAGTTAGTGGATTTGGACAAAGTTTTAAATGACAAAGAAAGGCTTTCAAAATAGAGCACTGCATGTGGTACAAAAGCAATTGTACTGAGGCTGTCCATTTTTCCAGATCAAGTGATTTTAAGAGTCAGATATCAACAATTTGTTGTTTTCTGACTTGAGGACTGGCAAAAGGTGCTTGCAATTGAAAGGCCTCGTGCCAAAAGTTTGCTTGAAGCTACTGACTCTAGCCTGCCTTTGTGCTTAGAATGGATCAAATTCTATTGCAGATTTTTAACAACCAAAACTAATAAGCAGATGCCTCAGTGCAAACTGTACCTGATGAAAATCTTTGCCACTGCTTTTACCATCGCCACTGAAATCCACGTGCGAGAATAGACAGCGTAATAAATGCCTGTCTGCCTCGGGACCGTGCCTATTCACAATCTGGAAAAAAAAAAAACCAAAAATCAACTTGGCAGCAAACAGTCATTACAGAGCAAGATCTGGGTCTAGAACCATGGATACAGCTGTACTTCTAGTGGTTAAGTCATCTACAGTTGTAACAAAACTGCTAAGAATGTTCTTTTTTAATCAGTAACCTAGAAACCAAGTCATTAACCCTATTTGCAAATGAAAAGTATAAATGAAGATATAAAGAAAGCATCTAGACAAGTCATTGACACAAAAGCCATGCATTTCGTGGGTAGTATCCCTAAAAAGCTAAGTAAAAAGGGGTTTTCAAGTCACCTGGAGGATGATTTCAAGCTTCTCTACCACCAAAGCAGCCCACAATCCACACAGTGCCATGGCCTCACTTTTCCCCACACCTACAGTGCCTAACTCTGCAAGAGTACAGCCTTGGGACAGCATGTGCCTCTGCGCTATGCCTATGTAGCAGGAATTTATCCCAGAGACAAGCCATCATACAGTATCTTCACTGATCTTGCAGGCAGGTTCTACATCATCTCCTAGTCATGACTGACTTGACTGCCTTGGTCTTTTAAGGGACATAAGGGAATACTACAAAGGAAGTGTTTCCTGCCATTTACAGAAAAAAAGTTCATCCCAAACTTGCTCATTAGCAAGCTTTAAAAATCAAATATCATATGCTAAAGAACACCTGCAGCTGAGACCTTTTACCAAGTCTTTCCCCTGTCATTAGAGCTCATTCAATTGAATTCTATACCTCAGTCATGAATAGATGATCTGCAGTTGTTAATTTGCAACACCTATCACACATCACTAAATCTTAACAATATTACATTTTTGTTAGCATTCCCTATCATTTGCCTCAAGTTTAACTCTTGGCTACAGACCAGCTCATCAGCTTGATCTTTGAAGTACCTTCAGGTTGTTTCAGTGCTTATTCATTTCTTTAAACCTCATCTAACTGGAGAGCATTACCTGTTTTTAATAAAATCCATACTGCCAGAAATTTGAAGTCACTTAATCACCAGTAGCTTGCCTCTTTTGTCCAAATAGTAGCAGCTAACATCAAGTCCAACCTTCACCTATTGGCAACATTTTTGCCATTGTCTCCCCCTTCCTAGCTGCAGGACAGACACAACACATGCCAGTACAAACCAGCAGCTCTGCCTACACTCTGCCTCCACCAAGCCCTCCACCACCCCCATCATAAATATCCTTATTTGCTGGCAGTTTCTTTGTGCAAAAAGACAAACGGCATTGCTTTAGGCTGTGTCCGCTCCAGCTCTGCTGTTTGATTGTTCTCATCTCAATTCTTCTACCGTTATCTGACACTATGCTTCCCTTTCCCTCACAGCCTGCTTACTGCAGTGGCTGCGAAGTTTTGTTCTGCTGGAAAGAAACATCTGAGTCAGATATAGCTCAGCCTCTTGGCCAGAGGCTAGAATATATGTGCTCATGGTGTGTCAGTCCAGAGTAAATTGCCCACTCCAGTTATGTTGACAGCACTGTCTTTGAAGGCAGCCATCCCCCACAATTAGCTAGGAAGATGCTCAGATCAGTGCAAAAGGCAGCAAAACTGAATTGACAGCAACTTCTACTAGTGAGCTCAGGCTTCAGAAAACAGGCAATTTGTTTGGTCAATCCCAATTAAATACATAGATTTAGATATGGTAGCAAGACTGGCATGAAGCTGGATCAATCTCCTAGTGAACTATTTGGTGCTCTGACCAAGATGAACTCAAAACAGATGCAGAAGAAACCTATACATACTAAAGCCATCAGCACAATTTTGCTGCATCAGAACTAGATTGCTTCCTTGCTTAGAAGCAACTTCAGAAGGTTAATAATTTGAAAGTCTAACATATGGGGCAGGAGGGAAGAGTGACCACTAGAAGTGCATTGTAGCATCTTTCAACTCTAATTAACTCTAGCTTTTCCAGGAAACAGGGAATGAGAATTGCTAGTTTTCCTGTAGAAAGAGCTGAAAGAAACCTTCATATTGGCAGCCGCCTTGCACATTTACAAGACAGTGTACCCAATCAAAATAATCTGTGAAGACTTTTTTTTTTATTACCATGAGGGTGACCAAGCATTGCCACAGGCTGCCCAGAGAGGTTGCGGAGTCTCCATCCATGGAGGTACTCAAAAGCTGTCTGGACATACTCCTGGGCAGCTGGCTCTAGGTGACCCTGTTTGAGCAGGAGGTTGGAGCAGATGACCTCCAGAGGTCCCTCCCAACCTCAACTAGTCTGTGATTCAGGATAAAGTTTGAGCCACCCATATTTGGATTTACCATACAGAGACAAGTTGGGTTTTGTTTAGGGAAACACAGGGTTAGATCAAAAATAACTCTTACTTTTCTATATCCAGAAAGTTTTGCTTTCCTAGATGAATCTGTCCACAAAGCCCTTCCCCCCTCTCCAACCAGGCTTTCCTTACCACTACTTCAGGGAAAGGAGACCACAAAAAAAAAATCATTTCAGAGGAAGCCATTCTTCAGAATTTGTCTCTCTGACAAATGCATAAAAGTTTTGCCCTTTTTTTTTTAAACACACATTCTATTTTTTAAAGCAGTCTTAAGCATCACCTTGTTAAATGACTACAGAAAGCATGTTGAATCAGAAATTAGTTGCTCAATCTTTACCACAGCTATGCTTGTTAGTGACATATTTAAATGCAAGTGTCATTTTGGTCAGTTGTGACAAGAACAACTCCCAAGTACGGTTTTCCACATACTCTGTATGCTTAGAGATAAGCTTTGTAAAATTGAGTGAATTATGCCAAAAGTTTACACCAAGCAGCATACTGTGAGGCAAAGAACGTTAAAGTATGTACATACAATCTAAGCAAAAATTGTACTAGCAACTACAGAAGTAAAGTAATACCAGGAATTTTTAAAAAGAAAAAAGACAAGGGATCATGGAGGTTTTAGGAATTTAGTGTTGAAATCCTAAATCTGTCTTATAACCAAACATACAAGAAACAGCCACTTCTGCAAACCAGTTTCCAGTCTCTCACCACAGTGAGTCTAAGAGGCCTGCCATGAAGAATAAGGAACAATCTGTCCCCATTTTAGAGATCTACATTCCAAGTGAATGGCAGATCAACCATATCTTCTCCCAAATTGAAGAAACATTTATTATCCTTTACAGAAGTGTTCATGACAGATCTGCAAGTCATGCCTCAGTCACTCCTTGCTGCAAAAATCATCTGTTGAAACCAACAGTGATCAAAAGGACAGCATGATCTCAGATGAGCACCTTGCAAGTACTGAACTTGCAAAAACATGGAAACTTTACAAAAGTTAAAAGAGATGTATTCCACCTCCATGGCTTACGAGATCATTTTAAGCAGTGAATGTTGCTGAAATCACCCCCTCTCACCTCAATATAAGTAATGAATGCACTTTTAAAGAAGTCAGCTGTTAACAAAAATTCACTCTGCTTAAGCCCTCAGGCCTCCTAATTGATTCAAATCGCTGCAGGACTGCACTAGTGTAAGAAAAAAAAAAATTAACTGGCCCAGCTGTCTGCTGGGAACTGAACTAAACCAGTTTCTAAAACTGGCTCAGTAACAATCACTTCCTCCTAAGCACTCCCCTGCAGATGATGCTTTTCAGTCCATCCTGCTAGTCAGAGCTATTTTTAAAAGGGTTAGTTAAACCAGAATTTTTGTTCAGGTCTTAGATATCTGGGGTTCAATCTGCAGTTACTCTGCCTGCCTTCTGAAAACCCAGGGCCAAGAAAGTCAGCTTGGCTCCACTGTCAAGCCATACTTCATTGAATGAGATGAGGAGCAAAAAACTTCCATCAGAGGTAAGTGAAAGCATTCAGATATAAGTAATCACATACTCATGCTTTCAGTACAACTCTGAACAGTAAATTTGTATGTTTTCCTCCCTCTCTCAATCAGTGTTCTATGGAATGTGCAAAAGTTGAAAGATTTAACCTGAAAGAGTTAGGAAAGCTTTGCATACCACGGTCCAAGAGCAGCAGTTAATCCTAATATTCAACTACAAAGTTAATACTGGTCCCAGCTCTGAGCTGCTGTATTCATGACCTGATAGATGAAACCAACAGGAACATCAGAGACATGAGCTGCATTTCTCAACACCACAGAAAAGAGTACACAGTAACACACACAAGAGCACCACAGAGTACAATTCAAATGAGAAGAGAAACTCCATTTGACACTCCCATTTTTCCTTTCTAAAATTTCTTTTGTAGCTTCATTAGTCTACTTACATGCTGTATTTCCTGCTGGCTGGCTCGGTAGTTTTTCTTGGTTAAATTGTCCACCAGGTAGCTGATTTGAGACAAGGCCAGCGAGAGCGAGTCAAGATTCATTGCTGGTTGGGGCGGAAGCAGGCGGCCGAGCCCGGCGCAAAATCACCATTATTCCCCTTTAGTCACCTCAGAGACAGGTTAATTTTTTTTCCCCCAATTAGCCTGTATCTGGTTCTGTGTTACTTTCCTCAGCTCTTCTTTCTCAGTTGTCTTCCTCTGTTCTGAAACATGGCACCTGAAAAGAGTATTACATGAGATTTAAGTTCTGTAGCAACTTCATAGCTACGTTCTAGGCACTGCTGTTAACCTGCTATGGAACACTAGCAATTAATTTAAAATAACCTTTTGGGGTTTGTTTTTTTCTTTTGATTTTAAGAAAAATCTTTAAGTTTAAATAGTCTTAAAAACAGTTAGTGATTTCTCTGTGTTTTCTACTCCCACTAGTACGCTGCAGGGTGGGAAGTTAAATCCTAGAAGAATTCAGCATTACGCCTCAGAGCTTTCTCTTATTTTTTTGCTTCCAAGCTAACTTGGCAAAACAAGAAAAATAAAGTTCAACAAAGAAATTGATAATACAGACATGTTCAATAGCTTAACTTACATAAACCATTTGAGATGACTATGACCACAAGGAAAAAGAAGTACTATTAAGTTTTCACAATACAAGGTTAGTTGTTTCCACGCCACCCGACCACATTTATTCATTTCTGCATTTTGCCAGCCTGAAAGAGCTAGCAAACAGCTCAGTCAGAAGAATGACTACCCTTTCAGCACTGTGAGAAAGAAGAAAACGAGATGCATAATGAATTAGATACCACACAGCAACAGAGGTCAGAATCATTCAAAGCATCAATCACAAGTTTATACAAAAAAAAAAGTGCTTTTTAACCATCTCTGCAATATTCTGCCTCACTACCATCAAAGCAGTATTGCACTCAACCGTACACACGTACACACCAAAACAAGCAATTGTGAATGAGCAACACACACAAAGAACTGCAATAAACTAACCCTAACATTTGGCTTATACTGAAACAGCTTTCCAGTGAGCTACAACAGCAGAGCTTGCCAGCTTAATAAATTTCTATGACAACACAAAACTTGGCACTTGACACCTCATCTATTAAATCACTGATTGCCAATGTGATAAAATTGCATCCCAAAGCAAGTCCTGCATAACCAACCATCTGAGGAATCTCAAAGGAAGCCATAAGCTGCTCTGAGAAGCAGCACTGTATTGATCAGAGGTGGAATCAAGCTGGAGAGTCACTGTTTTGAAGCTCTACTTGATCAAAACACAAAGGTCACTAGGCTTCGTGCCAAGAGGCTGAAGATCCCTTTTTCAGAATAAAAACTACTACTTTACTGTCTTGGCTATATGGCGAAAACCACCAGTACACGATTTCTGCCTCATCATTGAGATGGATCACACAGGTGATGTGTTAACTTGGCACACACAACGCTTAGGGTAAATCAGTTCAGAAAGCAACCCCTGCAGCAACATGGCTCAACATGTCAGCCATCCTTCTGCAAGAACTGAACAGGAACAGCACCAAGGCAAGCTGAAAAGGCTGTGCTGGGTAGAACCAGAACTCTTCCCCCTCTCTCCCTTTACACAAAGGTTTTCACTCACTCAGAACTACAGCTTATTTAACAGCTGCCTACACTTTAAAACATCAGGAACAACAAATCCTATCACAGGCAATGAAGACAATTCTGCTCTTTTGAAAAAGTTTATTAGATTAAATAAAAACATGGGTAAACTATATGCAAGGAAAGTCAAATTATCAATCAACTTCCAGGCTTTCATTATGCCACAGAAAACACTGCTAACTCCTAGAAGCTATATAAGATCCTACTTACGCAAGAAAACCTACATCTCATGAAAAAGAAATTTTCAAGTGGTAATATTGAAAGCATTCTTCAATGACAAGGCAGTCATATATAAAGGCATTACCTTTATATACAGGTTTAAAAGCCCACTGACTGTGAAGCAGCTTTGCAGGAAGGAGGATAGGCACAAAACTTAATAAGATTTCTCAGTAGCACAGTACCTGATTTTCTATTTTTATTTCTTTTTAAATAACTCAATTCTGCTTTTGGAATAATCCAGAAAGTGTCACTGGGCAAGGCAAGTACATGCTTTCCAAGATGTTTTTACTGGCAAGGTTTAACATACTGGACCAATATAAAGCTTCCAAAAAACATTTGTTAAGAATCAAGCAGACGGACCACCACGCCACAGTACTTACACCTACAAAAGCCACCACAAGCAGCTAGCGAGGGGAATCCAGTCCCTATCAAAGCACCAGATTTCAGCAACCAGCCTGAAGAACTCAAGGGCTGGTTGAACTCAGGACTCAAGAACCAGACACAAACCACAACTCCAACTCAGTCATTTTTAAGGCAATAACAGAAGTTTGCCTTTCAGGCCCCTAGGAAGAAAAACCATATTTCTCTGGGTATTATTCCTCAGACCAATACAAACACCACAGCAATCACACCTACTCCACTCCAAAAATTAAGCTTTTAGGTACTGGAACTCTGGAGTTGGGCTCAGACATAAATCCGACCCTCCCCACTGCCACACAATACCCTGCAGAGCACTGACACTGACCATACCACTTCACTATCGGCATCACTGTTTTCTCCCAAGAAAGGTAGGGACTACCATCTCAACATGCTTTAATTGCACAGAAGCACAACAAGCTTTGCCACTTTCTAACTGTAAAATCCGGCAGTGTCACCAGAGAACCCAGGATGGGGTCAAAATGAGATTTTTCCCTTTCAAGGAAGCAGAACAAGTGCTTGAGCAGACACTGTAACTCAAGGACAGAACACAATAGCTGAAGGAAGCAACTTCCTATTTATGTTCTAAATATATGGTTTGCACAGCATGTATCCTAATACACAGAAAAAAACTGACAGCTCTCACAAGCACCAGACTAGCAGCATTTCAGAGGTTTAAATGGTGCAACCTAACTCACAATAGTGTATAAAAATCAGAGTAATTAAGGGAGCCCTGCCCAGAAAGCAGAAGTGCACAGGTACCTCTCTGATCATTCAATGCAAGGCTAAAATTCAGTTACTACAGCACTGATTAAGAAAGCTATGAATGCTATGCAAAGCAGGCTTTATTTTTAGATGCATATATTCTTAGTGGGAATGAATCTCCCTACACTGGCCTCAACAATTCAAGAATCTTTCCGTTCATGGGGCAAACCTGCTGTCTTTACAGGTTCAGAAAAGTCAGGCCTCAGCCAGAGAGAGTTTACCAAAAAAATTTAGATTGGCTGACAAAAATTAGCTTAATCCATTACTGTATCATAGGATCTGTAATTGAAAGTAGCTATGAGACACAGGACTCAGGAGCTCTTGCAATATTACCATTTTATGTTGTGCAACACAGCTGATTTTTAAGAGGTAGAAAATGTTTACCAAAAACTACACTATTACTTAGCCTGGACACTTTCTAAGGAAATCGGCAGGCCATCAGCAAAACATACAGCATCTATTTCAGTAGATTCTGTTCAACAGCAGAGTTCTATTGGGTTAGTAAAACATGAATATAATACAGTTTTAGGCAAGAATCAAAAAATCACCAAATAGAGAGGGCCAGTATGTAACCCGTAGTCAGGTTTGACAAACACACTCTCTACTAACCTGAGGCAGATCACTGGGAGTAACTAAGCCTTCCTGCTGAAGATGACAAACCTGAGATCTTCCACAAATTCAGAAACAGCCTTACAAAGAAAGTAATTTCAAAATTACTTTAAGCTGAACTTTGGAATTTTTTTTTTTTTTTTAGTATTTTGCAGAGGTAACTACTCCCACTGGGTTTCAAGAGCTGTAAAGATTTTAGGCCACATGTACTGCATGTGGAGAATAAAACAGCTCAAGTGACAGAAACTGCAACATGTTTGCTGATCAGGTTCTAAACTCCTATCAAAAAGCATCATATAAAACATGCTAAAAGCACCACTGCTAAACCTGTTCTTCAGAACACAGTCTCTTACCCATTTCTCAAACCCATGCACAAACAGAACATATGGAGGAGCAGCACACTTCTCAGAAGCCCCACATGAAGAGCGCTCCAAGGGGGAAAGGAGGTTTTGAATCATACCATAGGTAAACTAGATTTCAGGATGTCTATCATTTTGAAATCTACAGAGAAAAAAACCTTGCAGTCTAAGTCACATGAACAGTAAAATAAGCTCCTGATTAATTTAACCAGTTCAAATGTAGGTGTTTACACACAGAAAAGCCAGCTAAACATTCTATGTACTGGAAAACTGCACACAACTCCAGTCAGTTGGAAGCCTCAATGCTGACCAGACACGGTAACTTTACAGTTACTACAGACAGCAGCTGAACTAAGCACATACATTTGTTCCCATACACTACAGCCAGTTAAGTTTCAGGTTTGGAATCTACCTCAAATATATCAGGCATGCATCAATCATGACATGTCCACTTCAGGCATTTTCACATCTCAGCTAGGATTGTTTACAAAAAAAATGCCAAGAAACTCTCACTTCCCACTTTCCCTTCAAACACTGTAGGATAGTTTCTGTTGGAGGGATGGGAAAGCAATTTAAGGACCTGTTCTCAAAGGCTTTGTGCCGTTTTCCCATCCAGAAAGTGTTTTAGAACAGTTAAATACTGTTTCAAAAGGCAAAGGAGAACTGCAGTATTCATATAATAGGGATGGTTTTAGAACAAAAGAGAAATCTGGCTATAATAGTCATGTCCTCAACCGTGATTCTTAGTGATAAGAATTCCCAACCTGATTTCGCAATGATCCATCACCGGGACACAAGATATCACTGACCACTTTTCCTAAGTTATGTTTGCACAGTTGCTCTTCCACTTACTCAACTGAACACCAACAGTAGCCATTTCAACATCAGTTAAAATGAATTAAATATCTAGGAGCACTATGCTAGAAAGATGAACAGGATTAGGTATTTCTCTAAAGAGGAGAGACAGGTAGACAGCAAGCTTGCCATGAGTTTGGTCTGGAGACACCAGACCAATAGGATCAACAATTAACAGCAAACTTCAAAGTATAAGGGCAAAAAAACCCCAAGACAATAACAAGTGTAGAAAGGGCAAACAAGTCTATTAACAACTACATTTGTTTCCTGTTTATAAGACAGTCACCTCACCTGGACTCATCCTGCCTGTAATTTCAGTCAATGCCAACATAGTTACCTTAGAAACAGGAAACACTTAAGTTGTGTGCACTAAGAATGACTTATCAGGTGTCATACCTGTTTTGCTACCCATTTAAAAAAAAATGTTCCACTAAGAGCAGATGTCATGCTTCTTTATAACAAGCGGGATTCAGAAACAGTCTAAGCTCATGATGTATCAACAGACTAAGTGTCTGGTTTTATATTTTTTAGTATTATATCACTTCTGTTGTAAATACAGTCCAAACTGTTTGTGGCTTGTTGAAATTAAACTATGACTGCTCACAAACCTTACTGCATAAAAAGAACACAGTACCACTCCGAGTTAGAGAACTATTGCAAAGAGCTATTTCTAACAATACCATATCTGTCAAAACAGCCAACTGTTGCTATTTCTAGTTTCAAAATAAGCAAGTCCACTTCACTGGGCAGCATGTTCTTAACTGGAGGACAGCATTGAGAGGCATTTCTTCCAGGCGGTCTGCTGGAAGGTTATGTCACCAGATTATTTACTAGAGCTCACTTTTTTACAGGTTACTTGTTTTCTTCGGCTAAGTCATAACAATGCCGATCTTCTAAACAGGCCACAGAGCCGAGCTCAGGGGTGGGCCCGCCACCGGCCCCTTCCTCAGTCTCTCAGAGCTCCACCTGTCACCATCAGGGCTACAAAAGCGGACGGGGAAGAGAAACGAGAACAGCTCAAAAGCCGAAGACTTCCGTACCGCCTCGAAACGATCACCGTCCAGCCTGCCGCCACCGGAGCCTCCCCCCCCCCCGCCCCGCAGCGAGAGCCACAAGCAGCAACCCACGGACCGGTAAACACCCGCGGCTCCCGCCCGGAGCCACGACCGGCCCGCACCGCCCTAGCCGGGCCGAGCCGAGGCAAAGCCTTTCAAAGTTTGCTCCGCTGCTCCTCCTGTCGATCGGACGCCGGCTGAAGAAACGGGCGGCGGCGAAGAGACGAGGGCCGGGGCGGGGAGCGGCGCAGGCCAGGCCAGGCCAGGCCGCGGGGGCCCCCGCAGACTGCCCCACACGCACCCCGGAAACGGCGGGCGGGCCGGCCGGCCAGGTTCCCTCTACCGGCTCCGCCACCTCCCCCCCCCCCCCCCCGCCGGCGCCCGGACCCGCCGCGGCCTACAACGCCGCCCACTACCGCCGCCGCGACCCCCACCCCGGAGGCTCCGGTGCTCCCACACACACAGGCACTGCAGGCCCACCCGCGGGGCAGCCGGGACGCGGGCCGGGGCTGTGCTCGGCACGGCGGGGAGGGGGACACGGGACGGGAAGACGGGACGGGAAGACGGGACGGGACAGACGCTCACCTCAGGGGGCGTAGCGAGCCGGAGCGAGGCACCGGGCTGGGGCCGCTCGCGCTTTTATCCTCTCGCCTCCGCCGTTTCGCTACAAAATGGCGGACAGGGTCGCGCGCTCACGTCGCGGCCTTTCCCCTCCCCCGTCCCCTCGCGGCACGCCAGCGGGGGGGGGCAGCGGGGGCGCGGGTGGGCGGGGCGCCCGTCGAAGCCTCCCTCCCCCTTGGCCTGGGGCTCTCCCAATCAGGGCGTAGGGCCGCCCGCGACCTGCCCAATCAGCGCGGCGCGACCTCTGGGGCGGACGTTTTGCCGTCCTCCCCCCCCCACCCTCGCCCGGCCCTCCGCGCGGAGCCAGCGCCGCGCGTCCATTGGCCGAGAGCAGCCGGAGTCTTTCCTACCGTTCTGGCCAATCAGCGCTGGCAGGCCTCTCTGACTACGCATGCGCATCAGCGGCCAACCCGGGTTGGGAAGGCCGACCAATGAGCGCGGGGCGCTGCGCTGGGGCGGGGCGGGAAGGGGAAGTGGCGGGGAGAGCCAAAGGGCGCGTGGAGTCATGGGGGGGGTGGGGGTGCTCCTACCCGACAGGTGCGCTCCGCCCCGTCCCCCCGCCCCGCCCTCCTCCCCCCGGGCGGTGGTACGGCCCCAGGCACTGCACTCCCCCCCTCCCCCCCGCGCAGCGTCGTGGTAGGGGCCCAGGTACTGGAGCGCCTCCCCCCGCGCTGCCTTGGTACGGCCCGGAGCGCGGCCTGTGGCCCGGCTGCTTCACCCCCCCGCCCTGCAGTGCGGTGGTACGGCCCCAGGCGCTGCATCCCCACAACATGGCGGCGCGGGGCTGGCGCAGTGTTTCCCTGCACTGTAGGGCCGCAGCCTCCCCCCAAGCCGCTGCAGGGACCGTTTTGCCCCGAAATCTCCCCTCCATTTGCACGCTCCGGGCTCGCCGGCCTCGGTCCTGGAGGGGAAGCTCACCGGCCCCCTCAGCCCCCCAGAGCCGGCGTCACCACCCGTGTCCCGAAACCCCAGAACGGCCCCTTCCCACCGGCCTTCCAGCCCTGGGGGACAACACCGGGATGAGGACCCCCAGGATTCCCCCGACAGCTCCCGGCTCCGGGTACGAGGGTACCCACCCCAGGGTGCGAAGGCCTGAGGAAGGCGATGGGGCCTCACCTCTGGCAGGGGACCCGCCGCCATGGGGTTGGCACTGGAAGCCACCCGTGGCCCCGTGCCGTCCACCCCAAAGCTCAGAGAGCTGGGGTGGCGTTTTGGGACAAGGACTTCATCCCCCCCCATCCCACCCAGGAGTATCTCCTTCCCCCCAGCCCCACAGAAAACACCTCATGCCCACCTGCTGCACGCACCACAACGTCACTTTTATTGAGTCGAGGTCCCTCCGCTTTCTGCACGTAGAAAATACATTTAAAAAGGCCGGTGTTTGTAAACAGTCAGGGGAACGGTAAGGCAAACAGAGAAACGGTTGCAGCACCTCCGTACCCCCCTGCCCTCAGCCATGCGGACACCCTGGGGGGCATTGAGGGAGCATAGTGGCTCCTTGGGTGACAACCAAAGACATGGGACACTGTGTCTGCCTCCACTTCAGCCATGGGACCGCCTCATGCCCAGCACACCTTTGGGAAAGCCAAAGCCACAAAACCCACCAGGCACCAAACCCTTCTCCATCTTGATGGGGGATGGCCACTGAAAGGCATCGCGGCATTGGCATCTGCTGAGACTCCAGCATCTCTGCTGGGCTCCATGGGAGGTGGCTCGGTGCTCCCCACATCCAGGAGGAGCAATCTGCAGGGTGGGGTGGCGGTGGGGTGGGCACCCTCTTCTTTATGCCAAGGGTTTCCCCAAGGCCCAGCGCCTGCTCTCAGGCAGGAGCCGGGCAAAGGGCCTTGAGAGGCAGCCAGTGCTGTACAAATGGGGGGTTTGCTGGAGCCAGGTTTTGTCAAAAGTTGAGGGCATGGAGGTTGGAGGTACCTTGGGGGAAGCAGAAGGGACTCATGCCTTCAAAGGTTCCCTCAAACATTCATGCTGTGCTTGGGGCTTTTCTTCCTCCTTCTCCATCTGGGTTCTCCTCATTGCATCCCGAGGAGTGGCAGTGAGGTCCCCATTTACACACCCCAGGCATTGGTAGGGAAACACCAAACGTTTCCACGTGGAGAAGCACCCACATGCTGTCCTCCCACCCACCGCCACTGGTCACAGAGGGAGAGAGCCATGGTGAGAAGTACAGAAGCACACCATGGTTCACCTTCCCACCACAACAGCCTGGGCTTTTTCCAGAAGGTGCAGGAGGGGCAAAGCCCAGTGGTGCACAAAGCTGGGCTGGACCCTCAGCACAGATGCAGCGATAGATACACACAAATTCCTCCCTCCCTCCCCCAGGGTTTTAGAAGCCAAACAAGGAACAAGAGAACTCAAGGACTGAACAAGAGCAGTTTGCTGTTAAGTTTAACACCCTCAACCAAATCTGCAGCTGGGGCAACTGCTCAACTCAGAGAAAGAAAAAATGAAACTATCATCCAGACAGGCAACGGAGGGACTGGCCAGAGCAACACCAGCCACAGAGAGTGTAAACAACCAAGGGTACAATATAAACCAGATTAATACTGACTGCTTCATCCCCAAAGCATCCCTTAAAACCTACACCTGGCCCAATCCCATTCCCTGGACACCTCCTGGAAGAACAGGATTGGAAACTGGCAGAAGAGCTTTGCTCTAGCATAGTGTCTCCAGTAGGTCGATGCAGCCACAGCACCTTCTTTAGTGAGCGAGCAACCCCTGGCAGGGGAAACATTGCCCTGGTCTGTCCCTACCCCAGGCTCCTCCTGACTGATCAGGCTGAAGATGACGGTCCCACTTTGTAACAGAAAGTGCAGCCCAGGCGGAGGGAGATGTAAGAGTAAGGGTAGGAGACCTGTGAGATGGGCCACGGGAAAGCGGAGTTCAAACCGAACCAAATACTAACACAGAAGAGGACTAGGGGGTTGTCACCCTGTCTGATAAACATGATTCCCATTATGCAAGATGCACTGTCTCCCTCCAACGTTGGGAGAAGAAGTTTAAGCTGCGGAAAGGAGCTCCACCAGCACAGGGGTAGACGGATCAGGGCAGTATGCCTTCGCAAACCCCAACTGCAACCCCTTAGTGATGTCTAAGGTAGTGATGTCTACCCTGGCAGGGCAGAAAGGGCTTGACCTGGACTACAGGTCCCCTTGCAGTGATGCTCTGGCTTCACCAGGGAGTCAGGGCTGAGAGGAGAAGCCTGACTGCCTGGTGCATTAAGACAACGAGATACAAACCACCACAGGGCTCTTTCAGCCAAGCCCCAGATTACAACGCTCCTTTTGGATCTTCCCAACACGTCAACGTGTTTTCTCCCCACTTCCCTTTGGTCCTAGAGGAAAACTGCATCCCCTCAGCAGCAGCAGTGCAGTCCAGCCTGGAGGAGGAGTCAGGCTGTGAGATCCACGAAGATGGCGTTGGCAGTGGTCTGTCCAAAGATGAAGGCTCCGAGGGTGACCATGAACACCCCATAGCTGACCTGGGCCCACCAGCTGCAGATGCAGGAGGACAGGGCACATTTAGAGGGGACCTTCACCCCAATATCCACAGGGGAAGCAGGGAGAGAGGAAGCATGTTTCAGTTACCTGATTGCCCTGGTTTCCTGGATCTCAGAGAGCTTGGCTTGAATCAAGCAGAGCCCTGAAAGGCAGGGGAGGCAAATTAGACCCAGATGAGGACTGTCGCCCGGGGACTGAGCAGACACCCCACAAGCCAGGGAACTGCATTCCCCGTTACAGAGCATGGAGTCCAGTCAAAACAGTTGGGCTGCTGACCGACCTCACACTACATTTTCGTCCTTCTCTAAAGACCTCCCGGTTCCTGCGTCTCCATCCTGCTCCCTCCCTCTTCAAGACACAAGGCCAAGAGACCTCCGCTGGCCCCTAAGCATCCCAGGATGCCCTACCTGGGAAGACGAAGATGAAGCAAGCGGCCAAGCCCCCAATGACAGAGATGACTTTGCCAATGTCGGGGATGAAGAGAGCCAGGAGGAGGGTCAGGAGGAACCAGCTGATAGTCTGAAGCAGGCGCCTCCTCCGCTCCCGAACCACGTCCTCCTCCACCGTCACCCCAGTGTAGCGGAGCCAGAGACCCTCCAAGACAGCCCTGCGTGCACAGACGCAGGGCAGAGGGATTTCCCCACACTGCCCCTCCTGCCCATACCAGCCCACCTTCTCCCAATGCTCACCGGCCGCAGAAGTGCAGGATAGGGTAGGATGTCAGCACGCAGAGGATGATGAAGGCCCGGGCAAGGGCAACGGGGATGTCATTGGAGGGGTAGGAGAGCAAGACGTCCTGCTCCACACCAGCCCCAAAAGTCAGGAAGCCGCAGACGCCTGCCGGGAAGGGAGCAGTCAGTGGGGGATGGGGACAAGCCTCCTGCACTTGTGTTTGAGGGACCAGACTTGGATGGATATGGCACCGGGCACATCATAGGGGGCTTAAATGGACTCCCCTCTCCTTCCGCTCTGTTCCTCTGCTGACCAGAGGGTCCCTGCCCTCCAGAAGCTCACCGCCCCTCTGAGGACCATGCCACACTCACACGGCCTCCCCTTGCTCACCAGTGCCCGTGTAGACGAAGAGAGCGATCACCATGGCCGCTGTCACCACTGCTCCCCAGGTCTTCACCTCTGGCTGCTTCATGCTGTTAAAGACGGGCACGCTGCTCACGTGGCACTGCCAGGGACACGGAGAGAGAGCGGGGACATGCGATGAGCTGAGCTGGAGTCACGGGGAGCCAAGCCGGATCCCACTCGTGAAATCCCCGGGTTTGTTGTGATATCATGATCCCCCCAGGTTTGTTGCTGGAGAAGAAAACCCAGAGGACAGGCTGCCCTGGACTTCTCAGCTGGGGTAAAACTGATCCATCTCTATCCAGGGGTGGCGAGATATTAAACTGGCTTCAGCCCCCTTGCAAAGCCGTGTGGTGAGCACATGGGAAGGGTTTTGGCTGATCGTCCAGGGGAGTATTCCTGGACCACGCCGGTCCCCCACCCAGGTGGCTGCAGGGTGGGAAGGGGAGCGCCAGGCTCGTGGCCTTACCTGGAACCCAAAGCAGATGGTGGGCATGGCATTGAAGACGGCTGTCCAGGTGGAGGGGCTGGTGGGAGAGAAATACCCACTGGTCAGTCCAGTGCGCCCTGTGCCCCCCACCCAGCACCCTGGGGGAGGATGAGCTGGGGGTGCTCAGGATGGGCTCACTCCTCTGCTGTTACCGCGTCCTCCCACCCAGGACAATGCCTTCACACAGAGCGAGGTTTTCCTGGGACATGGCACTCCCTGATGACCACGGCCTTTCACTGAGACAGAACCAGCCAAAGTCGAAGACTTACAGAAATAAAAACATCAGTAAAAAATAAGAATCTACTTGGGCAGTGCCAAAAACTGGTCTAAACTTTGCTCTGCCCTAAA
This sequence comes from Haliaeetus albicilla, assembly GCF_947461875.1. Taxonomy (NCBI): domain Eukaryota; kingdom Metazoa; phylum Chordata; class Aves; order Accipitriformes; family Accipitridae; genus Haliaeetus; species Haliaeetus albicilla. The sequence goes on along the minus strand of NC_091492.1, from coordinate 22,267,272 downwards.
ATTCCCACTGCCTATGCTGGGTTCATAAATGTCCCCAAACCATGAGGGAGGGGACAAGCCACAGGGGCTGTGCTGGCCAAGAAAATAACCAAAATCATCCTAAAATAGACACAGCCCTGGTTGTTGGGTGAGCACAAGCACTGCATGGGGAGTTCTGGGCCTGGCAGTATCAGAGCTAAAAGTCAGTCGGCCCTCCTCAAAACCTGTGATGGAGCCGTGGGGACCTCCAAGAGTCTTTTTCCTCTCCTTCACCACCTGCTTCTCTGAAACATGCAGAGATGCAGCCACTTGGGAGCTTCTGGCAGCAACATGCAGCATCCCCAGACCCAGGGATGGGACTCGGGAAGGATTTGTCCCCAGCCTTTGCAGCCCTGGCTCCTGCACCCCTGCCTGGCTCTGCAGTGCTGTGATGGCCACTGTCAGCATCATGTCTATTGTACTCACCTGGTGGGGATCTCCACAGGCACCAGCTCCTTGTCAGGCCAGATGTACTTGATGATAATGACTGCCGTGACGTACCAGGTGCCAATCACGCTTAGGGAGCTGCAAGAGGGGACAGGAGACCATCAGCATGCTGCCTGCCTGCTCTGTGGAAGGTCTCCTGCCAGGCTCATCAGACCCATCTTCCTCCCTGCACAGCCCAGGCCAGCCCACTCCTCCCCACCAGGACCACCCCTGCTCTCCCTTCCCACGGGAATAGGCCAGGCACTGTCACCCACTGTCCCCAGAGCAGATGCCAACGCAATCCTGCTGTGCTTGGGGGCCGTCCTGTGCTGTTGTGAGTGGCAGACCTGCCAGCAAGGGGATGGACTGGGTTTTGGGCAGGAGAAAGAGGCAAGTGTTAAAGAAGTAACACTCTTCGGTAGCCCTGGTCCAGCTCCAGCAGCTAGGTTACACCAAGATGCTTGGTGGAACAGGGCTGGCCTGCACACCACCTGGCCCAGGGACCCTTACTGGCTCTCCTTGCTGCTGGATGGCCAACCGAAAGACAGGGAACAATGCAGTTGAAAGCAGCTCTCCCCACTTCCTCCAGCAAGCAGAAGGGAGGGACACAAGCCCTGGAGTAGGACACTATGGCTGCGTGGTGCTCAGCAGCTCCTCTGCTTCCCAGATGGGGAAACCAAGGCACAGGAAGGTGGAAGAGGAGATATCCAACGCCTCAGGGGCGAGCGGGCAGATACGGCACTAGAACCATGGCATTTCCACTCCCCGTCCCCTGTGACTGTGCTTAGGTGTGTGCTGGCTGGCCCACCCCAGCTCCCAGCCCTGGAGGGCTCTCCTCACCCACCTGGCATATTTTTGGAAACCGATCTCTTTGGGGATGGAGAGGGGCAGGATGAGAAGGAAGGCAGTGATGCTGATGGTGAACTTGCGGTCCATGTACCAGCGGCTGCTCCCAGCTTCCTCAGGCTCCGTCACCAGAGCAGCAATGACTGTGGGGACAACCAGGGCGGTCAGGTTGTCCCTTTCCAGCTGAAGGGACAGCAGCTGGTTATATTTTCCCCCATGGGACACACTTACTCTTGTCCTCCTGGTCTCCGATGATGATGAGGAAAGCAATGCAGGTGCCAAAGGTGTAGACAGCGATGGCCACCTCGCACAGCACGCCAGGCACCTTCCCGCAGACTGCCCACACAACCTCCTGATAGGTCCGCTCATTGCTGGCCTGTGAGCAGTACGCCAGGATGACCAAGCCTCCGATGATGAAGATCAACATGCACTGGGGTGGGGAAGAGACAGGGAGGAGACACTAAGGCAACAGCATGACGAGGTCCACAAAGCCACCCCGGGCAGCCACCCCAAACACACTGAGCATCTCTGGTGCACCTCACCCAACAGGGCTTCTTCCCAGGAGCCAGGTCCTACCTGAGCCCCTTCTGGGGCTCCACATGTCCCCCCTACGCCTCCTCCCAGGGTGGGAGAGGGGACTGTCCCTTCCCCACCCTCTCACCATCTGCAGTGCGATGCCCGCGGCCACGCCGCCAGCCATGCTGAAAGCGGCGGGGAAGTTGAGCAGCCCAGCCCCAAGGGCAGCGTTGACCACAATGAAGACGGCTCCCAAAGCTGACGTGGCCCCCAGACCATTTCCTTGACTCTCTCCGCTCTTCGGCACCGTCTCCACGCTGGGGCTCTGCAGGAGCCTGGCTCGTTCCCCAGCATCGGCGCTCCACTCCCAATCCTTGTAGTCACTGTTGATGCTCCCGGTGCCCTGAGCCATTGTCCCTCCTAGGGTGGCACACGCCACCATCCACGTCCCACTAGCGCTCCTGGACTGGGCTCAGCCGGCCACCTTGAGGAGGGTCCTCTGCCAGTGCTTGCTCCATCAGGCAGGGAGGGCAGCGAACAGGCAGGCTGGGACTGCAGCAGCACGGGGGTCAGGCACTTCACTGCTCCTAGAAGGAGATGAAGAAGGGACATGGTAAGTGTTAATTAAGGTACATTAACAAGGGACAGCCTAGGCATCAGACAGGGGCACAGCGGAAATGAGGTCCCTGGGTCTCAGCTTGGGGGTCACAGCACGCAGGCATCCTCACACCAGCAGAGATATGGCAGGAGAACTCACCTCTCGTCCCCCAAATCCAGGGTGAGGACACTGCTGCTGTCGGGTGGGGGACTGAGCCCCAGCTGCAGGGCTGGGGAGCTGCAGCCTCATGGCAGGACTCGCCTTTCTGCAGGCACGAGACCCAGCGTCACAGCTTGCTTCCTGATTTCCAACCCCAATTCCTGTAAGCTCTGCAATAGCCGCTGTGCATGTGCTCCCGAGTAAAGGTCAAGGCTGGGCTCAACAGGAACGATCCATGCACGCAGCAGAAACACCGTGTCATCAGGAAAAGCAGGACTGTCCCCTTCCACTGCACCCCCAGGGTAACCACCAGCATGAGGTGTCTCAGAAGCTTTTGGACCTGAAGATCTGGTGTTTCCAGCACTGCAGCCCTTGGGGGTTGGACAGCCCAGATCTCATCCCAGTGCCTCAGAGCAGAAGGAGACCAACCCTCACAACCTGGCAGAGCTTTGCAGGGACCTACACAGCCAAGGGAAATCTCTTTTTTTTTCCTAGACGATGTCTCCGGAGACTCTTCCTGACCAGCCCACCCTTTGCTTCTAGGCTATTTAAACCCCATGCTCGTGCTATGAATCCTCTTCAGGGATTTCTGGGGAAGGGGAAAAAACTCCGCAGGTCCGCGCAGGGTAAGAAGAAAGGCAGCCCTCTCCCCCGGGGGTAGGAGTGCGGAGGGGACAGGTCCCAGGTCCCCAGGCCGGTGGGTCTGCTGGCGGCCGCGGGTCCCCTTTGGCTGAAGTCCCCACCCGGACGAGTCGATGCTTCTCCCATGGCCGGAGGAGGATGCTGGAGGAGCGCCCGGCTGTCCTTTCACCCCAGGCAAAGCCACCGCGCCGGTGACAACCACAGACCCTGAGAGCAGACGCTTCTCCGAGGGTGACTCGACAGACCCACGGACCCGCGCGGGGCCCCACTCCAAGAGAAGCAAGGCCCGGTGCTGCTGAGGGTCACCCCGCCTTTGCAGGGGATGCCCTGGGGGACGCGACGCGGCCCCAGCGGGTCGCTGGGCTCCCCCCCACCCCGGGTACCCCCGTACCCCAGCCCCACTCACCGGGCGGTGGGAGCCCGCTCCGGCCTCGGCGCCGGCCCCGGCCCCCGGTCCCCGGTCGGGCTCGGCGGCGGCGCAGAGCCGGCACCGCCCTGCCCGCTGCACGCCGGGGGTTGTAGTCCGCCCCCCGGCCCGCCCCGCCGCCCCCGGGCGTCGGCATCTCGGTCAGGAAGCGACGCTTAACCCGGGAACCAGCGGCGACGGGGTCCTGGCTTCGGGAAGCCCATCCCCATCGCTCTGCAGCTGAACCTGGAGGGACCCGCAGGCAAGGTCAGGGACAGAATGCAGGGCTCTGCTCCAGGCTCTATATTTATTGTCACAGAGAATGGGTCGCAGAAAGGCCTAACGCAGGGGAAAAGGGCTCTCCGCAACCAGAAGGCAGCTCCAGAGCCAGGCAGAACCGGGAAACCACAGCAGGACAACCCACAGCGCCATGGGGCAGCACCCACGGTGGCAGCAGCAGCACGGAAAGCGGTTTATTGCACAAATCACGGCAAGCGGCGGCTGTGGGCAGCAGGCCACGTAAACAATCATCCCCGTTAAAACTGCAAACCGTCTTGTCAGGGAGCAGCAGGAGGCTCCAGCCCTCTTCGGCCTCAGCAAGCAGCTCCCCCTCTGCCTGTACAGCACACAGTGACAGTGTGCACTAGGTGGGCCCATCCCAGCTCTGCAGGAGAACACAGCTGCTCTGATACAGCATGAGAAAGGACAGCTCTGCTCAATGCCCTGGTAGAGCTGCAAAGGGGAAACGTAGCAGTGGATGGAGAAAGCTCACGCAGACTCAGAGGTAACCCCTCCACCTCCACCTAGAGAGGCAGCCGTGCCTGCTGCAGGGAGGAACTCTGTCGTGCTCCAGTGGCTGGGCACAGGGTAGATGACCTTTGGAAACTCCATGCTCTCACCAACACCTACATTCAACCCTGCAGGCTTCAATTTCAGCTCCATGACATCAATTCCCACCTGGGGCAGCCTCAGCCTACACCCCTCTGGTGCTCTTGGGGCACACAGGTGGGATCTGCCCTCTCTCTATGTGGGATTCTCAGGAGATTAGGATTTCATGGGCCATACCAGATCCCCTGTGCTGGCATGTCCCCAAGAGGGAATGTTTGGCACACAGAAGGGACAGGATCCAGCTGTACGATGACAGGAGGAAGTTGCCAGCTCAACACAGCCATGCCCCAGTTTATTTGGATTAAAAATAAGAGTCCAGTGAGTCACAGAGCTCCAGGGACACTCAGTTTAGAAAGACAGAATGGGTTTTGAGTCGTCAGCTCTCAGACTTCCCTCAGGATCTTTCCCTCCTGTTTTCTGGTGTCACCAGAAATTTGGCTGAACAGAGCAGATGAGAGGGATACCCCTCACTCCCACATGAGGGTGGGCACAGCAGGGCCCACCTCTCAGCTTTGGGTCACACACACAGACTCTGCTTCACAGGGAGGGCTGCTGGGGTTGGTACAGGAACAGGGAGAGGCAGAGACCAACAGACAGCAGTTTACAGAGGAGGTTCTTATTCGGGGAGTGAGAAATTGTTTCACCTCAGGGTATGGGAGTGAAATCAGGAGAACCAGGCAGGTTTAGAGGAGGGATACTGGTCTGCCCCACACACTGATGCCACGGCGAATTACACCTGAAAGGAGATTCCCAGATGGAAAGAGTGAAGCCAGCAATGGAGCAGATTTTAGCAGTGAGAAGTCCCCTGAGCTGGTTGTCGGAGGACAGCTTTGGCACTGCCCAGTCCCAGGCCAGAAGGGTGGAGGAGGATGGAGCCTGCTGGCAGCAGGGGCCAGCTGAGGAGGTGGCAGGGGCACAGCTGAGCAGCCCTCCCACTCAGCCCACCCAGTTCCCTGCCCACTGCTGCTTGGGGCAGCAGCCGACAGCTGCACAAAGCCTTCTCATGAAGAAATGAACGTGGGGAAAGCCTTTGGTGCCTACGCTGGTAAGATGGCAGTGCTAAGCATTTGCTTCCTCCAGGGTAGATAGGTGCTGGGGCTGATGGACAAAGGATGGACAGCAGGGGAGAATGGCTGTGACGCACAGGAGCCAACAATGATGTCCCTGCTCCACAACACAGGGCAGTTTTGACTAGGCTTCTACAACTCATCTACAAGATACATTCAGCAGCGGCGTCAAGTGCTGTGGTTGGAAGTATTCTGCTTGTTTCCTTTCCCTCCCCATCTTCGACTGGTGGGGCAGGGAGTGCCACCAGCTCCAGGGCACACCTTTGTCTTTACTTTGTGACGTGATGGATGGCATGAGCCAGGTAACCTACATTGCCCGACGTAACTCCCGCCACAGAGATTCGTCCGTCCTTTGTCATATAGATGGAGAACTCCTTGATCAGCCGCTCCACCTGGGGTGAAAGAGCAGAGTTCAAACCACAGGCCAACCTCTACTCTGTTAGCAGAGTACAAGTTTACCCAGCTTGCCAGACCTGAAAGCAAACTGGGAGCCAGCAGACATGGCATCCCACTACCTGCAGAGCCAGCAGTGCACCCTGTAAACCAAGAGAGATGCTGCTCGGCTCTCGGGCAACACACAAACACCACAGATGTTCAGCCGGGAGTCACCTCACTTGAGCTACTGACCTTTAAGGTCACCTCAGAGTGGCACCAAGTGACTGTTTCCTTTAACAGATAAGCAAGCTATGTTTGCTTTCAACCTCCACAAGCACAGCAGGGAACAGAGCAAGACCTGGGCCCCCAGAATGCTCCAGTGCTGCAGGCTTGGAGGATGTTCCTCCTGGAGGAAGAACTGCTTACGAGGGCTCATTATGGCACCTGCAGTCAAGATCTTACTGACAAATACTGCAAATGACACCTTGAGACCACAGGAACTGTGGTTTACCTGCTCAGGCTTCAGCCCCGTGAAGCAGAACATGCCGATCTGGTCAGTGATGTGCTGCCAGTTGTGGGAAGATCCCTCTTTCTTGAGGTTGGACACCAGCTGAGTCCGCATGCTGATGATCCGGTCGGCCATGCCCTTCACCTCCACAAGCCTGAGAAGCCAACCCAGGAACCACTCAGAGCAGGGCTGGGACACAACAATGCTGCTCCCCCCTGCCAACTACTGGGAATCAACTCGCTCCACCTGGAGGGGCCTTGTACAGGGATGCAGACAAGCAAAGACCAGGGAGCGTGAACCTGTAGCTCCAGCTGGGGAACTGCTTCTGTCTCCTGGTACCTGAAGGTGACTGCTCTTTATTTATTCCATAGCTGTTGGACACTACTACCAGAGGACAGGCATCTCTTACTTCTGAAACCCACAGGTGAGTAGGAGGCCTCATGGTAGTGGTGCCCAAACCCAGGTAAAATATCTGCAGATAAACAAAGAGCACGGGGTACCTCCCAGGGCAGGTAGATATCCCCTGCTCCAAGGCAGCACAGCTAGGAGACATCTCTGCTGGGCCCTGGATCAGGCACAAGCATCAGCCTGCCAAAGAAACACAGCTCCCGGCAAAGCCACAACACACAGCCAGCCTTTGTTCTGTCAGGCCAGCTGCTGGCAGGGACTCGACACCGAGGGGCTGGCAGAGCAGCACAGGGTGACACCAGGACGGAGGCTTAGGGCTTGAGGGTTACATTCCTGGGTCTTATTCCCAGGGAGCTTCCGCTTCCCCCATGTGAGACATACTACGTGGCTACAACGCCTCAGTCAGTCTTCTCCACTCCTCAGATAGGCACCTCCTGCAGCCTTCAATCCTAGAGGAGCTTTATCCCCTCCTTTACAGTGTTTTCTGCCTTGGTAACACAAGGAAACCTGTTTATGTCAGGCTGGACCAATACCAGCTGATGCCAGGACACAAGCAGGGATTTCTCCAGAAGAAAGGGGTTCTGACTGTATCCCTGAAGCTATGAGCTGCCCATAACAGCAGCAGACAGTAAGTGCGGCACAGGGCCGCCACATAGAGACCTCACATCTCACTGTCGTGAGCATTAGGGGCTCCCTCTTACCACTCCTTCCGTAGGTCAGGGGTGTTCAGGATGATAGAGGCAATGCGGGCTCCGTTCAGGGGTGGGTTGGAGTACATGGGGCGGATGAGGATCTTCAGCTGTGACTCAACCCTCTTGGCTTCCTCTGCGTCACTGCAGATCACTGTGAAGGCGCCCGCACGCTCTCCTGAAAGATGGGCAATCAGGTCCCAGCCTTTGCCCTTGGATACCCAGGGCTGGGACAGGACTTATCCAAATGCCACATAGCTTTAGCAGAGCCCTGTTCTCTAGAAGGGTCTCCATCAGCCCCCAGCAGGTTCTCTCCTGCGCCCCAACCAGTACTGCAGGATGAATGCAGGCAGCAGAAAGACACTGGCTGCTAAACCCCAGAGGCAGCAGGGTCTCTCCAGCAGCCTGGATGAAACCATTTCCACACCATCTGCCCTACTCACCGTACAGCCCCATGTTCTTGGCATAGGACTGTGACAAGATGACGTTAATGCCCTGCTCAATGAAATACCGCACAGCCCAGGCATCCCGGTTGATGTCTCCACTGGCAAAGCCCTGGTAGGCCATGTCAAAGTACACGAGGAGGTTTCGTTTCTGCCAGCAAAGAGGGGAGAGAGTGTCACAGGAGCTGAACACCCCTCCAGGGAGCAGGGCAGCAGGCTGAAAAGAGCCATGCAGGCAGTGGCCTGCTCAACTGCAACTGTGCTCCTCCAGAAGTAGAGCTGTTCCCCTCTTTTGCCACAAGGAAGGCAGCCCCAAAACCATAGCTACCCACCACACATCAAAACAGCAGGGCAAGACCCTCCCAGGGCATTTAGGGGATGTGCAGTCTGGCCCAGGAGGCAGAATTGGGTTCAACAGTAATAAATTATTCCATTTCAGTATCTCCTGTATTATCAGTTTCCAGGAAAACCACCTGGGAACCCTTTGGGCAGGTGCCAGCCCTTCCAATGCTTCCAGGCAGATAACCCAGCCACATTGCCCCTTGGTTAGGAGACCCACAGCCATCTGTAGGCCCCAGAGGCCACTTTGGTATCTACCAGTTCTCAGGACACTACTATGGCCAGGCATCCCCAAACCAAATTTCACTGGCTACAGCTTGGGGGAGCAGCAGGAACTAAGAGAAGAAGGATGAAGGAAGAAACTGCCCCTATCTGTTTCCACCTGAAACTTGCGAGGAGACACCAGGCACGTGAAAGATCTTCCAGCTTTTTTAACTACACCAGTACTGGGAGCCCAGCTCCAGCTATCACAGCTCACTCTTTCAACCCTGCTGCTATCCCTTCATGTCTCCCAACCCCAGCTTCCTGGGAAGGTGCCAGCAGAAAGTCTGAGAGTCAGCTAGAAGCTTTATGAGTGCATTTGTCTGGCTCCTGTCTTCAGTACAGGAACATGACACCCATCCTGTCTTCAGGGAAGTAAGTAACCTTTAGTGCAGTGAAGACCAGATGCCACCCACGAAAGCACAGAGATGTGGTTTTCCCAGAAACAGCACAGCACCCCTGGGACACTCTACTGCTCACCTTCACCATAGCTGCCAACTCCTTCCATTGCTCCTGCCGGGGATCCACCCCGGTGGGGTTGTGAGCACAAGCATGCAAGAGGATGATGCTCTTCTCTGGAATTTTCTAAGGAAGATGTTACAGAGAATGAATTATTAGTGACATCCGAGCACTTTCCTCAGCAGCTGAGATGGGACTCTTGCCGCAGACAGCTTAGATGAGCTCTGCAAGGCTTCTAGCCTTGATTTGGTGCCTTCAGGCATCATATTTAGGCTAAAGCAAGAAGGTGACCTATCTCCCCACATCAGCTCCCTGCTTCCAGGCATGAAAGGCAACTCACAGAAATGTCATCCAGGGCTCCAGAGAAGTCAAGGCTACATGTCTTGGGGTCGTAGTAGCGGTAGGCCTGAAGTTGCAGGCCAGCATCACGGAAAATGGGTGTGTGATTTCCCCAGGATGGTTTGGGTAGATACACGTCACGGCTAGACTTGAAGAACCGTTGCTGATCAAGAGAGAGACAGAGCATTCAAACAGGTTTAACAGATTCAAGCAGTTAGAAAACCCCAAAGATTCAGCTCCAGTCAAAATATGTCCTTTCCTTCCCCCACCGGCCATGGACTTACCAAAAAGTTGGCTCCAATTCGCAGAGATCCAGTCCCAGAAATACCCTGCACAGTGACATACTGCAAGGGAAGAAACAAATACACGAGTCTGAGCAGCCATGGTATGATACAGGGAAAGCCCTGTCACTACATCAGCATTAGCAGAAGCACACCCAAACAGGGACATGGGGCTGGAGGGGACCACATGGGTCAGCAACTCCAGTTGTAGGGCAGGGAGTTAGGACCCCTGGCAAGGTTATTTCCCCTCCTCAGGAAGGGCTGTTTCACCCCAGCCTTCAGAGGAAGCAGTTAGCCTTGGGACTGGCCAGCTTGCAGCTCAGAGGCATGAGCACCCCTGCCAGTCCTTCCATTTTTGCTGGGCACCCATGTACCAACGGTGCGTCAGACAGCACTGTCCACGCCCTGCTTCCCAGCCTGCTCCTTACCCGGCCACTCTTGAAAGCCTCACTGTTTTCACCCAGAGCCAGTTCTGCAGATGCCCGGGTGAAATCCGCTAGCCCCCCAATGGGCAAATACTCCTTGTCCATCTTCTTGGATGCTATCATGGCCTCTGCCTGGGAAGGAGGACACACATTCAGCAAGGAAGGCATCATCACGGAGATGACGGCGGACAGCTCAAGGTTGCTTCTCTTCACATTTGCTCACTCAAAAGGGGGAAAGGTTGGTTTACAGGAGTTTCCCTTCAGAGATCAGGGCTCATTCCAAGCAAGGGGCAGCAGTAAACATTTCAGACAAAACCCTGCTTTTACCACGGGGCACAGGGTCCAGTGACCACCAGAGCCTTCAGTGGGTGCTATCATTGGTACAGCAGAGCCAGGAAACCTGGCGCCAGAGAAGACCACCGCTTCCAGCCCGTTACAAGTCAACATTGCTGCACAAGGACACACGTTTCTTTGCCCAAGCAGGAATTGTCCTGCAGGAAGGCGAGACTTGACTGTTGCTGAAAGGCAGAGATTGTCTCTACATAGGGAGACATCCCAAAAACAGACAGGGTAGCAAGCGCTTTGTAGGGCCTCATCATGCTGGGAATGTTATTGAACTACATAGATGGAGCAGGTTAAAAAAAAGAAATAATCCAGAAATCCCAGCCAGTTCTGAAAGCGGCCTGTCTGAAAGCTAGTCACCCAATCCTTAAACATGGCTCCCCCCAGCTTTGCTAACCTCTACTTCTTTCAAGCAGATTCTGCATCAGAAACCAGTCCGAGTCCTTACCTAACACAGGATCAGAGAGTGGCAGCAAGGACAGCAAAGAGCCACGCTTAGGAAAAATGCAGTGACGGAGATATATGGGATGCTCTGGGAACCCTATTTGTGCTCCCAGGACAGCAGGACAGACCCTGGCAGCATTCGCATACCACCAGGAAACTGTTCCTGTGACACCACCCAGGCTCCCAGTTGTGACCCAGCTGCCACACATGCTGACACAGGGAAAGCGAGGGCAAGGGATGGCTTTAAACCCCACACTGATGAGAAATGTGGACAATACATCCTCCCTGAGCCAAGGAGACCAGCCAGTCAATATGTGTGTCAGCTGCCAGCTATTTAAAAGCCTATTTCTACACTTACAGCCCTGAAAGGCTCCGTAATCCCCTCAAGGGCAGTGTCCACATCCAGTTCCCCAGGCTGGAGTTTTAGACTGGCTTATAGGGAAACTGGTAGCAACAGCTCAGCAGAATTTCTAAGACTAATCCATTAAGGTGACAATGTCAGCTCTTTCCTCCCATGTGGGCTGGCCCAGGGAACACCAGCCTATTCAAGAAACACTTTGAAGTTCAGAGGACAGCTAGGTTGGAGGGCTCATGGAAGTCAGCAACTAATTAGATTCACCTGGATGGGAACAGGACACATATTCCCTGCTTTATCCCCTACTACTTAATGGCTCTGTTGTGTCTTAGAAGCATTAGTACTGCTAACGGAGACATCCAAGAACACTGTCCTGCTCTGTTAGAGACAAAGCTTATTCTAAGGACCAACAGGCAAACCTTGCTTAGAGGCCTTCCCCCTCCCTGACCCTCCCACGGTGCCCAACACCTGGATCTGGCCCTGCCCAGCAGACAGCACCAGGCTTACCTTACGAACACAGTTCAGGACGTACGGCTTCCCGTTGTCGTCCCGGTATGCCCCAACACCCAGGTTCATCTTCTTGGAATTGGTGTCACGCTTGAAAGCTTCTGTCACACCCAGGATGGGGTCGGGGGGACCCATCTCCACGTGGGACCACCATGAGCTGAAGGGAAAACAAAGAAGCTAAGAATCAGGCTTGAGAACTGGGCAGGAACGTGCACCAACATGGCTAGAGAAAACCTCAAGGGAAATCTTGTCTTTAAACCATTGGAAAAGGTACAAGCAGTGGTAAGAGAATTATCCAGGGGGAAAAAAACCAACTCCTTTATGCCCCATGATCTGGCACTGCATTTTATGTTGCAGAATGGGCAAAGAGCTTCTGTGGCTGAAGATACCTGACCACCTCCAAGTTATTAATGCATAGAAATGCTTTCCTTATGTGCTGACACAAGAAAGTCCTGAGGAAACAAGACTTAAACTCTTATACTCTGGCCAAGTGCTGTCTCTTCACAGCCTACAGGTGGGATCACATAGATTAGTCCCCTCCAGGGAATCTGGGCCAGACCCAGGCAATTGCACGAAGCACGAATACGGAGCCTCTTCTGAACTCCTGGAAGGGCTCTCGTGCATGAAAATGAATCTGCTTTTCCCTCAACATTGGCTGATTGGCTGACCTAATAAGATATTTCCCTTCCCTGCCCTACAAGCTCTGCCTCGCTTGAAGAGGGATGTCATAGCCAAATGCTGTTTTCCTGGAAATCGCAGAGGACACTTTCTTCCCAGTGTGACAAGCTCCAATATGAAGGCCCCTTCCCTTCAAGCATGAAACCTCCCTGCATCAGGAGGAGCTTTGTGCCCCACTCTCCAGCAGCCGCTCTACAAACCACCTGCCTCTGCCCTGTTGGCAGGACATCCTGAAGATGGAAAGGCTCTCTTAATGTCAAGGGCAGACCATACCACGCTATAAAAAGAAACGTGCTATTCTCTCTTTGGCCTGAGCCTCTCTGCCCAGCCCTACGTCCAGACTTCGCAGGCTTGTAGGTAGTGCAAGTGAAGTGGTGTGATGGTTTTTAACCTGCCTGGCAGAGGGCTATGGCTGTAACAGTCCCCTCTTGAAGACAGGATTACTAAAGAAGGCGACTCCACTCAGCTCTGAGCATCCTGACTCATAGCATCACACTGGCACTTACCCAGACCCCTGAGCTTGGCAGGGGACAAAGCATGAAGCATAAGGTAGATTGGGTCTATCTCCTCTGGGGTAGGATTCAGTCTTGATTGCTAAAAGAGAAGCTCTCACAGCTAATGCTGCCACATATCAGCTTTACAAAGCTTTGCAGCCCGGGGAAGGCTGCCTCACATCAAGATAACTAGCTTTCCCAACACAAGAATGCTGTCCCGGGGCTGGATCCTGCCCCAGGCAATGCCAGCAGCCTGGAGCCACCCCGGGGCCAGCCAGACCTCCTGCTGAGTGCTTGGTGTGGTGACAGATACAGCACATCTGAAGACAGCAGGGCCTGGCAGGTTAAGGAAGCTCTAACACTGATGTAATCAGCAGAACTCACAAAATCACCTTCTCCCTCCACTCTGTCCCCGTTTTGGGTCAACTTAGACCCAGTTTAGTCACTACATAAACACACTTTGCACTAGCATGTGTGTGTAGATTGCATCTCATCAGAGCCCCAAACATCATTGGTCCTCTTCAGACTTATCTGCTCTTCCCATCAGTACAGGATTTCCAAATAAAAAGCCTCCATTTCCCCTCTTGACAGGCTCTGTGGAAAAAAGGGCAGCAAACACATGAGGCAGAGCCAGCTCAGGCAGTTTAAAAATGGAAGATGTGCTTAGCATTTTCTAGACCACTAATAAGTCTTAATTACCTCTCTGGTTAAGTACAGGATCAACTTAGAAAGGAAGATGAGTGAGTCATGCCAGCAGCATGCACCCTCCAGAGAGGGACACGGGCTGCAACAGCAGGGAGGGAGCAGCCTGGGGAGCCAACCTGAGCACGACACACTGACAGGGCTGTCGGGGCAAAAAACTCCTGCAGATTCAGGCAGCTTGCAACGCTGCTTCGGAAAACCTCTCGTGACGCCTTCCTGGTAATGGAGGAGCAGGGGAAGAGAGAAACGCACTCTGCACAGGAACGTGGCCCTCTGCAGTTTACCTGGTCTAGGATAATTTTGGTATCAAGGGCTGCAGGAGCCCAGCCATCTATTTTAAAGAGCTGCTGTTTCTGAGACAGTGGCGGCACCTTCATTCTGCTGGGCTTTTCACCAAGCGGCTTACAGTGTTTTGGGTATTTAGGTCCCGATCCTGCGAACACTTAAGCAGGTCACTGGGGTCTAATATATACTACTGCTGCAATTAATGCTGATCCTGCAGGCTAAGCTGCAGCACTCCAGAGAGTTAAGTACTTTCATTCTGAGCCGGTCTTTCTATCAGCTTAAGGCAGCGAAGGGTAGGTTTAGGACTGATTTTCCCACTCTCAGCCTACAGGTTTTCAGGTGAAGGCCAAAGAAAGACTCCTCTGCTGTTTCCAGGGAGGTGAGCTTGCAGGGAGACAGGAGAAAAAAGTCCAGGCTGAGTGGCCCGAACACATCAGGATACCCAAGAGATTACAGAGGCAAAGCTTTCTCAACAGGGGTTTGGGAAAAGAGATCTATTATGGATCTGAGGCCACAAGTCCTAACACACAGCTGCTCCTACATTACTGTAATGTTGTTGCCTTTGCACTGCGTTATATTTTTATTTTGAGCAATTAAAAGAGCATTGGTCTTGAATAAAGGTCAAAGTTATAAACTGCACATCTTCTCTGCCAGGCTGGAGGCATTTCAGTGTGGAAAACTAAATGAAGGTAAGTCTAAGCTGGGGTTGAACTACCTGAGGGATATCCGATGTAAGCCAAAGAAAGCACATTTTCCAGCTACAGGACTTGAACATTGGCAGCCCGAGTTAGAGTTTAGATGCTGAGCAGACCCGGTATTCAAGCAGTCTCCATACGCTTCAGCCAGGCTGGTCTTCCAAGCCAGTTTCATGCAAGCGCAACGTGACAGATGGGACAGAGAGGGTAGGAAAACGCACCAGGAACTGCATAAACAGCAACACCCTTTAAAAATGTATGTGGAGCTCATGGCCTGAGTTGCAGAGACCTAAGAGTGTGCTCATGGACTCAAGCCAAGCCCAAAAAGCAAGTTTTCCTGTAGTTAAGCAAGTATTCACAAGTCCAGTGAACATTTCCATTGTGAAAAGGCCAATCCCCGTTCCCTGAGGTACAGCCACATAGGATACTGGATTTCAAAACCTCTGCCAAAGCCCCTACAGCAGTTCTGCAAGCCGGAGCAGAGCAGAGGGGCCAAAGGCAATGCTGTCTGGATACCACAGCTAAAGCAAATATTTACACAAGAACAATGCCAACAGGCTGCTGGCTACTATGGTCCTTTCAAGCCTAAAAATTCATTGCCCCAGCCAGCTGTAGTAAGCGTCCCACCAGGAAAAGCATTTAAAATAGCCGTCTCATGATACATCAGAGCAGCAGACTGAGTTATCACCTTAATTAGCATTTGTGTGTCAAGGGAGCCATTTTAACCATTTCGTATCTCTTAATCTTTGTCCTGATTTCAGAAAGACCATTCCCAGCACAGAGCAATGGTAACAGCTCCAAGCACCAGAGCACCACGTGAAGTTGCTGAAAATAAGGAATCAGAAACTGCTAATCACTGCTTAGTATCCCCTGTCGCGGGATAAGGAGCCACTCTTCCCGCACGCTGCATGGGAACAACTAAGGACTGTGCACAAAGGCTCTTTACTTACAAAAGGGATGGTCTGTGTCTCTTTTAAGTGACCTTAATTCAATTTGGTAATTTGTAGTTTGCTATATAACAAGCTTGAAAAAAGCAAAGCTATTGCCAGTGGGCTTGCATACTTTTCACAGGCCTGCTACAGTCCAAGGGCAGAAAACACAAGTTCTAGATAGCTGCTCTTCCGTACCTGCTGAGAAAAGCCAGACAGCTGCCTCTGAAGAAGCAGGGGCTGGGAGCATTTGTCTCACAAGACAGCAAGGGGCCACGCTAGACAGAACAGGGTTAATCAATATCTAATAGCCTTCTTTATCTGCTGGAATGGGGAAATAAAAACCCACTGCTTTCCTACACTGACAAGGGCTGGGAACTCTTCCTTAAAGCTTCTTGAGCCAGTGTAGGCCAGGAGTCAAAGGGCTCTGGAGAGCAGGAAGGCCTTGCCCACATCCCTCTGCACGCTCTGCTTCTTGGCCACTTGGTCATGGTTGTGTGCCCAGCCAGTGCCCTGCGGCTCTCAGGTCAGCTGTACTTTGTGGAGCTGTTCTGGGCTCTTCACAGGGCTCCAGCTGCACCCTGGAGCTTTCTACCCATCCCTCTGCAGGCTTCAGAGACAGTGGAATCCAGAGCTGCCAGTGCAGAAGTGGTTCTCACTGGTCCTCCCTCGCTCCCATCCCACTCATGCCAGGCTTTGCGCACCTAAAGGCATAGCTCTAGCACAGGCAAAACTGCACACCGGCAGCACGGCCCCAGCCCCATTTCATGGTGGATGGCGGGTCCCTGTAGACCCACTACACAGTGCGCAATTCCCAGGCCCATTTCACGGTGCATGGGATCCCCTTGGTCTCACTACAAGCTGCATGGTGGGGAGCAGCGCCCCAGCCCCATTTCACAGTGCATGGTGTCCCTCCGGCCCCATTACACAGTGCACACCAAAAGAAGCACCCCAGCCCCACTTCTCGGCGCACAGGGTCCTCCCGGCCCCGCTGCACAGTGCACACCACCAGCAGCACCCCGGCCCCGCTGCACAGGGTGCCCCCGGCCCCATCTCTCGGTGCAGGGGGTCCCCCCGGCCCCGTTGCACGGTGCAAGCCGGTACCCCGGCGCGGTGCACGTGCGCGCGCCACCCCGCCGCACGCCCACGCGCCCTCCACGGCCGTTCCTCAAGGGCAGGCTGGGGGCGCCGGGCCCGGCGGCAGCCAATCAGAACGCGAAGAGGTGCCGCGCGCCCCCCGACTCCTGCATTCCCCGGCCAATCCGCGCGCCGTCGCCCCGGCAACCCCCTTCCCCGCCGCGACGTCACCGGCGGCGCCTACAGGCTCCACGGAGGGACACGCTTTCCCATCCCCCCCACCGCGAAGCGCCCGCTCCCCGCAGCCCACCCCCCGACCCGACCCGCCTCGCCCTACAGGGATCGCCCAGCACCGGGCCCGGCGGCGGCGCGGCCCTCGGCGGCGGGAAAGTCCCTCCGCCGGCACCAGCTAAACCGCCCCTCACCTAGCGCGGGCGGCGGCGAAGCGCGGGACGGTGAGGAGCCGGTGGCTGTGCAGGAGAGCCATGGCGGCGGCGGAGGCAAGGGGGCTGGCGAGCGCACACTTCACACCGCGGCCGAGCGCCTCGCGCCCCGCCCCGCGCATGCGTCCCCCCGCTCCGGCATCCCGCCCCCTAGCAGCCGGGAGGGCTACCTGCGGCCGCGCCGCCCGCCCGGTTCTGCGCCGTCCTGGCCGCAGTGGGGGGCTCGCCTGGGACGCGGTGGGCCGCACTGGGCTGTACTGGGACATAGAGGACTGTACTGCACCATGGTAGGCTGTACAGCGCTGTGCTTGGCTGTATTGGACTGTGCAGCACCGTACGGGGCCATACGGGTCTGTACAGGGCGGTTATGGGGCCACACTGGGCTATACAGGAATGTAATGCACCATACTGGGCTGTACAGGGCCATACTGGGCTGTACTTGGCCATATGGAGCTGTACAGGGCTGCGCAGGACTGTGTTGGGCCATACTGGGCTCTATGGGGCTGTACTTGGCCGTATAGGACTGCACCATGCCATACAGGGCTGTACAGGGCTGTACTGGGACATAAAGGACTGTACTGCACCATGCTGAGCTGTACAGCACTGTACTGGGCTGTGCTTAGCTGTACAGGGCTGTACAGCAGCATATGGGGCCATACAGGGCTTTATACGGCAGTATTGGGCTGCACTGGGCTGTACTGAGCCATACAGGACTGTATTGCACCATACTGGGCTGCACTGGACTGTACAGGGCTGTATTGGGCCACACTGGGCTGTGTGCAGCTGTACTCGGCCGTATAGGACTGCACTGTACCATGCTGGGCTGTACAGAGCTGTACTGGGCCATACAGGACTGCACTGCAACATACTGGGCTGTACAGGGCTGCACCGGGCCACACATGGTTGTACTGTACCATAGAGGGCTGTACCGAGCCATACTGGGCTGTACAGGGTTATACTGGGCCATAATGAACTATAGGGGGCCATACAGGACTGAATTGCACCATACTGGGCTGTATAGGGTTGTACTGGGCTGTACATGGCCATATAGGACTGCACTGCACCATAGTGGGCTGTACAGAGCTGTACTTGGCCCTACAGAATGATATTGTACCATACTGGGCTATATAGGGCTGAACTGGGCTGTACAGGGGCTGCCCCCCACCCCCAGCATCGCACTGACGTCACCACCATGGCCCCCACCCAGCCACCCACACTTGCACCCTGTACCCACTGCCACTGTTGACACCCATGGTGGGGGGGGGGGCTCAGCCTTGAAGCCAGCAAGGCTCTGGTCTAGCAGTACTTGAATTTATTTGTAAACTCTTCTTTGGTAAACGATAAAAACACAAGAAAAGACCAAATGAAAACGACCCCCCCCCCCCCAACAAAAAATAATAATAATAATGAAACCAACCAGGCAGAATGGGGTAAAAAAAATAAAGTAAAATAAGGGTTTTCCCCCAAGGTGGGATTTTAACAATCTACAGCAAACCCAAGAGCTGCTGGGCGAGCGCTGGCAGGGGGTGGGGTGGGGGGCAGTGGGCACTGAGCCCCCACTCGGGGCTCAGCACCCACCCCCTCCCCAGCCCCCCCCACCAGCGCTGCAGTGGTGGGTGCTCCCCCACTGTGCTTGTTTTTCGGTGAGGAAGAGCTTGAGGTGGGGGGGGTCCTACATGGGGGGCTCATTGCAGAGCACGATCTCCAGTTCCTTGCGGTAGAGTTTGCCCCCATCAGAGAGGTTCATGATGCTCTTCCTGTAGTTGGTGAGCTGCTGGATGTTCATCTCCTGGAAGGAACAGGGAGGAATGGGTGGTAATGGTGGGGCTGAGCACCCTGGTTCTCCCTGGGGTAGGCACCCCCAGGCTGGGACACCCATGTCCCCCCTGCCACCGCCAGCTCTGGCACAGCCTCCCATGGGGACACAGGGTTGGCATCTAGACCAGCGTCTCTCCTGGTGCCTGGGGAACATGGATGGAGGGGGTGGAAGATGCTGCTGGGAGAGGGGAGGAGGCACGGAGGGGTGTGGTGGTCTGGAGGGGGGGGCACCCCGGCTCCGTCCCCCACTTAATCCTCCCCACTTACTTTCTTATTCTTCTCGTACAGGTCTTTCAAAAGCGCGTCCAGCTCATTCTCGTCAATGAAGCCACTTCCATCCTGGATAACGAGGGAAGGACATCAGCAGGGGGTAGGACACAAGCCCCATAAGCCCCCCCGCAAGGCATGGCTGTGGGGGGCACCCTCAGACCCTTAGCCAGCACAGCCAGGTGTAAACCCAGCGCTCGCACCCTAAATCAGAGCAGGGAATTGACCCAGCCGAAAACACATGGGTTGGTTTGGGGTTTTTTTGCTGAGTTATATTTATTTGGGGCAGCTTCCTAGGAGCCGGCTCCCTACCTTGTCATAGAAGGCGAAGATGGCGTTGAACTCCTCCGAGGACAGCTTCATCCCCTGAGCAGTGGCAAGGAACATTGGAGCATGAGGAAGGGGACAGAGATGCAAGCAAGGAACAGGAATGTTTGGGGTTTTTTTTTTATTATTACTTTTATTTTACCTGGAACTTCAGAAGGAAATTTTCTTGCACGGGCAAAAGTCTGTAAAACAAGAAGGACTGGGATGAGCTGGAAGCCACCAGGAGAAGACACTTTTTTTTAAACCAAAATCACTTTTTGTTCAGAAACATGAGCAAATTAAAGAGGAAAACTGTTTTCCTCGGAAGTTGGAGCAGAGTCTTCCTAGACACAAGTGTTCCAGGGTGTCTTTCCCTCCCCACCACTTCCTTCTCGCCGCCTGTGACCTTACCGGGACATCTCCGAGAGGCCCAGCTTCCCATCACCGTTCATGTCGAACATCCGCAGCTGCCGGGACACAAGTGGCACCTTGTCACCCATCGCCACCTCCTCCCCTCTCTCCCACCCGCTGTGGGGTGGCGAGATCCCCTGAGGCTGGGGGCGGGACCTGCCCTGCCTCTGGAGAGCCGTGATCCCCCAGGACCAGCCCGGAGGTCCCACTTACGATGGTCTGCGTGTACTCTTGCAGCTTGGGCTCATCATAGGGCCGGTTTGCCTTCTTCAGCAGGTCCGACAAGAAGCCCTGGAAGGAGAGAGGGCTTTGCTGGCTGTCCCCATCCCTGGCTGTCCCAGCGGGGATGCTCCACCAGCAGGGACCCAGCTCAGCCCACCCCACGCCCACAGCCCACCTTGAGCTCGTTGGCTTCGATGTAGCCACTGCGGTCCGTGTCGTACCTGCGCCAAGCCTGTGAAGCAGCCACCGTGAATGTTAGTGTGGGCTTGTGTCCTACGTTTCCCCCACCACCGACAAGTGGGTACCCCCATAACCCCCCCACTTGGAGCATCCCCCACCACCCTAGCAGAGATGGGGTCATCTCATGTCTTCAATCTTGGCTTGTGGTGGTCTGAGCAGTGCCACATGCTCTCCCTTGGGGCTGGATGCTTTTGGTCATCCCCATAGCAAGAGTTCAAGTGCTGTTATCCTCACCCCCACGTGCAAGGCTGGGCTTTAAGGTTTGATTGCATCCCCCAATTAAACAATAGCACCCACTTAACCCCCCCACCATGCCATGGAGCGCTCCTCTTTCTGCCATCGCCTCCACCCTGGGTTCATTTTCCAAGCACAAGCTATCCCTGCCCGGCATGCTGCACACCCCTCTCTACCCCCAGCCGTGTTTCAGTCCCCATCAGCAATTTCTCTCCCACCCTGCAGATGGGTTCACCCCGTGCAAGGGCACAGCGAGGTTTTGGGGTGGCCCAGAGCAGTGTTCTGCTTCAGCACATCCCTTGGACACTAAGGACTGACCACCCCAAAGGGGGAATTTACAGAAACAGCTCCAAATCTCTGCACCTCACCTCACCTGGAGACCTGGATGAGGTGCCTGGCTGCCCTGAGAGGTGCCCGAGGGGCACCGAGGACTGGGAAAACTCACCACACTCCTGCTCTCCCCCCAAACCAGCACCTCCTCCCAATGCTGAGTTAAAGCCAAGAGTCTGGGGGAGACCCAGGGAGGTTTGGGCAATGCCAGCACTCGGTTGTTTCTCCATGGTGGAGCCAGGCACCGGGGACCAAATCCCATGGAAGCCCCAACACAGCCTGTCCTGCTCACCTCCATGAACTCCGAGCTGGAGCCCACATGCTGGCGGAAACACAGCAGGAAATTCTCCTCCGTGGGCAGGATCTGGGCCAGCTGCGGGGAACACGAGCGTCAGGGGGGAACGTGAGCATCCCGGGGATGTGCAGGGCCAGCACCACTCACCTCCGCCATCTCAATTTTGCCATCTGCATTTTTGTCGTACTTATGCATGAACTCCTTCATCTTGTCACCCAAGTCGTCGTTCTTGGAGTCCGGCTGGCAAGGAGAGGGGATGGGAGCGTTTAACTCCCCACCCCCAGGCTGGTGTCCCCCCCTTCCCTCCCAGAGGTGCCCTGGTCCTGCTTGTCACTGCCATTCCCAAAGGAGATGGGGTTGACGTGAGCCTGAACCTTTGGGCAGGAGGGAATGGGGGAAGGAAGGAACAAAACCAGGAGAGGCCCTTACCACACCCGCCCCCTTCCTCGCACTTTCCAGCTCCTGGAAGAAGTTTTCCAGCTCTTTGCCTTCGATGTAGCCATTTCCTAGGGAAGGAAAAAAATGCAGTAAGTCACCCCCCACCCCCCACAGTGTCAGAGGGCAGGAGGTGAGGGAGGGATGGTCCTGGGGGATGCAGCTCCTGTCCCCCTCCGCATGGGGACACGGCTCCGAGGTGACTGTGGCAGCAAAGAAACACCAGCTGATGCCGGGGGCTATACAAACCCGGCAATGCCCGAATTTGCAGAGAGCCGGAGCCCCCACATGTTGTAGCTCGGAGCGGGGGCATAACCCCAGGCTTGTCCCCTGCGCCTGCTTGTAGGGTGCAGGGGGCTTTGTCCCCATCCCAGTGTTTGCTGCATTTTCTGCATCTGATGCTGTAAGTGGGTGGTTTAATTAAACCTCTCTGTCCTGCCCGAGCATCCCCCAAGCAGGACTGTCTCCTCTCAACCCACTGTGGGGGCCAGTGAGGGCAAACAGGGAACAGAGACAAGGCAGCCAGCACAGCGTCATCCCCCTGGTGCAGGATCAGTCCCAGGATGGGGTCAGCCCAGCACTGGTCTCTGAGGTGGCCGGGGACTCAGAAAGGTCCCTGTTCCATGTAACCCCCCACCCCTGCCTGCCGATCTCTGTGCCAAGATGTGGTTCCTATGGAACTGGGGGTATCCACCACCTTTCCTTGCCCGCAGGATGCTCGGTGGCAGGACGGCTCAGCCAGGACCCAACCATGGATCACTCCCACAGCACTGGCCCTTGGTGGCTTTGAGGGGGTGACTGGCATGCTTCGAAGCAGCAGGGTCGTGCCACAGCTGGGAGACCTCAGTGAGGACACCGGCTCCACGGTGCTGCCAGGCAAGATGTCACCTCCCTGCCAGAAATTGTCCCTCCTACCAACAACTGGGCACAGCTGGGGGACACTGCCCTTTCCTCCAAAGTGCCTGAATGAGGGATAGCCAGGGCTATTCCTCATGGGCATCCCCCCCCAAAAAACCCATCCCCATTTCAGCCCCCAGAGGCTCGGGCCATGGTGCCCTGCTCTGCGCCGCCTTCGGCATCATCACCCGCGGGCTCCCTAGCAGCATCTTCTCCCCTGGGAATAACCCATCCACATCCCTGCTGGAAGCGCCTGGGGAAGTCCCAGGGCACCTTCCTCTTTGATGGCCTCATCCCGACAGATGAGCATCATCCCTCCCAGGAGCGGACAAGGGGCTCTGGTGATGTCAGGGTGCTGGTGTGAGCCACCGAGGGGCTTAGCTTTCTGCTGCACTTCCCAGGGGTTTTGCTTTTGTGGGTGTGGGAGAGCCCCCAGTTCCTTTGAATTCAGTTGGAAAAAAAAAAAAATCAGCAGGAGTTTTGAGCAGGGAAAAAGAATAACTCCAAGAAAAGTCATGGCCAGTAGCTTGGTTTCTCCCAAGCATCAGCTTGGACAGGTCTGATCTGTGTCCGCAGAGCAGCAGGGTGCGGAGCAGCTCTCCCCTCCAGAGAGCCATGGCCAGTCCATGCGGCTGCACTTCGGAGCCTCCCTGCACCACAGAGCCACGGGACAGCCGTGGCTGGCAAAGTGAGGACATAAAAGACACCCAAAGAGACATCTCTGGGGCATCAGGAGCCTTAAGGGGAAGCAGGTGAAAACACCATTGGAGAGGTTTAAGCGCAGGGAAGAGCTTGGGTGAGACAGCCCCGTGCGCAGGGGGATGAACCCCAGGTCCCTCCATCACCCCGTGCCCGTCGGCAGAGGGAAGCAGCCACAGCTGTTGGATCTCCCACCTGGTGTGGCCAAGCATCGTCCTTGTCAAGGCCTCCATCTCCCCCGCCACCCGAGTCCCTCCTCTCCTGAGCACCTGCCGTGGCGCAGCCCGACAGCGTTGCCCTGGCCAGGAGCCGCGGGCCAAGCTGGATCCGTGCCTGCCTCTGTGTTTTGGAGATGACGGAGCACATCCAAGGGCGCAGTGGGATGTGCTGCAGGAAGGCAGCTGGACACCCCACACCAGGAGCGGCCCACTCCCACGGGGCTGTGACCGTCCCACCCTCCCCAACCCCTCGGCTGCTCCAGTGCCAGCTCCAGCGCCAGCTCCAGCAGTGACAGAGACAGCTGTGCTCGCGTGCCCCGGCGCTGTGGGGCCGCAGGAGGGACCCCGACGGCGCAGCCAGGAGGGCACCCAGAGCAGGCTGAGCTTCAGCACGCCCAGAACACTGCATGACGCAGTTCCCAGCGGGGGTCGGTCCCCAAACCTCCCCCCGGGGACTGGAGACCCAGGGAAGGGCAAGTGCTTTCTCCCGGGCTCCTCTTCCCAGAGGGCTGAGCCTCCTTCACTGCACCACAGCCCTGAGATAAACTATTTTCCGACCAAAACGATGCAGCTTTTTGCATTCCCTGTCCCTCTCCCCCCTTTCTGGGGCTGACAGTGATGGGGACTAGGGGTGGCATGCTCAGCTGTGACTCCGTGGGGAGGTGACATCCCTGTTGGGGGCATGGCCACTGCCACAGCATCCCCGGGGAGAGGTTTTGCTGGGCTGGGGAGCAGGTGGAGAGGGACCGCGCGCTCCAGCCATGGAGGGGCCATTCCTCACCCTGCTCCAGGCAAGGGACACCCCCTCTGTCACCCCCCCACCTCCAGGGCAAGGGGGTGGCCCTGGGGCCAGGCTGGTGGCCGTGTTGTCCCCCAAAGAGCCAGGCAACCCAGGTGCCAAGGTTGGGGCACCACGGCGGCAGAAGGGATGGAGGGGACTGATGGTGGGCACCAGGCAAGGGTTTCCTGGGAGGGGACATGGTGGGAAGGGCAGGACCCCCCCCCCGGCCAGCACCCAGGGATGACAGCAGCCCTGAGCAAACCCCAGCTCTTGGGGGACCCGGCACTCGGGGGACGCACGAAGGAGACCCGGGGCTCAACGTCCCACGGGCTGGGAGCTCCCGGCGGGGGCCGGTGCTGGGGCTCCCCAGCCTTTCCCGACGGGGAGGTCCGGGGGGGGGGGTGATGGTGTCCCCGATCCCGGAGCTCCCCCGCGACGGGGCTGCGCCCCGGGGGTTCTCCATCGTCCTGGGGGCTCTCCATTGCCCCGGGAGCTCTCCGTTTTCCCCGGGCAGCGGCGGCGGAGGCTCTACTTCCTCTGGGCTTCCCCCCGACGAGATGTCCAGGGACTCTCCATCATGTCCCCCCCCGCCCCGCCCCAGCCCCGCACTCCCGGGGATGTTCAGCCCGCTGCCCTCCCCGCCGGTTTTGGGGGGGTGACGGCGGGTCCCCCCGCGTCCCGGGACTGACCGTCCGCGTCGAAATGTCGCCAGACGTCGAGGAACTGAGAGGCGGTGAGCTCGGCCAGGTGGAGGTGCGGGGCCTGCTGCGGGCCGGCCATCTCCCGCTCCCGCCGCCGCCGCCGCTGCCGCCGCCGCCCTCCCGCCCGCCGCCTTTTATACCCGCCGCCGCCGCCGCCGCCCGCCGCCGCCAGGGGGCGCCGCTGCCCCGGGACACCGGCCGGGCACCGGGGGGGGCGGGCAGCGGGACACCGGCATCGCGGGGGGGGGACGGGACACGGGGACACCCGGACACCGGGACACCGGCACCGCCACGGGAGCGGGCACCGGGAGACCGGGACCGGCAGGGGCAACACTGGGCACCGTGGGGGACAGCCTGCACCCTGCCACTTGTCCCTGCCTTGTCACCTACCTCTGCGCTATGTCACCTACCCTGCTTGACGTCACCTACCCCTGCCCCATGTCGCCTACCCCTGCTCTATGTCACCTGCCCCGCTTGACGTCACCTACCCCATCACCTATCCCTGCCCCATGTCACCTACCCCTGCCCTGTCACCTGCCCTGCCTAATGTCACCTACCCCTGTCCTGACACCTAGCCCTGCCTTGTCACCCTGCCCTGGCCGGCCACCTCCTCCCGCCTATCACTGCATCCCTTCCCCAAGTCCCTGCATCCCTTCCTGTGCCACCCAGCCCTCATCCACATCACCCAGCCCTACCCGTCACCGTGTCCCTGCCCTGTGTCACTGCATCTGTGTGCCTTGTCACTGCCCCCCCCCCCGCCTCACTGGGCTCCTGATGGCAGCTTTGTGGCTCACGATTTGCTGGTCCTAACAGGATGAGCAGGGCGGAGGCAGTCCCAGTGCCACCGCCACCGAGGAACCGTGCAATGGCCACAGCAGGGCTGTCACCCGTGACACACGGCTGGGGCAAGGATGTGAAACCTGGACACTGTGCCTGTCTTTTGGAGGTGCTTAGTTGCTGGCTGGGGTTAAACCACGGCAGGAGGAAAACCCAAGGAACCCTTGGATTGAGGTTTTGCCATCCCTGCTGGAGGGGGCCTCCTTGGAGGGATGGGAGTGATGTTCATCCCAAAAAGCAATGTTTCTCACCCGGGCTCCCCTTGCCACCCGCCATTTCATCGGGGGATTTTCTTTTCCCAAGTTTTCCCAAACAGCAGGGAAATTTCCAGGCCCAAACAAACAGCCACACGTGGGGTTTGTCACTGGCTCCCGCACAGCCTGCCCAGGGGAAGCGTTGCCACGGCTACGAGGGGAAAAAAACCATAATTCAGATCCAGCAAGAAGGCTTGGCCGATAGAAGTGCTTAATTAAAGATGAGAAGAAGGCAGGAAAGTTCAGACATGTGCAGAGCAGGGATGGAGTGGTGGCAGGCAGCTGCAGGGAGTTATTGGGGGACTGCCCACCCTCTGGCTGCTGCTGCCTCTTGTTTTTGTCTCTCCACTGGGAGAAAAGGGGGTGCGAGGTGCTCCCCCCAATTTGCAGGGGGAGCAGGCTTGGGAACTGGGGGAGCTCAGTGCAATGGAGACAGCCCCAAGCCTGGTTTTAAGGCCATGAGGAGCTGGGGCAGGGCAGGATGCCAGACTCCAGGCATGGGAAGGGAGATGCTGTGTCAGCATCCCACAGGGAGAGCCAGGTTGGGACACGGAGCAGCAGGATGCCCTTCTCCTCCTCCCTGCCACACAACGCAGTCTTCAAGCACGCACAGAGGCACTGAAGGGCATCCTAGGTATTCAGTTCACATTTCCTGGGGTCTGGCATGGAGATGAGTCCCCAAAAAGCCTCCTTTTCCCATTACTGGAGCACAATTTTCCCCAGCAGACTCCACTGCTTTTCCGTCCCCCTCCCTCCAGAGCAAAGTTTTCCTGGGGGCTGAAAATGGACACCCACTGCCTCTGTGGGGCTGGGCTCAGGGATGTGTCCCCAAGCTGCAGGAGAAGGGGCACAGGGGAGTGTCGGGTCCCCAGCACTGGTCCATCATCTGCTCTGTGCTGAGCAGAGCCTCAGCCCACAGTGGGGATGGCTCTGGGTCAACAACCCAGCACTGTCACACTGCTCCAGGACACCCACCTCTCTGCTGATGAAGACCCCAGGTTGCTCCAAGTTGGTACCTGGGAGCAAAATCTGGGCTCCGGCCGTGCCCTGAACCCACTCCCTGCCGTCCCTGGGGAAACACTTCCTCGAGCTACCTCTGCAAAGCACCTGGTGGGTCAAGAAGGGCTCATTACTCCAGGAAGGGGTTTGCTAAGATTGAGAAAGAGAGTTTTAAAGAGGGCTGTGAAGCTTTGGGTGAGGAAAGCAAGTGGTGGTTGTTCTGTTAAAAGCCATCTCCCAGCATAGGTGTCCAGGCTCCAGGCACGGCAGGAGAGGATGTCCTCTCTGCAGGAGAAAAGGCTGGGTGGTCCCCTTCAGGCTTTGCCAACGTCCTGGCTCTTAAACCAAGTCCTATCTCAAAGTGCCATCAGATTTCGGAAATAACAGACCCTCACACTGCTTACAGAGTGAGGCTTTAATTCGGCAAGGAATTGAGATCGGCTCACTGCCATGACCTGCATTGCATCGCTCCCTCTTGCTCTGCGTATTCAGCGTGGCAGGGAAGAGTTTAATTCTTCCCAGCACATGAAATCTTTGCAGTGAAGACCTAAAGATTTTGGAAAAAAACCCCCACAAAACACCACACCACCACTACCACCATAGCAGAAACCCCTTAATTCAACTGCAGAGAATTAAGAGAAATGTCTAAAGGAATTTTGATAACTTGAAGGCAAAGCATATGTTCAGCTGCTGAGCTGAGACAGATAGCAGGTTTTTAAAAAGCTTTTTCGTTTACTTTTATGTAGAAAAGAGTGTAAACAGCGAATCTCACATAAAAGAAAGAGTCTGGGAAACCAAGCCTTGCAAAGGAAACGGGATGGATCGCACACTCAGATTTTTGGGGGGAGGTTGCAGGGTTGTTTCTCAGACAACAGCAGACATCTCTGCTTATAAACTCATGATATGGTCCAGCCAAGGGTTGTATCAGAGATTTCTCCTCTTGACATCACACCTTTATGTGAGTCACACATGAGGGCATCAATATAACATCTCCATCTTCTCCAGGGGACTGCAAGCAGCAGGACCCCATGACTTGAAAACTTTTCTCTGGACTGATGAGTAAGGAAAAAGAAAGGGCTAGTACAAAGGACTGGCTCATGAAACCATGGCTGTGAGAGAGTAAAGGAGTTGTGCCAGCTCTGCCCCGCACTAACACAGGTCTGCTATGGGTCCCCCTGCCACAGGTATGGCAGCATGGGACCCCCTGTGCTGGTGGCATTCGCTAACCAGGCAGCACCCGAGCTCATTGCTAACCATAGCCCTGAAAAAGTCAGGATCAGTCATGCAATTTGGGGTTCTCTTTTTCTACTTGCTAGGGTGGTTTGTTTTGTTTTGTTTTAAGCTTTTCATGCATCTTACAGCTTATCCTATGACCATAACAGCCTGAATTTCAGAAGCAGATAAATGGCACAGAGTACAGGAGTGAAAATAAGCCAAGGCTGTGTTATGATCTACTCATTTCAGCCATGGATGTTGTCAGAGACCACTAAGAGCACTAAATGAAATGCACAGCATCAAGGAAACCATGTCCTGCCTCCAGCACAGACGACTTGCTGCACTGTCACCACCACAGCCCATCATACCTTTCAGCTGCTCAAAAATTAGTTGAGGTCCTTTGGTTCTTGGTCTTTTTTTCCGAGAGTTCCTCAGCCCAGTGGGATCAGTAAGAAATACCTGTGCAAAGTGCTGGTCAAATGTTGGTCCCAATTATCCTGAGCTTTGGGCGCTGGTGCTCTGGTCCCCCAGGGCTGTCCTCCAGCCTGGGAGGTGGATGCAGGGCGTACAGCTAAATGACTCCTTTCTAGCTCATGGTATTGGCACAGCAAACAAAAACACTGTTTTCAGGATCACAGCAGGTTTTATTTCCTCCCTGTTTCTTCCCTACACATCTTCCCCGCCCTTGCATCATTGCCTTTCAGCTTTTTGAAACTCAGCAGCAGTAACCCCCCCCCCCAAATTGTATTAAAAGTATCTCCAAAATCAGATGAACCCACCTGTTAATTGTACTCCCCTTCTCTCCCCCAAAGCATGAGCAAGATCACTTCCAAGGTGCTCAGGGCATCTTCCCTTTCATCACTTACGGGGGCAAAAATCAGGACATTCATGCAGAGTTTGAGCCATCCAAGTCAACCTTGGACAGCAGAAAGAAGAGCCCCCCACTGTTTAAGGGCTCAAATGCTATTTAGAAAAATATTTCTTTAAAAACAGACATAGTTTGCCAAAGATTTAGTGGCAGGGTGATTTTCAGATTAAATTTTAAGTTGTATCGAGATACAAGTGCATGTATAGGTTTCACACTCTGCCTCTGGTACAGCTGGAGAGAGGAGCAGACCCAGCCTACTGAAAGCAGGTGCTGCTGCCAAGCTCCTCATCATCTCAAGCCTGGCTTAAGAAGCACCAGCACAACAGCAGGTTTTTTGGATGCTTCTCTTCACATTGCAGTCCAGCCTGACTCTGATTAAATAATGGAGCCTGCTGAAATCCCAGCCTTAGCTACTCTGGCTGCTCTCTAGCTACAGCTAGCAGCACAGCTGTCTTCCACTCACACTTGAGAGACTTTGTATTTACCAAGTATTAATTAGATGAATGTGAAGCACCATTTTCTAGGCAGGGGAAATTATCTGCTCTCTCTCTGCCCTGTAACAAGCCCATACTGGGACAAGTCTGAAAAGGCAGCAGGTAGAAGTGGTTCCTTCTTGCTCTGCACATCTGACACTTTTCATATTTCACTGCTTTTGCTGCCACCGTTGATGAGCACTTCATTCCTGCTAGACCTGAAAAGGCAATAGCCTTGTGGCAAAAGGAGCTGGAGTTCCTTTTGCATATTACCACCAGAGCTGGTCCCTGAGACTGTCTTGACAGTCAGACCCATCAAATGGAAAGAGCTGCTGTCTCAGAGGGCTCCTCCAAGTTTCAGGAGCTGCTGAACAAGTGACTCAGCCAGTAGAGCGCAGCCAACGAATCCTCCCCCTCCAGAAGTCCTCAAGACTAGGCTGGGCAGATATTTGTCTGGACTGCCCACAGGTAACTGCTCAGGAGAAGAGAAGAAGACAGCAGCCACCCCAAGATCTCTTCTACACCTGAAATGCTACCGTTTCATGGAAAACTTGCACAGCACAGCTCTGTTCCTCCTGGTGGCAACATTTGCACCATTAATACAGCAGTTGACACCAATGATTGCAGCATGAAGGGCTTCAAGCAAATGCCAATCCGGAAAAAACTCACCAGGCCACAACATCCTTTTGCGCTTGGAGCTGAAGAAATGTCATGGAAAGCTGAAGGCTGTGACGGAGGGCGACCATCAATGGAAAACAACTGATCAGCTAAATTTAGGAAGGCAGATTGGGAGCTCTCCATGACCAGTTGGGTGTCTTCAGTTCAGACCACTGTGTCAACTGAAAACATTTAGCTATGACAGTGATAGGCTTTATAGAGAGCTCCAAGATAAATGAAGGGAAAAAGGTTACCTAATAATTACAGTCACTGTTTCACATCCAGCTACATCCATGGCTCAGCTTGACCTTTAGGGAACAATAAATAATGTACCGTTCTGGTGAATAGTTGCCCTTCCTTGACAGACCATCAGCATACTGGTAAAAAGAGAGCATGGTGGCCTCTCCTCTTTGTCCTTTACTCACTGCTAGGCTCAATTTCTTCATGTAAGAGGACCAGGAAATTCAGAAAAATATCATATCTGTTCCAAAATAATTTCCACTGTAATTTCATTTCATTAAACTCCACAAACCATTGGTGCCCGAACATCTGCTGCATCTCCCCCCAGCAGAGCAAAACTGGGGTGAAACTCTGGGTCAAACTGATCTCTCTGTCCTGGGACACCAAAAGGTAAGTGGTCTCCAGTGTAAGTGGCTCAAGCTGCTGATCTCCAAGACATCCAGAAACAGAAGGAACAAACCCAGGCAGAGCTGGACCTGGATCCTGTTTCCAGCTTGGCCACGCTCACACCATGAATCGACAAGTCATGCCTCGTGCCTGAGCTGCACTTTTACACTGTTAAATAGGGCAATAGTGATTCAAGGCTGGAAACAGAGCAGAGGTGTGAAGGGGTGTTGGGGGGCAAGTTGCATTGTAGCAAACAGCTACTGAGCTCTGTGGCTGGTCATGAAGAGCCAAGAAGTGAGCAAAGAGAGGGCTTTCTGGGGAGACCACCTAGGATGGTAAGGGAACACAACCCCATGCACTGGGATGCAGTGGCTTTCCAAGCTCTAAAATCAATTGCAATTCACCTGCTCTGCAGCATTGCTTGTTCCAGACAGATCTCATCTTTAGCCTACCCCATTTTATGTATCCAGGTCCTCACCCAAAACTCAGAGCCTTTTTGTGGACTTCCACTAGCTTCAGATCAGGCCCTACCAAAACATGCCCAGTGGGCACCAAGGCCTGCGACCAGCTCTTGACCTGGCTCCTGGCATAGGGGCTCAGCACAAGAAGGGAGCAGACACTCAGGGGCAGGAGGGTGCTGAGCTGAGAGAGGCTGCACAAGAAACACCAAATGCTCTCAGTGGAATGAGGGGGAGCTGGAGCTCATGGTACCAAGGGGCTCATTGCTGACATATGGGTTTGGGAATCTGTCAGAGGTCAGACTCTGTTTAAGTGCCAGAAAGCTGTTTTGGTCACTGGCTACTAACAAGGGGATCATTCTGGCAAAACTCGAAGCAAACCTCTGCGCCTGACCAGCTAAAGCACAGGGACGAAGATCAAAAGGTCTATTCAAAATCAGGAGAGCAGAAGGGGAGAGTCTCACTGACAGCTC
Source organism: Haliaeetus albicilla (assembly GCF_947461875.1). NCBI lineage: Eukaryota > Metazoa > Chordata > Aves > Accipitriformes > Accipitridae > Haliaeetus > Haliaeetus albicilla. The sequence continues at coordinate 22,235,513 of NC_091492.1, read as the reverse complement.
TCCCCCAGCACTCACTAGTGTTCACATGTTATGATATGAATGATAAATGGCTGGAGGTCACGGAGAGTTTGTGCTTTCCCCCAGCTTGCCAATGAGGTGCGTGACCAGTTTCTGCAGGGCTTCAGCCCGGACCACCGAGATGCGCAGCACTTCCTCGTGGTTGGCTTTCTCTTGACTGTTGTAGTTCATCACCACTTTGTTGGTGATGAGGGAGATCCCAAGGACTCGGAGGCCACAATGCCTGGCTACAATTACTTCTGGGACAGTGCTCATGCCTACGGTAGGAGAGGAAAGGACCAGGATGAGTTAGGATTTACACAAAACCAAGATCTCTCCAAGGCTGCAAACCACATCCTACCTTCAGCGCATGCCCTTGTCTCATCCCCCCACAGCCCTCTCTTTCTGAGCTATGTAATAGTTAAAGGCTGCGATACTTGTAAGGCTGTAATAGCTGTAGCACCACAGTTACAACCCTGCTCAGCACAATAAACCTTCCACTTTTGATTCCTGCATGCTGTGTCTCTCTCCCAAAGACGTGTCAGACTGCTTGCAGCCTTGCTAAGAGAAGTACTGATGTGCTGTGTCATTTGGCTCTTCTCTTCCTCAGCTAAAAAAGCTATCGCAAAGAAAAACGGCTTTGTGGGAAGCTGAGCTCCTTTCCTCACGCACAATAAATCTGCAGATATTAATGAACAGACTTCCACGAGCCAGGAGTCAAGCTGGAGGAATCTTATGGATCATGTTTCTTACCTTCCTCATATGGAGTTGGGAAGGTATCCATAATTACCATCCCTAAACAATCAAGACTCTTATGGAGGGCTGTTTTGTAGGGAAGAGGCACAGTGAAAATCCTTACAGTGTCAGAATTTTAAAAATAATAGAAAAGGACTTTATTCCTGATTGGGCCCCACTCAGTCCTGCTGAAGATGAGCCATCTGAGCGTGGGAGATTTGTGTTTGGGAAATAAACACAACATTGTGCTGGGATCCCTGCCCTGGGCAGCCATAAGCACAGAGACTTTCTGCAGATCCACCCTAGGAGCCGCACTAAGCCACTGCAGAACTAAGCAGAAATACACAGAGCTCCTTTCTCTAGGCCCAGGAGAATTAGATGAAGAGTCAAAGACAGAAGAAAGTCAGCCTTGAGCAGAATGAACTGTTTAATCCACGTGCCCAACCAACCCTATCAGCCCAGCCCAGGCAGCTTACCTACAGCATCCCCTCCCAGCGCATGCAGTGCACGGCACTCGGCAATAGTTTCATAGGAGGGACCGGCCTGCAGACAGTACACTCCTTCTCGGACGAAGCTCAGAAAGCCCAGCTCCTGTGCGCTCTCCATTGCCAGACTGAGCAGATCTTGTTCATAAGCATCTGACATGCAGGGAAACCTCACTCCAAACCTGCAAGGCAGTAAAGGGCACAGCCACGCTGATATTGCTACCACTACCTTCCCTCCATCAGAGTTCAGAGATGCTCATCCTTTGGAGAAAAGGGAAATGTTAAGGGCAGACCAGCCACAGATGCAATCTCTCTCATCCTGGCCTCATCATCAGATACTTCTCCCATCATGACATTCCTGCTAGACCTAATCGCCCAAGACCCTCAGCATGCAGAGGTTATGGCTGTTGGAAGGTCTGGCACCGCTTTCCTGCTGCACAAACCCTCCTGGAGTGGTCTTTCCAAGGACTCCTGTCTCCAGGGAGCACTGATGGCCCGTTCTCTCTCTCCCCAATAACTGCCCACTGAGACTTTTAAACATTGTCCATCAGACAGCTGCTGCCCTTCGCTTCTCCTGCACAACAGCTTGCAGGTGGGCTCGCTGTGGCACCGAGTCCCAAAGGCTGTCCCCAGTGCGGGGTTTGAGCAGGGCCTGATGGACCATTGGTCGCTACATTTAAGACTCATTGCAGCAGGCAGCTACTAAACCAGGCTCATGGCCAGGGATGCCCTGTGCCACAACAGCAAAGGCTGTTCTATCCCCGCATTGACATCCACATACTCGAAGCAAGAAACACAGAGTTGGATCCACCGGGCAAATCACATGAGACTTGAGTCATTCTCCCTAACTGTCTACATTAGACCAGTTCGAAGGGCCTCAAGGAATGACTTTCTTGGGGAGGCAAAAGAACAAATCTTGCTGGTCAGAAAATACATCACAGGAAAAGCATCCAGTTCTGTATTTGGTTCCTGGCACAGCAAGATCACACTAAGCACAAGCTTGGAGACTCTTCTAGGACAGAAGGGCAATCCAATTGCCCATTTGAGATGCCCCAGTAAGTTCTGCCTTCCCCTCAGCTGCCCATCCAGAGCATGCCCACGTCCTGTAGGTCTTATATTGCAACTGCCAGCCCCGGAGAACCGTTACTGGATACTCCACAGAGTGTCAGATGGTATTAGATGTCTACATTTAGGCAATAACATCCCATTCCAAGTGTCCTCTTTTGCAGGGAAATGGGGAGAGTAGCATATGTGGGAGCTCCAAGGCCATATTTTAGGTAGCCTTCATCCTGTGCTTCAAGGCTGGGTCTCTTGCTTGCTTTGGATCTTAAGATAACAGCTCAGTCCTGTTCCTGACTGAGCAAATCCTACTATTGACTCAGGGAGAGCAGAAGTACCTGGCCAAGACTGGTGTGCTGCTGCTGAAGAAATCTGGAAAGCAAACTCCCAGCCATGTTCACCAACTCAGTTTGGTAGGAATGGACCAGGTCCCTCATTTAGGCTATGAAAGCTCCTGCTTGTTTTCATGTTCTTCCAGCTGAATGTTTAGGGCAGTAGCTGGCTTATTTTACATTTCCAAACACTGAAGTGTTATATAAATGAAAAACAAACTTTCCCATCTGGTGTAAGGTAATAAGTATTCATCACCATGAAAATCGCTTCTCTTTCCTGAAGGATGGCCAGCAACACGGAAGCCAATCTCTAAGTTATTAAATTCAGTCCTCAGATTCTTGCACTATATCCCCTTTCCACATCACTTCATTGCCTTTAGTTTTACTCTGCTGTGCTTAGATAAATGCTTCCTGGTGGCTGAGCTGCACTAGATTTTAGGAGGAGTTTGCTCAGCTAAAGCTCTGCAATACTTCAAAGCTGATTCATAAAGACCTTTTGCCCATTTTGATGCCTTGGTCAGCAGTACAAAAGTCACCTCCCAGAGCACTGCAGTCTTCACCAGGAAGCTGCTTTTGGGAGGCAATGAGACAGTTATGCTGCCTTTGAATGTTTTCCAGATGCAGTTACTGTTTGGTTGGTGTTTCTCCTCCTGTTCCAGAGCAATTATGCAAGTCCAGAGAGCTTTAAACACTCTTCCATGTGGCTTCTGTGCTTTTGATCGTTCTTTCCTGCAACCCACACCAACACCTATGAAGATGTAAAGATGTTCCACTTCAGATGGGTACTGTCCTCTTGCCATTTGAATGACAGAACAATGTTTATTTCTCGTGAGGCAGTTGCTAGCACCTTTCAGATTTCTTCAGTAGCAGGAGCCAGGTCTGGCATTACATCAGGAAGGAACTAACTGTAACTGGAAGCCAGGCAGACCACCTTACTCTCAGCCAGAGCTTTCTTTTTGGAAAGATCCCAGGACAGTCCAGATGCCTGTCCTGCAAACACGTCCTTTTTTCAAGGTGAAGGTACCAACCCAACAACAAATTTAACCATCTTGTTACCTAAACTCACTCTTTGCTCATAAACTACCACCTCCTTCCTTCACCACCTCCGTTGCCTGTCCTCTGGCTTCACACATCTGGCTTTCATCTGGCTTCTCTCCTGCCAGCTTGGTTAGGAAATAATTCTTGCTACTGTTATCTCCTTATCACAACCTAGCCTCTTTCTTTCTTGCCATAAGGCTCTGACAGCCCTGGATCTTTATTGCTTCCATGTTGACTTTCCTGATACCTGATGTGCTCTCCTTTGCTCAGCCTGAATCTGCAGTGGATGTGTCCTCATGCTCTTTTTAGCCCCATTTGAGACCCAAGGGGCTTCTTTTTGTAAACACTGGGCCACCTGGCATGCCCCTCTCAGTGCTATGACCTTGCTGGTGCTGGTTGCCTTCCACCCTACCAGTCCGATGGTGCCTTGGGAGGGTTTTAGGATCATAGATTAATTTGGGTTTGAAGGGACCTCGAGGTCATCTAGTCCAACCTCCTGCTCAAACCAACTCTATGTCTGGTGGCAACTGCAGTCCAGGGGTGAGGATGTGTTACAAGCCCCACTTTACAGTCCATAAGATTAAAATCCTGCTACACAGCTAGTACAGGAAACCTGATTTCCCAGCTCAGCCAGCAGCAGGTCACTCTGGTAGATCTAGAGGTCTCCCAAGAGGCTGCCAAGACAACCACCTCTCATCAGACTGATGCCTTCAGTGAATACATGGTGTTAACAAAGGCATCCCAGTTTAATGACCTGGATACAAGGGTGGTTATCAGGAGATTTAGAGGTTTTACCTTTGCTCTGCTATCAGCTTACTGCCTAGCCTCTGTTGTATCAGTTCCATCACACCAGAAACAGCTGTTGACAAATGCAGGCTGGAGACACCACAGTCCACCAGATTGCTCAATGAAGAGGAACTAGCAGAGAAAGGGACTGACAAGAAGAGACAGCAGTGGGTCTTTTTAGCAGACGGTACAGCTGGCCATGTCAGGAGAAGGATGAGAAGCCTACTTTTAGAAAACAAAACCTTCTGGACGTTTGCGTATAAACTCCTCATAGGCTTGTAAGAGCAAGCAACAGCCAAGGAAGGGTGTTTGGGGAAGGCAGGGCAGGTGGCACAGCACGCACAGTTATTGCTTTAACTTTTGCCTCGTGGGTACCTGGAGCCAAACCAGTAAGTATTTGCCAGCAGGCACAACTGGCAGTCCTCGCCTGCAGCTGGAGGAAGAAAGGCTTAATTGGTAACACAGCTGATGCCTTCTTACCTCTCATCGTTTGGTCCACGCAGTGGATTCTGCCCTCCCAAGCCGAGCATGCTGATGTGATCTCTAATGAACATGATGTCCCCCACTTGGAAGTGGGGATTCAGTCCCCCAGCAGCATTTGTGACAATCAAGATCTCCACCCCCAGGAGAAAGAAGACTCTGATGGGAAAGGTGACCTGCAAAACAAAAGGCACATATGCAGTAAGTATTGTAAATCATAGACAGCTACTACTACTACATTTGTAGTATTGCAATTTGTGGACAGCTTACATGACACAGAGAAGGGTCTGTATGAGGCTACAAGGAGACAAAACATCTTCTCCAATTTTAAATTTTCCTCTAATTTAAACTGAAATAATTTAATGGTTTTTTTAAACATATTAAAAACTAATTTTGAAATGAATACCTTTACAATTCAAGCCCACATTTCCTACAGTTGTACTAAGGTCAAATAAATGTGGTACAAAAAGAATATACAGATAGTTTTTCCTCACTGCCAAGATCTTGCAGAGATCAAACCACTGTGCTGATTGAAGTAACTACTTATGGACATGGAGCGTAACTGATAAACCAGCTTTTTACAGCAGTGATGCATTTCACAGAAACTTAGAGATTATTTTATTCATGTTCACTTCAGCGACCTGCTTATCCAAAGTTAAGGAACAATTGGGAACTGGAAAAAAAATTTAAGAAGTTTGATTTTGAGGAGTCAAGAAGGAATCAGGATATCTACTACCTCTAAAATGCTAAAGAAGATGTGAGCAGAAAATTTCCTAACTACATAACACTTCTTTAAGAAATGAGTTAATTGTAATAGACAAACATGTTTTGATAAACCTAGTTTTGTATCAAGTGTATTTAAAATAGGCTTTTTTTCTATAAAAAGTTGAGTGGTGCCAAGTATTACAGTTCATATCCAAATACAAACTGACCTCAGCCACAATTAAAACCTCAAAGCTATCCAAATAAAAAAGGACATACAAAACTATCAGCCAGTAAATAAGAACTATTATTGGTGTTTCCAACAGAAATGTACATACATGCATGTTAGATAATACTTGAATATTCACATAGTTCTGTATGTTAACTGGGAGAGTATACCAAGTTACACTAGCCAGAGGTTTTTTTCTAGGGGAAAAAAAAAAAAAGTAAACTATACAAATGCAAAAGAAGATTAAAATAGATTATACTTATCACTCAAAGTTTCCTGACTGCTGTTTTAAATCATGATTAAAATGAGGGTTAAACTGTGTAAATCCATCTGCCTTGTATGATACATGATTTTGCCCTGTGAGCATAGCAGGGCTAGCCACTTTGTATGGCTGCACAGCATCAGCTTCACCTAGCAGAAGCTGACTACCTCTTGATTTGAGCTCTCAATTTTATTTTTGGGGGAGAAATCTAAAATCTAAGCAAGATTCATTGCAAGAGCCATCTAAGTTCACTGCAAGAGCTAACCTTCTGCAGCTAGATATCAAAGCAAGCAGTCACTTTTGCATCTTTTACAACATATCTCTCCCTACGTGAATGATTTTCTTAAGGAGAACTCACCGTGCTGACAGAGTATCCTTCATAATAGTGGAAACGTCCCTGCATACACACACAGGGCTGTCCACTCAGGTCCCCAAACACCAATCTGCCAATGTGCCCTGCAACTGGATAATAGTGCCGTTTTAGTTACAGGTCTTGAGGTCTTTGACTTTAGAGGGATTTGTCAGTTGATGACTATGCATTACAGTGCGGCCAAGTGCTGTGAAACCGGGAGCTGAAAGTTAAATAAATATCATAGCACAGAAATATGTGGGGGTTTGGTTTTTTCTTTTTTTTTTTTTACTGTGAACACACTTTCACCAGTGAGAGACTGGTTTGCAGACCAATGCCAAGTGGTGTGTGTTGACTTGAGTTATCTCACTGTAAGGCTGTGGCAGGCTGCCGATGGATGGGAAGCTGATGCCCTCGGTTGTGCTAACCTGTGCTCTGTGGGAAGTGAGGGATGTCCTCACACGGAAAGATTGTCTTGTTATCCAACACATCAGCCAGACCTCCCAGTCCAGATCCGCAGATGATGGCAGTCTTCGGGCGCTGGAAGGTGCGGGCACGTAACCAATCCGCTGTTTCCTTATATGCCTCATAGCTATTTCTGCAGAAGGAGAACAGGTCAGTGAGGCTATCAACCCATCCAAAGAACAAGCTTCAAAGGATAAAAGCCCTGAAAACGTGCAAAGAAGAAGAAATTTCATTTAAACTAAAATAATAGGAGCTTCACTGCTATTATTGAAGATGTTTCACTTTTAATCTCATATTTTACCCCTGGCCAGACAGAAATCATTTGAATCCTCTTTGCTGGTTTCATTCTATAGTGGCAGAATAGCTAATGATACCTAGATCATGGAAATGTCACAAGGCATAACCAGTCCTGCTTCTGATGGGCTCTGGTCTCTCCTGAGTTACTAAAGGAATGCAAAAGCACAGTTAGACTGAGAAATTGCAGCCTATATGTGTGTGTACAGGGATGTCCAACCTGTGGTGGAGAAATACAAGAGGACGGAAGTCCAAGGGCACCTGTACAGCACTGCTGGGATGCTGAGCTGATGAAGGAGTAGACACTGTCCTCTGCAATAGGTAGACTACTGGGACATGGAGCAAGCATCATCTACAGAGATGGAAAACCCAATCTTCCTAAGTGTTGAGCATCATCAGCTCCCAGTGCTTCCTTCTGGGGCTGGTAATGCACCTCAAACATCCACCTTCTCCATATGTTGTGGTTTCAGTACAGGAGGCAAACATGGAGATCTCATTCATCCTCTCCTCTCCCACAGGTGGGCAGTGGGTCACAACCGCAGTCTAGTCCTAGGCGAGAGGCCCAATGACATCAGTCTACATCAAAACAAACGAAAACCAGGAATTTGGGCTCCTGGGCTTATGCTGTCTGATTTAAGAGGGGGACTGCTCAAATACCTTGGCAAAAAAATGTCTTATCCAGTGCTAAGGGACATTGCTAGAAGGTGGGATAGAAGCTGGCATTACACTGCGTGTTGTGTACATGTCTCATGGGTAGAGAGAGGACTTCAATTTTTAGGTCTGTCAGTCCAGTATTCATCAGATGCATTAATCACAGTTTTGGAACACAATCAATAGCAAAATAATCCCATAATCCTATTTCCTATAGGACAATGCAGATATTTTCTGAAAGTCAATATCAAGGTTGACCAGAAACTCTCTTCAAAAGCAAGGGTACTGACAGCATTTCTTGATGGTGACTCAATCGTTACCATTGATGAGTAGAACTAATGACTGTATGTGGTAGAGGACTGGGTCATGGCACGAACCAACACAGGTAGGGGCAGCAGCTTCTCTATGTGACAAGCTGATCTGCTTATTAAGGGGTGACAGAATCAGGTACTGCGAGGTTGAAGGTGATGTAAAATTGACTGGAGATGCTGATAAGCAGTCACTGTCTGCTTCATAAATGTTTTGGTTTTTTGGTTTTTTTTTTTTGAAAACAAGTCTCTTGTTTCCAGAGGTGCAAACCTCAGTCATGTTGTGATTCTGCTGTCTGCAGCCTTAGAGGACATACAGAAAAGCTTTCAAAGTGGTGCTCTACGATCCAGGAAGTCTTGGACCATTGACGAAGAGGATTTGACTGTCAGCATACAACAGGCTCCTCTAACTGCAGTATCATGTATTCAAATAAAGGATCTCAGTTCTATGTTTTTTCTTTCTTTATACTGACAAGGTAAGTAGTTATTGCACAGGTATCTTCTGTGAGCTTTTTCATCTCCTAGCTGCCCAGCTCCTGCTATAAGTCTTGTCCAATGTCTGATACATCAAACTTATGGTCCTAGTTACAAACTGTGATGTCAAAAATACCCAAGTATGTCATAAGCCTGCGATCCAATGAGAAGAAATAACTTCCATATTCACACATTAAAATGAAGAGTCATTTAGCTGAAATACTTTTCAAAGGAAAAGTCTGGAAACAAGAAAGAGTATATTTACCATAACATATTGTTGCATTTTCCAAGTGTACCATGAGCTCTTGAAATAAGCAAAAGCTATTAAAGTGACACTAATGAAGCCTACACTTGACTGACTGTATTATCCCTTGCTCCCAGAGAAAAGCTTTAAAAGTGCTTTACATGCATTAATGAATGATTCCCCCCCAATTTCTCTGTTGAATAACTGTAATCCTCGTTTAGAAATCAGAGGGAACCAAGAGAATTTAAATGTAATACCCAAGCTTTTGACGTACCTGTGGCAGGCACAAGAAAAGAATGAGGTCACCAGGATCTGCTCTTCCTCTTGACAATTAATCTCCTTTTTTTCAGTATTTTTTAAAAAAAGGTGCATCCAGCCTTGCAAAATAACACTAAAGAATGGATATTATTCCTATATCCCCAGAAATTTTAGGAGTGTGGGATGAACCCCACGCAATGTTTGATGAAGACATTGAGATTGACTGAGCTGTGCCGAGTTTGAAGGAATTTTTTTTTCTTCTAAACAGAAGATGTTAAAATATTTCTTATCCAGAGAAGTAAAACTCCAGTGCTGTGTAACTCTCCTTGCCTGAAAGGAGCTTCGGCAGGTGTGGATGGGCCTTGCAGAGCCCTCTCCATCCCAAAGTCTTTGGACCTGTCAGAGCTGTCCCCAGTGCTGAGAGCACAGTGATGCCAAAATTAATCTGCAGTGCCCTGCTTACAGTATTTAGTTATCAAAAATCTTCTGGATGCACAGCATCAAAAGGGACCAGCAGGCACAGATAATTTCTGAATACGAAGGAGACAGTACCTGCTCGGCAGGAGTGGAGGGGGAGTTTGACCTATGGGTCACCAAATGCAACGTTTAGGCTGGGACTGCATGAGCCCAAGATCTGTGCAAGTTTTTGACAGCCTGAATTAGTACATGTAGCACAAAGCCCCTTATAGCTACTCCATGTCCAACAATGCACACCTAATAATAGTGCTCGGTAGCATCGCTTTGGATTAAATCACAGGATCAGCTGAAAACACAATCCCCTTTATTGCGATTGCTGTCATCCACTGGAGAAACGCATCTGTTGCGAAACACAGGACTGTTGCTGATGACAGATCTTTTATGGCATGAAAAAACCCCACTCTCATTGTGCTTCTAGGTTGGTTGAAAGCAAATCCATGCAAAAAGCAGACATATCCCCCCAAACAGATAAAGCATTAAGTTTCAGAGGGGCATACCACCATACATATTTGCAGTGTATGCCTTTCCACACTGTGATATTTGCCTCTTCTGGCCCATAACCTCTGCCAAGGTCACCTGCTCATTGCTATATTTCATAACATCAGCACCTGACACAGGCAGATGGCCAGATTCCTCTTCAATAATAAGATGTTTACTTCTGAGCAGCGCTTGTCTGACATTTATTGAGTGCCCAGTAGGAAGAAGAAGAAAACGAGACAAGGAAAAGCGATGCCATTTTGCTAGCCCCTTCCAGCTTAGATGGCTGTGCATCCCCTGTTTCATTGCACCTTACCTGTCTTCCTCAGCATAGGCCATCCTCCTCCTCTCTGGTTAACCGAAAGGGGACGGTTGCTGGAAATGGAGCTGCAGAGTTTTATTTGACCAAAGAGCAGAGGCCCATTGAACCTGCAGAAGCTGCTGCTGTCTCTGGCAGTGAGTCAGGGCGGTGTGTCCCAGCTTCCCTCTGCTTTCCCCTGAGCATCTCTAATCCCTGAGTAGGAGGGGCATGTTCAGGACATCTGCTTTTCTGGTCTCACATGACACACATGGTCATGACACATATGCTCTAGAGCTCTGCAGAAAGCTTACACGTGCACACACACACTTCATAATGCAGATTAAGCCTAGAAAGTTCATGTGCGCACACACAACTTTCCAGCAGCTGCCCAGAGAGGAGCAGCTGACAGTGGATCTGCATAGATTTGCACACTCTTGCGTCAACTGGGAACCAGCTAGCAGCTGGAGTCACCTGCTCCTTTACAATTCAACCCCCTGGGAGCATGGCATGAGCTCACTGGGAGCGTGCAGACTCTGCGAGATGAACTGCACCACCTACTATTGCAACAACCAACGAGACTTTTCCGTATCTCACATCATTCTCTTCCTGTTCTTTCATGGCTACCAGAGGCAACATCCCATTAGCTCCCCCCTGGTTTTTTTTGTTCACATTTAATTGCCTCACCCATCTGAAAAGGAAATAGTGCCTTGAGATATGCCAAACCTCTGTTCAGATGATTATATTATGGAAGACACAGGAAAAAATTCAGGGCCCCCACCATCTACCCCTCCAATTTTATTTATTATTTCCATTTTATATGGAAATAAAGCTTAAAGCAACCTTGCCATATGGGTCTGTCCATGTAACAGCGTCTGATCCCGACAACTGATGTGAACCACATTTTACAGAGCCATAGATGTTTCCAAGACAATCCAATGCCAAAAAAAAGGTATGAAAATTGGTGATGAGTAGAGATTTTATGTGCCCCAGGTAGAAGGCTACAGCTACAATAGGCACTCATAACTTACCAGATCAAGAAAGGTCACAGGGGAATAGAATTTATAAATATCCCAAGAAGGGAGAAAACCTTAATCAGAGCTTGTCAATTCCTAGACAAATCAGCCAGGCAAAAAAAAAACTTAGAAAATTGGGCTACACCAGTTTCAGGTCTCATAGTATTTCTTATTACTTGTTATTATTCTTACTAATAATATTTATTATTATTCATGTTTGCTTTTTGGTCTTGGAGACCCCACATCAAACATTCCCTTGGTTCCCCCAGGAAACTCTCTCAGAGAACTTGAAAGTCAAATGAGGTAATAAACATAGGCAGGAAAACCTGGGCATTTTTAGAGAGAGAGATACTTCACGTTGGAAAGCAGAAATGTACAATGTTGCCCGTGATTCCAGCACAGGCTGTGAGTCCATAACAACCAGCAGGATTTAGGCATCATGTGTAGCAGCAAGTGCTGTTGATAACAGGTATTTGTTGAGATACAATTGGCACTCAAGAAACAGAAAATGGATCAGAACAGAAACTGTAAGTACCCTTTCCCCTCAAGTTCTTGACCTTCTCCCTTTCTTTCTCATGTTCATACTTCCACTTCTTGTTTACTTTCTCTTCAAAAACTTAAAATGCCTCTTCTACAAAGATCAGCGGGTACGCATGCTGCCACTCCAGCAATCAGTGGTACATTGCTGCACTGGCATGGTGCACCCTGCTTTCAGTTTGCTGGGGGCAGTGGAAAATCAGCATTAAGGACCTAAAGTTGCTCTATGATCTTCACTTCTATCCCCTCTTTCTCATTCTGTTTTTACCATGATCCCCCTCCTTTTCAGATATATCTCCTTTTTGTCATTCTCTCTCATCCTTGTCTGTCTTAGCCATCTCTGTCTCTGCCTCTTTAGTGTATATTTGTCTTTCCCTTCAGCATCGTTTTTCTGTACAAAACACAGTAGGCTGATAGCAGAGATGGTTTTAGGTAGATTTAACTGCATCAAACTGTGTGTCTAAAAAGGCCTCACACTGCTTGCCTTCCTTCACCAGCCAATGTGCCAAAGGACCGCGCAAGTCACCGTCACCTCAAGCAACATCTGCCTAAAGCCAGGGTCTTAGAGCCACTTCCCAGCTCCCTCAAGTCTTTTTGCCCTCTGGAAATCCATGCTCTTTTTGCCAGCACTCAGGACTTCTTTGAAAGCCATTATTTGCTCCCATCAAATGAAATGGTAGAGCAATGTTAGGCCCTTAATGCTAATTTTCCATACAGTTCTTTGGTATCAGCAGAGTTCTGATGCCCCCCAGATATGTTCCCTTCTTTAGGCTTAATCTGATTACATTCATTAATCTGATTCTTTTTTGCAAAGCAGACAAGAGAGATCAGACAGCCTGAGAGCTCTTCCCAATTTGTTCTCATCTAAGACAATCTCCTCCCTAGTTTGGATTTACACAGAAAACAGGATTATCAAAAAGGGACCATTTTATCTATCTTTCTGCAGTAGCTGTTATTTAACAGCAACAAAAATTACTTGAGTTTTAACCTGCAATGCTGCATTGGCTGGACAAGTACTAGATAAAGGTTCGCCCTACTAGAAAAAAAATAATTTAGGCATTGAGGGCATTCATGCCAATAACACTGTAGAGAGGATAATTAAGCTTCAGTTCCTGTACAAGTACTCCAAAGCAGATTTATAAAAAAAAAAAAAAAGTTATTGAACAGATTGCATAATCCTTAAGAAAGAGTATTGACAGTCTTCCATCCTGAAAGCATCTCAGTTATCTCTTACTCTTTCTGTATGTATGTGTCTGCAGCAAATTGTATCTATAATCCTGATTTTACTGACTTGGGTGTCATTCAAGTCCTGTTTCTGTAGCTAGAACTTCAACTGCTATGGGATGCAGATATAATCACCAGAAATAATTTTATAACAATGCTTTACATTCCTACAGCAATTTCTATCTAAAGAAGTGTTGCAAAGTATTTTGCAAGCATTTTATCAAAACATTTAATTAATGCTTTAGGGTGAGTGTGCCACTTCCCTGTGTGCTCACATTATCACAGCATCCAATTATCTTGTAGTCTTCTCACGTGTACCGCACATCACCCTTTTGGGAAAGGGAACTGAGCTGCAGAAAGATTACCAGGGTGTCTACACAGTGGAGACAACTTAAGTCAGCCCAGTCCAGGAGAAAGCGTCTCCCCAGCGAAGTCCTACAGGCACTACCATGCCATGGGTGCAGTGCTCAACTTTATCTCTGTCTGGGGGGCATTTTTCCTTAATTTCTTGTACTTAGAAAAGCTAGGACTCTGCCTCAGTGTTTTGGAAGAATGTAAAATGGATAAACCCTGCAAAGGTTTTGCTTTTCTGCCGATTGCCTGAAGTGCAGGTTCCAGGTTTGATTAAAAAAGTTACTAAACATACTCTAAAAGAACTAATCAGGATTTTCGCAGCAATTTAGAAACTCATTGTTTGGGAAACTCATCATTTGTTTGTACACTGGCTATCCTAGACAGCCACTGGAAGGTAAATAAAATCAAATTACATACCAGAAAAGTTATTCCCCTACGGATCATTTTAATAGCAATCTCAAGGAAGATCTGCCTGAAGTGATGTGTGTGCTGCTTGGCAGGAGAGAGACCTCTGACCATCAGGAACGCAGAAAAGGGATGACCAGGGAAACAAAATGAGACGCTCAAAAAGCTTGTCATGGTTAGCTGAGCAAAATGAAAACTAAGCAATGCTCCGATGACAGCTTGCAAATGTTGCCACCGAGGCAGGAGAGATACAGAAACTTAAGACAGGCACCAGGGAGCTGGGGACATGCACGTTCAGTTAGGCTAGATGTCAGAAAACAGCTTCTAGCTACCCAAAATGTGGAGCTCTGGACAGGCCTCCTGCAAGGGCAGTGGGGGAAAAAGGCTTTTCAGGTGGAGATCAGTTAATGTAAAGGGTTGCATTATGTTCACTGGCAGGGAAGCAGACATGGTGTTCATAAATTGTATGCTAGCTCTGTAAAAACTCACCACCTTTATAAGTCTCAGGCAGAAAGGAAAGCAGCTTGACCAAATCCGTGAACAAACAATACCACAGAAATGAGGAAAAGAGCCGAGATGTCCTAAGACCAGCCAACATTTCCAACTTCTAGCTCTAGGAGAGGTGTCGAAGACTAAAGAATAAGGCTGGAGTTGTGGCCATGGGATTTTGCGGAAGTGAAAGTGCTTGTGTCAAGGAACTCAGTAGAGACAGGGTATAAAGAAAAGGATCATGTGGGGATTTGAAGGGAGTTGTACTTTCTGAAACGATAGAAGGAGCGCAACCAGGGATCAGTGGTACGTCAGGCTTGAATGGGATGTACATCAGGGGATGAATGGATGGGCTGTGTGCTGTGAAAGTGCTTTGAGGCAGGCAGAAATATTGGAGAGCTCCGGAGAGAACATAGTGGAGGGCTGCAACAACACTTTAGTGAGGGTAAGTGGGAAATAAACCATGGATCCTGGTGGACTAAAGACTACAAAAGGCCAGATACCCCTCTGGCCTACAATAAATACAAATAACTTCTACAATAAAATAAATTGAAAAAAGAACTGAAAATTATAAGGAAGAAGGAAGAAATGCTTTCAGGCCTGTCACAGAAGAAAAACAATTCTCAAGTAGTTAAATGGTACTACACAGCAGTCTGTATCACTAATGATTCTTGAAAATAGATATATTCCTGTATTCAACACAGGTAAATACAGTTCATATCCTGGCATCACAGCCAACTGCTGGCCTGGAGCTCCAAGTATGCTTGTCCATAGGAAGAATACGACTTTTCACTGGCAAGGACACTTACCTGTATTGAGACCACACAGGACCAAAGTTTATTCTGTTCTGTGACCTGGTTTTCTCTCAATAATCAATAATACTTTCACAGAGTGGAGTTCAAGGGCAGACCTTTCACTGGTCTCCAGGACGATGTTCCTGTTTGCCTAAAACCCCTCTTTGGAAAACACTGCTTTCTAGAGGTCAGCAGGTGAATGTACTATCTCCCTTGTAGCCATGGTCCATCAGGATGTATTTATGCTGTCCCAAGAGGATCAATGCTTCCTCATGATCTCATCTGTGGTGCAATAATACCGCAATATTGAATAGTCTATAGGTTTTTTCCTTTTAATTTCCATTTCAGTGATTTTTCTGTAACAAAGCATAGTTTAGACAACTGTAGATCATTTTAATAATTGTCTACATTATACATGAAGTCTCACAACTCATTTTCACTGTAGCAGACTGTGACTGCAATTCCTCCAGTGAGGAAAGTGAAATGCAAACCTGCCTGACTTCGGACTGCAAGCCAGAAGCAGAACAAGAGCCCTTACAGACTGGTCCCCAAGGTCATGCAAAGTCACTACACTAAGGGCAACCAGCCTTCCCAGCATCACGCACCACACACCCATTTCTTGATATAGCCGAGAGCCACAAGATGTAAAATATGGGACACAGCCCCAAATGGGGCTCAAAGGGTGCGAGATAGCAAGGGCTTCTTAACAGTCCCACCTCTCAACTGTCAGAGAGGGCTCAGCCATACATGCAACTGGCTCCAGGTGAATCGGCAGCATTAACCTCACAGTCCCATTTGGATGGCTGCCTCCTCCTGGCATGGACTCAGGTTACACAGATCATAACATAATCCCAGCACAGAAGTCACAGCTGAGCCCTTCAGGAGCCCCCATGGTGGCCTTTCAGTTTTAATCCAAAGTATTCCTCTAGAACTGCCCACAAAGAGCTTGAAAAACACACTGGCACAGCCAGACCTACAGATAAGTATGCAGCAAGATCCTCTAAAGATCTCAAGACAACTGAAGCTAGGTGGGATTTGTGCAACTGATGTGCCTTTGCAAATCCCTGTGGGGAAACTATTAGCTAAAAGTATCCCCGTAAATCTTTCCTTCAGCTTTGAAAGTTTGCTCTACGCTTTTACAAAAAAAAAAAAGCAAGCTGTTACCTGCCTGTTTTTGAAAGACCAATGCTATCTCCTTATCTTACAAACATATTGCATCCTGCACAGTGATAACTAAAAACATGGTGAGATGTGAGGCAAAATTACACATTTGTGGGGCTGATCTTTAGAAGCAGGGTGAGAAGTACTGGGTGCAGTGTCAAACCTATGAAGTTTCTTCCAGGGTTCAGCATAGCCCTCCCAGCAGCCTTCTTGCATATCCAATATGATTAAAAGAGCTCCCAAACACTCCAGCAACACTCCTCAGCTCCATCACATAGCATGCTTATACTATATACGCATTTTGCTATTTTGGCTAATAAAAAAGTCAGAGGCATAAACAAGACTACTCTGTTCTTAATCAGATGTTTAACTCCCAATGTTTAACTGTACAATGTTCCTTTAAAGACAGATGCTTCTGGTTGGGGCTTTTGGTGCCACAGCTGTGCACACATCTCATGATCTGATAGGGAAAAGATCAGCTAATAGAAGATTAATTCCACAAAAGCAGGACTAAACCAGGAAGAAAGTGCTACATTCCCATTGTGAGTGTCTCGCATGGATAGAAAAAGAGATTATTTAGCATAAGACACAAGTATCTACTTGAATTTCTGCTTTAACTTGAAGAGATTTGGGAAAACATAGGAGGAAAACAAAACTCACAAGCTGGGTTAAAGGTTTTATTTCAGAAGAAGCATCATATTTTTCTTAAGCATGCTATTTGCTTATATTTCTTTTAGCTGGGAATCTTGGAATGTTGCAAGCTCAGTAATGAATAGTTCTTCCTTGTATTTTGGGAGATCCTTACCTTCAGTAATCCAGCAGATAGTGAGACAAAAAAACTACCAGCTGTAGTAAAAGACTTACTAACTTACCACTTTACCCCACATGCTGAGTTGTAGTTGCTGTCTTGCTGGTATTATCCCAACAGTTCAGAATTCCAGAACAGAAAAAAGGGGATTTTAAAAGTAATGTTAAAGATTTAAGAAAAAGATCAAAAAGGAAACAAATTTAATAATTTAAATAACCTGTTGTCCACAGAACTCAGTCACTGCAAGTCTTATGTTTGTTGTGTGAGCATGCAAGCATAACAAAAGGAACATAATTAAAACATCACAGTATCACTAGAAATATTAGAGAGAAAACCAAAACTAAACGAATGATGGGTTAGTTTTTACTACAAAAAGAAAACATTTTGGACTATAACATGCCTTTTACATTTCAGTAGCTTGAAGTTTGTCTAGGGTAAGCATGAGAAAAAAAAATTAACAATGATATTCCTACATACTTGATACAATCAAATTTAAATAAAGACCACAACATACACTGGAAAACCAACAATACCTTCAGCTACCTACCTCACTAACTGCTCAACTGCATTAACTAATTTACCCCAGCTTTCCCTCCCATCTTTAAGTAGCCAAAGATGTTGATTGATTGGAAAGTGATTTTCAAACAGGCCAATCAAAGGGTGAAGAGGCATTGCAGACATACATATAAATCTTCCATCCACCCCTAATTTCTTTTATCTTGGATAAAGCTTCTTTCTGATGATGTAGCTGATATCTTTTTGTTATAGTGCTTATTGGGGTGAATATGGCAATTTTAGCTTTAAAAAAGCATTTTTTTTTTTAAGGGATTTAAAGAGCAAGTTTTAGTTCTGTATCATGTTTACAGGTAGCATGGTGTTTTTTCTATACTTGAGGCTTTTTCTGTTTTGTAGCAATATTGTTTCATTTTAGAAAACAAGTAAGTAGCTTAAAAGGGGAGAGGGAGGTTCTCTGTTCATAGTTTTATATAGCCAGATATGACTTTTCAGTTCTCTAATGTATGTAGAGCAGGAGAAAAGATCATTTACCTGTATGTTATTATTATTATATACTTAAGATGGACATGTCAAGCTTTCTATGAATTACTGAGTCTCTAGCAAAATTTTTCCTAGTTTTATCACTTCTGGAGTGCTTTGTACTCATAGCACTGAATTTCTGTGCTAAAACTACTTCTGGCTTAGGGCTGGATTGTGCTTCATCAAGGAGAAATATGTGAGAGTGCAAAAGTCAATAGCACCAAGCCTGGCATTGAACCAGAAGGGTTTCTGCTAACTCATGCTACATCGTTGGCTGTTTGTTCCCAAATGGGCCGGCAAGTGCCTCATTGCCTAACCTGCGTAGAAGAAAATGCCCACTATATTTAAACCTCGAGAGCAGCTTGCACCCTCTGTCTGCTGTAGTAATTAATCTGCTTTGACCTTCCTGTCTCTGCTTGCAGATTAGATGCTGTTTTGCTGTCTAGAAAGTGCATGTGTCTTTCCAGGGATGTTGCACTAGATGCTTGATTCTGCTCATTATTGCTCTGTTAATATTTCAAGGTTCTTGCCTCCTGCTAATCCAAGTTGGGTGCAACAAGTCTCCTGGGGATTTAGAAAGGGCAGCAAAATGGGTTACCATGTGCAAGAGTTGTCTTTAAGTATCTGCTTGTGGGTTACAGAGGCCAAAGTGAACCCTTGAGGAGCATCACTACTGACTCTGGAGATGGTCGCTGGCCTGGAGAGTGTGTCTTGAGATGTGGCATCTGTAGGCCTGGAAGATGATGGTGCTTTGCTCTGGCTCTGCTCCTTGGTCAGCTGTGTCTGCAGGGCAGATGTCCCAAGTCTTTCAGTTAAAAGATGCAAGGTGCTGAGCCCCGGTCCTTCCTCACCAATGGACTGTTAGCAGATCCCAATGAAGCCTTCCTCCTGGTTTTTCTGTGAGCAACCTGTAACTATTACTGTGTGGTAAGTGCTAGTTGAATAACTTCTACAAATATTTCTTATTTCTTTTAGGCTGCACTACTGATGGGAGGTGGTTCTTCTGCTCCCCCCCTCCCCAGCCGCTGAAAAAGCTAGCCAGCTCAAATGAGCTGAGTCTTCTGGTGAAAAGCAGCCTGCTTCCTAGCTCCTGTGAATGAAATGGCCTCAAACAGGTGACCTGCCTCCTGCCCTGCCTGAGCAGCCTTTGCTCGGGGAATGCAGGCCCTCGCTGCTCCTCACCCTCTCCCAGCAGTAACAGGGATGGGTGACTCACCAGGTCTTCTGCCCCTGAAAGAACCCGTCGTATTTATTTAATAAATAAATAAATACATAAGCAGAAGCTCTCCTGGCCCGGGGGGAGGTGCCTGCGGCGCCCCACTGAGGAGAGGGCAGGGCGGCGAGGAGCGGCCGTAGCGAGGCCGGGCGGCGGAGCGAGGGGGCCGGGCCTGCCTCCCTTCCCTTCCCGCTGCAGCCCGCCGGGTAAGAGCAGCTGTTCCTTCTAGGCCGCGCGGCAGCCGCGGCCTCGAGTAGCGAGCGGGCGGCGCGGGGAGACGCCTCGGCCGGGCGCGGCTCTACGCGGGGCCGGGGCGGAGGGAGGCGGCAGGGCCGCGCTGCGGAGGGGGCGTGCTGTAGCGCGGCGGCGGGCGGGAAGGGGAGAGCGGGTTTCCCGTGGGGGGGGGCGCGGCCCTGTGAGCCCCCAGCGTGTGCCGGGGCTGGCTGCTAGGCCAAGGAGAGGGGTCTGATGTGCGGGGCGGCGGCCTTCCCCCGGCGCTGGGATGGGTGAGGAGCTGCAGGATGGGGAGGAGCCTAGAGCCCTTAAGCGGGTTTGTATCGAGTCCAGGCCAGTGGGGACTGGAAATAATTATAAAAAAAGAAAAAAGCAGGTGATTGGCTGTTCCCTTGTCGTGCTTTGGATGATAGCTTGTTTAGGGGTTTGCTGGTGTGAGCTGTAATTAAAAGGCCATGCTCATAGTTTGTATTTAAAAATGAAGTAAAACTGGTTTAGGGCACAGTGGTTTCCTGGGTTTCCCTCCGTTTTCCTCTTCTTCCCAGTGCGTGTGGTGAGAAGGAACTAGATTAAAGCCAAAATACATCTGCATAAAGGAAAATGAAAGTAAATATGCTTATTGAAGGGCAGTCAAACTGGGGAAGTGAGGTGAAACTTCACTGGTATGTATATAACTATGTGCTTCTCCTCAGAGGGCTGATGGTTATGTGAGGAGACGGCCATGGTTGTGGGGCTGTGGCCTGACATGTTATGTGGGCTCAACAGGAGGAGTAAAGTGTTTAGGTTGGCCATTCTTTGTCCTGTTTGCTTCCAAAGTTTCTCCACTCTTTCAATTTTAGCCTAGTATTTTTTTCCACACTGAACTGTTTTATAACACTTAAGATCACTGTATTTTGCTTCTGAGGGAATAGGATGATTTGGGGGATGATTAAAATGATATGCTGAGGGATTTCCTGTCTCTTGTAGTAATTTTGATTAAATTATTTTGCTTAAATGAACATCTTAGTATTGAATAGATTGCTGGCTGGCTGATTTCTGGTTAGTGAACCTAACTTATGCCTTGTGTGCTTTGTGCTGTGCACTGGAGCAGATTATAGCAGACTCGTTAGCTTTGCGCAGAGTATGCTTGTGTTAGTCCACCTTTATCCACTCAAAGCACAACGCTTTGTACTACTTTCTTCTTTAACATCAAGCACCGGTTAGCATTGACCACGGATGCAACAGTCTTTTCTCACTTTGCATTTATCGCTATTTTTCCAGTAGAGGAAGCTAGGCGTAAGGACTTGCAGGGGCCTGGCGGAGAGTTGTGATGCTGAGCACAGAAAAGGGATTTTGCTTG
Organism: Haliaeetus albicilla; assembly: GCF_947461875.1. NCBI lineage: Eukaryota > Metazoa > Chordata > Aves > Accipitriformes > Accipitridae > Haliaeetus > Haliaeetus albicilla. The sequence goes on along the minus strand of NC_091492.1, from coordinate 22,214,501 downwards.
CAGGCTGGTGGGAAACCTCTCACCAGGGTCTCTTTAGCTAAGGGGCTGTTATCGAGGGGGTTCTCCCAGCATCACACTGGGTTTGGTGGAAGAGGTGTGAGTGTTAGCTTTTGGGAAATAGGAGGAGCAGCTGTGCTCCCTCTCAAAGCTGCTGTTGCTTGTGGCTCCCTGCTCTCTGTACTTTGAGCTCTTGGATAAATACTACTATAATCGGATTAAAAGATTTCTGGGCCACTTATTTAATTTGTGTAGTATGTGGTATGGTCTCTTTTGTGACTGAGAGATACTTGTAAGTAAGTGTTTAGACCTATATAGTGAGCAGAGTATTTGGAGGTCAGCAAAGAGCCAAAGCAGCAGCCAAGTCTTCTTCACTTTCTATGTAAATAGCGTGAAGGGTGATTGGACCTGTGGACCTCCTGATTTCCAAATAGCCTTATTCAGGATAGTCCTCATTTATTTTCCTCATTGGTGCATGATTCCGTGAAGCATTTCTCTCATTCTGGAATACAGAGGTTAAACAGGAGAATTTTTTTTTAAAAAAGCTTTGTCTATTTTTATATACATATATATGTATGACTGGAGTGACAGTGTTTCTTCTCCTGTGCTATTCTCCAGGTTGTGAATCAATCCAAGAATGAACAAATGTAAGAAGCCTTGTGTTGACCAGACTGCAAACCTTGAAAAGTTCAGTCCTGAAATTCTTTCTGAAATTGAGAAGCTCTTTGCGAAGAAGTTTACTTACACTAAGCCAGTGAATAATGAATGGCGGCTGCCAGATCCCAGTGATGCTTTTACGTGCAATCATAAGGAATTCAACTCACTCCTGGCTCTGAAGAACTCTTTGAATGAAGTGAAGAATCAACTGAGTGATAAGAATCTGGATAAATGGCACCAGCACACCTCGTTTACCAATAAAGCGGGGAAAATAATTCCTCATGTGAAGAAATCTGTGAATGCTGAGCTGTGTACCCAGGCGTGGTGCAAGTTTCATGAGATCCTGTGCAGTTTTCCTCTTCTTCCTGAAGAAGCTCTTCAGGGTGGAGAACTGAATTCTGTCCATCTCTGTGAAGCACCTGGAGCTTTTATAGCCAGTCTCAATCACTACTTGAAATCCCACCATGTCCCTTGTGACTGGAATTGGGTAGCTAATACTCTAAACCCCTATCATGAAGCAAACGACAACCTGATGATGATCATGGATGACCGTCTTATAGCAAATACGTTGCCGTGGTGGCACTTTGGCCCAGATAACACTGGTGATGTGATGACATTGAAACATCTAACAGGACTTCAGAACTTTGTAAGTAATATGGCCACAGTTCACTTGGTAACTGCTGATGGCAGCTTTGATTGCCAGGGAAATCCAGGTGAACAGGAGGCTCTTGTCTCACCCCTTCATTACTGTGAAACGGTCACTGCTTTAATGATCCTAGGCACTGGGGGATCCTTTGTTTTGAAGATGTTCACGCTGTTTGAACACAGTTCTACCAACCTGCTCTTTCTGCTAAACTGCTCTTTTGAGGAGGTCCATGTCTTTAAGCCAGCCACTAGCAAAGCTGGAAACTCGGAGGCCTATGTGATTTGTCTTCGTTATATGGGCAGAGAAAGCATTCATCTGCTGCTTTCTAAGATGATAGAGAACTTTGGAACAGAAATGGTCAACAAAGCACTTTTTCCACAGCATATGCTGCCAGAATCTTTTCTTAAAATACATGAAGAGTGTTGCATGTTCTTCCACAAGTGCCAGGTAGAGACTATCTCTGAGAATATCCATCTCTTTGAGCGCATGGAAAAAGCAGAGCAGATGAAACTGAACAAGTTAAGAGATTGTGCAGTAGAGTTCTTCATGCAGAGACTTCATATGAAACCCATTGCCAGAAATAACTGGCTTGTCAAGAAATCTCAAACTGGTTGCAGCATGAATGCAAAATGGTTTGGGCAAAGAAACAAATATTTTAGTACGTACAATGAAAGGAAGATGCTGGAAACCCTGACATGGAATGATAAAGTGGCAAAGGGCCATTTTGATCACTGGGCTGAAGAACATAGTTTAAATAATGCTGGTAAAATGTGCATCTTGGAAGGATCGTCTTCTAACCTCGAGTGTAGTTCGTGGTACATTTTGGAAGGAAAAAGACTACCAGTGGTAAAATGTTCTCCATTTTGTGATGGTCAAGTCTTCGAAAATCTTAATGAAGCTATGAATGAATTGGTAGGGGGGAGGCTGAAAAGCAGACAAATGCTGCAGATTTGTCACTCCTGTGAAGTTCTTCCTGGGGAACTGATACTGGCAGAAGTGTCTGATCTTTCCCGGAGTCATCAGGAAGTCCTAAATGAAAGATGCAGTGACAAATTCAAGTGCCTTGTGGTGGACTTTCCATCCCTCTGTGATACTGAAAACCAACCCAGTATGGAAATAAAGCTCCTGGACTCGGCCACACTGCTGACTTTTAGCTTCTCTTTGCTTTATGATGGAGAACCAAAGTACCAGCAACAGCTTTTGGAGTGTGTTCTGCATTCATTGAATCAGCTTACAATGGGAGATGCATTGATTTTGCCTATTCTTTCTTGTTTTACACGCTTCACAGCTGGCCTGGTCTTTATACTGCATTGCTGTTTCAGATATATCACGTTTGCTTGTCCGACCTCCCATGAACCACTAAGGACTAGCGCTGCTTTGCTGTGCGTTGGTTACCGAGGCCTCCCAAATCCAGTTGTTGAATATCTGCAGCATCTGAAGAAACTAATGAGCTCTTTATTAGATATGGACTCTCCCCAGCAAGTTTTGCAGTTTGTGCCTATGGAGGATCTCCTCCAGGGCAAACTGTTGGAGTTCTTATGGGATTTGAACACAGCCATTGCAAAGAGACAACTCCACTTGATTGTGCAAGCTAAGCAGCAGCAAATGACTAGTAATATTTCACTTTAGAATAACTCTAGAGTTGAGTGAGTTGCTGTTGCTAGACCTTGTTTCACAGGCAGGTAGAAGGTGTTAAAAACATTGTTAATGTGAAGGTAACTTTAACTGTAAAACCTTGGTGTGACATTGTTAGTGTTGGGAGGATGTTTTGAGGTATCAATCCCACTTGCACCATATCGTCCTGTTGTACGGAAACCTGAGGCTTAATCTCAGGGCTGGGGGACTTGGGAGGGACAGTGATTGCAGTGGAGAAACTTTCTCCTCTGTCACAGCTCTCCCTGAGTCAATTTGTGTGCCACCTAGGTCAGAACTGTGCCTTCATGATGAGAGGTGGTATGGTGATTTATATGTCTTGCATCAGGCCAGACAATGGGGGATGCTGTTGTGTGACATTAGCCCTCTTCTGTGGACCAACATGTGGGAGCTTTGATGCACCTGCATACTTTTCCAGGGTCTGTAGAAGCTGAAATGTGAGATTCGGGCCAGAACGTTCAGCAGCGTGCAAGCCTGATGAAAGACTTGAGGGATGAGTGTGTTGTGAGCAGGCAGCTGTCTCACAAAGGCTGGGTTGAAAATGACTGCCTGCAAGCAGTAGCAGAGGTGTCCAGGCAAAGATGCTCTTGGGTTTTCATTTTGTTTATGCAAAGAGCAGCAGGCTGTATGGTTTTTGACAGGTTATTGTATGGCTTTGTCTCCCCATCAATGAATGGGCTGTTATAATGTTATTTTTAAGTGGCTTTTGGGTCTTCCTTAGAATAATTTGAGACTCCTGAAAGTGAAGACTTGCTTCTGTCTATGGCAGCAGCTATTAATGAGGAACTCCTAATGTTTTTCAGGCTAAAAACATGATCGTGCACAGATTTGTGTATCAAGGAATGCTTTGGGTACCACTGGAGAAGCATTAAGCTGAAGAAATACTTTATTTGGAAAAGTATGATTAAGATTTCAGTTGGTTCCCCTTAAGGATAAAAATGATGAAATTGGTAACTGACTGTTCCTTTAAGGGAGTCAAATTTTATTTTCCATATTGCTCCTTTGAGAGCTAAATTTTGAGGCCTAAATTGTGTATATTAACATTTAGTTTTAAGTTTGTAGTATATGTGGAAAAAACCTGCTCAGAGGGAGAAATGATGTTTAAAGGAAAAATGGCTTTGCTGTTGATATGTGCAAGATCTTGCAGAAAAAGGTCAAAAGAGTGAGTTAGTAAGAAGGAAAATGTAGTCTCCTGATGAATTACCAGTCACCTTCTGGAAGCATTTCTAATTGTATGGTGTTGGAGCTTGAAGGATAATTGATTACTGGTAAGGGATTAAAAGCACTGCTGAAAAACTGTTTTGTCTGGAGGTGCTGCACATTTAATAGGCTTTCTTGCCATGTTGATTGGGGCAGAGTTTAGTGCATTTAACAGTTCATTTTTTATTTAATAACATGATAGGTGAATGAGTTGGTGGCTCAGGTCTAATTCATAACATTTTTTAAAAATCTTGCTTTTTACAGTTGCACATAAATAGAAGCTGCCTAACAAAAGCTTCTGGGATTGGTCATTGTCCATTTTAATTTATTTAAATAGAACTTGCTCTTTTTGCTGTGAGCTGAGTCATGCTCCTCTCAAACCAGGAAGGAAGGGAACAGAGGCTACAGACTGGGAGATAACATGCAGTAAGAGCTTCTCCTGTAAATCATTTTTTGAACCTGTAAGCTCGAGTGCAAGCAATGCCACAGATGACTTTCACCAAAGAAAAAAACCAAATGCTGAAAAACAAAATAAGGAAGGGGGGAAGAAATGCTGTAGAAGAATGGATGATGAGACAGTATCAAAGATCACCTGTAAAAGCCATCTTTATGTGAAACAAAAAGCAGAATAAAGGTATTTTCCACGAAAGACACCCCTGTATCTCTGCCACTGTTTCAGAGGTGATTAATGCTTCTGAAACTCCCACTGTGCTGAAGCAGGGGTAAATGAGATATTTCAAGTGCATGGGTGTGCTTACACTGTGATATTCTGCCATGGAGGCATGAGTAGCCAGAAGCATCTCATCTACTAGGTACTTAAATAACTTGGTTTTTTTTCTTACTAACATTAGTCTAATATTTTTAAATTATTGTTTTACAGTTAAAGTAAAATCCTGAGGTTACTGACAGACCATGAGGGAAAATGCATTTATTTTTTCAAGCTTTCCTTGGTCTGTTCCGTACATCTGACAAACTATGCAGACTTCCTTGAGATTCCTCCCATCCCACCATTCCCCATATTGTCAGACATATCTGTCTTTTTTCATAAATTTTTAGGAGAAAAGCTTTGGGGAAGTTAGGACTCAGTACTTCAAGATACAGTAGACTGAGCTGGTGGGGAAGCATAATCCATCTGTTTGGAAGTATCCCCAAAGAAATGTGTGCAAGCACTCCTGTGGAAAGCCAGATCTCTAAACAGAAGGAAATCCAATGACCTGTGGATCCTGATGGCCGATTTAGTCGAACTTTTCTGTTGGCAGATGTGGGGAGGTGACAGGAGAAATGCTTTGACAGCAGCTGTTCCTGTTAAAAAGAAAGGATGTGGTCTTTTTTTATTATTACTCTTGTCTTAATGGCAGGAGTTTCAAAGTTAAGAATGACACTTGTCCTTTTAATTGTGAGAATCCTGCACTGTCCTAGCTGTTTTTAGACCAAAGATTTCTTTGAGAAGAAGTGACACTTAATTTCTGTTGTGACTTTTGGAATATGTAAGAATACACGGGAAGAATGTATTAACCTTTGTGGAGAGGGTCTGATGACTCCTGCCTTCATCGAAGCTGTTAGTTTTTGGCCAATTTGATTTGATTTTGGGTGACACCTGATGAAGTGTCTCAGTGTCCTGGCTGCTTTTAAGTTGTTTTTTTACTGGTTTGAAGATGAACTGGATATTGGTTTTCATAATTAGGAGTTTCAGGCTTCACACAGGGGAAGATAGAGGGGGTAGAAAGAATAAGTTGGTTATGACATGATTGAGATTCATGCAGACTTGAGGTAAATTTAGTTTTGCAGCTCTGCTGTTGCAGGTTTCAATGAAGGACTGATATCTAGGCCGCAGTGATTAGCTATGAGCTACATTATTTTTCTGGAACTTTTTGGATCTTCTGTTTTAAGACAGCATAACATTTTGAAATCAGTTGCATGAAGGTTGAATGAATTGGGTACTCTGCTAAGTGAAAATGCTGGTTTGTTGGTTTTTTTAAAGTTGAGTTCCATTAAAGTTAAGAGACTTGCTACTTATTCTTACTAAATTTGTATTGTATTGAGATTCATTTGGATGTGCACAGATTGTGTGTGTTCTTGCCACTGGCTTTCCAATTTAATTTCTACAAAAAAAAAGAAAAAAGAGATTTCTAGTATGAAATCTGGTAGTCTATTAGAATGATACTAATTGGTGTCTATTCATCTTAATTTAAGCTGAATATGTCAAATTACTGGTTGTAAAAGTAGAGTATGTAGCAGAACTGTATTCTATTAGAAAAACAACTTGGGACTTAATGGAAAGGGATTAATATTGCCCACGTAGAAAGTAGGAGGAAAAAAACCCACCTTGATTTCTGACCTAAAGCTGTGTGCTTTAGGATGCAGAATAACATTGCTTCCAGTGAATCAAGGATTCAAGGGTTGACCAGTAAGATGAAGCCTCAGAGCCTTATAGCCTCCTGTTACCATCTGTAAAAACTGTCTTTTGACATCCTTTTAATTTACAGTTGATTTAGTTCTTAGTAGTGAAGTGGGGGAATCCCTGTGTGACTTGTCCTACCATTTTGGGTGGTATGAAATGGTGGTGTTTATCAGTATTAGTCCCTATTTCCCACTTTTAAACCAGCGTCTCTAAATTTCACCTTGTAGCCTTTGAATATCAGTCTTTTTTTTTTTTAGCACTTTAGTGAGTGAAGACTGAGATTAAAATTTCCTTGCCAAAGTCTGGTAATGGTTTTTCCATCTCATTCTTGCAACTATTTTTGTGAATGCCATGCTGATATCCTTAGTTCCAGTTCTTTGTGTGTTTCAGTCACTTGACAGAAAGATCAAATGGAGCTGTTTATGCCAGAAAAGTGCTCAGCCCATGACTGTTCATTGCTTACTCTTTAGGCAATAATTTGGATTGCCATCGAGCCCTCTCTTGTGACTCCATATGGGTCCAGAGCTGATTTCAAGCCTTAAGAATGAAAATTTGCTAAAAGAATTAGCCAGTGGCTGCAGACGCGCTTATAACAAGCAGAACCTTTAGGAGACATTTAAATGCAGGAAACTTATCCACCAGCCAGGAGAGGCTCATATAACATGCAGCTGGCAGGATTTGCTAGCCTTTCCTTGCTAAAAATTGTTAAAAAAAGGCTTTGAGGCATAACGACCTGAACAAACAGTTCCCCAAGTTGTGTGCCACCTTTCTTGTACACATGGGTATGTTCATGTTTGCAGGTGTGGAAACCCCCAGGATTGTACAGCCATGAAGATTTCACTTTAATCCATGTATGCTTTTGTTTTGAAGGATGTATGTATTTTTCTAAGTAGATGTGGGTATGTTGGTTTACATGGCTATTGCATATTTTCATTTGGTCTGCAAATGAGTGTTAAAAGACCTTTTTTAAAAAGAAAGGGAAAAAATGTTGTTTGGAGGAAATAAAGTATTTTATTTTAGGTTTAAAATGTTTCTATTTATGTGTTTCTTTACCAAATGTGGAAAAAAACAATGAAGCATGGTAGGGAGAAGTCTGGGGAGGTTTAATATTTCATTTTTTTGAGCCACAGTTTCCTCATCTTGCCATTTTGATCCATCCTTAATGAGCAAAGGGTACAGGGGCATTGGAGCACACTGCTCAGTGGGGGTGGTGTTTTGTTCCCACTTTCTTTAACTGTCTTTACTTTTCCAGTTTGCTATCTCAAAGAGAGACTCCAGTTGCAAATGTGGTCAAAGCAGTGTGTAGGAGGCCTGCACACAGTTCTGTTGGCTGTGTCACTGAGCCTTACAATCTATATCCCCTTGTATGGTTGCTGTAGCTTTTTAACAGCAAGGATTTTGTCTTAAGGATCTTCAGTGGCTATGACAGCCACTCTGGTAGGACAAGGCTGTTATACACTGTACTTCTGTCTGCAAAGTCTATTATTAGTCCTTATCCAAATGTTTTCATTCCAAGTGCTTGCCTTAACTGAATGGTACTAAGAAAAAGCTGTGTGCCTTACTCCTCAGGGTTGGCTCTGCTGTACTGACAAGGGTTCTGGCTGATTGTCTTTCGTTTTGGCTATCCAATTTATCTTGAGACTGCTTGCTAACTAGTTTTGATTGCAATTATTAATGCTAATTTTTTTTAATTGCCTTTCTCTTTGGAAGTGAACTCCAAATTAGAGAGCTGGGGAAGATCTTTCTGTGTCCTGGAGGTATGAGATGACACAAGAAATGTATACTGCTCTGATACCTTAATTTCTTTATAGCTAGTAGGTGTTTGTTGTGTTGAGGAAACCTTTAAACCAGAAGTGGTGTTGAATGTATGCTGAAATGCAGGACAGTGTCTTGTTTGATTTTAGTGAAGCTCTAGATGGTAAACATTGGCTGTTAATGTCAAAATGTACTTCAGGGGACATGAGGACTTTAGAACTGAATGGTCTTTGAAACGGGGGGCTGTGTTAGAAGAGCCTGTTAGAGGGGTTGTCGAATTGATTTTGGTGGAAATACTGTTTCATGTGGTTTTACTGAATTATAGGGAAATGTAAATGCTCAGAATTGTATTCAAACTCAAACAGTTCTATGAAATGTTTGCATTCCCAATGTAACAGTGTAAAAACAGTGCCTAAAAACATATGAAATGGCAGATTAGAAAGTAAAGGGAAAATGTGGATGTCTTCATTTTACTGCTGCAGACCTTAAAATCTGCATGTGTGACTTCTTCAGACCTTAAAGTCGATTTATACACTACATTATGTTGATTATATAACTTGTTTGAATTTTGATAGATCTTAATATGCCAGTTTTTGAGTTTAAATAGTTGCTCTTGAAAGCTAAGCCAAATCATTGAGCACAAAGCAAATCAGCTCTCTCCCTGGCTGAACAGATATTTAGCAAATTCTCTCTTACTGTGTTGTGTCAGGTCCTTGGTGTCCCCCAGCGAGACTGGGGAGATGAAATTTTACCAATAATGCAACTTGTACTTGAACTAGTGCACTGCAGTTAATGGCCCCTTTTATTAAAACAATATTTTTCCTCCATAGGAATCTTGAACACATCTATTAAAGTGCATCTTCATAGTGCTTTACTAAATGAGGATGACTGTTGCTTGTTAAAGAATTGATTTATCTAAATTGGGGGATAGCAGGGAGAAGTGGATAGATATTCAAATCTTATTTGTTGCTGAAGGCAGAGATCATTATCTGTATAGCTAAGAGATGAATGCTGCCTGATACAACTGAAAGCTCATGTGGAGGTCCCCTTAGGTCCTAAGCTGTCAGGTACCTGTGCCTCAAAACAATGATCCAGTAGCCAGTTGGTAATGAAACCTCAATTAGACTAAGGAATGAAGGGACTGTGGTGGTGAAGTGCCTTAACTTAAGTCTCTGGTGGCTTAAGGTGATTAAATACTTGCTTTATAATCAGTTGACTGCCCCAGGTTGATGACAGAGCACAACTCAATGCTGTTGAGTTGCAAGGTAATGAAATCTGTCTTGGGGTCACAGTTAAACTCCATTCCAAGGTGGCTGCTAAATAGCTACATGTTCCCTCAAATAATGATGCTCTCTGACAGATGAGTGTTCGCTGAAGGAGTGCAGGTGTGGGGCAGAACTGCTGCTCCTGGGCATTTCTGAATCATGGGACCCATCTGAGCAGCTGGGGCTCCCTGCCTTCATTACTGCAGCAATGCTGGTAGAAGGTACCCAGCTATGTAGCTTGAGTAAACCATGCTGCAAGCTGTGTAGACAATATATAGAGCCCTGTGTGGAGTAGATCAGTAGCACAGGATGTGTTTGGGATTAGTGCACCTAGGACTGGGATGGCTATAGGCTTCCTGGCTGATAGAAATGGTCATGTTCAGCAGTGGAGGCTTGCTGTCACACCTGAAAAACACATAGCAGGCCTGCATCTCTTAAAACTGGCATTGAGCATTGGCACAAACTGAAAGGGACTTGGAGCCAGCTAATGTATTGGGAGTGAGAGGAGAGCTAGTTCAAAAACTTACCTCTGCTCTCTGGGGACACTGAAGAGGCTAGTCCTCAGCTAGGGTGAGCTTGCACTTTGCATGGAAATACCAGAGCAGGCTGGGTGTTTAATAACTGTCAGTACTATGGCCTTAACTATAAATCACAAAGTAATTGATTTCAGGGTGTTAATGAAATTCAGATTTATAGAGAAGTACAGTTATGCTGAAGATGCACAGTTAATAGCACTGGCACTGAATAAAACCTAAATTGGCTTTGTTTCCATTATGAAAAGGGGTACTATAAGCCCATAAAATTATATTCTTATAAGTGGTTTGGCTCTTATGTGACTAGTTTTGTGAAAGTTCTGTACTTTAATATGGTTTTCAGACTTGGAAACATGTTCAAACCTCTGGATATTGTCCAGCTTTTAATTCCCACACCTTCCACATGGAGTAAGTATCGCTGCTCTGTGTGAGAAAACTGAGACCAGATTCTAACTGTACTTGCTCAAACTTCTGGGGGAGAGTTTGAATAGGAGGCAGATTAGCCTCCAATGTGAAATTCAGTCTGCCTAGTTTCTCAGTGGGTTACAGAGGGGACAGACAGGACAGCTGTTGCTCCTTAGGCTGGATGCTGGGACAGAAGGGTTTGCTAAAGTGGAGCTAGAACAGCAGTTGCAGGCATCTTCCGAGTCCTCTGGTGTGATTCTGATTAAAAAGTGTGCTTAGCAAGTGTAACAGACCTCAGAACAGGTTTGGGTCTAAGCACATGTAGTGGCTGAAAATACCTATTTCAGTAACTGACTTTACTCATCAGCTCACTCTTTGCAGTTTTAGAGTGACCCGAACCATTTCCTGAAGGAAATGGTGACAGCAGCAGTCTCAGGAGCATGAGTAGAAGTAATGAAGCAGTAATTAGCAATTAATAAAATGTGGTGAAACTTATAATTTTCATAACTGCTGCACTGGCCTAGAGGTCTGGTGCTGGAGTGAAGTAGTCCCTTGGAAATCTACAACTGTGAAGCTGAATTATCATAATTTCCTTTAGACACCATCTGCTCTTAGAGCCAACTTGTATATTTATTTTTTCACCTGAAGGTAGATGAGGTTTTAAGGACTGCACTTCTGTGGCTTTTCACAGCAGAGATTGAATTGAAGCTGATACAGGGACTGAGATGGCCTTTGTGGCTGATGTATCATGGGGAGACTGGGAGGGCAAGGTTCTGTTAAAATAGCCAGCAGGGTCTCAGAAGGGTGTTCAGATATAGGAGGAAGTGGGAAAAACATGGACAGAACCTCCTCTCTAGTTTGCAGAGGGGTTTTGTCCTGTTTCCAGAGGGAATACAAATTGAGACTGTGCTGTCTGTATGCTCTTGTCTTCCCCTCCCTGCCTCAAGCCCTTCTGAACCGTGTCTGGAAGATGTCAAGTTCTTATAGATACAGTTATCATGAAAGGCAAGGATTGGTAAGTAACCCTCCTGACTTGAAGTTACCACTGGATTACAAACAGCAGGCAAACCCCAGAGTCAGAGGCCAATAACTCTCTTCTGAGGAAGAAGGACACCTGGTAGTGGTGGTGATGCACAGTGGTGAAGCTGCTTGCTCCTCAGCTCTGGTGTTTTGCTTTGCTTTACCAGTCATGTGCTGTTTTATGCTTTGCTGAGCACTGTAAGGTCAGCTCAAGTCAGAAGCCAAACTACATCACTACTCCTTGCTCTCCTAAAGATGAGCCTGAAAAATGGTCAGATCATGAAAACAAATAGCCAAACACCACCTGCCTTCTCCTGAATGCCCACCATGTTAATAATTGATGGCAGGTGATAGGAATAAGTCAAGAGAGTCAGGTTAGGCTGATTTTTTTGTTTGTTTTCAGCTATAGGAATGCCCTATGGACTTGAACAGAGCAAAGCAGCAAAGGTGAAAAAGTGGGACATGGGAATTTTGGAAGATGTAAGTGCAATTTTAGACGTCACTCGTTTCCACTGAAGGGTTGTATTAAGGATTCAGTTTTGTCTTGTGTAAATCAGTTTTAATTAATAGAGCAGATGCACCAACAATGCATCTGGAAATGAAATGGAGGACAAAAGAAAAGAGGCAGCTGGTGCTAGGGGATGTAAATATTTGCTTTTTGGGAAGTGAAGCTCTGCAGAAACTTCAGAGACTCCATTTCAAATTCAGAAGCCTGTTTCTTTTGCCTGCGGAGATATGTGGAGCAGAAAAAATTAACTAACCCGTAATGCTTTGTTTGATTCTAGCATGTGTCATGTAGGTAGCATAAGTTTTTGGAATAAGGCCAATGCATGAAATCTTGGTTCCTACTGAAATATTAAGGCCTGATCTTCATGTGAAGCTGAGGGTTAAAAAAAAAAAAGGCAAGGCATGAATTAGGGCTTTGCATGTTTTGGTGGGACCCTCCACAGTTCTGCTGTGTTATTTCTGAGGACTCTGCTTGAACTGCAGAAGAAAAGTCTTTCAAATCCTCCTCACTTTCTTTCAGTATCAGACTTTTCATGAAATCCCTGGCTATTTGTGTTATGATTCAGAGAGCTTTTTGTTCTGTTTTGGTTTTTTTTTGGTTAGTGCCTGTAACTGCTAAGAAGAAACTGAAAACACCAGCCTAAAAGCACAAAGTACCACAGCAAATACAGAATGTAAAAAGCAAAACAAAAGAAGAACACTTTTAAAACAAGTCATGTCTGGAGAGCAATGATGTCCAACCTGGAACTGGCAATCCTGGAGAAGGAAGACAATAAGAAGGAGTTGATCCAGAGCAGGTATTTTCTACTTAGTGAACCAGACAGTGGGATGGGAAGGATTCTCTAAGTAGGAAAAGTGGTAGTGCAAGTATTGTTAATGGTTGTAGCAAGCTCTCTGAGGATAGGACACTTTCTTGCTCTGCAGCTTTGTTTGGAATAGTATGTTTTTGTGCCTTGATACTGAGAATGCTCCATAGCAGAGAGAACACCTCAAAATGACACTACAACTCAGAGGTAGGCTGGATCTGGATCATGGAGAAGCTCCTCTGTCCTTAAAAATCATAGAAGGAAGCTTGCAGGTGTGAATAGTTAGGGTTTTCCAGACCTGGGGAGCAGAGTAATTACCCTGTCTATACTGTGTTTGCATTGTAAAAGCTTGTGTACAGTAATGCCTTGCTATCTGTTGCTTCTGTTTCAGAGCTCTGCTGTCAGTTATTTAATACCCTACTCTAGTTACTTCTGTCATTGTCCTGTTTTCCTTCATCCTTCATCTGTAATTGACCTTGGTGAGCAGCAGGCATCTGAAGGTGATGATGAAAATGTAATGGATAGGCAGAGGCAGCAGGACTACTGGCAGTGAAAGATTTGTCAGGTGTTCAGTCTCGCAGGTGAAGCAGCTGAGATCCTTCATCAGCAGAATGGTGATCTGTTTGAAGATGGGTCAGACAGGGTCGCTGGGACATCATGAATTTAAATTTTGTGTTATAAAGGGATTTTCTACTCTAAACTTCAGGCAAGTAAGCAGTTATTTCTTGGTATTTTAAAAGCAGTTAGAATCTCCTTTACTATTTTTGTCATTACCAGGTGTTGAATGGGCAGCTGACAACCCCAGTGGTCTTGCTTCTGTCTCTTCATCTTCCATGTTGTGCATGCTATCCTTGTGTATTTAGGTTGTGTGCATTTCTGGAGTGCCAGCACACATTCCTCTCTATCCCATTGTTTCTTATGGGGAAAAAATCAGATTGCAAACAGTTGCACTTTGAGGATCTCATACTCAGCAGGTAATGGGATATGCATGAAACTGTAGTTTGACTGTATGGGGAATTATTGCAGAACCAGAGTATTTGGGGTTGGGGAGTCAATGTTTCAACAGCAGTGAAGAGAGAAGGATGCAAAGCTTTCGGCTACAGGCCTGTACACACTGAATGTGTATATACTCAAATGCATGTCTGCATTGCCCCAAACTGCAGAAGTTATTGTGTAGAAAAGCCCTTGGTTAGTGGAATAATTCTCTGTTGTTGAGGATTTCTGGAAACTAACTGGAAGAGGTGTTATGCTTCTGTCTGACTTTTTTATTCCCTTACTACAGCCAGGGTCACTCTGTGTCCTTTGGGTGTTCATTTCTAGTCTTGGCCTTCTGTCTGAAGTTGGTCCGCTCAATTTTTGTGCTCCTTAATGATAAGGTCGTTTATGGTGAAAACTACACATCTTCATCTGAGTTCACGCTGATAACATAGTTCATGATTATTCTGGCATAGGGATTGTCTCTTATGCTATTATGGTGCTTGTTGCAGAGTCTGGTACTTGTTCAGGGCAATCACAGCTCTGGAAATCAGCGATACCCTCTGCTGCTTAGCCATCTGTGAGCCCAAGTGGGACATCCCATACCATAAACCTGGGAGCAGTTTTAACTATGCAGTCCTCGCACAAGGAGTTACTGAGGCAGGACATTAAAAGCAAATGAATCTTACCTGGCTCTGATCTTTTCTGACCCAGGAAATCTGTTCCCAGTGTGATCTGGCAGCAAGTACTGGGAAGTGAGTTAAGTGTAGGCCACCAATCTGCTGTAGTGAGCCGGCTGGAAAGCTGTTGTATAAAAACACAGCCCTCCTTGCTAAGAAGAAATGGTAGATCTTTGCTTATTTAAGAATTGTCTGTTACTACTGTGTGCCACGGGTCTAGATAACCACTGTGTTAGTGTGGTACAGACATCTAGTTCTGAACTGTCACAGCAGAGTTTGTGAAAGGTGTGGGATCCTCCCTGGATCTGGGAAACAACTTCTTTCCTAAAGAAAATGAGTGAAGCTGCATGCTTCTGGCTGAACTCTCTTCTAGCTAGAAAAGTGGCTATAGCAAGCTGGGGACAAAGAGAAGGCTGTCTAAAACAGATGTGAGCCCAGTGCCAGTTGGTTACTTGGGGATGCTTGAGCAGTAAAAGAAGGGGAGAGCTGTGTCCCCTTCAATTGGAGATGGAGCACAATCCAGGCAGTAAAGCAGGGATCCGAGTGTATAAAGATAGCTTCAAATGCTTGGAGCTGCAGCAGTGCTGCAAAGCGCCTGGGCACATGGAGGTCTGGAGAGAGGGGAGAATGCGAACTTCTGGAGTTTGAGGCTTGGAGCTGCAGCAGTGCTGCAAAGCGCCTGGGCACATGGAGGTCTGGAGAGAGGGGAGAATGCGAACTTCTGGAGTTTGAGGCTCGGAGGGCAATGAAAAAATGTGCCTCCAGGCTCAGTGGACTGAGTGTGGGGGGCTATGGCAGGTGGGACGAGGCTGTGCCTGGAGAAGGAATTTGGCTAAATGCACAGGTACATCAACTGTAGTCACCAGCTTCCAGTAGCACCATAAATTGTGTAGGGCTTGACCTTCGCTGACTGTAAAGCGTCAGGTAAACCTGTTGTCTGATGTTTAAATGCTGGGGTAACCTTGCTCTGCAGGGGCAAGGGGAAGCTTTGGAGGCAATACTGTGACAACAGGAGTGGTGGAAAGCAACAAGAGGGAGCAATTTGTTGAATTATGCTGTCAGACATTGCAGACCTTTGATGTGGCAGAGGGAATCACTAGAGCAGAGGGCATGGAAATCTCTGTTCTAGCTGGCTTGTTGAGGAAGACTGACGTTTTGTCAAGGACTTGACTTGCCGGCTTCCTGCTGAGCTGTGGGATGCAGGTCTCAAAGCTGGTTCTGTTTAGATGGAGCTCTGCTTCAGAGCTGCACTTCAAAACCTCGCAGAGAATGTACCCGCGGGGGGACTGTAATTGCTGTGTATTTTGACCATAATGATATGGGGGAAAGAACAGGGGCAGCTGTAAGGAATAAATAAGATGTTATGTCTGATGACTCTCGGACCTTATTTTTCTTGTGTTAGGTCTGCTGTGGAAGGCAGGAGGAGGGAGTGGGAGCCCGTGTCTCCTTAGCTGTGCGGGTGCCCCTTTTTTAATCCAGGCTCAGCAATGGGATGCTTATTAGAAAGCGGGAATCAAGAATGGAGACCTGGGGCAAGCTCTTTCCTAGCGGAACTGTGCTGAACTCTGTGCCCTTGTGCCAAAAGATAATTTGCCTCCCGGTGCTGGAGGGCTGAGCAAATGCTCCCTGCAGAAGGGAAACAATTTTCTTAGTCTCCCCCTTGCCCTTTCTTTTTTTCTTAAGGAAAGAGGGCAAACCCTAATGAAGACAGGATCACTGGCACAAAGTGAGTCATGTGGAGTTATTTTCAAAACTTGGATTGCCTCTATGAAACCACAGCAGAAGAGGAATGTTAGGGTGACTGAGCTTTGGATTTAGCTTCTGCTGTGGCTCTGACAAGCCCATGAGCAATTGCCCATCCTACCGTACATGACTGTGAGGAGCACAGCCCACTCTAACACCTGTCAGAGTGAGCATGTTGGATCAGGAGGGAGCTCCTCTTCCCCAGGTTCACCAGCTGGAAAAGAGATGGTGTCCTGTCCTCACCCTGCCTCAGACCTGTGCCAGTTGCCTTCAGGAAAGGAGTGGTCTTTGTCTGTGTCTGGGCAGCAGAATGGGATATTTACCTTGTCAAACAGAGGTGTGTCTAGGGCAAAGCAAAATACTAAGTAATTTTTTTTATGAATGTTAATTTTCATTCTGATTTCATGCTGCCTGAACTGTTTTGTCAAATCCTGGCTGTTGTCCCCAGCTGTCCATCACCAACTCATGTTTTGATAGCTCTTGTCGCAAATAACATGGTAAAAAGATCTTGGTTATTTTATACCCCCCCCCTTTAGAAGTCTCATTTACTTTTTGCAGCTGTCCTGACTCTCTTCCCCGTATTGTTACTGGGAAGCAATGTGGCAATTGGAGCTGGCCACCCCCAGGAGGAGGTGTGCTCTGCTGGCTTTTAAAGAGTTTGCAGTGCTGTACTTTGTGCTCATCTCCAAAGCTTTTCTGTTCTCCCTGTGCAATGGATTTTAACATTATGCCATTCCAAGTACAGTAACATCTGTACAGATACAAAAATGTCTAGATCATGGATTGGTCTCACAAAGCCTTGATTCTTTTAATCTTCTTTGGAAGGTATATTGCCCCACATTGTCTCTCTTCCTCCTTTTTTCCCCTGAATGGATAGCTGTCATCTTAACTGCTTATCTTGGAGGTGATGTAAAGGCATCTATCGCTTAAATATTGATGTGCCAAGCAAGGGCAGAGAAAGTAAGAGATGTCTTTATTGGGGCATTAGCCCCTATAGTTGTAGTGCCAGAGGGGGATGCCTCTTCTGAAGGGATGGTGTGATGTTCAGATCTGAGTGCTGCCAACCTTTGGTCGTGTCCTAGCTTTGTCAATCTTCTTCACAACTGGCTGCCTTACCCAGGCTTTGCCTGCTCCCCTGGTTGGGCTCTGGAGCTGTTCAGTTGCTGCAGGCCAAGTGGCTGTTGTGGGAATCAGACACCAAGGCTTGATCTAATAGGGAAGGAAGATTTTTGTGGTCTAATTGATCTTGCTGAAGCTGCTTTCGTTAACATTTCAGAAGACCAACCTAATGCTAGGATTGAATCAGACCTGGAGGCTTGCTGTAGGTACCAAAGAATGGGGGGTTTAGAAGCCAATGCTTAATCCTATGGGCAACCTTAATGCTGTTTCTTTGATAACTTGTAGGAGGTATTTTATTTTGGGTTTTGTGTAAGGTGGTATAAAGCAGTCCCATGCAGCTGAAAGCTAAGAAGCAAGGCTATTTCAGGGCTTTGAAGATCTTTACTTCAGTGACAGCTGGCTCACTGCTGCAGTGGTTGGTTTTATTTTGCTTCAGAACCAAACAAAAATGTTCCTTTCATCTCCTTTTTCCCTGAGGTAGGAGAATTCCTGGAAGTCTCCTGATGGAGTTAAGGAATGTCTTAATCTTTTTTTCCTGAAATGGCCTGAGTGCAGCTCCCAGAAAGCTAGGGTTTGGAAGCCTGGGAGTGCTGACCTGACTGGTCTGAGAGGATTCCTGACAGCAGGACTGGACTGCAGATACTGCAGATGAGGCTGCAGGTACTGGAGGGAGATGGTGGATGTCTTAGTGGGCTGACCTTTTTTGTTGGAGGGTGCTGTGCTCTGCGTACCACTGCTAATAAGCTGTTTTCTGTTGGCAGGGCTGATGGCCCATCAGCCTGTGTTCTTGGAGACGAGCCCACAGGAGTCCCTTGTTAGGAGCTTCGCTGCAGAGAGCTTTGTCATATCTTGACAGTGTTTGACATTTCCCAGACAATGCTTAAATCTGCCAATTGACAATATTTAACACTCTCCTCTGTAAAAGCCTTCCAGTGGTGATGTCTATAAACTTTAGTTTTCCCTTCAAAGAATTGTTACCAAAAGCTTCTGGGTTTTTTGTCACTTGCCAAATGCCACTGGTGAACCTCTGCTTTGGTTGCTTTGGGCTCTTACATGTTGCCTTTAATTAGGATGTGTGCTTTTCTGGCCAGAGCTGATTAACAGCTTTCTGGTGACCAACTCCAGGAGAAGAACAGAGGGTTTACTGTGTTGCTTCTCATACATGAAGGAACAGTTCTTTAGCCCAGGTGTCTTTGGACATGTCTTCTGGGAGGGGGATACCAGGCCTCAGAAATCTAGCAGTTTATGCCAGCTTCTGAATTGTTCTGTTTCTGTTCTGCTTCTGGCCTTTAATTTGCAGAGACAAATTAAGGCTGTGTGATGCACAGAGGTTCAAAGCAGCGTTACCTATTCCTCCAGGACAGGATCTGCTGATTCAGCTCAGTATTTTAAGCAGGCATTGCATGCAAGATGGAGCTGAATGAATCCTCCTTCTTGCAAGAGCTGGTAGCAAGGATGGATGAGCAGTTCATTCACAGTCACTTAAACACTGAAGGAAATTAGATTTGTATATTTAAAATTGCTTTCTTAACCAGTGTTTAGCATTTTGGGATCTCAAGGGTTAAAATATCTCTGGGAACTTGGATCAATATATGGGGATTTAAAAGTGCCCTAGATTAAGCAGGCAAATGAGTTAAACTGCATTTAGCTAATTCTCTGGCTGTGAATAATTTCAGCCAACCCTCTGCTAAAGACATCTGGGGCTTCTCTGGTGTTCATAGTGGAGGTTTCAGACTTTCTCAAAGACATGGTTGGTCTGCAAGTTACTGCTTTACTGACCAGAAGGTGGTGGGAACTTTGCAATTAGTCCCTTTTGATGGAGACCAGAGACCTCTGCTTTTCTGTCCTGGACTTTTTCTGTCCTGGACTTCAGACAGTGGCTTTCACAGTGGTCCCATCTTTCAACTCGGGTCTGCTTTTCGTCATTAGGATACAGCTTTGTTTTGCCAAGGCTGAGTGAATTAAGATATCCTCTACCGCACATCTGTAGGAGATGTACCCCTCTAGCAAGGCACATTCTAGCAAGGCACAGGACAACCTTAAAAACACAGAAAACTAAACCTCCCACTGATTACTTGATGGGAACACAACATGTCGAGCTTTTTGTCTAGATTGCATCCATGCTGCTATTAGCTTCAGGAACCTAGTGCTTCTAGCATTGCATCTTCTTCCCTGTTCTTCCCCATGTCCTGGGCAGATCTTTGTTTCAGTATTTGGCCCTGCTGTTTCATGATCTGTACCCTCCTGGACTTGGTTATCAAGCGTTAGGATAGACTTTTGGTTTTGCACTGTGTTATTGCAGTGGTTGTGTAAGTGACATGTGGACAAGTCCTAAGTGCAGATATGTGGAGGTGACAAGTCCCCATTATTTTGCCCTGACTCCAGAAAGAAATGAAGACCTTCAGTCTTTTAAATTTGGATGGAAATGAGTGATGGAAAGAAGTTACATACTTTTAATTTTAAGGGATCAATGAAAGAATAATCCTTTGCTCTGTTCACTCAACTAAAATGCTCCGCAGCTGTATGAATAGGCAAGCAGCAGCTCTGGTTTTGCCTTGATTTTTGCAGTGAATGCTTGTTGTATTTAATCTGCTGGGCTGTTATAAGCAATCTCCCTGCAAGCAAGAAACTTGTGAGTGGCTGAGCTGAGATTTCCAGGTTCCTAATCAGAGGAAAGACTGTCCTAGCCAAATCAGAGTTGGGCTCCTGATTGCATCCTGATAGAAAAGATTATTCATCCAGTGAAGGAAAAAAAAAAGCTGCTATTTTATTGAGTGTTTTGCACATATTGGCTGAGCGAATTTTGGCGCTTAGTACATGCTATGGCTCTGCTTTTCTGAGCCCATGAGCTGGGTTCACTTACAACTGGCCTGACTCTTGGGGAGTGTTACCTGCTTTCTGACTTTTCCTCCCTCGTGGGGCTTAGGTGCTTTGGGAACCCTTTTCCTTCTTTCCTTTTCATCATCCCACTTACAACATGCTCTGTCAGGTTGTTTGGGACGCTGGCCTCTCTTCACTATTTTCTGGCTGAAACCCTTTGGTTTGGATAAGCAACTCTGTCTGGATGTCCATCTCTGACTTGCTATATTTGTATTCAGCTGATAGACTAGGAAGTGGAACAGACATTACTGCTTCAAAATTAACCCGCTCCTACCACTGCAGGGAGCTCTGGGTGCCTTTGAGAGACGAGACCTTGCAATTCCTATAATGTAGGTAACTAACTGAAGCTGGGATGTGCCCTTTTTGTGTTACTGCTCCAATGATCACCTTTAGTTTTTCCAGGAAAGAGAAGAAGTGTGAAGAGATGTAGCACAGCATACCAAAAAAATCAGACTCTTCCTCCTGACTTTGTTACAAGAGCCAGTTCAGCAAGAATCACTGACATGCTGACCTTCACTCCTCTTCTCACTGGAAACTTGTGTCTTCATGCACTTCTTCCTGAAAAGGTCCCAGGGCAGACATTAGCACTTAGAGTACCTTATGTACTTGGAGCAGATACAAGTCTGCACCAATTTGTTCCAATCGCCCATATTTAAAGGCAAGTGGTACTTACTCATTCTGCAGTAGCAACAGAGCTGAATTAAGAACCCTTTGAAAAATTATTGTTGCTATCAGGCTTTAGGTTATGGTATACATGCTCACTCCCTGTGTGTAGTACTGGCCACAGGGATGACCACGATCTGCCTCCCCACCCCAAGGAGCACAGAGTTGCTGGTCTGGATGGTGGTAAAGCTTTGCTTAACCCATGTGTTGGATGCAACCAGCTTTTTCAGAGCAAGGTGCAAAGGCTTGTCATGGGAGTGTGTCAGATAATCCAGCCTATACTATGCCTCCTGCTGCTAGTTAGAGATCTAGCAGTTCCTTAAAACAGTGGCACTTACTGTTCTTTTACTGACTATATGTTGGTCTTAGTTTTGAGAGTCTTGGTGGTTCTTCCATCTTAACACTCAGCTTCTCTGACAGGTATGGAACCAGGGGCTTCTCTGCCCAACATTCCCTGGCAGCACCCCATGTACAGAGAAATATGCTAGTGTTTATGCCATGGCCTTGATGACTGGCCTTCTTGGTGCTGTTGGATTGCAGGAGACCGTGAAGAAGAGATAGGTATCTTACTACGTTTGCAGGACCAAAGATAAAGGCTGCTAAAAAAGGTTGCTCTTATTTCTGTGGGATTATTGGTCTATTACACATCTTCTGGCACTCGTATGCACAAGGCAGATAACCTCCATGTCTTTCTGCTGTATGCTGGCTTTCCTCTTTGGTATGAAGCAGCTGGTATTTTGGTCTCAGACAATAGTTCAACAGATGGCTGCTTAAAAATAAAGACACACCCCAAACAGGAGACTTTTTTCTTCTTCTTTTCAAGGAGCCAAGGACTTCAAAGGCACGTGCTGAGGTTAACTTCCAGAACAAGGGCTGCAGGATGACAACACACAATATCTCTTGGAGCCTGTGTTGTAGTTGAGGACAAATGTGTATCCAGTAACTCTAAAGGCAAGTGAAGGCTTTTGTGATCCAGAGAGATGGGGAATCTCCATCCTGGGAGATATTTAACACTGCTGGACACATCCTTGTACGATCTGTTTTAACTTTGGAATTGTCCGTTTTGTGCAGAGGGGTTGGACCAGAGACATCCAAAGTCTCTTCCACCTAAATTTTTCCATGGTTCTGTGCCTGATCCCACTGATGACCCATGCGGTCTGCTTTATGAGGAGTAAAAGGAAGAGGAAAAAAGCATTATAAAACATGTAGAAATGTAGCAATATTCCCATCTGCTGCAAACTTTGCCGAGGAGCAGATGCTAGCTGCCTTTTCTCTCCTAGATGAATTTATTTTACTGGGAAAGCAACTGCTGTTGCTGTGAAGTTGCCAGATGGACCTTTATGTAGACTTGGGGCAAATGGGAATGTCAGGGGAATTTGGGAAGGCAGGGAGCCCATGCTGGCAGCAGCCCCTGCCCTGCCAGGGGACCAAGCAGGGCTTTGGGGGGGATGTTCTGGGTGAGTTCCTTGTAGTGCTTCTCTCTTCAAGAGCAGCTGTTTCAGGCTTACCTGGATTATGACCATAATGAGAGAGGGTTTCCTGCTGGGCATACATCCCCAGGAGAGGTGGTGCTTGGTATCTCACCTTTTTTTCATTTCATGCCAGGTGTTTCTAGGCCTTGAAATTTTGCTGTGGGCTCAAATGGATGATTAAGTCAAGGAGGACAAGTGTAGGATTAGTTCCCAGGGAGACAGGATGTGTGTAAGAGTTGTCCTCTCTCCTAGCTTTTGTGGGAGACAAACAGCTTTGTGGGCCAAGAATAGCAGGACTAATGATGGGCATTTCTAAAGGGTTATGTGCCTTCAGAGCTCTCTGCAAACGTCAGCCTGTTTGCCTGCTGCCCTGCAAATGCTGCTTGCTGGGGAGGAGAAATCCTGCTCTCCCAAATGAATGTTCCTCCCCAACTGCTTTTCAGCTCCGTTTGCCAAGTGAGACTGAAAAAAGGGCTGCCCTTATGTGCAGGGACTGTGGATTGCACACAGATGCAGCCCAGCAAGCTTGAAAGCATGGAGGGGCTGGTCTGACCTCCCCAGGGTCCTCTCCAGAGTTCAGGGCAGGGAGGGACCAGCATGTGCCATGAGGCAGAAGAGCTTTCTGAGCCGTGGAGAGGAGCAAAGCTAAGCCCAGGGACCGAAGCTGCCATCATAGACTCAGATGTCCTGTCTGAAGGGAGATTTGCTGTGTAATCTGCTGCCTCTGCCTGGGGAGGGAGGGCTTGCAAACCAGCACGGAGGGAGCTGTGTTCTGTTAGCAGCTGGAGCCTTCCAGAGTCAGCCTGCAAAGCTGTCACTGCTTTTGCTCATGGAGAAGTATTATTCACAAGCTGGCTTCCTGACCAGTCTTGTTGCTGGGCTAATTACCCATATCTGCTCCATAAGGAGATTCATAAGTTCCTCTTGCAGCCCAGCTATTCCTTGTGAAGGTTTGATGTAGCTAGCTTGGTTAATCCCAGATGTATCTCTAATGAGATATTATTTGTGAACAAGTTCTCAGTGCTGGTGAGACCAGCCAGGAAAAAAAATAGTTTCCAAACAGGTTTGGAAACCTCTGTCTTCTAGTCATAGGAAAATTAAACCGATGCCATCTTTCTGAGTTCAGCCCAGCAAGTTATTGTGAATGTGTCTGGGAGAAATTAGAGTCCAGTTCCTAATTAAAAAGATGGGAGCAGCAGCCAGGGAGGGCTTGTAAGAAGGTATCTGCCTTGAGGCTGTGCTAAAGAGAAATGGTAGGTATTTGTTTCTCAGAAGTTCAGCTGATGGATGCCTCTAGAAGGTCCTGGTGTCTGGGTATAATTTTACTTGCCCTGTTGTGTTTTTATTTAGAGATAGAGGATGCTGAAGGCTGAAGCCACCAGCTGGATGCTCAGTATCCTTTCCATTTCCCTCTTCAAGGTTTGGGTTGGTTTTTTTTTTTGGTGGGTGACCCAGGCAGGAGGCAGGCAGCTGTAACCTGACTGCAGATGTACTGGGCATCTAAGCTCACAGCAAATGTGGAATATGACACCTTGTGTCTTCTATGGGACAAGACCCTGCTTGTAGGCAGTTGCTGGAGAGAAGCTGATGCATAATAAAATTAGACCTTAGTTTTCCTGTGCAATATCATCTTCATCATACTTCTATCTACAAAGCTGAGATGCTTTTTTTCCCCTGCCTTTCAGGACTACTGCAGGTGCATGTTTTAAAGATATGTTGATGTAGCCAGTTTGCTGTAAGGATATGGATAAGATAAGGTTTGTCAGTAATACTTTTTGTTCCTGTCAAGTTAGTCTAGTAGAAGATACCATTTTCTACTAAAAGCTTATTCTATATGTTGCTAAAAACACTGGGCTGCTCAGGCATTAGAGAGAGAGGCTGACTACAGAGAGAAGATGGATAAGCCTCTCCATAGTATTCATAGCACTGTGAATGTGAGTTTTTTGCTAGCCCTTGTGACCTTGCCTTTTCCCAAGTAAGTATTGCTGGACTTGCCTCGCAGGTAGGAAAGTTGAGTACCTGTGAGATCAAACACCTTGCCTGGTCCCTGGCAGAGCTGTG
Source organism: Haliaeetus albicilla (assembly GCF_947461875.1). Classification (NCBI taxonomy): domain Eukaryota; kingdom Metazoa; phylum Chordata; class Aves; order Accipitriformes; family Accipitridae; genus Haliaeetus; species Haliaeetus albicilla. Next base: position 22,190,063 of record NC_091492.1, on the reverse strand, counting down.
ATTAGATGAGTGTAAATTTGTGACCTTCAGTGTCATCCTTGGCCCATCTTATGTGCTGTCTATGCAGGGGCAGGGCTTTTTTTCTATCTATAGGAAAGAGGAAAATGTTTTGGGTTGGTTAAGGAAATGGGGTAGGTTTCTTCTCCGTGGCTTGGTTGCCCTGGGAGTCCCTGTGCTGCTTTGTAAGGGACAGTTGGAGGGCTGTCTCTGTGGTGGAGCCCAAGGGGGATGCTCTGGGAATAGGAATGAAGCAAACAGCTTGAAAGGAACGGTGGTGGATATATGTACCTTCCTCTATGCTCTTGGTTAAAGGACATCACTTGGGTCTGCTGAGGCTTCATGCTTGAATACCTGAACTACAGACTGTGAGACAGGAGTGTGAGATTCCTGCAGACCCTGTTGGGGGTCCTAACTCATGTGCTGGGACTTTGCTTCTGGGTTTGCTGGTGCCCAGAGGCAGAGACATGCTGGAAAGGCTTTAGACATCATGGCTGTTTCACCTAGCACATTGCTTCTCACTGTTTGCAGGGACAGGAGGGTTCCTGGCCATGGCACAGTCCTTTGTGTTGTCTTTCCTGATTGCAGGTGAATTTCTTCCTGACAAAAGGAGCTCTTGCTAAGATTTTATCTGCTCCTGCTGTTTACTGCCCACCTGAAATCCTCCTTGTCTCCTGCTGGCCTTGTCCTTCCAAGAGCAGCCAGTTGTGCTTCTGCCGCAGTGAGGAGAGGGATGGAGTCGGATGGGGTCAGTGGTTGGCAGCTGACAGTTTCTTTTTATGTTTCCATCTGTTCCCTCTCTTCCCTTTAATGAGATCAGGTGCCAGAGTGCACTAGGAAGACTTTTCAATGTGAGAGGAAGTCACAAATGGGGTACTTGGGTCCTTGCTTTCATCCTTGGTGGAGAGAGGCTGCTCAAATCAAACCTGCACCCTCTTGAGCTGCTCCTGTAACAGACCTGATCATGGGAAACAAAAAACTCTGCAGTGAGCTCTGGGTAGGGTGGGTCTGTCCTGCAACTCTGAGCCTTGAAACTCAGAGATGCTTGTGCTGATGGTCACTGAGATGCAAACCTGTCTGTTCCTGGACCCACTGGGGGGCTGATATTTTAATTTTTTTATCCTTGTTTTTGTTTTTTTTTTTAATGTGGCTACTGTCTTGTCTTCTAAAATCCCAGCTGTTTTAAATATTAGTGGCTTGACAGGTTCACTCTTTCAGGCCTTTGGTGCTGTCTATGCAGACCTATCAGCTTTTCTGATCAACCACTCTAATTTCATGAGTGGCTCCACTCCTGCTTTGTGTTTTGAAGGGTTTTCCCCTCTCCTTTTAAGGCCATATGTTTATTGTAAAGCTGGGCTTTCATGAGTGGGAAGGTTTCACTCAAGGAGAATCTGCAGATGTTTGGGGCTGTTTTTGTTGCTGGCTCTTTGATTCATGGTAGTACTTGGGATGTGAAGGATGGGAAGAGGTTCAAAGGAAGAACCTGAAGAGCTTGTTTAGACAGTTTGGCTTGGACAATCTCAATGTGGAAGACAAAAATCTGCCCTTCTGCTCCCACTGACAAATGTGATATGCTAGGAGTCAGTGTGGAGACCTTGATCCCATGAAAGCTGTAGAGTCTGACAGTACCTTCATGGCAAAGAGGAGAGGCTCTTTTAAGGGATGTACTAGGCGCCCTATTTAAAAATCAGAAAGCCCTGGCTCAGTTTCCAGCCCAGGACAGCCTCTGCATGACTGTTCTTTAACAAAACTCCTAGTCTTTTTGGCAAAAGACTTTCAGATACAAATGCAGTCAAATATTTGACTAAGCAAAAGGCAATCCAGTAGTCCCTTCTCAAGCAAACCAGCAATTGCTTTGGGGTTTTGCTTGAGTTCAAACTCAGCAGTTGTGGCTGTTGCACGGTTGTACTGGGCCTGTGAAAGCAACTGCCCAGAGCAGGTAAAGTCACATTCAGCTTTGGGTTTTTTTTTCTTGGTGCTGTGTCCTGGTTTCAGCTGGGATAGAGTTAACTGTCTTCCTAGTAGCTGGTATGGTGCTATGTTTTGAGTTCAGTATGAGAAGAATGTTGATATCACTGATGTTTTCAGTTGTTGCTAAGTAGTGTTTAGACTATAGTCAAGGATTTTTCAGCTTCTCATGCCCAGCCAGCGAGAAAGCTGGAGGGGCACAAGAAGTTGGCACAGGACACGACCAGGGCACCTGACCCAAACTGGCCAACAGGGTATTCCATACCGTGTGATGCCCCATCCAGTATAGGAACTGGGGAGTGGGGGTGGGGAATCGCTGCTTGGGGACTAGCTGTGTGTCGATCAGTGGGTGGTGAACAATTGCCCTGCACATCATTTGTACATTCCAATCCTTTTATTATTTCTGTTGTCATTTTATTAGTGTTATCATTATCATTATTAGTTTCTTCTTTTCTGTTCTATTAAACCGTTCTTATCTCAACCCACAGGTTTTGCTTCTTTTCCCGATTTTCTCCCCCATCCCACTGGGTGAGGGGGGAGTGAGTGAGCGGCTGCATGGTGCTTAGTTGCTGGCTGGGGTTAAACCACGACAGTGCCTGCTGCAGTTTGTGACTTCCTTGCGCAGCAGAGCTGGTGCCTGCAGACTGCTCCAGCACCTCTTAGCGCAGCCCTGCGTGCTGCAGGGAGTTGCACCAGCTGGCCTGGCAGTGGCAAGGAGACCAGCTTGTCCCTTCAGTGCTTCACAAGTGATAAATAAAACAAGCCACTCCTTTCACAGCACTGCTTCTGAACACCTTAGGTTGCTTTGCAGCTGCTGTGATTGCGCCAGGCACTCTTGTGAGCTTGGGCTGAAATGCATGTCAAGGGCTGGGTTTGTCGCTTCCCTGTGTCCCACTTAAAACTGTTGCATTTTCTAATCTTTCTCTCCCTTGCTTCAAATCACAGAACCACATGTTGGTGTTTGAAAGTGCCCTGCAGGAGAGGTACTAGACCTGCTGGGGCTGTGGATGATGACTTGCTGTGAAGCCAGGAGCCAAGGAGACCAGTCCTACTGCAAATGGAGCTGCAAAGTGACACCAGAAGCTGCAAACACCAAGCTGTTGTGGACCAGGTTAAGCATGTGAGGGTTTTGGTTTTTTTCTTGGCCTGGAGAAGTTAGAGGGAAGGACTGCTTGTGACATTTAGCATGGTCCTTGGAGCTGACCATGGGAGGATCTTGCTGGGCTATGGGTGTGCAGGTATTGCCATGGTTTTAAATGCCTGTGATGCCAAGTAGTAGAAAGCTGCCATGTGCTTGGGCTCTGAGGGAGGTTCTGTATCTTGGATGGAGAAGAGGAGGGCCTGGTGCTCCCCAGCCTGTGGTGCCCATGGCACTGGGTGGGATGGAGAATGCCCTGGCAGGACCCTGCCAGCTGAGGAGAAGAGCTGGGTGTGAAGGAGAAGAGACTAACCCCTGCTCTGCCTCTGTGACTGTGAAAGACTGCTAAGCCCTTGTCCTACAGCATGGTGGTACTGCAGCATGTTTCTGCCCTCAATATCAGGGGGACTCAGATGTTTTTTAGTTGCCAGAGGCAACACGAGGCCAAGACAGTTGGGATTAAGGTAGTGTCAGCACCAGGAACAACGACCAAACCATCATGTAACTGCGTAGGTGATCAGTGCCCTTGACATATGTTTGGTTTCTTGTTTAGGCTGAGATGCTATGGCAGTACCTTGCTGAGTCAGGCCTGAACCTCCATCCAAAATCTACCCATCTTCCTGTGGCATTGTCTCCTGGCAATCACAGCCTCAGTTACTGCCTTGCTAACCTTCATGTCAGAAATTCCCCTTGAACTGTGATTAACTTCTTGAGGCTTGTAAATTTTCTTTTGTGTTTACAGAAAGACAGCTGGCTGGATTAAATGGTTTCATAGTATTAAGGAAAAAGAAAACCTAGGGGGCCTTACACTTGTTGGGGTCAAGGACTTTTGCTTTGTTTTAAAAAGCAGTGGGGGGAAAAAACAATTTACTATTTTTGGATTTCATGGCTGCACAGCTAATGTCAGGGTCTCCAAAATGTAGGCATTTGAAATATTGTCTTGATTTAGAAAAGGAGTAGAGAAGCAGTTCAGTGTTTGGAAGAGACATGTAAATGAAGCAAAAAGTGAGGAAACAGAATGATTCCCAGCATGGGAATAAAAAGGGAGAAAGCAAGCTCAGGGCTGTGCTTTGAGGTCTGTGCTACAAAAAAAATAAAATCAATGTCCTCCTCGGTGATGTGGGATTGCATTGCTCAGAGGAAGGCAGGGGAAACATGGCTAAAAGGAGCCAACTTTATTTTCCTTCTTTCTCAGAAGCAAATAAATATGAACCCTGCTTGAACTAAAGAGGACTATGGGCTGCATATGTGGGATTTCATGAGGTTGCAGTTGGGTAAGTGATCTCATTGCAGTTATTCGGTAGGAAATGTTTTGACAGCATCTAAAATGATTAAGTGTTGCAGTCAGTCCTTTCTTTAACTCAGCACTGGAGTTCTTCCTTCATGGGTTAAAATGGGGATAGTGAATGCTCCCATCTGCATCCCTGCGATTGTGTAAGCTGACTGTGCCAGCACTTCCCTCCTCTCCCTGGATCCTCATTGGAGCCCTTGTCTTTGCCTTTGCTGCAGCTCTGTGTCCTCTGCAAGACACCAAACGTGTCCAGTTATTTTGTGGGTTTGATCTGGTGAGTGCAGCAATGGCAACAGGAAAGGTGTTTCTGATGTGCCTGTTTGAAACCTCCACAGGGTCTCTGGTTTTGGGGTTCAGAAGCTAGCGAGTGCCTGTGCTGTCAGGTCTCATCTCAGAGCCTGCAGCTGGGCTTTTGGGGGATGCTGGCTGATAGTACTCTGGGTTCATCTAGCACTGCAGCAGGAGAGGTTAATAATGCAACATGCGTGCCTGTTGCCCTTGGCTGTATGCTCATTTGTTTCTGCAGCAGGATAAGAGCTATGTAAACAGCATTTCCCAGGGGATGGGGGGAAGGATTTTCAGCTCTGTAGAGAAGCTTCCTGCATGAAGTAAGTTATCCGTGCCTCTAAAGAGAGTAGATCCCAGACCCTGGTTTGGTCAGACCCTGCTAGGATGGAGAAGGGTGGCTTGTCTGAAGTGCTGAGGTGGCTGGCTTGCTTCTGTGCTGGGCTGTGTGCAAGTGTGATCCCCCTTCTGCTTCCTTGGGACTAGCTGCAGTCTGTGCTGTTTGAAATGTGTCCTTTGAGTTGGAAACACAGGCAGCTGACTGAGAGCCAAGTGCAAATCGGGAATGATGGCTCCAAGCTGAACTTAATGGTTACAGTTGGATATTGTGAAGGAAAACAGGTGAGCTCATGGGGCAGAGAGGGTATTGGCAAGGGAAGAGGGTCTTGTTGGTCCTTGTGGGAGCAGAGATGGGGAAGTACAACTGTAGGAATGGAGAGGGGGTAGTGGTATAAACCCTGTACCTTCCAGAGTCCATGGTCCTGAGCATCTGTGGTAGTGTGAATTTCAGCTTCTGGGCTCTCTTTTTGAAAGTATGGGTCTCCCCTGGGGGAGATTGCTCATGCTTCATTCTGTGGCATGCAAGCTGCCTTTGAACTGATAAGCCTTGTCCTGAGGAAGAAGCCTGGAAGAGACTTGGTCTTTCCTCCACTTCCCTGTCTCAGCTACACTTGTGTATCTGGGCAGCAAGCTCTGTGAGAGGGATGGTCTGTGTTATGACTTTTCCATCTCCAAGCATGGTGAAGCCCAGGACTGGGTCAGAAAGTGGTGGCTGCAGTCTTCTACATCCTGCAGGGTATCCTGAACTGTGTGTGTAGCCTTGCAAATTAGGTACACCCATACTGATTTTAATTTCAAGTTTAAAAATGGCAGCTTGGCAGGGCTGCCTGGTGTCTGTAGCCATCAAGAGCTATGGTTATGGTGAAGAAGCTACAAGACAAGCTGGCTGTGGCCTCCTGCTCCTCAGCTGTCAGCAGTCTGGCTGGTAGTGTACACCTGCAGTGATATCTCCCCATGGTGTTCTCTGGGAATGCAGTACATTCCTATCCCTGAAAGTCCCCGTTAGCTAGAAAAAGTAATAATCTGCAGTATTCACCTTCCCTGCTATCAGAAATTAAGCAGCTTTGGCAGAACGTGTGTGTCTTGCAAAACGCTGGAGCCCCCCAAGGGCTTTGTGTGCAAAAGCCGAGAGAATCAAATAAAGTTGCTTTTTGCAGAGAGCACTGGTTGCCTTCTGCTTGATCACCAGGGTCTCTGCAGCTTCCCTTTTATAGGGCTGCCTCAGCTGTTCCCTGCTGCCTGCAAGGATTTTGTTTGGGTGTTTAAGGCCCTGGCAAAGGGAGTTGGCTTGCTCTGGGCTGGGAGCAGGTTTTCTGAGGGTTACCCAGGCTCTCTCTCTAGCAAAGGGCACTGCAGGGAGGCTGAAGAGCCTGGCTGAGCCAGGGATAGAGCTGGGGCCCTCTGGGTCCTGTGCTTTCCTAGCCTGGGTGGTGGAAATTAGCTCCTGCAGACTGTCTTGGTGTGCTCTTACCAAGTGGTGACCTCTTAAATGCTGTAACTTGGAATTTCTACAGTGATAAACCACGTTGCTGTGTGTGCTGGTGTAGTGGCACTCAAGCTGATGGGCTTGGATACGTCTAGCCTAGTGTCTGGCAATAGCAGATGGAGATTTGCCTGGAGTTGAAATAAGTGAGTTATGTAAAGGAGTTGGGATGTGGGAAGAGGAGCCAAGGAGAAAAAGGCTTTGGAGTCAAGGCATATGCATAAAAGAATTTCAGTGTATGTTTCTCTCTGTCCATCATGTTTGAGCTCCCCTGTCCCAGGCTTCTCTTGTACTGTGAACTCTGATGTACTTTGGATTGAACATGTCTAAGAAAAAAAAACCTGCCTAAACTTTGTGCAATAGCTATAAAATCTAGATGGGTCTTAATCTATATGAGAAAATACAGTGAAATAGCCAGGCTATGGTATCCATATCACAATGTCTGCCTGGTAAAATGGGGGTGAGTAAGCTGACCTTTGCTGATCTGAGGCTGATGAAGGAAAGCAGTGGCTGGGAAGAACTGCAGGTCACATCGCGCCCTGCTTACATGACCTCAGAGGCCTGCGTTTCCCTCTGTCAGTTAATGACTTGCTCATCTCTGTAGCAGCATCAGGAACATAAGGAAAAAATGAATTGGCCTATAGGTAGCATGAGCCCAGGTCGTGTTCGTGCTGAAGGCACCAGAGGGTGATGTGCTGCATACCAAGGTGACTTTTTATTGCATGAATTTGTATTTTTTTTCTCAGTCCTTGGAAGAGACTCTATGCTGAAAATCAGGTATTCCACTATGTACCTTACCTGTGACACAGGGTGAGCCTTGCCTGAAGGCTTGCTGTTACCCAGAAGCACAATGCGCATGCTCCCAGGTGAAGTGCATTAATGTCTATGGGTTATTTAGGCAGGAGCCTTTTTGTTTGAGAAGAGGTGTGGGGAAGATGAATAGAGGACATGTTCTTTTAGATTTTCACACTTTGCAGTCCCATGGCATTTGCCCAAGGCTCAGAGTTCCAGGTGTCCTGGACTGATTCTTAATGAAATACTGGTGATGCTCACTAAGAAGCAGGAATTAATCTCCAGATATCTGATTTGGAAGTGCTCTTTTTACTGTCTTATGCAATTTCATTTTTCCACTGATCTCATCAGTCAACCAACCAGTTCTGTTCCCCTAGTTGCAGAAGCATCTCTGGCCTTGAAAAGAACATAAGGGATTTGAGCAAAACTCAGCAAGCACTGAGCTCCCTTTAGGCCTGTGTCAGACCCTGCATAAGAGCACTGGGCAGAGGCACTCAGGTGAAATGCATCTGTTTGAATGGGCCACTGGTGTGCCCAGTGAGGGAGCTCAGAGCCCATCCAGAGCTCCTCAGGGAGGGAGGGGGAACCTGGGTTCAGTAAAGAGTTTAGAACTGGGTGTGTTAGGCTGTGCTTATCGGGGTTTACTTATTACAGTGCTTCCCTGAGAATGACAAGGTCAGTCGTGCTGGTTTGTGTATTGGTGTCAGCCTGTGCTGAGAGCCCTGCCATGGGCAGGCTGGGAGGTGCGAGATGCCAGCAAAGCAGGTGAGCTGGTTGAGCTGGGATCCAGGTTATGACAAAGTATGCAGGAGAGAAAAGCAGATAGTCCCTTCTGAGGGTGGTGCTGGCACCTCTGTGAGTTGTGTGTGACTTGATTTTTTAGGATATGTGGACATATAAGGTGTTTCCAGGTGGTGCATGGCTCTTCATCACCAGTCCTGCATGCTAGCTTGCTTTCTTAGACCCGGGAGAAACGCTTTGGATTCTGCCATGAATTTCTCTAACTGCTATTCTGTTTCAGGATAACACACACAGTGATGTGGCTGTGCTGAAGCTGGGAGGGTGCGTTAGAGGCAATTTTACTGCATGCTTGGTCATCATATGCTTTCCCTGAGCTGCTGTTAGTGCTTTGAGATAAGGCACTGCTAGCCAGGTACCTCCAGTGTCTGTGCCCCAGCAAATGTGGGGAACGCAGCTGGTTTGTTATCCTGGGGCAACAGTAATCCTTCTGAAGCTGTGAGCTTTTGAAGCAATTTGGCAGGCCTGGGCTCCTGTGATGCATTCAGGGTCTCCCCTCCACTGAGCCAGCAGATGCTGTGCTGCAGTAGGGGGACTGCAGGCAGACACCGCTCCTCTGTGAGGACCGGGTGGGTGCTGAGCATCCGTGTCCCCTCTGCCTCCATGTCCGCCATCACATCCCGAAGCTGCCGCTGCCTCCTCCCCTCTCGGCGTCCCCGCTGTTGCCATGGTGGTGTTGGGGCCGGCCAGGAGGCCTTGTTGCTTCCGGAACGAGGGCAGCAGCCCGGCTGGTTGCAGGGATCCAGTGTGTGAGTGTGCCCTTGTGTCCCCCGCGGAGTGGGAAAGGTGGGGGATACTGGTGACCACCCTCGTGCTGGGGTGACGATGGCTGCGTCCCCTCCCTGGCCGAAATATGGAGGGTGGCTTTTGGTGCCGGTGCTCCCAGGCTGCTCAGCCTCAGGAGGGAGGGCTTGGGAGCAGGGCTGAGCGGAGACCTGGGGCTGCGGGGGGGAGCATGGAGGAGGGTGACACCCCCTGCCCCACACAACGGAGTTGGGGGCATCCCCTGTGCGAGAGGGGGGAGAGAGGCAGGGTTGTGCCTGGGGCAGGGCGACTTCAGTCCTGCCAGACATCTCCTGACAACAGGTTGTGCTCATCCTCCTGTGGGATCTGTTTTCCTGCAAGGAAGCCACTTTTTGGGGGAGGATTTTAGGGGGGAGGTTGCCTGTGGAAAGAAGTGGGGGCTCTTGTGCTGGGTGAGAGGTGCCTGGAGGCTGCAGCACTTTCCATGTTGGGGACTGGGAGTTGGAGCCTCTTCTTCCTGCTCCACTACCCACCCCCCCCGAGCTGCACATGGAGAAAGCTTTGCTCCCTGAACTAGAAACTTCCTAGATTTCTTCCTTTCTTCCCATGGGATGCGGATGTGACTGCATCCAGGCTGTGGGTTAAATGTGGAGGGGGTGGAAGCTGCCTGCCTTGCTGCTGCTGGTCTTGCCCTCCTCGTCTTGCATGTGTGCTTTTGGATGTTTTGGCCTTAAATTTTTATTTGTGTTGCCCAGTCTGTAAATGAGGGAGGAGATTGTTTATTCTTGTTTTGTCTATAAAATGCTGTGAAGGCTTATGATGAAAAATGCAACAGATGGCCTAGGTAGAAGTGACTGCAAAGCTAAATCACCCAAGCTATCCTTTCCTTGCATTTTAAATCCATAGGTGATTTTCTGAGAAGCAATTCCTGTACACGTCTAGGGAAAACACAAAGGCTAGGCTACTCCAGGAGGGTGCAGGTTACTCATAACAGGTTGTCCAGCCTTGCCCCTTAACCGAAGGATGGGTAATAACTCTGTGAAGCCAAAGCTTGCTCTGTAACACCTTGGGGTTACAGCCAGTGCTGTAGTATTACAGTAATGATCCAGTAAATACAGAATATTTACTCTTCTGGTAGTCAGTAATGTGCGTGTGTGCTGGAGAAGCAGGCATGAGGCTAGTGCCAGCCAAGGTCAGGTTGAGGGGTTGTATTCCTGCTTCTGCTTTTGGCTGGTTACCTGTCTCCAGTTTTGTGTCTTTGAATTTAATTAATATTTATGTTCTTCCAGAGATTGAAACTCCTTTGTGAGAACTGGGTGTGACTATACATAACCCTAGCTGAGAAGGTTTTGAAGATTGAGATTAAAACAGCTTGGTTTGGATTGAGGTTTATAGGAGCATTTCAGACAACTCCACTGGTGCCTGACCTCTCACAGTCCTGGCTAGTGAAGGCAGCTGGTCAGGATGTGAATATCATGCAGCCTGTGCTGTGCACTGTAAATTGATGCTGTAGAAGCTAAGAGATGGTTCAGAAAGGGAGAGTGGATGGTTTTTAGGGATGCTGGCAGTGTCTCTTGTTCCAGCTTGGGTGCAGTTAAATGGTGGATTAACAAATCATTGTGTATCAGCAGAATGGAGGTTACTGTTTATATGCTTTAAGCCCCCAGGGAGTACAGAATTGTTCATTTCATCTTGGCTCTCCTTTGCAGGCTAGTGTAAGTGGCATGTCCAAGCATTTGCTGTGGAGTAAGACATCACATGTGGAAACAATCTGATATCCATAGGAGTCTTCCTATGATTTCCATTGATTTTGGATTGGGTCTTGACGGTAGCCACTAAAGAGCGGTACTGCTTTGAACTGCTACTCTGGATTCACTGTTGCAGAATCAGCTCCGACCCTGTTGCTTCTGACCTGGGGACCCATTAATAGGCCTTTGGTTTCTGCTTTTCCACTTCAAAGTTGCTAGTGGCATGGAAGCTCTGATGCATTGCAAACCAAAATGAAAGTGCCCTTGTTCTCATGGGGGACTTCAATTTACCGTATGTCTGCTGGAAATGCAGTACAGCAGAGAGGAAACAGTCTAGGAGGTTCCTGGAGTGTGTGGAAGATAACTTCCTGACACAATGAGGGAAGGTGCCCCGCTGAACCCGTTGTTTGTGAACAGAGAAGCACTTGTGGGTGATGTGATGGTTGGAGACCATCCTGGGCATAGTGATCACAAAATGATAGAGTTTTTGATTCTTGGACAAGTAAGGAGCGGGGTCAGCAGAACTGCCACATTGGAGTTCAGAGGGCAGACTTTGGCCTGTTCAGGAGTCTGGTTGACAGAGTCCCATGGGAGGCAGTCTTGAAGGGCAAAGGAGTCCAGGAAGGCTGGACATCCTTCAGGAAGGAAATCTTAAAGGCGCAGGAGAAGGCCATCCCCATGTGCTGAAAGACAAGCTGGCAGGGAAGAAGACTGGCCTGGTCTTTGGACCAAAGCCCAACTAGAACTTAATCTGGCTACTGCTGTAAAAGACAATAAAAATTGTTTTTATAAATACATTACCAACAAAAGGAGGTCTAAGGAGACTCTCCATCCTTTATTGGATGTGGGGGGAAACATAGTGACAAAGGATGAGCAAAAGGCTGCGGTACTTAATGCCTTCTTTGCCTGAGTCTTTAATAGTAAGACCAGCAGTTCTCTGGGTACCCAGCCCCCTGAGCTGGAAGACAGGGACAGGGAGCAGAATGAAGCCCCTGTAATCCAAGGGGAAGTGGTTAGTGGCCTGCTACACCACTTAGATACACAGGTCTATGGGGCCGGGTGGGATCCACCCAAGGGTGCTGAGGGAGCTGGCAGAAGTGCTCACCAAGCCACTTTCAATCATCTATCAGCAGTCCTGGCTAACTGAGGAGGTCCCAGTTGACTGGAGGCTAGCAAATGTGACACCCACCTACAAGAGAGGCTGGAAGGAGGATCCGGGGAACTACAGGCCTGTCAGTCTGACCTGGGTGCTGGGGAAGCTTATGGAGCAGATCATCTTGAGTGCCATCACATGGCATGTACAGGACAAGCAGATTAATCAGGCCCAGTCAGCATAGGTTTATGAAAGGCAGGTCCTGCCTGACTAACTGGATCTCCTTCTGTGACAAGGTGACCTGCTTAGTGGATGAGAGAAAGCATTCTACTGGAGAATCTGGCTGCTTGTGGCTCGGACGGGTGTACTCTTTGTTGGGTAAAAAACTGGCTGGAGGGCCAAGCCCAGAGAGTTGTGTTGAATGGAATTCAATCCAGTTGGCAGCCAGTTACAAATGGTGTTCCCCAGGGCTCAGTTTTGGGGCCAGTTCTATTTAATGTCTTTATCAATGATCTGGACGAAGGGATCGAGTGCACCCTCAGTAAATTTGCAGACAACACCAAGTTGGGTGGGAGTGTTGCTCTTCTTGCGGGTAGTAAGGCTCTCCAGAGGGATCTGGACAGGCTGGATTGATGGGCTGATGCCAATTGTATGAGGTTCAACAAGGCTCCGTGCTGGGTCCTGCACTTGGGTCACAACAACCCCATGCAATGATACAGGCTTGGGGAAGAGTGGCTGGAAAGCTGCCCAGAGGAAAAGGACCTGGGGGTGTTGGTTGCCAGCTGGCTGAATATGAGCTGGCAGTGTGCCCAGGTGGCCAAGAAGGCCAATAGCAACCTGGCTTGTATCAGAAATAGTGTGGCCAGCAGGAGCAGGGAAGTGATTGTTCCCCTGTATTCTGCACTGGTAAGGCTGCACCTTGAATACTGTGTTCAGTTTTGGGTCCCTCACTACAAGAAAGACACTGAGGCGCTGGAGTGTGTCCAGAGAAGGGCAAGGAAGCTGGTGAAGGGTCTAGAGCACAAGTCTTATGAGAAGCAGGTGAGGGAACTCAGGTTGTTCAGTCTGGAGAAAAGGAGGCTCTGGGGAGACCTTACTGCTCTCTACAACTACCTGAAAGGAGGTTGTAGTGAGGTGGGTGTTCATCTCTTGTCCCTAGTAACAAGTGATAGGACAAGAGGAAATGGCCTCAAGTTGGGCTGGGGAGGTATAGTTTGGATATTAGAAAAAATTCCTTCACCAAAAGGGCTGTGAAGCTTTGGAACAGGCTGCCCAGGGAAGTGGTTGAGTCACCATCTCTGGTGGTATTTAGAAGATGTGTAGATGTGGCACTTAGGGACATGGTTTAGTGGTGAAGTTGGCAGTGCTAGGTTTATGGTTGGACTCAATGACCTTAAAGGTCTTTTCCAACCTAAATGATTCTATGAAATGTGGTCCAGGTGCCAGAAAGAGTAAATAAAAAGGTATTTGCAAAGTTGCAAAGCCAGAATAGCAGAGAGCAGATGCTGGGAGAGGCAGTTGGGAAAGGGAAGATAGTACTGTAAATAATTCGGGCCGGAGCCACAGCTCTAAATTATAGCATGTGGAGCTGGGGAATCTCCAACAGACCCTTGGAAGGGAGCTTGGTCCATCTCACTGTCAGCTGACAGTTAAGTTTATTAAAAGAAATGATAGGAAGGTATATCACTAGGCTCCTATTAATTATCTCAGCTACGGTAGAGCTTTTGTAATAAATTGCAGGATGACAGTACCAAAGTGATAAAATTCAGAGGGACTGGAATATAAAGGTGACAGGTGAGGCTTCCTAGGTAGCAAGACTTGATTTAGAAAGCACTCAGCCACTTAGCAGTGGGCTGGAGGGGCAAGAGATTAGTCCTGGAAATTCTGCTTCTCCTTTCCTGGCTTCCTTGAGATGCTGTTTATATGGTAATTATAGCTAAGCAGGTGATTTCTAGGCAAGAAATGTGATCTTGCTACTTAAGCCTGAACAGGGCAAGATGATTTAACTGAACAAAATTGTTCAATAGCATCCTGATTCTCACTTTTAACAGATCTCTTGTCTTACTCTTCCAGCAAAGTGTAATAGAAAGGCAAATTAACCAATTACTCCACAGAGAGATGGCTTCTCTTTGCAGAAGGAAGAAGAAAGAGGATTTATTGTGTATACTGAAGCAAGATTCAGGCACCAGCCTATGCTCCTGCAAGAAAAGCCGGGTATAGTGTATTGTAGTGCAGAGTGTGCCAATATATCCCCAGCCTTTAAGTTTGGAGGGCAATCAGTTGGTATCAGACCAGCTCAGAGGTTGGTGCTGCTGCTTCAGCACAAGTGGTGTGGGGTCCCTTGAAATAAGAGCACTGGCACATGGTATAATGACAGCCACAGGATCTGTATAGATATGAAGCTGTACCTTTATGTGAAACTTCCCTTTTTTTTCTTTGATGTCCATTAAGAAAGTTGCTGTTTATTCTTAATTTCCTGTCTTTTTTAGCACAGTATCATCAGAGAGCTGTACAGTTTTATTTTACAGAGGGAAGCTATTGGACCTATGCACAAAGGGATTTGGATGCTTTAGGGCCATATCTAAGTGCTCACATCAACTTTTTCCTCAGCACAGCTTTTGCCAAACTCATGGGCCCTGAAGGGCTCCTCTGTGCCTGTATTTGTGCTGTTGAGCCTTCTGAATTTTCCAGGTCCTGGCATGACTGAGCTTGCATGAAGCCCTGCCTCGTGCCTACAGATACTTTGGCCATATGGCCCTAGCCCATATCATGAGCCAGGTAGTGTTCAGAGGTTAATATTGCTGCTGTAAAGAGGTGAAGGTGCTTTTATTTTCCCCTAATGTAGCTCATGGCCAAACCCACTTGCCTGGGAACAGGGTGATCCTGTGCAGACCCTTCTCTTCTGCCTAGCCTGAAGCAAGGAGTCTCTGTAGTAGGTGTGAGCCCACATGAAACAAATCTTTTTCCCTCACTTTGAAGATGATCCTGGTCTTTTTTTTTTTTTCCTCCAGAGACTGCTTATGTGTTGCACATTAAATAGTCGTTAGCTAAAAGACTTTAATCCAGGGAGCAGAGCCCCCCAGCCAAGGCTTTTCCTTAGCCCTCAAGCATCCTACCTGCTAGCCTGCAGATCAGGCTTTTTCTCGCTTGCTTTCTTCATGCAGCAGTACTAGGAGATGTGGAAGTGACCTTGTCCGGGCTGACAAGCAGGACTAAGGAATGGCTTTGGCCCCCTCCATCTACCTGGGGAGGGCAGGAAGGTTTGGGCTGGGAAAATAAATAGTGAGTTCAATAGCAGGAATGCAGCTGAGTAAGGGAGCAGGGTTGTTGAGTTTGAGATCAGGCTGAGATACCAGCATCAGGTTTGGCATTGGGTGCTGAGGTGCTTGCAAGCCTTGTATGGGTTTTGTGTGGCTTCTACCAGGCAGTTCCATGAAGATACTTTGCAGCCAGCAGTTGCCCTTGCTAAGCACCTAAGGCTTCTCTGGCAAGTCCTCTGAGCATGAAACCTGGCTCCAGTTGGGCTATTTGCCTGCTGCAGGCAGGAGTTAGTTCTGTGCTGAGCAGGTGAGGCTCTAACATTGCTTCTAAGGTGCTGGAGCTGTGGGAAGGAGCACAAGGTGGCAGCCCTGTGACTGCGTCTCTGACCAAGCATGAGACTTGATGGGTCTCACTTTGACATCTGTCTCCTGAGTTCTGCTTTCTGGGATGGGCAGCATCACCCACTATCCAGTTTCCTTTCCTTATAGCACTTCTGTCTTGGTGCCTTGAGCACACAAGGGTGCCACGTCTTAGGTTTCTTTGCCTGAGCCCTCTAGTTTCCACTCGGATTTGTGGCTGGACACCATGTGGGAGATGTGTTGGAGTGAGTTTCCACAGGCTAGCTGGCTGGAGAGCCAGTTGGTTTTCAGGGCTTGAATCCTCCCTGACTGGATTGTAAACACCCAGATAATGAATGTTGGTTTTCAAACTGAGGGTTCCTTGTTCCTTGCCAAGCAGATGTGATGATTTGGTTTGTCTGTGGCTGAGAGTCTCATGAGAAGCTTTTGTTTATAGCATATGCTGTGCTGAAAATGCATGAAGCTCCCTGGCAGCTGAGATGCTCTTGTAAGTTGGGTGTTCTTGGCTGGTGTGTGTGTATATGTGTGCATGGTTAATTGGAACAAGCTCATCAGATGGGTATTCACCAGGTGCAACAGCAGAGGACACCCCCCAAGGGCATTGTTGGAGCTGCAGCAATGTGGTGATTTGCCTGCTCTTTTGCATTGATGTGATTGGGGTCCTCCCTGGGCGAGCAAAATAGAAGTTAAATTCTTGCTTTGTAAGTCAGCGTGGAAACTTTTCTTTACTCTTTAAAGAAATTATTAGCTTGTCTGCAGTGTCTAAATTAACTTATCTGGAGCTTGTGGAACATTAACAAATGCTACTCTAAGGTGTACTTTCTAATACTGCTGCAATCATTCACTGTGGAGTGAGATGTTTAAGAAATAGATGGGCTGCAGTGATTTGCAAGGCTATAACTTTATCAAGGCATTTCAGTGGCATTGTAAACCGCCAGAGTAGAGACCATGTTGACTAATTATGATACTGAGAAAGTTCAAGGCAGAAAGCATAGTCACTGCTCCAGCCTAGAGCTGAAGAAATCCCAAAGCCACAAATGCTTGAACGTGCATCTGTTCCCTTGGTGTGGAACCAGTTCAGATGGCAAACCCCCACTCTTTACTGGGTTAGTAGACCTTTCTTATTATGCTGCTTACAGGATGAGGTGCTGCTGCTTTGAGAAGCTTCTCCACACAGTACTCAGCCTGCACAGTGCAGTATCTCCCCACATTAGAGCAGGAGGAGCTCAGCAGCAGAGAAATGAGCAGGCTTTAGCTAATGTCAAGCTCTGAACATTCTCCTTCCTTGGGGTCCTGGTAAAATCCTTCCACTCTGCCTGGCAAGGCTGTAACAGTTGAGGAGAGAGGATGCTGGGCAGCCCAATTTCCAAGTCCTGTCACTTACCTTCCAAGTTCTGCTGGGCTCTGGGAAGCCACCAGCCCAGTGACAGTTACTGCTGCACTGGTGGGAGCGTGGTCACACCAACGGTTCCCTGGCTGGCTCCTGTTCTTCCAGGCTGTCCACAGCCACTAAGTAGCCTGTGGTGATTCAGGAAGCACGACTGGGCACTACGCAAAGTGAATCTTTCCAGAGAAGCATGAATTACCTGTCCTAAGGTAGTATCTGGCCACCTGGCAGGAAAGAGGCAGTTATGTTGGCAGGAGGGCCTGTACCCTGTGGTAGTTGGCAGGATTTAACTATATACCTGGTCTAAGAGCCAGTCTGGGGAGGTAGAAGGGTTTTTAATGGGTTCTAAAATTGGTGTGTAACTTACAGTGATGGTAGAGACTTCTAGCTTAGCTGTAGATACTGGAGTAAAGAAAGGGAGCCTTGGGGAGGAGGGCTGAAGCTTGGATGTCCTTGGTGATCTTCAGCTTAGCACCCTGCTCTGATACATCTTGAGACAAGTCAGGAATTTCTACTCCAGCCCTAGGTGTATTTCTTCATTGCTTGTCTAGGTTGTCTTAGCTGCTGTGTCCTGGCACAGCAGGTTCCTCTGCCCAGACTCAGGGCATTCGTGCTCTGAACCTAAAGCTGAGGTGCCAGAGTTGTCTGTGCCCTGAGCCTGGAGCAGAGGGGGAATTGAAATCCTCCCTTATGTTTCTGGGGTGGGTAGAGGGCTGTCTGAGGTGGGGAAGGGAGGGATCTCCCCCCACCAGACAGAGGTGGTGGGCCGGAGGCATGCTGTGTTGTGATTGCTGTTTTGTCCTGCCTCTACAGGGAGATGTGGCCAAATTTCTTCTTTCTTCCTAATCTGGGAGGCTGATCCTTCCAGGCTCTAGGGCAGTGGAGCTGTGGGAGTGCCTTGCTCCAGGGCTAGAGGGTTGGGGAAGCTGTAAGACTGGGATGGGGGTGTGGAGGCTGGAAGCACTCTGGAGGTAAGCATTGTGGGCATGATGAACAGGATTAATTTCAAGTGAAGTGAAATTACAGTTAGAAAATTGGAACAAATAATCCAGTTATTCTCAAGACCCAGTAATAAAACATTGAAATCCAGATTAATGTTGTATCATCCCCATTAGACTTCTCTCTTGAAAAATAGTTATTTCCAGCTTTAAATCCTAGCTCTTGCTGCAGTATGTCCTTGTGTCCATAGGACAATGCTGTGCTTTTGTGTTTCTTGCAAGAACAAAAGGAAATGGCAACCTTGTCATTTCCTAACACTGTAAAAGGCCCGGCACCATGAACATGTACAATACTGTGGCTGTCTGGAGAGTAAAGGAATGAAGTTATTGCCTTGCTTGCAGGATGTGGGTAAAACTTGAGGGGAAGGGAGGGGTCATCTCTGTATAGATGATGTCTTGCTGTATACAGCAACTCCACACAAAAAAAGATGATGTGGAACAGAAGGAAGCAGGAGGGAATATGATCTGTGATTTTACTCGATGTCAGGATGTGAAAAATTTGAGAGTAGAGCTGGGTTTGAGAGCACTGGTCTTTCAAGTCCCAGAAAATAAGAAGTGGGCAAATCTACCTGTTCCCTTGGTCCAGTTAGCCAGAAGGGGAGGGGAAATTATAGTCCGAAGTAGTGCTTAGTAAATGCTGTATATGTTTATCTTTGATTTTTGTCAGTGCTTGAGACTTGCTTTCTGCATTTGTCTCCTCTTCTTGCCCGTTCTTTCTTGCACACCCACTTTGCGTGACACAGATGAAGAGAGGTGGTTGACTGGCTGGTGACTGGAAGAAGAATGGCCCATGGACTTGTTAACCCATGCTACTTGTAGGATAAGGATGCTGGAGATGACCTGCCATTAGGATAAAGTCTTAAGTGGCCCTGCTTTCACATCTCATTACATTTATATTTGAGCTAATTGCTCATGTTCCTTTAATGGTTTCATGCTTTTATTTTTGTTATAGGCTCAATGCCTGTAGGGAGCCTTGAGTTTGGGTGTTAATAAGTGAAAATTAGGGCCCTCATTCTCCATGGAGAAATGCTCTTGGGCACTGTAGTAATTTCATGCCTGGAAGGAGTTGTATCTGCTGGATAATTTTTGTAACTTAAAACAACCAAATTAGCCTTGAGAAACTATAGTTCTTAATCAGAGTATTGAACTCTATGCTCCATTAGTTAGAAACATCACCAGACTCCTTGTACAAAGGGTGGACATTTGGTTTGCAAAGTAGGAAGATGGTCCGATTTTGTTAACGCTCGGGGCAGCAGTGACCCCTGGCTTTAAGGTTGCTTATAATAATTTGAGCACTTAGGAGGATCAGGCACGAAGTCATATCAGGTCAGCTGTTCTTGTGAAATGAAGCAGCTAAGTGACATTTACCTTCCTTCTGTTCCCACCAAAAAACTTTTAAAGAGTAATAAAGGACAGTTTGGATATTAATAGAGATTTGATTAATAATTCCAGTAAATGGGGTTCCAAAAGTAATGGAAGTCAGGGGGAAGGTGAGAAATGCCAGCAGGCCGTGGTGTCTGTTTGTGGCTCATGGGACTGCACCCACAGTAAACGGCTGTTTTGGCTCAGGGAATGTTTGTTCTGGGGTTTTACTTATCTGAATCTTAACTCTGCTGCTTAAATATGGTCTAATCATGAAACAGGGTGGGGAGGCCTTATGTTCTCCACTTATGAAGGATGCCACAGCCTGGAGACACAGGTGTATCCTTTGGGTCTGCCATGAATGGGATTCTGGATTTTCAGAGTCCCATTGTTGCTTCTTCCAGGTGAGCTGGCCACTGGCAAGATGCATCGGTCCGTGGGGTCCTCCAAAATGGCTGATGGATTCCAGAGCAAAGCAGTAATACCTCGTAATCTGAAGCTAGTCAGCGAGGCAGAGGAGTCTGTAACTGTAAGTACTTGCTGTGGGCCAGGTAGGAGCTGTGTTGAGGCTAGAAACTTTTCCCATGTCCTGCCTCTGCTTGCTCTCCTGTTGTCTAGCAGCACTGTGAAGCTAGACACCACCTCCCCATCTCTTTGCTGCCATGCTTCTGCTGGAGGTGGCTGTTGTGGTGCAGTGGGGGATGGACTGTCTGCTGCTTCAGGGCAAGTCCAGAGTCTTGCCTGGATGTACTACTGGAGCCAAGTTAAATGAATATACTGGGCATTGCACTGGAATAGCTGAAGCATAAGTGTGTGCTTGTTTCCATCCTTTATGTGGGCAGTAATATCTTCTCTCATGTACGCATGCTTGCCAGTGCTGCTCTGACCATACCTGCCCTCCAGGTAGCTGGGCATGTGGTGGGTTGCTCAAACTCTGCCTGAAGACTTAAGAGACATGGCTGGTCCCAGCTAGAACAGGTTCCAAAACAGTTACTGTATCTCATATCCTGTGTGGAGCACAGATCCAGCCCTGCAAACAGCAATGGAGTTAGGGCAATTCTTCCTTCCTGTCCAGAAACATTCCCTTTGCTGCCTGGAGCTCACTTGACTGGAGATGACCTCTTGCTGACGCTCTGCCAAGGAGGTATCTCTGTATACTTCTGTGGAGGGGTCTGTGGGGCTAGAACAGACAGGAAAAAAAGTGTTCATTAAAAAGAGATAACTAAAACTTGGACCCAGTCCTCTCCACCTCAGCCTTGGCACAAGGCTGCTTTTCTGCTTTCCTCTGGTTCACCCAGCAGTGAGAACTCCACACACGTGTTGCTTATGAGTGTTGTGCAAGGACGGAGTTAGGGGATTTCTGATAACTCTTCCCCACTCTTTTCAAAGGTCACTGGCTCAATCCAGCAAAACTAAAGAGGAAACAAATGCCCAAAGAGCAGAAATCCCCAAACATGTCACATCACATCATGAAGAAGCTAATGGGACAGAGCCACTTGGTTAGAGCATGTGTGTTCTGCTCTATATCATTAATTTACTGATGTTAAATATTTCAGCAGGTAATTTATGGGACTTCCAGGAGTATCCTAGTGGCTGTGATCACAAATTATTCATCAGTGGCACTTGAACAAGAAAAGCCTTTCTGAACAAAGACATTTCTGTAGCTCTTGCTGGTGTTTTGTGTTTTAGCTGACTCCCTCTGCCTTCCTGAAGGAGATGTCTCTTACCACAGAGCAGAGGCTGGCCAGCACTCGGGAGATGAGGCGGCCCCAGATTATCCAGCTTCTAGACATGAGTGAAACCTCCCATCAAAAGGTAGCCTTTTCGTGCCTTTTTTTCCTTGCTGTTTGTGACATTTGAAGAGGTTGTGTGCTTGTGACAGGCTTGCCTCCAGCTTATCTAAACACCTTTGTGACTGGGTCCTGTTGTCCTTTCAAACTGCTGGTGTGGTGGAGTCCCTCCTACTGGGGGGAAAAGGAAAACATTATTCCCTGGTGAGATGTTGAAGTCCTGATCTGCACTAAGCTGATATAAATAACCTTTGCTGAAGTTGGTGGGGTTTGATGGAGTTTAGCTACCATCACTAAAGCATGATGCTAGGGGAAGGCTGTGGCAGGACACAAGGGCACAGGCTTACCATTTTCCACTCTCCTGCTGAAATAGCCATGTCTTGCTTGGTGCAGTCACTGTCAAATGCTTGGGGTCATAGGATTCCCTGAACGGTGGCAGCATTGGCCTTTGAAGGCTAAGGGCCTATGGTAATTACTCAAGATTTAACAAAACTAGTTGCATTTAATGCTTTGGGTTGGAACAACATGTGGGACCCTTACTGAGTGTTAGATTTTGCAGGCTGCCAGATATACAGGAGATTTGCCCTGGGCAGAGGGGAGTGGATGTGTTTTATCTGGATCAGTGTTTACTTAGATGTATGTTTAAGGCTGCTTTTCTTACAGGACTGCTCAGTATAATACACAGTCCAAATGGGTAGATTGCTGAAGCAGGCTGTTGAGGGGAAGATCACCAGCAAGAGACCTGTAACAAATTGGTTAAGGATTGCCCTAGACAGCACAGGAGGTTAGGAACGCATCAGATGAGTGCACAAATAACTGGCAGTGTGCTGCAGCTACTAGCTTCAGCGTGACTGTGACTTCTGTGGAGAAGCAGGAGGCTTGCCTGTGTCTTTCAAGTGGGAGCAGTGCAGCTGGAAGAGGGGAGGCAAAGCAGTGAGGAGTTTTCTCAAAGTAATGCCTCTGCTCTGTAAGCATTTGCTATTTGTGTATATTTTCAGACATGCTTCTGCAGTGGTATTAAATAAAAGAGCAATAATAGAATACATTAAAGAATCCATTTAAAGCTCATGGAAGAAGGAGATACCAAGTCCAGTCTTACTCAAGTTGCCCAGTAATGCTGAGAAAAGAGCTGAACCTTATCATCACCCAGCATTCACCTCATTTGTCTTTTCCCTAGCTACTGTGTTACTTTCTTTTTGGCCTTACCTCCTCTGGTACTGTTGTCGTCTTAGTGGTTTCTAGGCTCTATATCAAAAGACATATTTGGGGATGTGTAAGACTTGGTCTCTCTGTCTCAGAGTATCATCCCAAAATTGTTTCCCGTGGAGTCTCATGTAAATTCTTGGGTTTCACTTGTTCCATGAGTGCTCATGGCTCAGTAAGTGCTCTAGAGCTGCGTGACCACATTAACACAGGGCTCTGCTGGAGGTAAGTGCTGCCTTGTGTTTTGGAGAAGGAAACTGGGAGAAACACCCACCAAAAGAGCTTCTTAGCCTGGTCCAGAAACTTTTGATCAGCTCAGAACACAGGTGGGTGAGCTACTGTTTCCCTACTGCGAGCTGGGCAGACATACTCATCAGGAGACTGTATTTCAGTGGAGATCAATGTAGGATTCTCATTCATGAATCTTTCTCCCAGCAGCTGAACTTCTCATTGCTCTGTCTTGCATCTGCAGTTCTCAGCAGTTGACCTGGAACAGAGCTTGTTTCAGCCTTTCCCATCAGAGGTGGTATTTCAGAGCTACGTCCCCTGCGAGGTCTACGAAGTGCCACTGATTCTGAGGAACAATGACAAGGTAAGTGCTCGGATATGGAGGTTTCACAGTGTGCTGGAAGAGGAGAGCAGTGTAATTCATGTGGTATACAGAGTAGCAAGTTATCTGTTGCACCACAGCACATCCAAGAATAAAATTTCACCACCTTTATTTTGCAGGATGATGGATATCTTCCCATACTGGGCTTCTCCCCCTTATTTTGGCCATCTGTCAGTGGTATCTAACCCAAAGGAGCTTTTCTAGTTGGCATCCTTCCCCTTGAAAGCCCTGGATTGATGGGAATGAGGGCTGTACAGTTCTTATTTGCTCTCATGCTTTACCTTGAGAGTGTGCACCATGTCCCACTGGCTGCTTGGTTAGTCTTGGTTTCTGGCAGGGCATCTCTGCCCCTCACAGCCTGTTTAGCTGCTTCTGTGCAGCTCCCTGTCAAAGCACATGGGATGAATCTTCTCTACTTTATTCTGGAATAAGTTATGTTTAGTGGCATTAGCACTCCAGGAAAGATGTTTTGAAACAGCAGTGGAAACAGACTGATTTAGCAGAAGCAGTGGGAGGCCTTTAGGTGCCACTTTAGGCTTCTGCTAAGCTTAATTCAGTTCTGTTCAGGTTTTTCTAAGACTAAGTGGGTCTCTGCTTTCCCTTTGGAGAACCACAGCACAGCCAGAGTAATGTGCTCTTGAAGGTCTCCACCTTTACTTGAAAATATTGTCATCATTTTGAGATTTCCCAAGAAAGTTGAGAAAGGAAAAATTGAAAAATGTCAGCAATTTTGTTCCACTGTAAAGAGGAAAATTGAGACCTTTTGAATTTCAGCTGGGGAAACATTTGCTTGAATGAGGCATGTGCCAAGAGCAAGCTGGTGGGAAAAGACAGGAGGGAGGAAAGGAACTGAGATTAGAAAGTTCTCCGGGAGAGAACATTGTACACGCAAGTGTTTCTCTTGACACGTAACAATAAGTGTACTGGAAGCAGAGAAAGGTCAGAAAAAGAAAGGTGTAATTAAAGATACTGTTCTGTAATGAAGAGTAAGATATATACATGGCAGGATGGGAAGATGGAAGTGTACATGAGAGCAGGTGAATTAACCCCCCCTCTCCAGATCTACCTCTTGGAGGAAACGAAGTGGACAAAAAAAGGCTCTTGGCATATTGCAGGTGGAGGAACAGCAAGAGAAGTGAAAATGTATTCTCAGATAATAGGTTCTGACAGGGATGTGGTTGAAAATGGAAGACCCTTTGGCAAGGAAGGATGCAGGTGTGATACCTCAGTTATTCCTGGAGAGTACTGTGCCATTCCTGGTCTGGCATTTAGCTTAGGAATATTGGAAAGATGCAGCGTGGATGCCCATGCCCAAGGGATACCATTTGTGTGGTCCACATTGATTCTGGGTACTCTTTGCTGTAGGTATCCTCTTTCCTGATTAAAATGTGCCTCAGTTTCTCTTTTCCAATGGCTCTGCTTCATTCCCACATTCCCACTAAGTCTTTTGGCTTCAGCTGCTCCATTATCCATGCAGCACTTCAAAATATTTGTCTTTGCCAAGTACCAGCCAACAGGCAAACAGTTAATTTGCTCTATTCATGCATCCTCAAGTGGAAAAGAACATCTGCATCAACATTTCTGCCATTCCCAGTAAAAAATAATAAATTGTGCAGCTGCACCTTGGGATTTGTATGCTCTGTTAAGGGGAGGCAATGTGTGAACTGTTGATTTTTTCCAAATTGAATTAGTTTTGAAGCTAGTAAGACCTCAACCATTGGACAGCACTGGTGTGAAAGTAAGATCAGCTCTAAGGAAAACCCTTGGCATATTTAAGTACACAAAGTTAGAGATTATAAACCCAATAGAGTTTATTATACTCTAATATTGTTGGCTTTTGGTAATGTCCTGGAGAAAAGCAACATTGTGCTCTATCTAAAAGTTTTCTCACTAGTTTCCAAGCTTCCTCTGAACCATACTGACTTATACTGCATGGTAGCCTGAGGTTGTCTGCTGCATAAAAATCCATCTAACAGCAAAGTATTCCAAATAGAGGCTCTGTAATGATTCAAATAAGCAAATGCTTCACTACATACTTACTGGTCTTACCTGTGTGTTGTAAAGTTGGTTTTCTATCTTCAAGCTGCTCCTCATCACCCTTAGAGATGTTCTGGGTGGCTTTTGCTGAAGATCTTAGCCATGTGTGCTCATCTCCCAAGGGACTTGGTGACCAAAACATTTGTCTGCAGTGTGAAGCTGGCTCCTGGAACTTGCTGCCTCAGGGCATTGCTGGGAGCAAAGGGTGTTTGGAGAGTTCAGGACTGCCTTGGCTATGGGTTATGAGGCTCGGGTGGGTAGTGCAGAATGAACCTCCATTTTTCTCAAGCCTCATGTGGGGTTGTTGTTTATCAATGAAGCTGCCTGTCAGTCAAAATTGCCTGTTTTAGACTGAGATGAGATTTGCTACTCAGGGGTTGGTATCTGTGTGCTAGAAAAAGCCTGTTTGCTGTCTCTGTGCTTGTGGTATCCCAGAGAGTAGAAACTTGCAGCAGGGTGCCTGCAGGGATTCCTGGGTATGGGGAAGAATACCCAGAGATCTGACTTGCCTGCACTGGCAGCTGCCTGGCTACAGTCACTAGGCATCAAGAGCCTCCAGGGAGCTGAGATTGGTTTTTAATAATGAAACCACACTATAAGTCAGTGCTGGTTATGTATCTCAAGGCAGAAAAATGCCTTCGAAGCCCATAATTGATAGGCATAGCCTGAAGGGTCATCAGGCTTTCCATCATTTTGGCAAGTTGACTGCTCTCATCTTCTGCCTCAGCCTTTCCTTGTAGAGTACCGTGTTTCTCCCTTGCTTCTTTATAGCCTCCTTTAAATTCTCTTAGCCATCTCATTGTTTCTAGGGTTGTCTCTTTGTCTTCCGATGTTCCTCCTTTTTGCTCTTTGGGTTTGCTTTTATTCCCAGTAAGGCCACAATGTCTGTCGTCTCTTTCTCTTGCTGGTCTGCACAACTGTAGCATTGCAGCATGACTGCCCCACTCAAACCCAGTATGTTAGAAGTGAATTTCTTCCTTGCCCCATTATAACAAATACTGTTTTGCCTTCAGATAATATGCTCTTCCTCTAGAGGCATTACCACATGGATGTACGCCAGCAGAAGCAAGCAGATTCTTTGGGCTTGTTGAAGATGGGGATGACTTGTTTCAGGCGATATATCTGCTTACTGCTTGGTGATGCCTTCACAGCAGGGCATTGCTCCTACTGCCTCTGGCCTAGAGCTATTTGGCCCAGGCAGAATGGGTTCAAGTCCATCCTTGTGTATTATGGGCATGTACCTCAAGAGCTAAAAGTGCTTTGGAAAGGTGGTTAAGGAATGATGTCACCAGGGCATGGGCAGGTCTTTTTTTCCTGATGTTTCCAGCTGAGTGGCAAAATTGTAGTTTTATGTCTTTCCTGCAGGTTCCTCGGCTGGTGAAAGTTGTCTTGGAGAGCTCACCTTACTTCAAGTTGATCAGCCCCAGTGATGTGTGCCGTAAGGTAGCACCTGGCATGCCTTCAACTTTCCGCATCCTTTTCACCCCTGAAGAGAACAAGGTAAGACTGAAGGTCCCAAGAGGTTGGTGCCTTTGGTGGAAGCTGAACCTGCAGGGCTGGATTCAGAACAGGGCATCTGGGGTGTGTTTTGAAGAGCTGTCCTGGTTTCAGTGGGGTTGTGCTGGATCTAGAACTGGGGGAAACTTTCCCCATGGTGAAGATTATGCTCTTGTGGGCTGGAGGCTCTTGCATGTTTCAGACTGGTTTTTATCCTTCAGTGCTGGAACACTTAATGTAATGTCTGTTGGTTTCAGCAATGAGAGAGTCTACTGTCTGTGGTTGGGCAGCCTCTCAAGGTGTTGGGTTTTGGTATCTGTCCATTGCTGCATAATTATGGTTTGCTCCACCAATTATAAATACAAAAGTCAGTTTAAAAGCAACCTCTTATTGGGAGGACCCAAAGTGAGCCTGATCAGAGTAAAGACCACCACCTTTGAAAACGGGAGTCACCTTAATGTTTATCATGTTGAACACAGTAGTGAGGTAGTGGAACATTGTTGAAAGTTGTTGCTTTTTTTGCACACTGGTTATAGCCCACACCCTGCTGTGAGGTCTGCTCCAGGCTGTGGTCAGGAAGTCTGCAGCTAGTCATGTCTTGGCATTGCGTGGTGCTGTTAGCTGCTGCTGCAGCAGGGACTGATAGGCTGTGCTTCCTCTCCCTGCGCTTTCTTGAGTGTTTGTGAGGGAAGATGCACATGGAACAGTAGGAAAATGGCAAGGAGGGGTGTTGATAAGATGTTTAGCCATCTCTACTCAATGGTAGGGGTTTAATTATTATGGAAAATACTAGTGGAACAAATAGATCTGGAGAGCTTTTCTCTTTCCCATCTGGCAGCCACTTCCCTGCCTCACCCTGGACTGGAGCAAAGATGATGTTTTTTCATACTCTGTTTTCAAGCCTTGCAGCTGTGATGCCCCTGAGGATTTTTGCCTGCCTGTGATCCAGCTGTGAGTCTAAGGAGAGGGAGTGCTGTGCATGTGGCAGGGAGCCAGCCCGGCGCAGACACGCTGAGCCTGAATGGCCTTAACTTAGCAGGAGGTTGGTGTGCTGCAGGTATCTTTGAGATGTCTGCCTGAAAGAGCATGTATAGGAATAAATGGGCAGGTACAATCTGCAGGCAGACATGTTACCCCAGAGCCTGTGGTGTGGCTGTGTGTTCATGCATGTTACTGGCACCTATTCCATGCCAAATGTGCAGTGCTTTTGCCTGGAGGTTTGAACATCAGTGCTGTGGCCCTGGCAAGTCTGATTCTCAGTGCTGTGATGTGATGGGTCAATACTATTATCTGGAGGCTTGTTAATACAGAAGGGTTTAGTATGTGGCATGGAAAGGAGGAAGCATTGCAAGGAAACAAAGGCAGGCTGACTCTTTTCACCAGCATCCTGCTACCTCTTAGCACTGTTCTTTGCATCACTTTGTTGGAGAGCATGGTTAGGGGATAGCTCTGAGCCAGCTGATGTCTCTGCAGCAGGCCAGAGGTGCAAGATCTCTTTGGGCACAGCTGTTTTCTCATTTTCCATTTGCTGCTTAGTTTTAGTTTAACACTGGTCCTATCCTCAAACATCATGGATATAGAAAACTGAAGAGGAAATGCCCTGTGGTCCCTAGCTTCCCATGCTTGTGAAATAATCTGTTCCTTTGGATGGACTGAGAAATTATTTAACATCATTAATATTTAGGGTGAAAATTATGTTGGCCTAGGGCAGTTCTCCAAACTACCCAAGTGACATAAGAGCTTAATCTCACTGAGGTAGGCTTTGCAGAGTACACTGGTACCTTTAAAATGTGATTTATTAGTACTAATTAGTGTTCATTTTGAGTGTGGAAGAGGTAAATTGGTGCCCGTGAAGGGCAAAGTGCTGCTCCTCCAGTTTAGAGAGGTAGCAGAGCAACACATGAACATCACCACAAATAGAAGTAGGGTGAGAGAACCCCAGAGAGCACTGATGTCTGATACTTTGTCCCTTGTCTTGCTCTTGAACTGGTGACTGTATGGAGTAGGGAGCTCTGCCAGCGAGAGGTCCTCCGCACAGCTTCAGTGACACTCCAGCAATTTCTGCTGAACTGGGTTTTGTGCTCCTTGCAAGGGGTTGTGCAGGGTATCAGGGGAGGGATGCATGCTGCTCAGCGAGGAGCACGTGGGGATTTATACAGCAGAATCAGAATTTTGTACAAATCGAACATTTTGTCTCGTACTTGATGGAGTGTGAGTCAGTGAAGTACCAGAGTGCTGTAGCTTAGCTAGAAGCACAACAATAGTGTGGTCAGGAGGTTCACAGCATGTTGAAAACCCCTTAGCAAAGAGGCAGGCTTTGGGAAATGGTTCTGTAAAGCCACCTGTGTTGGGCTTGCAGTTGCTTCCACGCAGAATATCTGTGTTTTAGTTGTGGAAGGCTTGTAAGTGCTACCTTTGAACAACCTCTACATGCTCCAGGATCCCCAGGGATTGTGGATAATCCGGTGAACTGGGATGCAGGTACAAACCCCTTGTCAGGCAGGGTTGGAGAGTCCTCATGTTGTGGAGTTGGTTTGTATAATTCTCTTGCTTTGAATCTTGTTCTTCCCCAGGGTAAGTCTGACTTCAGTGAAGTCACTCCTGATTCACAGAGCTGATTGCGGCTAAGCCCTAAAGAAGAGGACCATGTGAGCTGTTAGTGGCTGAAATGCCATGTAGCCCCTTCTTGAAAAATGAGCAGTTTCCTATTGTCTTGCAGTCATTTGGGAGTGTGCCACATGATTGGCCTGTTGCAAAGTAAATAAACAGCTGACATGTCTCTTTGTTTATTGGCACTGCTTTATAAATAGGAAATGCTAATTTTTCTGCTGGGCAACATTTCCAGTTAGTTACTCTTGCTGCTTCTGATTTACGCATTTCTGTTTTATGGCTCTGGTTGTACAGTGTGGGTGTTCTCGTGCCCCCCCTGTGTTCCCGGCTGTCTTTGCATTGTGGTCTGACAGTCTCAGCCTAATTGGAAACCATTGTGGAACTGACTGGCAAATAAACAACAGACAGGAATATGTACATTTGTGTGTCCTTCAGGCTTATTAATAGGTTATCTTAAAGGAAGAAGGAAGCAAGATGCATATAAAAATATAGCGCAGCTTATTCTGTTCTGTCGTCTTGCTCTTTTCACTGTAGCGATACAATATTTTTAGGCAATACAAGTTCAGTCTGTAAGGTTTGCAAAATTCATTACTGATGCTCAGTGGAAGCTGAATTAATGCTCATTGATTAATATGAAATATGACAAGATGATGAGTTATTGCATTACTGAAATTAACTCTTTTAAAATTCAGTCTGGTCCTGTTAGATGTTTTGTAGCACAAGGAAGCTATTTCAAGTATACTTTTAAGATGACTCCTGAGGGGGAGGAAGGGGACAGAAGATCAAGGCAGATGGCCCTGTGCGAAATAAACCTGGAGCCAAGTGACTTATTTCAAAGCCTCCTGTGAATTAGTAGCTGAGGGAGGCAGGAGAAGGGGTGCCCCTTCTCATGTGAAGCATCTTCAGCCTCCAGTTCCTCCTTATTTTCCAGCCTTTATGATATGGTTTCAGCAGGGAGCTTTCCTTGCTTGACTTACTATGTTACTTCACGCTACAGAGATCTTTTCTTTGCAAGTTGTCTGCTGCAAGGAATTTGGTGAAGAAGTTAGGATCAGTTATGCAGCAAAACTGACATCCGAGTTTGGCATACTGGGCAGTTAAGGTTGGTATCACTGGGACAGTAATTAACGTTAGCCCGAGTTTGCAAAGAGCCTGAAATAACAGCTGAGACAAGCAGTTGCTTTAGTTTCCATGGGTGCTAATTCAAATGCCAGTGGTGATACTTTGCAGGCCGGAGCTTGTAACTTACTGCTTTTCAAAGGGGAATAAGAGAAGAGGAACTGTCATATAATCATCTGTATTCTCCTTGAAATAGAGGAGTTGTATGAAGGATGAAGTCATATTTTCATGAAAATATATAGCCTGAAGCTGTGTCTAAACACAACAGTCTTTAGAGCATAGAAGTGATGCAACCCCTCTGTCACTCAGGCATGTTTATTTAGAGACCTGGTTTTAAACAGTCTACTAAGGGTTTGCAGTTGCAAAGTAAAAGAATGGTTTTTAATTGGTTTTATCTGTAGCTCTAGGTTGTAAACAAGTGCATAGCAGTGTTAGTGTACTGGTAAGACAGGACAGTGCTGCAGTGGAGAATTTGCAACCTTTTTCTCCCAAGGGAGAGCAATTCAGCTTTCAAAAGCTTAGGGGACCATGGCTTCACAGAAGCATGAACAGCCAGTTTTGGCCTAGCCACCCCTCTTTCCTTGGGCTTCCCCCCTATTAAGCCTGACACTGCATTCAGCTTGGTGCAAGGTCCCACTTTGCTGGGGTCATAGAGCGTGGTTGAAGGGTCAGCACACTCTGAAGCGCTTGTCAAGCCTTGTACAGGATACAACACCCCAGGGTGTCCCTGGAGAAGGGACTCGGCACACAATGTGCATGTGCATGAATGGTGAGAAGCAGTTTTCTCTCTCAAGGTCATGGTTGTCTCTGTGAGGCCAAAAAACCTTGTTGCTTTAGCCTTGCCTTCACATACCTGGAAAAGTTCCTTTCCCTGTGCATTGCTGTGCAGGTGGTCCCAGTGTCCTCACTGGCAATGGAGCTGGGAAGGCTGCCTGTGCTTGCTTTTGTGGGGGGTATTTATTCATTTGGCTCCTATTTACATTGCTGTTGATCCACTCACTCTTTAGCAATGACAATGACTTGAAAATTATTTCCTTTTACTTCTCTCAAATACCTTCAATTGTTGAACTTTCTTTTTTCTTTATCCCCTGCTTATCTGAACTCCTTGCATCCTCCTCTGTCTACCTGGCATCTGGAAGGGAGAGATAAGTAAATATGGCATGCCAAGACTTAATAAGGCACACAGCTTTCAACTGGATTTACAATGCCTTTGTTACAGTAGTGTCGCCAAATTAACAAAAATAAGTAAATAGCATTCTTCATTTGCTAATGCAGTTTCTGAGGATCTAAACAGCCCAGGACATGAAGTATCCAGATAATAGGTGCTTTAAATTCACATGGGCTACCCATAGCTTTTATTTTAGAGGGTTTATGCTGCGAGATTGAGTACAAAATTGCTAATTCAGAAAGGCTTGCTGAAGATGAAATGCTCTCCTGAAATGATACTCAATTCTGTAGGTCATTTGCTGCAGTTTCCTTCCTGGTATTTTACCTTCCAAATATGAGAAGCAAAAGCCCTTCTTCAGTTTCTAGTGTGAATATTTGAGATGTCTAGAAAAAAAGATCCTATATTCTTTTTATATCTTGGATGTGACAGCATCTGTTACAGCAGCCTTAAACCCCAGCTGAGCAGGTGGTTGGTAGGCACTGGGTGTTACCTGTTGTGTTGAAGCAACAGCTATGTGTCTGTACCTTGTCTGGCTGCCTTAGGTCCCTTCCAGGCTTGGCAAGGGACGGGTATGGGAGAGCAGGAAATCCCAAGCACAGAGGAATCCGAATCTGTTCTGGTTAAGGGAGTTTGCTGCTGTGTGCGATTCCTGAAGCAAATTGCTTGCTTGCTGCTTCAACAACTATAAAAATATCAAACGAGTTAAAAGCACCGAGGAAAAAAAGATCAGGACAGCAAGTGAGTGATAAGAGGCAGAGCTTTTATCAACTTGTCAATAAGAGAGCTGCTGGAGGTAATGGCTCTTGGCCCTACTGCAATAGTTTTACCACTCGTTTCAGCAGGGGCAAGGTGATACTTCCAGCACAGTGATGCCACACTGTACGTCTGGAGATTGATCTGCTCATCCCTACAGTAAAATGATTTTGGTGATTTGATTTGCCTTCCTAGTGCTGAATGCCAGACAGCTGGGGGGGGACTGTCTGGCTCTTTTCTTAACAAGCCAATGACTGGGAATACCGCAGCTGAGTTTGCTCTGGTAGGGTTGTCTGAGTGTCTCCCATTTGCAGCCCCTGATACCAACTGCCTCAGGTAGGCATGCTAACAAGGCACCAAGTCACTTATTCTAGAGTCCTTGCAAGAGAAAGATGCGATTAAGGCATCAACCATGCAGCAGAGAGGAAGCAAAGCTATTGCCTGTGTCCCCTGAGGCTAGGATGAGATGTCAAGGGAAGTTGAGATTAGACACAGGAAGAATTCTCTGAGTCTAGGGTAGAGCTGGAATAGGCTGCTGAAGGCAGGGGTAGAATTGTTAGTGCTTTTAAGTACTTGTCAAGCATCTCTCAAGAGTAGTTTGGGTATAGAGCTGAGCCAGTTCTGGGGTGGGAAGATGGGTCAGATAACCTTTTAAGGGTGTGTGTCCCCAGCCTTGTCCCTGTGATAAGGGAAGGGGTGGGAAGTACACATGTACCCTACACTCACCTGACATAACAACAATTATTGTGTCTGGCTTGTTAAGTATTTCACCAAAGACTGCCTGTTGATTGTGCATTTGGCAAAATTATTTTGAAAAATGTACCTGAGCATCCCCTGCCAAGCTGCATTGCTGGGATTGGAGTTAGCACTGTGGCACAAATGGGTTCTTAGTGGTGCCTTTAATAGTCTGCAGTGGTGATGGAAGCAGGCTCTTGTTACTGCTGTAATCCCTTACATGAAAGTACTCTATTTTGGTGCCTCAGAATCAAAGTATCTGATAATTTTGTCTGGTTCTGCCAGCTTGCTGCAAAAGCAGGTGAATCAATGGGGTTGTTTCTTCTTTGCAAGTTAACAGCCCTGTTCAAGTCCTGCTACTGGAATTGAAGGTCATTAAGGTAAAAAGTACTATTACATTATTGAGTGCTACTGTTAGAGTCATAGAAAACAGCAGTTTTTCTTCTGCCATGGTGATGGTACTAAGTGCAGTTTGCTGAGGTTGTTTCTTTCCCTGCAGGATTACTTCCACCAGCTCACCTGCATCACAGAAAGGGAGAAGTTTATTGTGCCAATCCGAGCTATAGGTGCCCGAGCTCTCCTGGACCTCCCTGACCAGCTGAACTTCTCCGTCTGTCCAGTCAAGTACAGCACCCAGAAAACTCTGCTGGTTCGCAACATTGGTAATCGGGAGGCCCGCTACTGCATCAGCACTCAGAGGTAAAGGAGCTCAACGTCTTTTTTGTGCAAAACACTGTTGTGTGATAATATAGTTGGCTAACAGTAGCAAAAAGGAACCAGAGCATCTGAGCTGCTGTCCTGCCCTTTTCCACCTATTGCTGCAATACATGTGGCTTCTGCAGTTGCTTACAGTGTTTTAAGCATGATACAACCTTTGATAAATCTCTGCAAACTGTAGCAAAGTTTTATACTGCAGTGGTGTCTCCAACACAGCATCTTCCAAGACTGATTGTTTTAGATTGAAAAAGCAAATGTAGGAAGGCAACTTGACTGCCCTTGGGCTCTTTAAGATACTGCATGGCAGATGACAGCTCTAGGAGCTCAGTTCATGTAGACCAAATGCAGTATTAGAAAATGGCCAGCTATGAGCTGGTGAAAAGAGACATTTAAGAACTTAACAACATTAAGAACAGCAGCTATGTCTGTATTAGCAAGTGCAATTGGAGATCATAGATCAAAGCAATTGGTATTGAGGCTGTGACATAAACACCGTGTGGTCCAGGAACTTTGTTTTCCAGTAGGTTTGGTCTGGTCCCTAGAACCAAATATTCTTAAGTAGAATGAGCTCTTAAATGGAGATGAATAGACACTGGCTTCAAAACGGCACTACAGCCCCAAACCAGAATACTAATGAGGGCACAGGCAAAAGATGCAGCAAATATCCGGTGCATGGGTTGGGGGCCTTTTCTTCTGCAGTGTTATTTCTTCCAGATTTCCTGGAGAGTGCTAGAATATGTTGGTAGCTACCTTACAACCTCCTGATCATAAATACTTTCTGGAATGGTTACATACCACTATCAGCCAAATACACCCATTCTCTGGGGGCCCACAAGCACGTGATATTCTGGAGGTCCCCTAATCAAATGCCTGATGTGAACTGTGTTGTGGATAGTCTGTACTGTTCCTATTGGTCTCAAAAGACAGTCGCTGGTTTTCCAGTTTGCTGATGGAGAGGGTAATTCATTTTTGACACTGTATCTGCAAGGAAATGGGTTCAGTTGGCTGGTAGTTAGTTGAGAGTTGCTCGGTCCCAGAGGTCTTGGTGTAGGAGCTGAGGTCAAGAATGCAGCAAAGACCTGCTGTCTGACTTAGTGTGCCTGAGTTGCTTCAATTTCTTCCCCAGGAAAACAAGCCTCAAAAGAAGACTTTTTACTTTTTTCCTGTGAGACATGAGGGTCCAAGAGAAGCTTCCACCAAAGTCTGGCAAGGCTATTTAAGCAGGCTGCTGCTTTTCACTGTGGAAATATGTAGGCAGGAACTTGTAAATCACTGTACAGTTTTCCTCTGGCACTTCCAGATCTAGTTGTCACCACCAAAATAAATAGCTAGTAAAGTCTAGCATCTTTTTGCAATGTACTTGCCAGCTATTCTATTGAGTGATACAGTGTACGTTGAATCCTGCTTGGTATGGATTTTTATTTTCTGAACTTCAGCAGTTAGATATTTCAGTCCTGATTTGCAATAAAGAAATGAGAAGCATTACAAAAGTTTTAGTTCAAACTACACAAAGTAGTATTCTGAATAACTGGGTTGCATGTGTACGGAGATCAAAAGTGGATATGATTTCCCTTGTCAGCTGAGGGCATCTGTCATCTCTTCCATTTCATTATGAACTTTTGAAAGCCAGTTTGAAATTTCAAACAGATGATTTACATCTTTGAATATAAGCAACATTTTATTCTAATTAAGTTACCCCCACTTTTATTCAGATTTCTTTTTAAATACTCTGAAGTTCCTGTGTTTCTGCTCTCTTTTTTTTTTAAGTGTTTAGCAAAATGTCATAATGAATTCTTCATTGGGAACTTTCTTAAAGGTTGAGTTCCTCTAATGCCTATCTTACCATCTGCCTATACGTATAGGCAGAGATGTATAGGAAATATGAGAAATTTGGGGAATATGTGAAATGGAATTGGGCTGATTTAGAAGATAAAATCATAGAATAACTGTGGCAGGAAGGGACCTCTGGAGATTGTTTAAGCAAACACACTGCTCAAAGCAAGACTGGTGTCAAAGTTTGATCAGGTTTGCGAGTAACACAACAAGTAAGAAAGATCAGTCTTCATCTTTCCTTCTCAAAACTGTACAAACCCATTAATCTCAGCATCTCCCTGTATGTTCTGTGCTCCAGCACCTAAGGTTCCCTTCTGTAGAAATGCTTTCTATCCCATCAGTGCCCAGCCTGTATTAAGGGTTATTCCATCCCAAATACAGGATTTAGCATTTTTTCTCCCTGAACTAAGTGAAGTTCACATCAGTCTATTTCTCCAGGCTGTTGTGGTCCCTCTGAATAGCAGCCCAGCCCTCCCGTGCATTGACTACTCTCCCCAGTTTGGTACCCTCCACCAAATTTTGAGTGTTTCCTCCTGTTGACCAGGTCAGGATGTCCCCTTGCAGCCCAAGATCAGAACAACCATGTTCTCCCTATGAGATGAGGCCATGGTGTGCCAGGAGTGGTTATTCCAGCCAGTGCTGGGGACCATACCATGTTACATATCATCACTGCATTGCGCCAACTCTTGTCTTGCTGTCTGAGTGCCTCTGGACCCTCTACCATATCTGTGAACTTTCACATTAATGACAGAGTCTCTTGATAGCAGTGATCAATGGTTGGTTCCTTGTTTGTGGTGCTATGAGATGTTGCTCAGCTACCTACCACTGAGCTCCCAGGTTCTAGCAACCCCAACAGAAAAGAATTGGCCTCCCAGCTGGTGTGACAAGTTGGCCTGAGAATCAGACCAATACACTGCTCCACAGGCTAGCAGATCATTAGCCGGCAATTGTCTTTTGAACAAATACATTTACAGAGGCTTTCATGAGAGGCCATTTTCCTACTAATGTTAGGGGATTCATTTCCCTGTTATAGAGGCTCTGATAAAGGCTGCATCATTATTAACAACAGAGGTAGTGAAGATTTAGTTTAATGTCACTAATTCTTTTGAATGACTTCCATAGTAACTTGATGACTGATTATTATCACAGAACACTTAAAACTGTGCTTTGGAAATGAATGAGTTATGCTTCCTGTCCTGGAGAGCTTAAAGTGTAAATATGAGATGCAGTATTCAATAGTTATGGCATAGGTGGTAGGGGAGAAGAGTGCCAGCCTTACAGACTTAAATTCAGGACTGCTTCAGTCTCTTCTTTAGTGGAGAATTTAAGCAGCTTAAGTTGAACGTGTGCTTGTGCTGAGTAAGGATGTGGTGTTGTGTTAAAGCCAATCTTAATATCACATAATGGCTTTGTGTGTTTATGTGCGAGCACACACGCAGGCATATGTGAGAGGGAGGAAGACTAGTGGAGTAGAAGGGAATAAGAGATCTGTCTAAGTTTACAGACCCATCAGCTGACCTTTATGTCCTTTATTGTCTACCTGCACAACTGAAATTTTTGTCTTAGTTGCTGCAGCTTTTCTCTTCTGGCCTGAGCAAACTCAGGTTCTTGCCAGCTTCAGATGCCACCATCTCCTAGTCTGATGCACTGCTCATATTACTCCTCTTTGCATCCTTTCTCTGGATTCCATTCTTTGTGGCATCAAGCGTAAGTCACTTGC
Source organism: Haliaeetus albicilla (assembly GCF_947461875.1). NCBI lineage: Eukaryota > Metazoa > Chordata > Aves > Accipitriformes > Accipitridae > Haliaeetus > Haliaeetus albicilla. Next base: position 22,153,228 of record NC_091492.1, on the reverse strand, counting down.
TTTTGCCTTCAGTGCATTTTTCAGCCCATCTCTGATCCTAACCTTTCCTCTTGGTTAGTACCGAGAGCTCAGCTTTTGCATCTGGTCACTTCATGATGATGTTCCCTGCCTGTTACTTATTTATCTAAGGACTTTCATGTTTTCTGTCACACGTTTCACTCCAGCGAAGAGCTCTTAAATGAATCCATGAGGCCAATTCAGCATCCTTCTGCTGTTCCCTGTTCAGAGCTCTTCCTTGCTGTGGTATCTACCACAAAACATGGCCACATTTCGACCACTTTTTCATAAAGGAATAAAACCACCAAAGCACTCCCCATTATGCAGTCTGGCTTTGTGCCTGTCCTCCCTCTGCATGTCCATACCTAGCTCTTAACTGCATTGTTTGGTAATAAGAAATAATAATAGTATAAATATAGAAAGTATCTTCCTGTCATTCTTGTTGTTAAGGCGGGATAATGAGTTTCTTCTCCATGACATTCACTGAGACAAATGTCATTCTAGTACATTTGAGTTGAAAATGGTGTCTGGAAGCAGATCTCGGTGCAGCACTGTCTTTTCTTGACATTATAGACATTGTGCTATGCTATGGGGCTAGAGAGGATCAGTCTGAGAAGATCCATTTAGGAATGTCCCCACCAAGCTCTGAAAGCTCAGGAAATTATCCTACAAGGCACAGTGCTTGGAGCCCCCTTGCATCCCTCCTTATAGTACCCATATACTACATGGAAGCGTGGGATTGGAGTTACCTCAGGGTGCGGAAAGACCAAGGATATGAAAATAGAGCCTAGGTGCAGTGAAAGAGGGAAAGATAGAGCTTGTGAGATGCTGACTCTGCACTGGATTTTTCAGCACAGAGATGGAGTCTTATATGCTTTGACCTAACAGACTGGGTTTACTGGAATAAATACACTGCTTGACTTTGGCTGTTATACTGTTACTAAAAAGTAATATATGCTAAGATTAAACGATCTTTTTTCCCTGCAATAGCTCTTAGTGGACAGACGAGGCAATTCAATCACCAGTAATTTTACTGTCTTGGGGCTAGAGGTAGCTTTTAATGAAATCGATTCTCCCAAACTCAAATGATTTTACAATGCAAATTAAGGCACCAGTAAACCAAAGAAAGTTTGGTTGTAGAAGGCAAACATACAATGGGACTTGAAGTATATTGCAGCCTCCTTGCACACTGCATTTACCAAATGTATGGTTGCAGGAGAAGAGGTGGCATGTTGGTTTGAGACCCTGAGTCACAGAATTGCCAGCTTTGTTCGCTTGTCAGTTTTGGTTTTTAATTATGTCAGGAGTATTTGGCCCTTGGTATCCTCATGGGACATAACTTCTGCCCAGCTCTGTCACCATGGGGAGCTGATACCTGGTGAAAGTAAGCAAGAGGTAAATGCCAAAATATATCATTATGAAATAACTTACAAATCTAGTGTTGTTTTCTTTCTGAAGGGCAATAACAGGCAAGATCTCATCACGTACTGGTGGGAAGGTCTCTCCTAAACTGGTGTGGCTAGATGAGTTTATACAAGCTGGGGATTGCGAGGTACCATTGGGAGATCTGGACCTGTAAAAGTTTAGATGTTGTACAACAAAGCAAACATACAAATGGGCATAGTTAAAAAGCATGTCAGATGAAAACAAGCTATTAAAAAACCCATCCAAACCTTATTTTTTCTGTTTTCAAGGAGCAGTAGTGATTCATCAACAAGGTAGATCTAACAGGATGGGAATTATCTTAAAGAACAGCTCACAATTAATGAATAAAAGGCCAAAGTTTAGCCTGCCAGTTTCATCTCCTGGCAGTGGTTTTCATTTGGCTATTACAATGTGTCAGGGATGTCTCCTTAGCATGTCTTCTTATCTGTAAGCTGCAGGGAACAGCTTAGTGATGTTGACTGAAATTCAGGGGAGTTAAGTTTAACCATGGAGCTTGCATCTCTAGGTCTTGGAGAACCAGGTCTGTGTGAGGGATAATGAGCTCTTGCTACAGCAGTAACAGAGTTGTCTTGTGGGTGCAGCATGGGGCGGGATGTAGGAGATGCAGTGCCTGATTTGTGCTCCATTTCTCAGTCCTGAGAACTGAGTCCTGAGCTTGGTTGGATTCTCTTCTGATAATTTGAAAACATGAAGATATCGTCTTTCTCGGGTATCCCCTGAAGTCACCCCCAGGAGTGTTATTTCCCATCCTGGCCATCTGAGGGCAGGAGTATGTAGACATGGGGAAGGACTAGAAAGGTGATGGGATGGGAGATAGTGTTAAAGTGTTGCCAGGGATTCCTCTGAACTACTAGCAGCTTGTCTGTTCTGGCAACATTTTTGGCAAAAGAAAAGGGAAAAAAAAAATTCTGTGCCTTTCCCACACCAAGCAATGATCCCCCTCCAGCACCAGCAGAGACCTGCAGGAGTCCTGGCATAACCATCAGTGCAGATGCAGGACCACACAGAGCAATCCAGTTCTGAGGCTAGTTAGTTGGTGCCTTGTCTTTCCTCCTCTCTCTCAAAAGTCTCAGGTCCAGCGCATAACCATTGTAGGCCCAATGATTCTCCATTAGTCAGTAGCAACGGTCTCACTAGTTGTAATAGGAACAGGTCAGGCCCTTAGTTGCAGCAATATCTCCTTAATGAGCAGAAACTCCAGCAATTTCATTAGCTGTCACTCCTTACATGAAGAAAGATCAGCTTGTGCATGGCTCCAGTTGTTCTCATTATTTTTGTGTGTGTGTGTCACTTTCTCCACTTATGGTAGAACTTTCCAGATCGTGGTTTTAAGGTGACAAATTAAACCACCAGGAAAGCACCAAGACCAGTAACTTTTGTTTTCTAAGTGGGGCTGTACAAGAGCCGTGAAGCCCAGCTCCCATTGTGCAGAAGCATGTTTCATCTGACTTATCCGTAAGCGTTAAAGCACTGAGTTTTGGGTCTATCAGCCAAGAGCTGTTTACCTGGCGACAAATCATAATTGCTCATGTTAAATCCAAAGTACACCACATTTTTATAATTATTTCCAACACATTGCACAGAATTTGTCTGGTGGGCCAAGCAAACAGTTACCGAGCTTGGATTACAACGCAGAGTCCCAGATTGCATTGCTTGCTCCTGTAATGGTGCTTCATTTAGCTAGGGATTTAATCATTCATGCTGTAAATGGTGTCTTGTTTCCATGTCATTGTATCCCTCTCATCTGCATTTGCACTCATTCAGATTCTTCTGGTTGTTCCTTTTTTTAAGAGCAGCTTTCATTGAAAGGCTGATAAAACATGCCCTTTCATAGGCTAAAACAGGATGTTTTCAAGGTAAAAAAAAAAAAAAGAATTCTGCAAATTAAACTGTAATTATTCTCTGGTCTTCAAGAAAGACTTATTCTCCCAGCCTGATTTCTAGGCTGTAATCTCACTGGGACAGGTATTGCCTCGACATTTGCATCTCTTGAGGTGAGTTTTATAGGTGGCAGGAAAAGACAGATTCCTGAGGAAGTCAGTGTCAAGCTGTGTGTGCAGATAGCTCTTACCATCTCTGTGCTCTTCAAAAACTGTTCTCTGAGCATATTGCTAGCAGTCAGACTCTTGAGCCTCACTGCAGAGAAGTGGATGCAGAGCATGGGTGAGACCGAGTCATTTTACACCATAGGATCTTCTGAGGGCTGAATCTCTTCAGAAGTGAGAGTCAGTAGCTCTGTTTCTGATCCTGTATGTTCTGTTTTTCTTCTACCGACTGTGGTTGGTTTGCTCCTTGCTTGCACAAGTGAGGTGAAGTGAACTAGACTGCAAAAGGAATATAGTCCTCAAATCTCCCACAATAGTCCTGATGTGTCTTTTTCTCTGTGTTGCAGTCCTTTCTCTGTCGATCCCTCCATCGGGACACTTGGGATTGGTGATGACATGCAAGTAACAGTGGAGTTTCACCCACTGAAGACTGGGGATCACTTCAGATCCCTGATAGTTCACTATGACACAGGTAAGTGCTCGGCACTGCATGGTGCACACTTTGTGCTCTTCAAAACAGAGCCCTTCCTAAGCAGAATAATGTTTAACTTGCTTTGCAAGCTACTTCTAAAACCTTTTCTTCCAAAACCTGTGAATGTTTCAGTGTTTAGAAGTGAGCACATAAGGGGCAAAGGCTGAGTCTGTCCTTGTTGTATATGTCCCAGGTCACTGTGTGCTGGTCCATCCCTGGGGGACCCTGGTGTCAGCAAAGGGTTCTCACCCCAGCACCCCCCGTGACAGTCATCTGCCATCATTCCCTGTTGTTCCAGCCACCTCAATTCCTTCTCCAGGTGTACCTCCCCTGTCCTAGCGTTACCTCAAAGAAAAGTGAAAAAGAGTTGGTGTTTAGGGGGCTGTTTAAGTGGATCCCCTCAAGCAGGAATGAGATTTTTGGAATCCTGTTATGGTGGGAGTTGCTGATTGGAGGAAGGAGAAACCTTGATTCTCCGTTGCAGTGTGCATAGTCACGTGTGAAGTTTTATTCCTAGACAATGCTACGTTTGAAGTGTAACATGGGGAATGTGTGTCTATCAGACTCTTTCAGGTGCCCACTCTCTCTTACACACCTCTGTCCCATATACTGGTTCTCCATTGTCTTGCCACAGACTTTTTTCCATGTTGGCCTCTACCCATCTGCATCCCACACTTCACATCAGGACTAAAGCAGCCAGGACTTGAGGGCTTTTGAGATTTGGCAGGAAGTGCTCGCTGCCTCCTGAGATAGGTGTAAAATTTATGCTAGGGTATGAGAAGCCAAGATCAGGCCACAGAAATACTGTCAACTGCATAAGTCACTTCAGGAGTTAAGCGGGGAAAACTCAAGAAAAAGGTGCGACATTAAAATGTTTGTCAGCCTTGGTTCAGCAGAGGTATCTTGTGATGCTGAACAAGATGCTTTCTCAGTTGCATGAATGCATTTGGTGGGCATTTTCTCTTGCCTGAAAGATAGGTTTGTTTTGTCCCTATTCCTGAACTTCGGGCCTGGGAAGCATGATGTCCTAACCTAGGCGCTACTGTGATGCTTTAGCCCAGCAATGAGCATTTTAGTTGACTTGAGTTTGTAGAAGGTATAAAAATGCTCCTATAACTTCCAAATGCTCTTTGTAGCCTTATGAGTTATCACAGCTTTGTTTTAATATTTTTTGGTTAATGACATATTCACAGAGAACGGTTTATGCTCATTCAGAGAAGCTCATCAGTTAGCGTAACACCTTCTTGGAACAACTACTGAAATTTCAGGTAGAGAAGCACAAAAAGTGCCTCATTTGTATGCATATAGAGCATCTACAGGATAAAATTTAGAGGGCTAGATCTTTCTCTGGGGTAAATCAGTAATAACACTAGAGGCTAGGGCTGCAGGGTTTATACTTTGTGACTGAAAAGACTGAATAATTAGGGCCAGGATCTTTCAGGTTTTGAAAACCTGAGTCTCATCAAAACACCTGGTTCCTCCATGGTTAATTTTTGCAAAAGATTTGCATGAATAGGCCATGGAGATCAAACTATCTGCTGGCTCTGAGATGGACAACCTCCCAGGAACATGTGCAGCTACCTGAGAGATGAACCCAGGATTCATTCCTATCTGTCAGTACAACACTGCAGGTTTTTTTTAAATAAACCACAAATTGAGAAGGAAGGCAAGGGAATAATTAAGGGATTATCTCTCTAGCTTTGAAGCATACAAATAAGTAAAAGGCTGCTGAGATTAATTGCTAAAGTGAAAGCGAAACGTTTAATCAATCAGTCTTAAAAGCTGCTTATTGCAGGTGTAGTGCAGAGCACCAGACAATATTACCCAACCTTGTGTGGCAAGCTCTGGCTAATTTGTCCTGCACTAAGTCAGACTCCCTGTGACTCGCATACAAAAAGCACCTAGGTTGCTCTTTCAGAGCCACCACAGGCTGTTTATTATGAAACAGAAGTGCTAGGAGCAAAATGGCAGTTTAGGGTGTTGGGAGGTCTTTTTCTTGCTTTACAGTTTAGCTGTATTGACTTGCTCACAAGTGGCAGTAGTTCTCAATGAATCACACTTGTTAGTGTGACTTATGTAGGGTCAGGTGCATGTTGCATTGCTTTAGTTTTTGCTGAAGCTGGGTCAAATCTGTCCCTAGCATTGCTTAAGCAAACATGCAGCTCTTCAATGTAAGTCACAACCTTCCTTTTGCCTATTATTTGGTTGATTTAAATTGTGTGTCCTTTAGACTGTCCTGGTTAGGAGTACAGGTACTGTCCCCTAGATAGACTGAATATGTAGTGGTAGTCCTGTTGCTACAAACTTTAAAGATGAGTGTGAAGAAAATGTCTTTGCTGCTAAAAGCATAATGATTTACAATGAAAATTTGACCTTCAGTGCTTTACAAGTCTAAACTCCTCTATTTCCCCCATGTACATGTGTCCAGGTGTGAAAAATCTCAGCTCATACTGAAATGAAGGTGACTTGGGATGTTCTGGGCTACAGCACATCCCTATTCATCATCTTAACATCAGATGATGGTATCAGAAGGGGTTTCTGAAGCCTGCAAGCGAAGCACACGCACTGGCTTGGAAAGGGTTCTGCACTCAGGACCACTGAAGGTCTGATTGGTGGCTTGGCACTTCCCAGGTGGCTTTTGGCCCATCCCATGTGGATGTAGGAAAATAAATTTATGGAGTTAAGTCTAGTTTCAGCCAAGTTGGTATTCATAAAGCTTAGATACTCTTTTAGCTCTCGGGCAGTGCTCAAGTGAGATGCCCAACCTGGTTGCCCTGAGTGCTGCTGTTTGTACATCAAACCCAGTTTGCTGTAGTCACAGTGTTCATGGCAACCTGATGGCATAGCCCAAGCTTGACGTGGGAGGGTGAGCTTTGCTCAGGGACACATGGCTAAGGAGATGTGTGACAGCTTCCCAGAGCTGTTCTGGAGGTGCAAAACAAACTCACCAGTCCTGTAGCACCCAGAAACAATAACATGTATGGCAGAAGCTCCATACAAGTAAAGGAGGCTACCAGAGATGGGAGGTGCTGGAGAGATGCTGGGAATTGTGGAAGGAGGATCACTTCTCTACTCAGAGCTCCCTAAATCCTGACTCACATTAGACTCTTGTCTCCAAGAAGTACCTACTGTGGTATGATTGGTGGTCTTCAAGGTGTAGGACCAGATTCTGTGCTTGTCTGTAGGTGCTTGCAGTGCCTGCTGCACCTTGTGGCAAGGAGCTACAACGTGCTTCTGGTCCAGGAGATCTGTTGTGCAGTGCTGAAATTCCTCTGTACAGTTTTTCCCTATCATTTGCCACATCCCTTGGGATCTCTTTGTCAGCACAGGAAACTTCAGTAATTAGCAAAGCCCCACTAAGCTTGTGTGCGACTGACAGGCACTATATATTGAGATGCTTTTATTGCTGTCAGTACTAAGAGTAATCATGCAGATCATTTTCTTTTGGTGGCTCTGTGAGTCTAATGCAGAAGCAAAAGCCTGGGGGCAGGATCTCACCCTCTTTGAGGGGAGAGATCAGAGCCAGTATGTGAATTTTAGGAGACAGCATATCCAAGAAGAGCCAGCCCTCAAGCAGGAACATCTTCTCCATTACTGTGCTGTCTCCTCTTGGTGCAGAGCTCCAGAAAGCAGCTTCCCTAGAAGAGAGGCAACGTGTGGCTCAGGAGTAGTTCTTGGTGGTTTTAGTCCTGCTGGAAGCCTCCAGTCTCCTGCTAAAAGCCTGCTGAGAAACCATCTAGGTGTTTGGCACATTAATACCCTGTTTTTCTTCTACTTCTTGCATGGCTTACTGGAGGGCTGAGAGTTCCTGAGCAGGAGCTCTCCTAAAGCAAATCTTGGCTTGTTTGCTGTGGATCACAGACCCAGGCTCAGAGCATCCTTTGTGACTTTGCACATCTAGGGCAAGGAAGGGAGAACTCAGCCTTGGCTCCTTGATTAATTATTTCAAGGGCAGGTAGAAGATGCGGGCAGTGTCTGCCTCCAGCTCCATAGTTGTCAATCAGATTGAGTTTTCCTGCAGTGGGTTAGTAACTGTCCCTGTAGGAAGTGGATGAAGTAATGCTTCCCCTCCTGAGCCCTGGGGAGCAAAACTTGCTCCCTGCCAAATTCAGGTTATTCCTGTATGGGAGAAGAGAGAGCAGCTTAATATATTTCTTCAGAGCTGGACATGATGTGGAGCTGAGCTTGCCCTGCCCTGGGTCAGGGAGGGGTCTGGCTGCCATTTTTCCCTGCCTCTGAGCTTTCCTGGCTAGCCCTGAACATACGGGGGTCCCCAGCATCACTTCTTCCCCGTTGCTTAGAATCATAGAATCATTTAGGTTGGAAAAGACCTTCAAGATCATCCAGTCCAACCATTAACCATGCCCACTAAACCATGTCCTGAAGTACCCTGTCCACTTGCTTTTTGAATATCTCCAGGGATGGTGACTCAACCACTTCCCTGGGCAGCCCATTCCAATGTTTGACAACCCTCTCAGTAAAAAATTTTTTCCTAATATCTAACCTAAATTTCCCTTGCTTCAACTTGAGGCCATTTCCTCTTGTCCTATCTCCAGCCACCTGACAGAAGAGACCAGCATCCACCTCACTACAACCCCCTTTCAGGTAGTTGTAGAGAGCCATAAGGTCTCCCCTCAGCTTCCTCTTTTCTAGACTAAACAGCCCCAGTTCCCTCAGCCACTCCTCATAAGACTTGTGCTCCAGGCCCCTCACCAACTTGGTTGCCCTCCTCTGGACATGCTCCAGCAACTCAGTGTCTTTCCTGTGAGGGGAAAGTAGTGAGGGGCCCGAAACTGAACACAGTACTCGAGGTGCAGCCTCACCAGTGCCGAGTACAGGGGAAGCGTCTTGCTAGATGTAGGGCAAAACATGGTCACCCTCATGTTATGTAGCACTAGGCTGTAGCTTGGAGAAGCAAGCCCTGGCCTGAGATGTTTCCTCCCTGGTAGTGTCCCTCTAGTCTCTCCAGTAGTCCTCTCCAGTCCCAAAGGCTGGCCAACAGCCAGGTACTTCAGCTGGTCATGCTAAGGGGATTGCTGCAGGGAATTTTGGTACTGAGCATGGGAGAGCTACCATGATGTGTGGTTTGGGTTGATGAGTATCTGCTTGTGTGGACTATCTCTGTGGCTGCTAGCCCTCGGTGTCTGGAGCAAGCGTGATTAGCAGGTCTGTGATCTTTCCCTTCCTCTGAGCCAGCATGGATGCTTGTAGGATAGATATGATTTCTTTGGGGCAACGTAAGAAGAAAAATAACACTAAAAATTTCCTGGGTAGATCTCAACTGAATGGGAATCACTGTACTTCGTGTGGCAGCAATGCTCGGGGTTACAGGGGGGTATTGGAGTTTGATGTGATGTATTAGAGCCATTTGGGTTTGGTGAAGATGATGGGTAACTACAGAACTGGGTGTGCTTGACTGGCAGTGGGGGAAGCAAAGCCTGTGCATCTGTGATAAACTGTAGTGGGGCTACCTCTTATTGCAAATGGGCCAAGGGGAATTGTCAACTGTTTTAGTGACTGTTCAGCTCCTGTGTGAATCAGTATGGGGTTGCCAGCTGGGAATGTAAATGAGTTGGTATGGTGAATCCCTTTCTGCAGGTAAAATTGATGCTGAGTTTAGCTGAATTGGCTTATTTTGGTAAATGAGGCTACCCATGCAAGGGCTTGGCAGTGTGTCAGTGGTCACTGTACACTGGAAACTCATTAAATCCTAGCCCTGGTTGTTTATTGCTGTTTGAGGCTGAACAAGTAACTGTAGCAGAGCCAGCACCTCTGAACATCTCAGCTACCCACAAGGATAAAGCATCTGAGAAAAGCACTGCCTTGCTGTGGCATTCATCTGTGGGTTTGTGTAGTCTTTGCAGAGGTGGTTGTTTTCTCCATAGCTCTGTTGTCTTTCCTTTAAGAACCCCTTTTCTACCAAGGGTCTTGTCATCTGTCTTGCAAGGCTGGCATTGCAATCAATGGCTTCCAGGAACTTGTTTGAAAATGAAATGAAAATCCTATTGATTTAGTCTCTAGATCAAGCCTTTTCCTTTTTCTTTTCTCTTCTTTGTAAATCCACGGATGGATGTGGATAGGCAGCAGGGCTTAACTGAGGTTTAGCCCTTGTTGTGTTGCATTTTACATTCCTGAGATCACTCAAGTTGCTGAGTGCTCTCAATTTGTACTGACTTCAGCCAAAATGGAGGAGACTCAGTACTTGGCTGAGCAAACTCACTACCTCGTTAGATATTTGAGTTGTCCCTGTGTGGTGCAGGATACCAGGGTGGGAACACCAAAACCATTTTTTGATTTTAGTCTTAGTCTCATGTGAGTGTGTTTACAGGGGCTCTGATGTTGCTGTGAGTAGCATTAAGTTACTGTTGAGCTAAATTCATGGCAACAGACCTGAGTTTCTGATGGCCACCACTTGTGCCACTGCTATTCAAGTCTGCAGTTGTTCATCTTTGTGCAATTCTCCATTCCTTCAATGCCAGGCAGATTTATAGTAGCTTCTTACAAGTGTTAAGAGATGCGGAAATCTGCTTCCTAAGCAGCAGCCTCTTTTGACTCCAAGGCTTCACTGTAGTGCACTAACAGATGTAATTTCATTTTTGTTTGTGTTTAGTGCTGGCAGGTGGTTAGAAATTATTTTATTCTGTGAGTTTTAAAAGAAGATCTTGTTTCCCATGTTATATTAAGGTGTAAGCCAGACTGTGGTGCTGTAGTTATTACAAGAGGCTTCTCTAACTTTTCCTTGGACTATCAGGCATTTAAAAACTTTGTAAAGGGATTTTTCTTTCTCCTTGGTGGTGAGTGCAGATTGTGCTTTTCTTCCTTCGCTTGTGAGAATTCCCAGCAGTATGGCTGGTTTCTGTTGGACTTCTATGTTCTTGTATGTCTGTTTCAAAGTGAGTGGAGGGAGGCATATATTATAGGCCAGAAAAAGTGTAAATAGCAGTTTGTGCAATTAGATGTTGAGTTTGTGTCTTAATAGTAGCAGCGCTGCAACAGAATGAGGATTGGTAACTAATACTTTATACAACGGATTGGTTATAGGCTTTTATAGTTCAAATCAATTAGATTGATGGGTGAGTCTAATTGGTCTCCCAAGTGTTTGTTTATGTCAAAACAGCTAATGGGTAACAACTGTTTCCTGTCTTTGTTCCCCTTTTCTAGAACTGCATGTAATAATGATTTTTTTATATTGTTTTAGATAAGGTTGTTCTATTCCTTGCAAACAGAGTATGGCCTTTGCTCCCTCCCCAGGGCCTTGTGTTTCAAGGCAGATGATCTGTCACTTTGAGGGTAGATGAAGGGGAATTAAGTTCGTGCGTCATTTGTGCTTGAGGGGTTTTTTGCGCAGCTTTATAGTTCCACAACTACGTAACACTTCTTCTGACAAAAACCCTGCTAAAGCAACCCACGGAGTTGACTGCATGAGCACAGACTGGGACATGTGTATTAGGAGGGTCGTTTGAAGTTAAAAATCTCCTTTTGGCTGTTTTGTTCATCCCCAGGTATGCACAGAAACAGAATTCCATGTGATGCTGCGTATCCCATTTTTGGCACATGAAAGAGTTCTGGAAGAATGTGGTTTTCATCTCTTTGCAGGTCATCCTTGACCGCAGCTTGTCTACTCTGTCATCAGTGGAAATCACTAATATGTTCTTAAGTGTCATTAACTCTGGATGCGTTTCAGGGCAGAACTGACCATTCATTAGTCTCCTTTCCTTGTGGATCAATCAGCATCTGCTGAGAAGTAGAAGAGCAGCTTGAAGGGTGATTGATTTATTAAGTGATATATTGGGCATGTCTTTGCCAGGCAATCAGAATGAAAGTTCCTGCACTATTTTCCCTGTGGGCCAAAAGCAATGTTTCAGCCAGTCAGGTACCCCAGTGTATCATTACCATAGTAGCAATAATGATTAAAAATAGCTCGTGGCATCCTGGATATGCAGCAGTGCTGTCTTTCATCATCCGACGGTTTCATTGTCCTTTCCAGTACATTCTGCGAGGCTCCTTCACGCTGGGCAGAACAGAGCCTCTGTGCTGGCTCCCATATATTCCTGTGCTGGAGTATTTCATCTTGTAAAAAGGCAAACAGATCTTCCTAAGGAGGGTGAAGAGGGGGTAATGGGGAATACTTTGGGTGGTCCGTTACAGGAGGATGCACAACAAGGAGCCTGACTGAAAAATGAGATGACTTTCGAAGTGCAAGAGAGCTGTCTGAAGAGCCTGTGACCTGTCCTGTAGACCACTGCTGTCTGGTCATTGCTTTCTATCTCCCTTTTCATCCCCATCTGTTGTCTTACGTTTCCTTGCAGTGCTTTTGGGGTAGAGACCCTCTTCTTGCGATGTGCTGCACGGGCTCAGTGGGTGCTTTGCTGAGGGCTGAGCCATGCTGGGGAATTCTGACTGTTAACAGCAATAACTGGCAAGAGTAATGATTAGGATGTTCTGAGCTTTGTTGTAGCCTGGGAATGATTCTTTAGAAACATGCATGTTAGCAGCAGCAGTTATTTAGTGGTGAGGTTTATAAATGAGCTGCTCTTGGGGCTGGAGTAAATAATGTGATGGTTTAACGAGGTCTGAAGGTAGCTCGTGAACACTGCCTCGGAGAAACTTAAAAATCACTGTTGCTGCTCTGCATTTTGCTCTAGTGCTAGCAATGCAAGCGTGGGGATGGACAGATGGCCTTTCTCAGGCTGCCATAGACCCAGCACACCTCGTAGGTGATGCCGTTAGCTTCCCGACAGTGAAACAGCTCAGAGCAATGCCCCTGACTCTGATCTAGTGGTAGCTCTGTGGGAGACACAGTAAAAAGCTTATGGTGGGGAGGGCTGGATCCAGCTGTAGGTGACTTCTCTAGCTTTCCAGAGATTGCTTTAGCCTGGTGAAGTGACTGACTTCTCCCCTGGTGAAGTGGTAACAGCAGGCCTTTGCATGCTGTTTGGAAAACAAGAATATGCCGGCAGCGGTGAGGCAGTTGGGTATGATAGTAGCAGGAGCAAAAGAATTACCTACCACAGATTGATATGGAAGTACAATAACACCCTTTTGAGTGAAGAGCTCTGCTTTCATTGCTTGCTTGTATTTTCAGTGAAAAAGCAGCGGGACCTTTCTCTCTTCAGCTGCATTCATAGAAGAGATGAGAGCAAGGTACAGTCTTCTGAGGGGCAAATGAAATTAAACTTGCTTTCCATGCTACCCAGGAATTCCAAATTTGACTGTCATACACTCCTAAAAAGATTTAAAACCCAAATTCAGCAAAGAGGGAGTGACAGGGATAGAATATGTCTCAGTGAAGATGAAATGCAGCAGGGTGCTGTTTTGTTTCTATTCAGTCTAATCGATCTGGCTATCAGCTTTGGAATATTTAGAGCAGTAATCAATGGAGGAAAGTACTAGCTGTTGAATACTAGGAAAGCGTTCGTCGTAAAACCCCAAATTTGTTTTGAAATCTTGTTCAAGGGTTTGCTCATCCATTCATGGAGCTATACTTTCAGGCTAAATAAAATTTGTCTTTCTATTCAAGAACAATTTGTACTGCTCTGAAAACTATTCCCTCTTGCACTAGGATGACTGTGTAGTATTAGAAGAATTCAGAAAAATGTTTTAGCTGATCTGTAAATTTCCTCTTTTCCTGCACAACAGGCCCCACAGAGGATGACCCAATGCTAGATTTCTTACTTGAAGATAGTGAAAAGTTATCATGATGTGCTAAGATACCTGTGTCCATAATCATGCAGATGGATGGTGGAATAAAACACAGTGGTGTTTCTGCTGTGTCAAAGAGCGTTGTTCATGAGGGCACAACCCAAAGCATCTGCTTTAGTGCTTTTAATTTCAAGGTCAAGCATTACTTTGTTCAGGTTGCAGAGTGAGAGTTGTGTCCTACCATCTGTAGGAAATGTTTCAAAAGCATGTAAGAATGAGAGAATTGACAGCTTGTAATAATATCGTGTTGTGTAAATAATGATAGGGCAGATATATCTGGATTCAGTAAATGTGCTTTTATGGCAGCAAAGCATCCCAAACTACGCACCATGGACATTACCCTGTCAAGTGAAATACCTAGTGCTACATTGCTGTTACAGTACAGAGATTTTTTTTTTAAACTTATATATTAAACAACCAAGAGTCTTAAATGAAATGTCACATCTAATTTGGCACCCAAGACATGAAGTCTGCAGCCACCCTTTGCCACCCCTGACAGCTCCGGTCTGTATCACTTCATCTGCCTGGCAGACAGATCTCTGATTTCCTCCTGACTCACTGGCAGCTGTGCATGCTCTACTGTACTGAGCAATTTGGGGGTTTATATATTCAGCACGATGCCAAATACTTCTCTTTGTGGTAGAAGGTGCTCTGGTAAATCCTCTAGCCTTCAAAAGAGTCCTCGGTGCCTGCAGCCAGGAGTGTAAGGGTGGCTGTGTCCCCAGCTCCTCTCCAGGAGAGCAGCAATAGGGGGATGTTCAGCAAAGCATGTAGAAACAGGCAGTGCATATGCTTTCTCCCTTGTTAGCATTCTTCTGAGCTGGAGGCTTTATTCTCATCTTTGTTTAATAGCTTCTGATGGTTTTCTCTTTCAAGAATTTGTCCAGTTGCTCTCTGGATTTAGAGCTGTTAGCCTCAATAGCCTCCTACGGTGGTATGTCCCAAAGGAAAGGAATATTCCCTGGAAAAGTACTACTACTTTTGTGTAATTTCTGACTATTAACATTATTTCATGCTGTCAGGTTCCTGTTTTATGACAAATCATGATGAATTTTCCTTAGTCACATTTCCCAGGCCATTCATGCTTTTTCAAACCTCTCCCATCTATCCCCCATATGATTTCTACGTTGAGGAATCCTATTCAGTCTTCATATAAAAGCTGCTTCATACTTTTAATCATTCTTTCTGCCCTTCTCTATTTGATTTCAAATGCTTCAGCTTGGTTTTTGAGATCAGAACTATACCCAGTATTTCAAGACCCACATGGCCGTGGGTTTAGACAGATGATGATACTTTTCATGGTGTTTATTTTGTAGTATTTTGTTGTCTTGATTGTTGTAGAGCATTAGCTCATGTTTCCATGAACCTGAGCTGTGCACATCTCCCATTTCTTGGGTCCTGATTCCTCTGTTTGCCAATGCATGCTGAGGATTCACTGGAGAGGAAAGGCAATGTTTATAAAGCTTACCCACAGCTAACTCTTCTGAACTTCTGTTATTTTTGTATGTTAAGTTACCCATTATAGAAAGCAGATTGTCCCATCATTGGAAACATTACTGTTTTTATTGCAATGTAACTCATCTCTGGCCACAAATCCCTACCACTCCAGACTCCCTGAAGAGCAGAGAAATTGAGGTTATACAGGCATGAAGGCTGAATTCTCCATGTGTGAAGATGAATGAATGACTGTAGAGATCCACTATTTTAAGGATAAGCCTAAAAGAGGGGGCTCTCTCTTTATCCCAGGACGAATGCGATTCTGCCATGTTGTGTCTGGCTTAGGATTTAAGGAGTCCATCCAGCTCTCTCCTTGTGTTGTTGCATGGTAGCCTTTTAAAGACAGGTCCAGCCACTGGCTGCTTTGCTGTAAGCTGTGCAGTGAGGAGAAGGCTCTGCCTTTGCGGAGGGATGCTCTCTGGGATATGGCCAGGTTGCTGCACTTGTTGGGGCTGGCTCTGATGGAGTTGGTACTAAAGTTTGAGCTCAGCTGACTCACAGGAGTTACTTGGTTGGGAGGAATGAAGGTTTGAAAGCCCTGGAAATGAGGGAGCCTTTGGTGGGAGTCTGTTCTGGAGGGTGAAATGCTGGCAGGTACTCCAGCAAGGTAATAAGACTCTTGGTTGGTTAATATGTAAGTTGAAAAAAAAAAAAAAAAAATCTCTGTACTGTAACAGCAATGTAGCACTAGGTATTTCACTTGACAGGGTAATGTCCATGGTGCGTAGTTTGGGATGCTTTGCTGCCATGAAAGCATATTTACTGAATCCAGATATATCTACCCTATCATTATTTACACAACACGATCTCCAGTCATTAATCAGTTGATGTGCACAGCCAGGGGCTCTCTCCTCTTCAGCTCAGTCTGAGGTGGAAAGCAAAGATGTCCTTGCTCTGGTCGTTGAATAGTTTGAGAGTACTCAGTGTGGACTTGCAGACTTGGGCATAAGCAACAGGAATCAGGCTGCAGAAATGGGCTTGCAGAACTGTAATGGGCAGGTTGGCGTGCGCTGTGCCCCACCAGTCTCATTTTGACATATCTTCACAAACCCACAGCAAGTGACGGCACTGCTTCTACAACACAGTGAAGTTCTGTTCTGTGCCCCATTCTGCTGTGGGCTGTCACTTTACTTGTTCCTCTGAACCTCCCTTTTCTGCCTGCATGCCCCCAGGTATCTTTACTTGTCAGCAACAAGGGATGAGGAGAGAGACAACACTGGTGGTGTGCCTGCAGGAGATCCTGGGCTAGCTGTGGCTGAGGCGGGTACTCCTCTGGGTCACCTGAATGACTTTGATGCAGAATTCCCTGTGACCTGAGTAGGATAGCAACCCAAAGGCCACCTGGGCACATTGGAAAAATCTTCCTGTAAATACTGTCACCTTGGGGATAAATCTCTACAAACACACCCAGAAATAAGGTCCTTAATGTGGTGTCCAGGACATCTTCATGCTGTACGCATGCAGCTATCAGGCTGAGATAAATGTACTAATCTGTGGAACTGCTAATATAGCTAAAAGCTGTAACACTTTCTTCTGTTACCTGTGGTTTGCTCTGTTCCTTGTACTTCCATCAACAAGTGAGATGAGCAAAGACCCCCCCTTTGCTTTGTTCCAGGTGAAGATATTCACACAAGCCTTTATGGAGCAGCTGTAGATGTCAACATCAGGCTGGACAGGAACTCCTTGACAGTTGAGAAGACTTACCTCACGCTGTCAAACCACAGATCTGTGGTCATCCACAATCGGAGTGAAATCATAGCCCACTTCCAGTGGAAGGCTTTTGTTACTCAGGAAGAAGAGGACCAGCAGAAGCTGAGGTTTGTTTGAAAGATTAATTTCAGCAAGATACACTGCCCAAGGGTAAAACTATCGTATGGTCTCAAGGGGTATTGGTGCTTTTGAATGGTTTAGGACAAGTAAACTATCCATGGCATCAGGGTATGTGTCCCTGGGCTTCAGGGTCATTACTCAGCACTTCCCATTCCACTTCCGTCCATCTCCATCCACTCCAGCTGAGGATGATGTTTTGGGGAGGAAAGGTTGAGTGCAATGACTGGATTTCTTCAGAGAGCAAATTTGCATTTGTGGGAGCCACAAATCACTGAGGTCCAGAGATCCCTGGGCTACAGAGGGTCCATGAGGCTGAGGAAAGCATCAGCACTCATTAACTGGGACTGCATTGAGTAGTAGCACTTAACATAGCTGCAGGTAGCGTAACTATTATGATATTCACTGCAGTTTCTTCCACTCCAGGTTTGATAAGATGGCAGGCTTCTTTTCCAGTAATGTGCAGGGTAGAGTGCTTCATTGGCCCTGAAAGTTGAGGCCAACTTGCTGTAGGATGTTGAATTGCCTTGTGCTGTCCCAGTTTCCAGCACAAGGTATTTCTACCCTTCTTTAGAGACTGGGAAGAGTTTGGAGGTGGAGGGTTCTGCAGGGAAGGTAGGGCAGCACAGGACTTGGAAGTGCGTTTGGGCTTCAGCAACCTGTGTCTTCATGATGGTAAGAGATGGGGCAGGTTCTTCAAAGGGTGTCTTTGGTGAAGCTTTGGAATTCCCACTTCGGGCAGCAGAGAAATGCTTAGAGCCCAGGGCAATGAATTGGAGATTTCACTTAAGGTGATTTAGGGGGATCCTTGTATGACTTTTCAGACTTGGAGGGATGTAGGTGTATAGGAGTTAGTCTGAACCAATAGCTGATCAGGAAACTGCCTCAAACTGGAGCACTTTTTAAGGGCTTCTGAGCAAATAAAGTTCAACATAATTAGGTCAGAAATGCCTTGAAGGCCACAACTAGTTTTCCACTGTTCTCTATTTTTAATTACACAGTGTGTGACTTCCATGCAAGCTCAGTGTGTTAAAAGAAAATCTCATGACCTTTTCTTAGTACTTCCCTGGACCATTCCTTTACTGTCTCTTCCTACCTGTCTGTCTCAGACTGGACCTTGAGTCATCCTCTTTCCCCTCAGAAGCAACTAGGTTTCCCCACAGTGAACTTAACCTGATTTTTTTTTTTCAAATTACATTTGATCTCATGCCAGTTTGTGTCCTAGACTCTGACCAGGATATTTTGTTCTGCCTTACTTGCAATCTTAGGGATGGTTGTAGCTCCAAGGCCACTGCCTGCTGTCAGAGAAGCTTTTGAGATCTCAGAGCAGAGAGTACTTTTTCATGAGAGGAGGCACTGCAGGACCCTGCACTGGGATGTGACCCAAAGAAGACCTGGATCATTAGAAGGTCTATCCAGGGGTTTGTTCCGTCTCCCTCCCACAAGACTTTCTGGAATGTAATGGTGGAATTATTGTCCATTGGAGGTTGAGTTGAGGGTTGCTCATCTCAGTGGCTGGAAGCCTTCCTCAGGGACGGCATTGTAGGTCAGCCATGGAGAAACATTTCCCATTGCACCCCATGGGGAGCTAGCCAATGCAAGCATTTTTGGCACTGGCGACAGCATTTGCCCAAGGCTCTGTCTGTGTGCAGCTAGTAACATCCATGACCCTATTTCCTTTCTAACTGTATTTGAATTTAGCTGGGTGATGATCGCTATCCTGTTTATACTACATTGCCTCGATTTGCTACTTATAGAGCCTTCCATTCATCCCCCCAGAGTTGTCACTTGCTGGTTTTTCATAGCCAGGGGACTGGAGCATGAAGGGGGGACAGCAATATGCCAGCTAGGAAGCAACTGCTCTGTAGCAGTGCTCCCTCCTCATCTCTTGGTTGTGATCTTTAAACACTAGAATGATTTCTGCTACAACTACCAAGGAAGGGAAATATTAACTGTGTCAGAGCTCTGCAGAGAAGGCCAGAAAGCAGGAGAAGGTGGTTCAAGGCTAACCTAAGGGTTTGGATTCAGAGATGCTGGTCCTGACTTCTTTAATGGGTGATGCGAGGCAAAATCGCTTCGCCTCTCAGGACCTCTGTTTTCATGCATATAAAACCATTAATTTCACCGGAGTGATGCAATTCCTGAATTTGTTAGTTTGATTTTAAAGTGCTCTGGGATCCTCTGGTGAAAGAGGCAGTATAGGGAACAGAGAGCAGATATAGTTTGCTTATCTCTGCAGGTCCAAAAGGGAAGAAAAAAAAGTGATGCTAGTAACCTGCAGCTGAAACCCAGCTGCTTCTCCTGTTCCAGTGAGGCACCGCAGTGGGTGCTCCTTCATCTTTATCTGCATCCCCCAAGCAGCTCTATAGTAGGAAAAGTCCCTGGTGGTTGGTGGATTCTCCATCAGTTGTGGCTTTGAGCCAGAAGGCTCTCTTGAAGGCTGCTAGCATTGAAAAACCTCTTCTTAGCTTGTAAGTGTGGAGTAAAACTACCTGCCATGCCAGCGAACAAGAAGGTGATAATTTGATCTGTTTGGGACCCTGTGGCTCGGGGTGAGCTCCTTGCTGAGCTGCTGCTGCTGTTCCTCCCGAGTGCTCTGCTGCCCCTGCACTTACATGACAGTGTCTGCAAATATGTTGCTTATTACATTATCTGCTTGGTTTGCCTCTCCCCATGGCTGCAGGCTGTGTCGCATGCTGCGGAGGCAGGAAGAGGACAAGATGGATTATTTTCTCGAGGAGTGCACGGTGGACCCCACTCTCCGAGAACGCCTTTCCCTTCTCTCCCGCAGCTTCCAGAACCAAAGGGCGAAGGTGCAAGGAGACTCCATGCTTTTCTCTGATGATATTTTCACCATTGAGCCAGTGGTAAGTGATAGCTGAGAACCTACCTTCCTCCTCTTCCTCCTCAAATGAGGTCACTTGGCAGATTACTGCATCAGCTGGCTTGATGCGCTGAGAGAAGACATCAGGTTTCTAGTGAGGCTGGGAGAGCCTGTTGCAAAAAGCATTTCTGAACTGCGGGCTCCTGACAGACAGCAAGAGCCTGCCTGAAGCTGAGCTCTGCTGCTAGGGCTATAAATTAAGGGCACTTAAGTGTCCTTACAGTGTTCAGAGGTATTGATTATTGTATTTAAGGGCACACCTTACACATAGTGTATGGGGATTAACAAAGGGAATTAGAGCACTGTCGGTTGCCATATTGACCTGAAGAATTAAATGGTCCTCTGTGGAAAAGAGGCCAAATTCAGCCTGAGTTTAATCACGGAAATACAAATCTCTTCAGGTAATCTCAACTTACAGCACATCTGAATCTCCCTTCCAGTGTCATCTGTGAGCCTGGACTCAAAGTTGGCAGGTTTAAATGGACTGTTTGAGTTCTCTTGCACATAGGTACAGAGAACTTCTTGTTTTTCTGTTTATGCAAGCAAAACCCCATGTCCTTCAATCAACCAGAGCCCTGATTCTGAGTATTTGAATGGTCTGAGATGAAGAATGCCTGCTGTCTGAGCAGTACAAAATCCCTTCTCATCTTGGAGTAAACCCTAGAATAATCTCAGTCTCTTCTTTCTTTTAAAATAAGTGAAACGAATTTTTTTTTTCCAAGGAAGAGGATCATGTTCTCTTCTTGGTTATTCCTATAGCCCGTATAAGGCTGAGAGCCACTACTGTCAGCACAACTGCAGTTTCACACCCCTGTAGCTGACAGCAGCATGATGTGACTAAGACATTGTGTCAGAGCAGTAGGAATATTGTGGAGAGTGGGAGCTGATCAGATGATCATTAAGAGCATCCTGTGGTGTGTCAGAGCTGGTTTTGGAGCATGTCCCAGGGTTCCTGCTTCATTACAGTCAGACTTTGTCTCCACAACTAGCTTAACCTGCTCTTGAGCTCCTGAAGTGCATTAAGGTGAGGTCCAGAAGTCTGGCTGCCCACAGTACTGAGTCCTGGTACTCCGTGTAATGATGTACGGACATAAAGTGTAGCCTGGCCTCAAGTCTTGAGTGGAAACCTTTCCTAAATGTCTATGTTAATGTTACACAGTTTGCTGTAGGGCTGAATATAAGCGGGCTGCTACACGAGTCTCTCCCCTTTTGTCTTGCCCAGCATTATCAATCTTTTTATTTCCATTAATTCCATTATTTATGGAACAATCAGTTTCACATTCAGAGTTTTGCTCATGTCTGTCTTCCCCCCTGGCATATGGATGTCTTTACATTAAATGATAGTAAGTATTTTCTCCTCTTCATCAAATGTAGAATCTAAAAATCCACTGCCACTGACTTCCACAACCTTCTTTCTGGTGACAGCACTGTAACTTCTAGCTTGCGCTGCCAGGTGTATCTGCTGGAGAGGCGCCCCCCAAAGCTGGTACCTTGCTGCTGCAGGCCTTCTGGCCAAAAGTGGCTGCTCTCTTCTTCCCACCTATTGCCCATGATGTCTGGGAGCACCCTATAGAAATAATCAAACCCTTGCAGTGAGTGACTGCAGGAAATAATTGCTTCCAGAGGTTAGGAAGCTGGTGGAGGGATTGTAGTCTTGGAAATGCTTTCTGGGCAAGGACGGCTTTACAGGGTTTGTGCAGAAGCTTTGCTGTGTAAGTGGACCATAAGCTGCCAGTATTTTCAGGTGTTGCTATCTGTAGAAGTTTGAGCAGGTCATTTCAGTCTGTATAGGGTTAACTTGCTGATGAAAATAACAAGAAAGAGGTGGCAGTGATTTTGGATTTACCATGTGACCATGAACATTTTGAGCAGCCATCCAAGCCTGTGGGAAACAAGCTGTTATGCAACTCTGACTTTCTGAGCGCATCTCAAATTTGATTTATTTTTGCAAATACATGTGATACGTCAGCAGAAGCAGCTGTGATAGAAGCCCAGGTGGCTACCAAAGGACAAAGTCCTTGCTTTTTGCTGCATCCTCCCCGCCAGAGCTTAGCTGTAAGTCACATTGCAGACATGTGGGAGCTGACTCCTTGGAAATGGAAACCAGAGGAAAAGGAGGACAGGGATTTGTTACCATTGCACTGACCTTGACAAGTCATCATTGTCCTGTCATTGCCTGGTAGTGACTCCTCAGTATCATGTGTTATCTTTGAGCCAATAGAGGTGGTCTTCAAGATGTCCAGGTTATGAAACTGCTACTGTTGTTGATCCTGAGGTTGGGCCAGGAGGTAACAGTGTTGTTTGTTCCTGCAAATCTCCATCTCAGCTGGGGAACCATGCTGGTCCCCATCCAAATGAGAGGTTACTTCAGTTTTTGGCAGAAGGCACCATCTCTAGTGGGACCTGTGGTCCATCCCACAGCTTGTTGTGAGTTCAGTTTTATTTATGGAAAGAGGCAGATGTTAGCTTTGGCACTGCCTTTCTCATAAGTGCCCTGAACTAACAGGATGCACTTTGGGTGTCATTTTGGTACTTCTGTTACCAGCTCTGTCTTCGGGGGTTTTTTTTGTCTGCTTTGAGCAGCGATTTCCTTTCTGTAGATCGCCTTCCCCCTCTGCAAAATGAAGTAGGTGATTTGGCCAACAGTTGGTGGTGCCCAGCTTTTCAAGACCAGCTATTTCTTATTCAGGCTGGTGGAGCCTCATTATTTAGGGGCTGAGGGAGGGGAAATAGGATCTGCATGTATTTCTGGTTGGGCTTTTCCATAGAGATCAGTTCTCTAGCTGTGAGTCATGGTGTGCCATTCCCTCCTGTATCATGTTGCTTTATGCTGTGGCAAAGCCAGGGTACAACAGTTTTTGTGCTGTGTCATCATACATCCACTGTCTGTATCTTATGCCACCTGCCAGTTGTAGCCTGTCTGAGGCTGACATTAAGCTGGAAGTGTTGCAATATCACATTCACAGCACTGCATAGTTTTATTTCTGTCCTGGTTAGCATCCACAGTAGTTTTCCATGGTCTGACTCAACTGCTGTCCTATAGAGAACATGTTAGTCCAGGCAGACCCCTGGCTCCTGAGGTGTCCTGAGGCTAGTACACATGTAGCAGTAGCCTTCAGGGGTGGGTAATGAAGCATATCCTTTTAACCAGCAGTTCTTTTTTCCCTGGGGGGTAGCAGGAATGTGAGGAACCTCCTCATCAGCCTATTTCAATTTCCCAGGAGAAATAACTCACAATTTCCTGGTTTTCTAGTCTGACATACAGCAGTAGTGAAGGGAGAAATGACAAAAGTTTCCCAGAATAGTTATGTCTTCAAAGAATTTGGTTTAGCCACAGAATAGTAGAATAAAATGTAACTGATTATTTTTTCTTGCCCTCTGCTTTGGAGTCAAACAGTCTGGCTTATAGCTTCACTGACAATACAAGGAAGCTCTCTGTGGACATACTGCCAAAGGTTTCTGTCCAAATACATTGAATCCTGCAGAATGGTGATTTTATATCAGGAGCTCAAGAGGCTTGAGTCTATTAACTGCTGGTGCAGGTTTTCTTGGGAGTGGGGATATGAGTGCAAGGCTCCAGTAAAAATGCATTAGGATTGTTCCAGAGAGCCGTGCTGATGCATATAAAAGGATGGGGTTTATCGCTAGTTCGTAGGCTTGTTTCCTCTGGTGCCTTAGAGGAGTCTCATCTGACTGTGCCTTGGGATCCAGCAGTACCTCAGATATATGGAGATATGTCCCTTGTCAGGATCTTTGTGCATCACTGAATGGTTTCCTGGAGCATGGCAAGACATCATCCCCAGCAAGGCGGGGTGTGTGTGCTGCACCCTCACCCTCATCTGTTTATGTTGTAAAAGAAGAAATTACATCAGCCCGAAGCTCTAGGCTCCTTCCCGCACTGGTTAATTATACAGTGTACAAAGAGATCTCAGCAACATTGCCGCAGTCACTGTGGTCTTGGTGGTATTGAGCAAATCATCCCACCGGGGACTCATTTTCACTCCCTTGCTGTTTGGAGATGTAACTTGCAGTGTTCTCCCAGGTTTTGCTGGAGATGTATTTTTTTGGTGCAGTGCAAGTTCACCATTTTGATGTTTGGTTTGGGTTATCTTCGGCCAGGATCAAATTCTAGTGTCAGACAATTGCCATGCAGACACTGACCCAGCCCCGGTTCCCCTTCTGACAGCAACGGTGATGCAGGAATAGCAGGAGGCCAGGACAACTGGGGCTTTTTGTGTCACGAGCAATGTCTTTCATCCCATGTGGAGACCAGCAGGCAGCTGGAGCAGATTGCAAAGCCCTGATATTGCTCTCCTGCCTTCTGTGCCCACTTGCCCATAAGCAAGAAGGTGCAGAAGGAGCCCTGGACAGTGAGTCCCAGCTGGGATAGCCAGCTCTCTGACAGGGCCTTACCTTCATTTGTGAGGTGGTTTCCAAATATCTTCTGCAAAGATGAAGGCAGGCATGTTGTTTTCTCCAGGAGCTGCTCTGAGATGTCTCGCTGGGCTCAAGCCCTGGCATCCAGTGGGAGGCAGAGTATCGCTGCTGGCTCTGACAGGGTCCAGCTACCTGGTGCCTATTAGATGTGTAGGGACTGCTGGGGACAACAGTTTCATGGGAACAGGTCCCAGGGTGGAGAGAGAAAGGATATCGAAGCAGACTTGATTGCACAAGGCAGTTTTGTGACAAGAAATCTCCCCTCAGAAGAGGAGGAGTGTGGGCATTGTTGTCCTAAATCCCAAACCAGGTTAACCCAGAGCTGCAAAGACTGGAAGGGATTGCTCCATGGGGCAGCTCTTGGGATCAAGCTCTGTGTCTGCAGAGAGCCCGGGGCATGTACAGAAGCTGCTCTTTGGACTATGAGATAGCATGTAGCCACACAGTCCTGGGGCTAGTGCACCACTGGTGTGGTGTGAGGGCTACCAAAGGTTTTTAGGTTACTCTGGGGAGGAGGGGTATCCTCATTGCCTGCCTTTTGGTACAAAACTCAGGTGTTCCAGGTTGGTGGAGAACCTGGGATGTTCAGCTTCTGCATTCAAGGGGAATGTAGGCTTTGTAGCCTGAGGCTCCCTGTAGATGATCCAAGTTAAATATATAAAGTTTACAAGTGTGAATGCTCCCAGATCTCTGCTGAACGCTTGAGAGCCTGAATGGCCTTCAAGATTCAGTCCTTATTCCTTCTGTATGTTGGGGTGTCCTTAGAGAAATGGGCTAACACTGCTGCCCTGCCACCGAGGAGCTCCTGGAAGGTTTTCACTGCCCTGAGAGGAGTACTGGAAGTACCACAGAAGCCTGGGTGTGCTCTGCGGTGGGTGAAAGTTTTGCTGTGCTCTATTTCTGTATGCTGTAAAACAGGGAAGTGGAATTTACTGTATTTTTTTTAAGTTCTCTTTCTATTACCTCCTCCCTGCTGTAGTCGCAAGTCTCCCTGGGTGTATTCACCGCAGCAGTCAGGATCGTTGCTGTGCAAGTCACATTAGGAGCTCAGGCATGCAGAGTATCCATCTATTTGGCTGCCAGAGCTTAGTGGGGGAACAGGTAAGTTTGCCATCCTAGTCCTGTTCAGCCAAAACTCAACTGGCAGTGACCAGAGCAGGATAGGTGATGTGGGTGCAGCTCATAGCAAGACAGAGCTGTGAAGAGCATCAAACATGGGCTTTTTTTCTGATCTCCCACTCTTATCTCTGCCTTTTGGCTCTGCACCACCTTCCTAGGTCCCCTGCCCTGTCAAGTCTGTCCCTATCCCTGCTTCTGTGATATATTGCTGTTACCGTGCTTCAAAACACTGGGGTAAGATCACTGTGTCAGTTATATTTCCGTCACAGATGTGCTGGCCTTGAAGTTCATCAAATCCCAAAGTCAGCTAAATTCACTCAGCTAGAAAAGTACACTGTTGTTAGCAGATACATATTCATCAGGCCAACGGTTCTTTTTAATTTTCTTCTTTTCCTGCTTAGCTTCATTTTTGCTTATGAATTGTATTACACTTGCTGCTGTTAATGGGGGATGTATTGCCTCTGTCAACCTCTCAGTAATAACTAAACTGCCCTGAAGTGTCCACAGGGCCAATATATCTGATTGCGGCACATAAAATAAACCAGTGAGTACCATCAGCTTGTGATCCAGCAGAAGCCAGCAACAAAACAGTACTTTGTTAGTTAGTTGACCTGAAAGGCTGATACTGCTGCATTAGGCTCAAAGAAGTTTGTTTTCTGGCCTCAGTGGAAGGAGGGATGCTCTCTTGAGTTTCCCAGGAATGATTTGGCTTTGAGACTTTGTTCTTATGAACTCTGCTTTATAGCAGCCAGTGTTGTGCTAAATGATGACACGGTGTAAAAATCTGACTTTGCTTTTTCAGATATATCCCAAAGTCTTGCAAGCAGTACCATAGTCCCAGTAAATCAGATGCTCAGTTTATGGTAGGCATCATCTGTCTGAAGCCAGCACAAACTTTAAGCTGCCTGCCCCCAGTAATCCGGCTCTGCACAGCCCTTGTAAACCTGATGGCAGAACTATGGTCAAATCCTGGCATCCATTTTCACCCTCAGCCTCACTGGTCCCATCCTGTCTCGTTCAAATATCTTCTCGGTTTGCTGTCTGGCATGTGAGGCTCTACAGAGCAAATGGCAAGTTTCCCTTTGAGTGATCTGGGTGGCTATGCTGAAATTGGGCTCATTTCATTCACACTCACTGCTGAACTTCCCTCCCTTTTACTGCACCCCTGTGTTCTGGTTTTAAGGCTCAGGATGTGCTCTCCTCCCCTGCTTTATGTCCCTCTATAAGATGAAGGCCTCAAGCATCACTGCTGCTCTCATTTCATTAATGCCCTTCCTCAGCATATCAGCAGTGACTGTGTAGCTGATGGTGCTGGTAAGCCTGGCAAGGCATCATTTACAATGTGGGAACTGAACGAGAGCTGTCTGTAGCTCTCTGGGCAGAGGATCACAGCAGCTGGAGGATCAAATGGTACCCCTGGGCAGCTCAGATCTGGGCAGCACCCTTTAAAGAGGAGCACAGAATGCTGGTGAGCTGTGTGTTCAGCTACAGCTGTTGGGTTTGAAGCAAAGGCAAGCAGCTGCCTAGTGCATCCCCCCCCTTCCCAGGGACAGCCTGCCCAGGGTGAGACCACTGATCTCAGTCTGTTAAACACATAGCAAGCAGCTGGGTGATGAGCACTGGTGAGTTATTAGACTCTAATTAGCCAAGCCAGGGAAATCTGTCATCTGAGTGTTCCTTCTCAGTGGCTCGGCTCAGGCAAGCTCCAGGCATCATAGCACAGCTTATGTTGTTTGGACCACTCCAAATGCTTTTATTCCTGTAAATCTAAGATAACTCTCTGGATGCTTGTGAGTCCATGCAGCATCCCTGTGGGACCTGAGGGATCTGATATCTAGCACGTTGACTGTGGGTTGCAGGCTGATGTTTCCAGTTTGCTTCCTCAAGCCAGTGTGTTGTCATATAGTAATGCTTCATCTTCATCCAGTTGCTTGCTGGATAGAAACATAAAGTACATTTGATCTAGCAAATGTGTTTGCTCTAGGTTTTGAGAAGAATCCAAGTGATTTTATTCTTTGACTTCCCTTTTCCAGTTACTGGTTTGTTGGTGTTTGAAACAGTTTTCTCCACCTATTCTTCCTTCTGTTCTGTTGACTTTGAGCACACTGTGCATTAGGGAATTATTTGCAGCTGCAGCCCAATAATTCACCTTGTCATAGCTCTTTAATTTTTGTGGGGGCTGTTCTTTGAGTTCTAAGCACTAAGTCGATGGGAAGTATTATAGTTATTTAATATTTATGCTGCAGGAGTGCCGGAGGCTCCAGTCAGTTCAAGACTCTCCTGGACAAAGTACTGAGGATACCAGCAGCAAGCAGAATTAAAGCTTCACTTTGCTGATAGAAAAATAACTCTGTTCTTTTTGTCTCCTTCTATAAGCTACATTTTTGATTCCTGGTAGGGTATTATTACAGTTGTAAGAGGTGCATATATTTATGACAACAAATACATGAAGAGTTGTTTGTAATGTTAGGGGTTGAGGGGATATAAGTGGTGCCTTTGTTTAAACCAGTCGCAAGAAGCGAGTGAGAGCCTTTACAAACCAGGGGTGTCTCTGAGAATGCACAACAAGGCTCCCTGGGACTGAATGCCAGTGCCAGGACTCTGGGAGAGAAGCAGAAGGAGAAGACCCTGAGGAAGCAGCAGACGGTTGCAGACACACTGGTAGCACGGTCCAGACTTAAATCCCTGAGAAAAAGCATGACAAGGAGAAGAGCTTGTTGGTTGAAAGAGGTGTGGAGCTGTAAACAAATCCCATCTCTTCTTGTTTGAGCCTGTGTTCAGGGAAACAGGAATGCATGCACCTTGCAGAGAGAAACAGGATGCATCTGACTCTCAACTTCTTTCTCAGATCGTCTGTCAGCTGGAAGAGCCTGCGTGCTGACTGACTGCTCATGGCACTGGGCAGAAGCAGCCATCAGCAGGAAGGAGTTTGTTCTTCATTGATTCCCAGGCAGGAGGGCTTGTTCTGCTAGGTGCTGAGTGCCTTGACTCACTGGAGTACATTAAATACTTACATGTGTGTACAGGTGAAGGTATAAGAGGCAGCACCTTCATAACTAAGAATGGAAAAATCCATGTGATTTGCTAAATCTCTCCTGCTCTCCGTAATAAGTGTTCATGTAGCCATAGTGATACAGAGATATAAGGGAGGGTTTGCAGGAGAGAGGTATCTTTTCCTTAGACTGGCTGGTACCTCTGAAGAAATCATGCTTGATATGCTGGAGTGCCAGCCAGCTTGGTTGCATCATTATAGCCCTAGTTTAATGAAATGCCTCCACCAGGTGCCAGTAAAGGTAAGGGACTTAGAAAGTTTTTTTTGCAGCTGCTTCCAAACTCTCTTATAAATTTTGTTGATAAGTGTTGCTTGCTCCTTGCTCTTCATTGATGCTCTAAATAAAGGCTTTAGGGGTGTGGTTGAAAAAAAATGTACTGTTTGAAGATAAATGGTTTGCTGTCTCCTTCTGTTTTAGGAGGGAGACGTCTGGCCAAATTCTTCGGCTGAAATTAATGTTATCTTTAAACCCCGAGAAGCCAGACTCTATCAACAAACAGTCTACTGTAACATCTCAGGTACAGCTCCTTTCTCCTGCTTCTGTTACCCACAGTGAAGGTGAGGCACAAATAGTCTTCCAGTCCACTCGGTTCTAGTGTAATTGCTAGGAAGGGTTAATGGTCAGCAGAGCAGTGCTGGCACATACCCACTGTCTCTGTGGTTTGTAGGTGGTCTCCTGTCCAAAGCCAGGGCTCAGTGCACCTGGCTTGGGATCACTGATCCCAGAACAATCCAAAACAGTGAAGGGATAAGCTTTCATGCTGTGGGTTTGCCAGCATTTGCTCTGCTGCAAGGTGGTCTGTAAAGGCCAAGGAGTTACACAGCAGAATAGCTTTAGTGAACAAGGGCTAAGCCCCTATAGACCATTTACCTCCAAGATGAGTCTTCATTATGTGGATGCATCATCAGACTCCCAAGGCGGTAGGATCTGAGTGACAAACGTGCTCCCAGACCCTGGATCACTTCCCACTACCCAGATGCTGCCAGACCTTAGGTGGCTGAGCCCTGCTGAGCACGGGGTGGCTGCGAAAGGACCACCTCTGGCTAGCACGTGCTTCTCTCCCTCCGTGGGAATTATCACCTTGTCACTCTGAGTTTATGGTGCCATCTGGGTAGCGTTGCAGAGGGCTTGCTGTACTAGGCAGGGTGAACACCCTCCCTGGAAATCAGAGTTGGAGCAGTCTGCTAGATAAGCTTTATGCTCATCCTTTCTTATAGAAGTGTTGTCAAGTCTTTTTCTGGAAGCAGTTATCATTGACCCACCTGAGTTATACCATCGTTGCCCTCACAGAGGTGATGGCTTTGCTGTGCTAGCATGGGGCAGGGAATGCTTCCAGCAATCTGTGTGGTTCGGGTTACCTTGTCCTTCCTCCCTGTCTCTGCATGGTGCTGCTTAAGGTGTTTTTCAGGAGTGGGAGACAGCTGTCAGATTTCCATCCAGAGAACATGTTTTTCCCTGTCTGAGAAGAAGAGGTGTGAGGCCCATGGTTCTCCAGCAGCCAGCCTCCTGTTCTGGAGGGTGCTGAAATCACCAACACAGCTGCTTTGTTGTTTTCCTTATTGCTGCAAGCTGATGGATACAAATGTCATGAAACAACTTTTTATTTATACAGTAATTGCACAGGGTTTACTTGGCAAATGCCACCTACAGTAATTACCCAGGACTTATGTTAACAAACTGTCTTCCTGCCCACCAGCTGCAGTTGTTAAAGCTGTGGAAGTGAAGAATTGACTTAAAAAGTTGCTCCCAAGGGATTCCTTGCTCAGTGCTGTGCTCCTGGCTCTGGGATTTTTTTGCTCTGGTGATGAGGGTGTCCATCGCTTTCCTGCAGGGATCTCCAGGGGGTGGGCCAGGAGAGCTTTTTCATTGCAGAGAAATAGGAAAACTACTTGCATGCAACCCTTGAGCTGGTCTGGCTGGGAGTTATAGGAAACGGAGCTGGGCAAATCATCTGTACTTAGAAAGAGGAGTCTTCTCTTGAAAGACCCTGATGTGCCCTTGGGAGAGCTTAACAATCCACTGGCTCCTTGGAAGAGAACCTCAAGGAAGTAATTTAAATGATGCACCTACCCCCCATCCTTTACGAAACAGAGCTGATCCATTGTATGGGACAGTTTCCACCCTGACAACAGTCAAGGTCCCTGGGTGGAAAAAGAGTTTCAAGACAAACCCAATGATCTTTAACTAGGGAGTCAATTTTGCTTCTTGGATTCCTCTAAGAAGTGTGACTATCTTCCTCATGCATTTGCATGTCAGTCACAAATCCCATTGCAGGATGATTTGCAGACGGTGTGTGCCCCTTGCAGGGAATAGTTGGAAGCTTTGCCCCAATGCAGCACTGTGAATTGTGCAGCTGGATCTCATGCCCCACTGGAAAGGGGCTTTGCTGGCCTCCACTTTTTTTTTGCAGGTGCTTCCATAAATTTCTTAGCAGATGCTTCTGGATCAGGTGATTTACAGAACTAATCAGTGCTGTGCAACTTGCAAAGCTGGCAGTTAAGAAATGGTTTGAAATTTGCTCTTGGCAAATATTTAAGCTCAAAATGAAGTTTCTTGGTTATTCATGCAAATAAAGCTGTGGCTCTTGAGTGCTGGAAGGAAGCACATGGTGGGGGGCTCAGACACCTAAAATTCTCTCTTTTTTTCTTTTCTTCTCTACTTAGGGAAATGTATTGGGTTACATCTGATTTCTTCCAAAAGCCATTTCTAAGTCACTCTTGCAGGGAGAAGCAAAACCCCAAATGATGTTCACTCCTTTACCTTGTGATGTCCTGCATCATGTAAAACTGTGGATCTCTGTTTGTTGACGTGGTCAGATGAGAATCATGTTCAAAACCAGTCACAAAACACAGGGTCATTCTGTGAACAAGAAACTGAGTGTCAGAAACCAACAGAAGTTAAGGATTTTGGCAACAACGTCCTGTGCTGTTGGGCCACCTACACTCCTATTTAGTTGAAAGCAAGGCAGCAATGCCAAATTGTACACCCTGCATGATGTGCTGAGGCATTATCCCTACTGAGATACAAATTCTCACTCCACAGTACCAGGTGTGGATTTGGAATTGAGGACAAGAAGGCTGTAGCCCCTCCATGCCCTTGGTCTGTGTGCTCTGGGATGTGTTATGGTGGGAGCATCCCAGGGCCACAGCCCAGCTGTACCCAGGCATCAGGCAAAGGTTGGATACTCCTGAAAGCTCCAGCTTCTAGCATAGAGGAGGACATGCTCTCTTATTTTTCTTCTCAGCTCTCCTGAATGCTGCCTGTAGTTTAGTCTGTTCCTCTTCCTTTGGGAAGATCCCACTTTTAGGTTCACCTGGAAGGAGGAAGAGCAAAAATTCTGGGATTTCCTAAAGTTTCAAGTTCAGCGTAGGGGTAGAGGAAAGGATGGCTTCCATGGACCTTCAGGAGAAGATGAGGACCTACTGCTGAAGGGGAAGAACTGCCACTGATTTTTTGATTGCACTGATTTTTTGATTGCAGTGGCCATGGAACATGTGTCTCAGCATGATCATGGACAAAATCTTGTCACTTGGAAATCTTTGCCATTTCCTAAGAGCTTTCATGGCTTAGACCTAGAGTTTTTAATGAAAATTAAGCCGACATGATGCAAGATGGAAAAGTCTTTTGACAGGGAGCACCCAATACTGCCTCTTTTACGCTGTCTGTGAAATAGAAATACACAGCCCTCTAATTAATGCCTGAGCTGTGAAACATAACTCTTATCTCTGCTATTAGCTGGGCTTTGGCTGGATCTACTTAAAAAATGTTAAATTCAACAAAAGCTCCCTAGCTTTTCCTTTTTGGCTTTGGATGTTATCAAACATCTTCATCCCATGGTTGCAAGATCAAAAAGTCAGTAATCATTGAAAAGGCTGTTCCAGGAGAGGTTTTTTCAAGTTGTGATGTAGTCACTGAGTTGTCACACCTGGGCTGCTCTTTGCAAAAAAAAAAAAAAAAAAAAAAAATCATTTTGGACATTCTTGAATAACTATGCAGAAGACTTTTTTTAAAAGCAACCTTCAATCCCTAATCTTTAATAAATGTTGAGCATAGCACAAAAGGAGCTTGAAGGACAGGGGAATATTTTTGCGCAAAAGCTACAGTGGAGGTTATGCACAACATTTGGGGGTTCCTTTTTGTGCTACTCGCTTTCCATGCAGAGTAGAATGGGATGGCAGGGAGACCCAAGCCAAAATTTGAGCTAGGGTTCAGGCACTTTAGGCTGCTCCAGTGGTTCAGAACAGCTGAAAGATCTTGCACTATGTCATCTTAGCAGAATTACGGAAGAAAATTAGCATCTTAGAGTTTAGCTATAAGCCTTGCAGTCTCTGTTACTTTTGCAGCAAGGGACTTGTGCAATAGCAGTATAGTTATGGCTTATCTTGATCTTGGTAGTGAGGAAGCTGGTTTTCAATAACTGCTCAGCGTGCTTCAGGTAAGGTGTCTTTACAAAGCTGAGCTCTTGGTATTGTGGTGGGAATAGGGGAATGCTCCTCCTCTCTGGAGATCATAAAGCCTTGTGTTATTTAGGTGCTGGCTGCAGGAGGTGAGCCCTGAAGCACCCAGGTATAGAGCTGTATGTTAGGCATAGGCAGTGGCTGAGATGCTCTGCCTGCTCTAAGAAGCCCTGGGATGTGTATATCACCATTAGCAGGCAGCTTCGCCTTGCTTGGG
Source organism: Haliaeetus albicilla (assembly GCF_947461875.1). NCBI lineage: Eukaryota > Metazoa > Chordata > Aves > Accipitriformes > Accipitridae > Haliaeetus > Haliaeetus albicilla. The sequence continues at coordinate 22,120,075 of NC_091492.1, read as the reverse complement.
CTTGTACTTGTCGGCTCCTGTGTTGTTGTCCCTAGTTGCATCAATGTAGACAGTGGATTTTTATCTTCAGTTCTGTTTCGTGAGCTTTGTGCCTTCATGGAATGGATTTCAAAGCTTATCTAAGTGCATGGGAAGAAATTCACAGATCATGTTTTAAACTCAGCATTGCTTTTTCAGGGTGCAAACTACTAAATTAGAAACCAACTCAAGGGGTCAGTTAGAAATTAGAAACCAGCCCCAAGGCATATCTCTTGAGGGAAGAGAAGGGTCCTGTATCTTCTCCTGGAGCACCTAGAGCTGGTCCCATCCAGCCTGGAGTTGGGGACTAGCATTAAGTCAGCCTGGAAAATCCAGGGCAAGAGGGAATTATTGTACTGAAATGGAAATCTCTCCCCAGGTCGAGAGACCAGGCTGCCCCTGCGCATCAAAGGGGAAGGCATAGGGCCCCAGCTCCGCTTCAGCTTTGACCAGCTGGACATTGGGAAGGTTTTTGTTGGATCGACCCACAGCTATGAGGTGAGCAGCAGGGGTTTGCAGGGCTTGGGGTGGATTCTGATGGCTCCCAGGGCAACAGTGAGCCTCACAGACCCACATGATTTCTGGCAACTTGGGCAGTTGTGAGCAGGGAATTTTTGATGTAATAGTCAAATTTGGGGGGTTTCATAGAATCTGGATACTTTTGATGGGGTCTGAGAGGTGTGTATGTTGTTCGTGAAACCCTAATCTCTGCTTTTCGGTGACCTTCTTTTGAGATAAACTGGGAGGCTTCCTGCAAACTGCCTCCCTTTGACACATGAAAGCAACACTGGGTCAAAAAGATAAATATTCAGAGGCTTTTTTTTCAGCCCTAGATGCAATGCACCTTTGTACTCTGGCTGTTAAAAAGCAGCTGGAACAAACTTACTGTGTTTAAACTCAAGTCCGTTGCAAACAGTTTTCAGTTAAGTGCATCCTACTCATTCCTGGGAGTTGGAGGAAAATGTTGGACACTTTTGTCCAGTCTCCTGGCTCAGAGCTGTCCCTTGCAAAGAAATTGGGAGTGTTCTCCCTTGCTGACCAGTCTCTTGCCACTCCTCAGACTTGGTGCATCTCTGGCTCTATAAAGAGCAAAGCATTTCTTGAAAGGAAGCAAAGGAACTTTCTATATATTTGCCTCCCTGCAATGGTGTCAAATCTTCTGGGGAAAAAAAAAAAAAAAAAAAAAAAGATAGGGCAACCGAAAGAGGTAGAAAATGGGAAAATACATCATGCCAGACACTTTCAAAAGCTTGACTGTGGCAGGGAAGGACACATTAAGGTGTTTTCTTACCAAAATATTGTGGTCTCTATGCATTTTTAATGCTGATATTTAATTGATTCTCTCTATATCAATTTATTATTTTCATTACTTGAAAATGTGAATAAGTAGATGATGCTGTTAGTGCTGTACTAAGCAGCTAGACTGGAGGTAAACCTCAGCTCCGCATAGGATCCCGAAGTGCATTTTGTAACTAAGGTGTAAAACACATAAGAGAGAGTAGTTCTCAAGTTTCCATTGCAGAGTTTGAACATGTGAATATTTTCAACAGCAGCTGCAAAATTAAAAAAAATAAGGGACATTTCTATGCTTCTGTCTCAGTTTTGCTGACACATTTTGCAAGGACAAAAATTAGGGAAAAGAAATCCGAAGCAGGTAGATAAGTCCATGGAAATGGCAGGATTTCACACTGTAGCAATAAGAAACTTGACAGCTTTGCTTTGGGTAGGTTTGTTGGTGACTGACAGCATGCTGATACTCACAGGCAGGTGTGGGCATTTCTTGCCTGACATGAAAAGAGCTGAATCTCAACAAATGCTGCAGGACTGGGTCACTTGGTCGAGGCAGTAGGTGTCTTGAGTGTTCAACAAAATACAGCTTGGCTCTAAATTTGCAGTTTATTCTAATAATGGTAAAATCTTAGATAGTGCTTGTGAATATTTATGAAAGATAAATTCTTTCAGAAGAATAGGTAGAGCCCCTATGCATCTTATTCATCTTTTCTTGACGTTTCTGGTTGAGCAAAGACTAAGAAACTAGCAGATTAAATTAAAAATAAAGGAAACCTGAGCTATATACCATAGCAGAGTTGGGGATTACTTCTGAAGTTGGCTATCATGCTGACCTGAAGTGTCTTTTGCTGTATGCAATAAACTTGTTGGCCGCAATAGAAGTTGAACATGTTCTGCCCTTGGCAGGATCAGACTTATTTGGAGCAGAAGCAGTTGGTGATTCACTAGTAATGCTGCAACCACCCTTTGTTGCTCTTAGGGACAGGTCTGAATCAACTCAGTGATGCTGAGCATGTCCTTTGCACTGCAAGTCAAAGTGGACTGCTCTGTGTCAGTGGAATAAACCCAGAGTGACTCCGTTTATGTGAAGTTATCACTGCTTTGCATGGAAAAAATCCAATGGCAGAACTTGCCTTGTTTGTATTTTCTTTGGCTTTTGCCAAGCAGCATCTTCTGCCTCTTACGGAAGTTAATTGTTTAATTAGAAAACAAATTGGCCTTCTATAAGAAAGGAACATTCCTTATGTATTTCCATTTTGCTTTCTTGCTGCTGCAGGCGATCCTGTTTAACAAAGGAGCCATTGATGCCCTCTTCAGCTTGGTTCCTCCATCTACAGCTCTGGGCTCTTGCTTCACCCTTCTCCCCAGGGAGGGCATCATTTTGCCGGACGGGCTCCAAGTCATCCGGATCTCCTTCAGTTCCACCATCCTGGGGAAGTTCACGGAAGAATTCAGGTTTAGTGTGAATGGATCTCCTGAGCCTGTGACCTTGACTATCAGGTGAGGAGGGTTATAGGAGCTTGGTGGGTACATCTGTAGCTATCTCTGGGTAATCATGTCCTACCTACCTCATTTTTATGATGGAGAAGAGGAAGAGGTGAAGTGTAATTGTCTCCTATGTCCTCAATACCCAGTTTAACTCTGAACGTCTTGAGTCCCTCTGGGAACCAGCTTTGCCTTCATGGTTGAGCCAGGGTGGCTCTGTGACTTTCCAGGATGCTGTTTGTACAGAATTTGGCAGCAGCAGGTTTCTTTTGTGACCCTTTGATATCTCTGTGTGAGGACCCTGGGGATTTAAGTGACACTGCCCATGCTGGAAAAAGTTTGACTGGAGGCTGCACAGGTAAGGTGTGGAGATGACTGCTGCCCAGTCTGGGTACCCAGGAGCTGGAGTGACTCCTTCCTACAGGTAGCTCGTTCCTCCTTGGGCCATGGCAGACAGTGGGGTGGTATCAGTTTTGGGCAGTAGATGGACTGGGATGTCCCACCCAAACACACAGCGAGGCCAACAGAGCTTTGGAGATGATTGAAGGGCTGGGCCAGCTTGGGTGATTCTGCAGCTAGAAGCAGTGTTTTTAAAATCCTCTGTTAATAATCCATACAAAATGGGTAGCAGCAGCCTCAACATCATCTCTCATGCTAATGCGTTGGGACAAGCTGTTCTCCCGGTTCTTGTGCCGTGAGTGCTATGGTAGCTTTTTTCTGCAGCCAGGAAAGTGCTGATGGGGGAGATGAGGAGCTCTGCAGCAAGTACAGTCACAAAGACTTGAGCATCATTCCCTGGGCTGGTGCTGTGGCAAAAGATAACCCTTACTGAGCAAAAAGGGGAGAAGGGAAGAAAAAAAAAAAGTTTATGATAGGAGAGGCAAAGCTCACTTCTCAGGACCACAGCAGCATGTGAACTTGTCCCAGTTAGTCTCAACCACGGGCTGGTGGGATATCGTGGTGTAGGCAGGAAAGCTGATGGTGGGTGCTCTGGAGGTTTGGGGCTGGTTGTGCCTCCTCAGCAGCCAGCCTCCTGAGCTGCTGCTGTTGGGAGGCACTAGATCAAGGTAGTAAAAAAAAGAAAGGAATCTGCAGCCTATTCTACCAATAAGGTAAGGGAAAATGGATAAAAAAGAGCAACAAGGTTATTACTTTGCAAGAGAAGAGTGGTGAGTAGGTCGACCTCAGTAAAGAAACAATTATGTTGGCTTTGTGTTTGGAGGGAAAGTGCTGCTTTTTTTGGAAATCAAGAGAGAACATTTCACAATCAAATAATTTATTCTCCTCTGTCCATCCCCCAAACTGGTCACGGGATGTTATTGCATAAGCAGCTTTCTCCTTGAGCAAGGGCAAGTTTCGCTTGCAGAGATGCGCTTATCACAGGTAGAATACAGTATTGCTTGGATAGTGCCTGCTGCCTCTGCCCTGCAGTGGGCTTGCTCCTGGGGAAGGAAACAGCTATCAGCGGGATAGCTGGCTTCTGGCTTCCCCACAACCAAATGAAGTGGTCTTTTTTTCCCCACCGAAGTCCTGGCTCCCAGTGCCCAGCACGTCCTCCCCTTCTCTGTGGCCACCCTCTGCCCTGTTCTGCCAGCGCTAGCCTGGGCTCAGTGCAGACCTTATATCTCAGTGAAAGATGATTGCTGGTCCTTTTTTTTTATTTCTTCTCTATCCTTGTACTCTTCCTTCCTGGATGGTGGCTCCTATGCAGCCCATCTGATGGTACCCCAGCATCCCCACCTGCTCCCATATAGCTGTCCCTCAGCAATAATTCCCATTGCAGTCCACTCCTCCCTGAGATGTCATCTGCCTCCTCGATTTTTGTCTTGCCTTTTTCAAGGATCTATATCCAGCCCTTATCTCTTATTCTCCAGCCCCACAACTCAAACTGTGTTTTCAAATGCCTTTGAGATGTCCACCTACCAGGTCAAGCTGAGCCTCCCTTTTCAGGAGGTTTTGTGCACTGGATTTAGTCCTCCCAGGAGGAAAAACTCCCAGTTCTTTTGAATGAAAGTGAGCTGGCTGGTGGGACACTGGGCTGCAAAGGAAGGAAAGGGGATGAGAGTTCAAGCAGTTCCTTTCCCATCCTGTGTTATCCTTCCTGCTCACAAATGCATTATTTAATGCTACTGTAAAACACAGTTGTTGGCAGAAACACTGCCTTTTCCCCCCATTTTCTTGCAAGCTGTACCGTTATCAGCTGTGGTGCACAGAGCTCTGGGTTGGCTCCTTGCCTGAGCCTTCTGGGCAGTCATTCATGTTTAACTTACTTGACTACAGATACAGTGCACTCAGCAGAAATGGCAGTCATTTCCCCACTTGCCTGGCAAGGCTCATCCTTGGCAGTTTCCCAGTGTGATCCCCAGTTGTGGTTGGTTTGGAAGTAGTTTTCCATCATCTCCTGGCAAGTGCTGTGATGGAAAGCGTGTCTGCTCCTGTTGCTCCATCCAAAGTAAGCTGTTAGGGCTTGGGCGGTTAAGGCTAATTATATCAGGTCCTTGGAGAGGAAACTTTAGCAGCAGCAGGAATTTGCTACCTGACTTATTCTCAGGAACTGATTCAGCTCCAAGAATTGAGAATGAGTATTGAATTGAAACTCCTCAAAGTCAGTTTTTAAGTCCTTTTTAAGTATGCAATCAGAAGATGCTCAAACCATAGGTGATTATTCTTTACTTGGAAACCAAACTTAGATTGTCCTGAATGCTTGTTTCTTTGGTGTTTAGAAAGGGATGCTGGAAACGGGGCACCATGGATGAACACAGGTCCCTCTTGCAGGATGCTGGGATCTGTTCATGTGTAGAATGGATCCAGTGGCAGTCGTGTAAATAAAACTAGAGGGCACCCTTCACTGTGGTCCTTGATTTTTAACTAAGGGGCAGAGCTGGCATTCATTGGCATAGACCATGAAATAAATGAATGAATGTTGTGCAGCTTCAAGTGCTGATGTCAGCAGATGTCGGTGAGTTTTGGGGTTTGGAGCCTGTGCTGAATTTAAGGATGGGCAAGGTAGCATGGTGGGTTCAGGACACCTATGTTTGGTGGTTTAAGACATGTTGCTCTTGGATGTGTCAGCTGGTGCACTGGTGACGAGCTGATATTTTCCTCCAAATTCAACTGTCCACTGTGTAGAACTGTTGCTGCTCTTCTCAATGGATGTTTGGGGCTCCCCTGGATTCATGCCTCAAAATCCTGCATGCATAGTGCCTGTGTGGATCAAGATCTTCTGAGAAAGATGTCCATATACTCCATGGAAACACCAGTTCCAGCTAAGAAATACCAAAGTGGGGAACCAAAGTTACGAGTCCACTTTTGTGTGGACACCTCTGTGTCCATTGCATTACAGATGGGGAAACTGAGGCACAGAGCCATCACTTGTTCAGGGTTCCTTCATTGGGCCAGCAACAACTTGGGGGCATACCCTGCCTGACATAGTGGCTTAAGCCACACCAGCAGCTCTCAGCTGCTGACCACTTTGGCTGCCTCCTGTCCACGTGGGTGCTGTGCTGAGCACAAGGGTGACAAGTTAATTTGACACGTGCTGTGGTTCTGACACCAGCTTTTATCCACCTGAGCGGTTACACAAGCCAAAGCTTTGCAATTCTATTTAACCAAGCCAATGCTGCCTCTGCCTGTTTTTGTCCTCACAGGGGTTGTGTCATCGGACCAACTTTTCATTTTGATGTACCTTGTCTCCGCTTCGGTGACGTCTCCTTCGGTGAGTGTGCCCTGGGCTTAGACCACAGGTTGAGAGGTCTGTGCATTATCGAAATGGAGCACTTTACCCTAGAGCATCCATCACTTGTGTTCCTCCGTAGGAGTCTTCAGAGTGTTAAAACCAAGGCTGCTGGTTGCTTAGGCAGTATTTTGCCATCATGAGATCAGATAGGACCAAAGGAATAGAAAGTCAGTATTTTCTGGGGTCCTTCATAGTCTGTTCAGCCCCAATCTCCCAATCCTTGGCAGCAGAATGACTGTGAAAGTCCTTGTCACAAAGGGCCCAGGGGATGGGACTGCAGGAGAAGGGAGTTTAAGCCATGTACTAGCCTGTAGCTGTTCTGGGTAAATGTTGCTGTTGCAAGGCAAGGATGCCATTTACCCACCTGACCTTTAGTGTGAGATGTTAATTAGTGCTGGGAGAGGGCACCTTGTTATCAGCAATATGCCCAAGCAATAGCTCTGCATCAGACACTGATGTTCTCAGATGTGGGCTCCTTCTCCTTCCCCACCGCAAGCCCAGCTCTGTTGACAGAGCTGGTGGCTAGGCATCCAGAGCGTCTCCATTGAAATGCAGATTCTGGTTCTCCATCTCAGTCTCACAAAAGGCTTTTTACTGAGATGATCTGAAGTTTAAATGTGAAATCAATTGTGGATTGATTGAAGGGCCATTATCATTCTGCAGCCAGGATGCCTCTGTGTTTTCATGCTGTTCATGGACTTTTTAAGAAAACTCATTATCCTTCCTGAGCCGCTTCTCCCCTCCCTACATCACCACTCTGCCACTTCTTTATTTCCTTTTGAATAAATAAAACAAGAAACGCACCAGGCAGAAGTATGGTTATGTAATAGGAGATTCATCCTACTTAATCTGATTTCATTAACAAGGCCTTTTCAGCTGAAGGCAACTCTTGTATTTTTGCTTTTCTTAACTGTGCTGCTGACTGTTGTCTGCATCTGGCGACTTCAGTCTTGTTTGGAATTGTGAAGCCTGTGTTTGTCCTTCTTGTGCACCTCCCGCCTCCTTGCTGGAGGAGTTGCTGGAGGTGGGTAATGGTTACTGTTGATGGGCATGGAGAAACTGCTGTATCTGCAGTTGGTTTTCTTCCCTATCTTTATTCAAATAATGCTTGGTAAGCAGGCCATGGGGGATGTCTCCTTCTTGCAGAGCTGGCCAGCCAAGCCAGACGTTCACTCCAGAGGAGGTTGTGGGCTGATGTCCTGTCTCCACAGAACATCCCCATCAGCTGTGGTTGTATCACTGGTTTTCCATTACGGAAAGCAAGTATCAAAGCTAAAGTGATGGAAACCTTTGTGGGCAGTAATAAAAGCCAGTGTGATGTCCGCATTTGTTGGGTAAGGTGAGACATGGTTCCTGCTAATTTCTAAGCAAGCACAAGATTTGCCTCCAGTGAATTGGGCTGTGAGTTGTCACGTGCTCAGTCTGGTTGCCGCAAAACAGGAGGTGCCTTAAGGATCCTGCCTAGAGAAACTGCATTAGTGCTTTGCGTCATGCTATAGTTCCCAATTTCATCCTTCTTTTCTTTTACTGTAGCATCTCCTCTGACAATATGCTGCTTTTATGTATTGAAAACTGTGGGAGTGTCTGTGGAGTTAACAGGGAATTTTATGGTTTGAATTTTCAGAATAAATGGTGTGTTTGGATGCACACTCATAAGTGAGAAATAATTAGTGCTTCTTTGGGGGCAGGTGAGAGAGCTCTTTACAGTTAGAGGGAGAAATTTCTGGTGTTCAGCCTTGCTGAGAGTGGTCATTTCCAAGGAAGCAATCTCCGTGATCAGCAGAAAAGGGAACTTAAGTGACAATTAATTGGTTGCTTAGCTTCTCAATTAGCTGTAATTCAGAATGAAAGGAGCTGAACTCCAAGCACAGTTTTATCATAACAGGATTTTGACACTAGGAAGCATGGGATAATTGGTGCATAAATTCATATTTGTATCATTTTCCTAGGCTTTCCTTGCACATTGTCATGTCGCCTCACTAACACCTCCTTGGTGCCCATGACTTTCAACCTTCGCATTCCTGGGGATGGCTCGGGAGAGCCTAGTGTTACCAGTTTTGTTCAGATGTCGGACAGCACACGCCCATCCTGGAGAAGGGGAGCTCAAGGTCACATCAAGCCAACTGAATTTACCATAAAGCCCTGCAGAGGGACCATCCGCTCCCAGGGACTCCTGGATATCCAGGTATGGGAAGAGTCTAGCCATATGTGCTTCAGCAGGTGGAGCTGAAGCTTCACTTGATGTGTGAGAGGGCTTTAGCGCTGCTAGCTTTGAGCATAACATGAGTAAGATAGCTGCACTAGTGTTAGGCTTTCATTAGCTGGGTTACTCTGGGACTGAGTAAGCTGAAGATCATGTACTGTATGGTCAAGTACAGAAGCCATACATGTGTTTTTTTGAGAGCTGGGAAGAGTGATTTCTTTGATTTAAAGTGGGCAGAGGAAGGATGAGGACAGAACATGGCTGTTAAAAAGAGAGATGTCATTGTATAAAACAGTTTGCTTTTCTTCCTGGTCTTATGTCTCCTCTCCTGTTGAGCAGAATAAGTTGTATTTAGTGTGGTGATCTCCAACAGGGACTGAAAAAGCTCTGGCAGACATGAACTGCACAGCATCTGCTGGGCCACATTTTGCCCTCAGCTTCCCACTGTAAAGCTGAACTCATTCTGTTAAAGCCAACAGATTTCCTCCTGGATTTATGCTATTGTAGTCGAGATTAAAAATTGGTCCCTTAATTTTAACAGCGGTGAGTAGAGCATTAGCCTAATTGTGTTTTAATTTAGCTTACGTATGCCCTGATAACTGCAAAGTCTATTTAACAAATCACATATTGTCAGGAGACTTCTGTTACTCCCAGAGCCTGTGCTCTACACATGGACCAGCAGAAGAATTAAGGCAAAATCCTCCCTTTCCTTACTGTGGAACAAGAACCAGCAGATACCACGCGTGCATGATGGCTTTTGGGAGTGATGATATATTTGATGCTCTTCTCTTTCATCAGGTCACGCTGTGTTCCAACACCATGAAGAGATACGAGCTGGCACTGGTGGTGGATGTGGATGGTGTTGGCAAGGAGGTGTTGGCGCTGCTCCTCACAGCCAGGTATCAGTGCTTTCCTTGCAGTTCATCGTCTCTCCTTGTGCATCCATCGCCAGCGCGCTGCCTTGCATGTGGTTTGCTGGCTCCAGCTCCAAATGAGAAGCATGGCTTAATGAGCTAGTTCTGCTCAGCTAGATATAAGAATGGCCGTGCTTTGAAAGCAGCCTGTGTTGAGAAGCACCTGTGCTCAATGGACAGGTATGGCCCTGAGCCTTTTTTTGAAGGGAACAGTAATTATATTCATTATTGGCCTGGTTTTTGGCGCTTGAGGTGTAACAAATTTCCAAAGGACTGCCTCTCCTTCCTGCAAGTGGTGGACTTGTGCTGGGTTGCAACCAAAATGCACCATTTGTTTGGGATGCAGCGAGCAGCCTGCTGAAAGCTGGTGTCTGGTTCAGTTAACAAAGGCGTGTGCGAATGGGAAAGGGGCTTATGGCAGGACTGGTGAGGGAAAAGTAAAGGCAGCGGGTAAAAGTAAAGACCTTACGAAGGGGAAAATAGTCCTTGATGTGAAGGTGAGCTCAGGTTTCTCTGGCTCCTTTGAGCATTAATGTTCTCAGACTTAAGCCGAAAGTTGTTCTTGCTGCAGCCAGATTCAGTCCTGTTGTGCTGCGGTGGGTGTCAGTTTAATTACAAGAGGGATGCAGTTCACTGGTGCTCTTCCCTCTCCCATGCAGTCATCCAGTCAGTTCCTGGGCTGCGGTTTTGTAAAACAAGTGCAAATGGGAACAGACAGTGTATGGATCCATGGGGGTGAAGGGCTATAGGAACTGGGAGAGGGTGATCACCCACTGCATAAGGCAGGTGGTGGCTTGTGCCCTCTGTTGCTGGGGCAAATAGCTGAGTTTTCAGGCAGGGTGACAGTGGTATGGGAGAGAAGGGAAGTTGTTTTTATTGAGACACTGGGGTTTTGTGTTCCTTGAGCCTCGGTGAGCACTGGCCCGTGGTGGGAAGGCTGCCCCAGAGCTCACGCCTTGCTGGGACTATTGGGAGGGTCCTTGCAAGCCTCCTGGGGCAAAGGAGGGGCAAAGCTGATCAGACAGCTCTGGAACAGGGCTCCGTGCTCTGCCTGGGCACTTGGCAGCCTCTGTGGTACTGATTCTCAGGGTTTGCCCCTCCTTTACAAGAGGTGGTTGAGTAAAAGTAAGGTAAAGGTGATTTATCGCTGTAGGGGTATTAAATATCTATTTGACAGTGACAAATGTGTTATGCTCCATTTCACACTATTTGGGGAGTAAAAAAATTCTACATTCTCTCAGTGTCTCTAATTCCCTTTTGGTCATCTCTTTGTCTAGATGTGTAGTTCCTCCGCTGCGAGTGCTCAACCCCGTCGTGACGTTCGGACGGTGCTTTCTAAAATTCCCTTACCAGCAGATGCTGACCCTTGTGAACGACAGCAATCTTCCGGGCTGCTATGGCGTTCTTCCTCAGGTTTGGCATCGCATCCGCCTCCTGCCCTCAAATCTTATCGAGGGGTTTGTTAGCAAAAAAAGGGGTTTGGATAAGAGCTTGCTAGTTTATATTCAGGTAGGTTCCTGTTCTCAGCAAACCTTTAGTTCCTGAGAACAGGAACGTATCTGAATATAAACTTTAGGAAGCAGTTTATATTCTAGTCTTTGGGGTGCTTTCATGCAGGAGAACTTAGAGGGCTGTGAAAAGCTTCTGCAAGGAGGCTGCCAGCATAGAAGTGGGTGTTTGTAGGTGCAGCAGCTTTCGGACTCTCTGAGGATGCTAAGCCCATACAAGTCTTGCATCTTGCTTTATGCCTTTCTGCTTTGTCCTAGGGATTTTTTAAAATGTGTGTGGATTGCTATTGTGGTAGATATTAAGGAGTTTAAAGTATCCTTAAAGGTCATTCTGAAGTTGCATTTGATTCTGTCCCTTATAGGAACACAAGGAGGAGGATGCTGTGTTGTACTCCAGCCCTGTGCCGTGTGGGATTATCCAGCCTCGCAGCTCGGTGGAGGTCCCATTTACACTGGAAGCCCAGGTGATAGGAGAGCAGGACACTGTTGCTCATGTTGCGGTGTTTGGGAGTGAAGGATCCCCTCTGGTGAGTGCTAGGGGAGATGTGGGCTTTCATGCAACTCATCTTCTTGGGGTGTAAAGTGTACAGGCAGGGTTGCTGATTTCAGGGATCCTTCCTGGGAAAACAAGAACTTGTAATATATGGCTGGTGTGGACAAGTAAAAAAGGGATTCATAGCATAAGCAACAGCTAATGCCTAGAAAAGAGAAAGGATAGTATCCTTTTAGCTGGTAATCTAAGTGTCTGACACAGCATTTAATTATGGGTACGTAGGACAGGATAACAAGCTCAGTCTGAAACCCAGAGCAATCCCTGGGTCTCATACTCTGCCATATTAGACAAACAGCCACTGCTGCTTCATTAGAACTTTTGTTCAGGAGCACACGAGAACATCTGTGAATCCTGCTAAAACAAGCACTGAGTAAGAAACCACGCTCAAAGTCAGGCCCATCATGTCTGAGGAATATCCATCCTCTCTCTTTGCCAAAAGCCCCAGCCAAAGACACACAAGTCTCCACACTGCTTGCACCTGGAGTGCAGAGGCTTTGGGTTTTTCTACCAAGCTTGGAAATGGACAAGGCAAAGCATTCCTGGACTAAAGCCTCCTGAAAGACTTTGTTTGCATTCAGGCATATGCAACAGCAGCAATGACAACAAAATGTAGGCAAGAGAATGTTCTATGTAGTGTCCTGGCTTCATCTAGCTGAAATAGAGAACAAATCTAGTTAATTAAACTTTAATTTAAGATGATATTAACTTTTGAAGCAGCTGTTTTAAAATGCCTTGTCATGTCTCTGAGCATGAAAGACGATGTCAGAGGATTGCTGGGAACCTTAAGCTTTCTGTAACAGAAAGGAAGGCTGACATTTTGAAAGTAGTTGCAGGGATTTAAACTTTTATTAAAACGAATGGAAACTATGCCGCTAAATCCCACGGATGCCACAGAACATCTCAACCCAGGGCGTTGTGGATGTGCGTGTAAACCAGTCAACAGGAAGGCCAGGCAATGCAGGCTTTACAGGGAAGACTGAAGTTTGACGAAACAGTTGCTCATAAATATAAGGCATGCTTCCCTTAAAAAGGAGGGTTTCTTCCCACTAGAATAACCAATTGTTTAACTGTCAGCTTGTTTTTTAACTACAGATTTCTTACAAAGCTTTTACCCTTGGGTTAACAATTTATAGTTTCAAACTTTACTGTACCTTAATCTTTTTTTTTTATTTGGAGATGTATATGTCAGTCTTTCACCCAGAGGACAAGCATTTCAGCAGAGAATCATGGTTGTCCCTAAAGTAAATGACTAGGATGAAACTGAGCAAATCTGTGTGTCCACTAAGTCGATCTTTACTGTGCAGCGTTTATATTCAGTTGGTGCCAGCTGGTAGAAAGCTCGCTGGGTTTATCGACAGCACAGACCTGAGTTTCTGACTGTCAGGTTAGATTCTTTGCATTTTCTATAGGTCTGCCTTATAGTTTGAGTGGGGTTATCAGTAGTTCCCTAGTAGCCAACTCATCCAAAGCTTTCTAGGCTAGCAGAACAGCTAGCTGTTGTCTACGTTGCAGTGTGGCAAATTTTACCCATATGGGTCATATGATGCAAATCTGACCTCAGGGGAATCGCTGCAATGTACTCCCATAAAACAAAATATAAGCTTGCTCTTGTCTTAAGTTATGCTGTCTAGTATTGATACCAAGTCTTTACACTGTTTTAGGTGAAATGCGGTACAGGTCTTTCATCCAGGTTGTGTAGAATTCCTCCATGGGTCTGTTGCCTGGTATTTTGTTTGCAGGTGACTGTGTGCCAGCTTCTATTTGGTGTATGTAGTCTTCTGCATTAAGGAACTGGTAAAATCCAACCCTGGGGTTAGCGGTGGCAAGGCAGGGTCGTGTGCCACAGGCAGGGGATTTGGCATCTGGTTGCTATCAGAATAAACAGTCACTCAAAGCATGGCTGTCTGCCAGGGCCAGATGCAATTCATTCCTAAATGATCAAATGTGACATTATATACCCATTGACAAAGCCAGCAGTGCTGCTGGGGGAAGGGGGCGTGTCAATATTACTGATGGCAAAGTTGCCATCTCCTTTTACTCCCTCTCCCTGTGTGTCACATTGCCTGTTATGCTGTTGAACAGGGGTTTTCTTGTCCCATTTAAGATGACTGTAGATGAAGGGGTTTTTCTATAATCCCTTTCCTTGGCAAGGGTATATTGTGTTAGTACACACTTTCATTGAAGCCAGCTAGCCTGAGCATCCTCCAGATGTTATTGTGCTCATCTCCAAAGGGTTCTGCCCCGCCTTTGTTGCTTCTGCCCTGCTGTCACCTGGAAGGAAAGCCAGCTGGTGAGGCACAGCTCTTCCCTCCAGCTCCTCTTTCCCAGGAGCTTTGGGCAGCATTACCCAGACTGCAGCTCTCCATGCCTCCAATCTCCTGGAGGGATAAAAGGTCCATCATTACGCATGGCTTTAGCTCCTTAATTTTGAGGTACCAGCCTTGGTACATGATTTTTGGCTCTTACTTGCACGCAGTACTGTCCTGTCAAGGGATGAGCATTTCTGGATGCTGCTCCTTTGGGCTGAGTTGGACTAGTGATTCTGACAGCTGTCAGTGCCATTTCCTTGAGTCAGACATCATTAAAGGTTTTACGTCATGGAAGCTGGTTTCTTTTGTGGTTAAATCATACTCCTTGCCCTCCAGTGAATCATACAGCAGCTTGTCAGCGTTGGGAGTTTTACGCATTTAGATCCTGTTTAAGAGTTGGGGTGTTCGGAACCAGTGAAATCCAGCAAGACTGGTTAAGTTCTTACTGGTTTTAATGATGTGAGAAGGTGGTTTAGCGAAGGGATCCACATTTCTCTTCCAGTAGTTTGCACCAGTTCTGCAAGAACAAAACTTTTCAGTCTCAGACTGTCAAAAGAAAAAAATACTGTTTGAAAGATGTAATTAATAATGCCCATTATTCATATAATACCAGGAATACACATAAACACAAATCAGAGGCAACTAACTTACATGATCTCTATTGTGAAGAGCCTGCTTTTGCTGCTCATTTGTGCTGGTTTTCACAAGTGTAGTTTGGGGAATATTAAAGCAGTTACTGTCCAAGTGTGGCTGTGCAGCAGCAGAAGTCGGGGTGGGCGGTGTGGGGCAAGACTGAGTAGTAAAAGGAGGGGGAGCAGGCACAAGGTAGAGGAAAGAGAGCTAACTGTGGAGGAGGTGTGAAAAAGCATGGGAAACAGGATTTCTTTATCCCCTGATAATGGCAGCTTGTAGCTTTCAGATGGGATCACTCTAGATCTCACACTTGCTGCGGGCCTTCTGTTTCAGTCTTACACCACTGAAAACTTCAAACAGCTGTAATTATCCTTCGGTCTAGGAGTACCCTTAGAGCTGTCTAATCTTTTTAAACTTTCCCTGTTCTTTTTGATCTTTCCTACCTGCTTCCTGGAGCAGAAAATCCATTTAGTGAGCATTGGAGAAGGACCAGTTGTCTACGTGCATCCGAGTAAGATAAATTTTGGCAGTATCCAAGTTCTACAAGATGCTTCTCGAACTCTCCACCTCTCCAATCAGACTGTCATCCCGGCGTCCTTCAGGGCACAGATGGTAAGTATCTGTGGGGCTATTTTCCAATGAAAATGACTGCTCCATAGCGGCCTGTGACTTGAGTTTTATATGAAACATTTCCATATTGCTATATGAGAGAGAAAGCAAGATATTCCATCACAATACAGTAAGAGGGGGCAGTTTTAGCAGGGGCACCCCTTAGTAAAAGGGACAGTTTGCATAGGTGTTTGAGCAGAAATGAGTCTGGATCATGTTTACAAGTTCTCCCTTTATTTTGTGGAAGGTATTTAGCTATGAGAGTCATGGTTTTGCACCTCTGAGATCAAGAGAACCCTGTGGCTCTTTGTTCCTGGAAGGGCACAGATTTGCCTTTGGTTTCTCTGTTACATCTGCATTTGCTTTGTGTCACACCACCATTAATGATGGAGACTAAGGTGTGAGGTCTGTCCTCAAACTGCTCGTGGTGAGGTGAGTCTCACACCTACTGGGGGTCAAACCAGCTGCATTGTTGCACAAAAATATACTGGTAAGGGTCATGTAACTATGGAGTCAGTGGACTCCGTAGCATTGCAGAGCATCTCTGGAGACTAGCTGCAGCAAAAGGCTGTTTAATTTATGGAGGCTGCATAATGTGACAAGCTATATAGCGGAAGGAGAGCTTGGCTGCTTCCCTGGCAGGGAGAGCAGGGATGCTGCAGCCGGGAAGGCCTCATGTGCTGAGGCTGGGTGGGATGTGCTCCCCACTGGAAGAGGGGGATCCATAAAGGGCTTGAAAATAGGGTTTGGAGGAGGTTTGTTCTTCTCTGTGCGAGGTGGGTTGAACTTCTGGAGCTTGTTAAGCCAGGCCTGGTGCTGTGGACTTGGTTGTGTCTGTGGATAAAGCATCAGGCAGTGTGTGAGAGTACAGGATCAGCCTCCTCGGCCAAGGAGAAGGGGGCTGGATTTCCCTTTTGCTGCTCTTCCAGCTGTTTGGGGGATAAATGCAACCTCAAAGTGGGGCATTCCCAGGGCAGCTTTCTTTGACTCCACAATGAAAATCTGCTTTCCATCTCTGCAGCAAGCAAGTCACCTTGGATGGGTGGTCGTGGTGTATAAATGCTGGGTTTTGCACACTCATACCAGGCACTGACCTGCAGAGCGGTTTAGGTACTGCTGTTCTGGTGTAATGCCTTCTCTCCCTCCCCTGGACAGCTTGCAGCATACCCAGGGGGGCTTGCAGGGTATATCTGCCTCTCCATTGCCTCAGGGACCTAATGCATGGGATTGGGCAATAAATCCTACCCTGGCCACTGCAATCTCAGCAAATATTTTGGCTAATCAATAAACAGAACAATAATATAAGGTGGATCAGGGATGGTTTCTTTCCCTGCAGTAAAGATGGCCTCTGCTGCTCCTTAGTCCCCCCTGCTGACTCCACAGGGCTGGGTTACCCCATGGTGAGCATCTCTGCTTCTCAGGACAGCTGCTGCTATCATGGAGATGTTTGAGGAGGCAGGTCCTGGGAACCTGCTCGATCAGCTGTTTCAACAGGGGCTCTTCAGACAGACTCAACATGGTGATGCTGAGCCTGCCTGATGGGACCAGCACTGCAGCAGGCAAGATGTGCTCGAGCTACTCCCTTCCCCTCAGCAGCTACCTATTTTGGTGCTGTCTTGCTGCCTCAAATGAAGTTTTGCCCTTTGCTGCTGCCTTAGGCTGCCTGGTAGTTTCTTGATGGGAAGAAGAAAGGACTGAATGATTTTGGAACTAAAATTTGAGATGCAGTCAGGTGTCAGGGCGAACTGCACATGGACATCCGAGAGCAGAAACGGCTCCAGCTGTCCCTTAGCCTAGCTGGTGGGTGACTTGGGCATCCTTCAGTCACTCCTGCCCCTGAACCCAAGTCTTGTGTTCTCCAAGATGCCAAAGCTGCTGCTTTGATTCCCTGCTTGGAGATTTCTGCAGGACAGTGAGCTGTGATTTCCCTGTCTTCCGCTTGATGGCTAATCTTGAAACCGTGGCTGTTTGCAGTTAGACTTATAGATTACAGTCCCCACTCGAAAGAAAGAGCTATTGATTGAAATTTTCACAGCAGCGTTGGATCAGCAATGTTACAGCACACTGACTGGCAGCTCAGCAAACTGAATGAGATTAAATTAAGGAACAGCAACAGGGCAAGTAAAAGGCTGGTGTCTTGTTTGAAACAGAAAAGGAAAATTCCGTAATGCAGACGGCTATGCTGCACCTTGGTGGTATCCTTAACCATCATGTGCAAATTGCTGTTCCTGTCAAGTCAAGCTTTCTTCTTTCTTTATGGGAGAAAAGAGCATTATCTGAGCAAGGAGAGATGCTTCTTGTGGATAACTTCGCTTTTGGGATAGTGATTTAAGGAATTACTCCTCTCCTCTTCTCTCCGTTGGACGAGTTGAGTCTAGTCTATTCTATGAGTTGCAGGGAACAGCACTGAGCATCTCTGCCACCAGAAGAAAATAAATAAAACCTCTGCAAAGCTGTGCATTGTAATGGGGCTTTTGGGGTTTGAAGAGGAGTGTAGGGACTTCATACTTTAGTCCTCTGGCTTATCCCTGCTTGCCAGGGTATCTTCAGGTCTGTGACTCTTGGGACCAGTGTGTCATCCTGTGCTCACCCACTGAATCCTGTGTCTGTCTGATGTACTTTTCCTTGTCAGGTTACTTTCCCAGCTGCCAGGCAGCCTTGTTAGAGAATCCTCTGGAATCCAGCAAGGGGAGTATTTGCCTTTTTCTTGGGTAGAAAAGACTGGAAGAATAGGTCAACATGAAGGGGCTGTTGCAGTGTAGCTGGGGGCTGATGTGACCTGCTGAAAAAGGTGGCTGTTTCTTCTCCTTGCTGCTGCTGTCATCTTCTTTTCCTGTCTCCCTAAGCGTCTGATTTTTGCCATATTGACAAGTGCAAAAGAGTTGTATTGATTAATGGAAGTGTTTGCTCTCCCTCCAGAAAGGCAGGGAGGAAAAAGCATCTTTCTTTGATAATTTCCTACTTGTTCTTTGTCACTCTGTCTTCTCAGGGATATTTTATTCAGCTACTAAGAATGACATCACTCGGCATCACGAAAGGCAACTGCATATCACGCCTGTGTGATCAGAAAAGACAGGCCTACGGTGTAAGTTTTGTTAATCAGTGCCAGCTTTCTTCTGCCTGCATAACCACCATACTGGGTCTGGTATGTGCAGGGAGGCAAATGGTGGTTTCCTGGTGCCTTGTAATGAGGGAGGAGAGAGAAAACCTTTCTTGGAATTTCCTCCTCTTATGACAGTCTTAATTTGGGGACCTGATCCTTGACCTCCCTAATCCAGACCCCTCTTCTGGTGGAGCTGGCTGCCGCCTGGTTTCTAGCAGGGGTTGTACAGCCAGATGTGTTGTCTTCAGGAGAGTGTCTGGCAAGTAGATCCCCTTTCACCTTCCCAGGGATGAGCTGCCATCAAATTCAATTGGAGCTGACATTGCAGAAGAGACCAAGTTTTGTTTAGTTTTAAAAAAAAAAAAGCTGTAACTGTTTATCTTCTCACTGGAATTTACTGGAGAAAAGTCAACTGATTTTCAGGCAATGTATAAAGGCTCTTGGTCAAATGTGGTGTAAGCAAGGGGAGAACATGCAGTTCCCATTCCCATGCTTGCCTCTCTCCTCATTAGTGCAGGATTTGTTTCATTTACTAATTTCATTGCTTATTATCTCAAGCTTTTGACGACATTCCCTTTATTAAAGAAACAGCCATATGGAGAGACAGCAAAACAGGGAAATAAACTTAAAAACAGTGCTGATAAAGGGATGCTGCTTTAGTGATTCTGTTTCTTGTTCTGGCTGATGGGTGATTTTGTTGTTGTCTGAGCAAATTGGGCAGGCTGCGGGGAGGGAAGGCTTTGAAGAGCGTGTCAGTATTGTTCATAGCTCTCTCCAACTGCTTTCACTGAAGTGGGAGCAGACTTGAATTGGCAAGAGGGTGGTTTTTAAATCTACTGTAAATTACCTTTCTCCCCCCCAAGCATCTGAATAATTAGCCAGCCCGTCAGTGTTTGCTCATAGCAAGACACAGGCAGAGAGTGCCGTGCCCTTCAAATGATATCTGCGATGCTATTTAGAAATGAGTGTTAAATTAACTTTCCAGGGTATGGGCAGCACTGGCCCTGCATATGTGGTCTCTTCCAAGGTGAGCAAGACTTTTGAAGATGAAGATGCATAGGCTTAACTCTCTCCAGAGCTGTCCCACCAGAGCCTCATGGTGCTCCAAAAGCTAAGCTAACCCTTAGACTTAAACCATGGGTTTGGGTTTTAAAGGCTGTGTTTTGCTAATACAGCAGTACCAATTTGCTGATTTCCAGCCAGTTTGGTCTTGCCAGAGCCAGAGGGGACCATTCATTGTAGCTGACCATGCCTCGCAGCACACGGCATCAGTCATGAACAGGGGTCATGGCCAGGAGCATCCAGTCTTGTGCTGGCAACTGGTTGTGCCAAAACCTGAGGAAGGTGGAAGGCTGTGTCCCTCCCAGGGTCACATGAGCTTAGGTCCAGGGCATGTGGCTCTTAAAAAGGGGAGCAGAGGTTTGGAGGAGACCTTGGAAAAAGTGCCTGGAACCTGGCCACAGGGAAGAGTTAGTTTTTTGTCATGTCAGGTGTCTTATGTGAGTTCACACCCTTTCAAAATTTCTGTATTTCAGTAATCAGAGAAATTGTTATTCTGCTCATCTAGGGAGACTAAACTCGTCGTATTGTGCTGCACCCGTTGGCCAACTGAATTAAAGAAGGGTAGAAGTTCTCAAGGCAATTATGTTCCTACAAGCAAGAATGACTCAGTGAAGGAGTTTGGTTATTAAATGTTGTGCTTGGCAGCAGCCAGCCAAGCTGTGCTCGTGTACTGGCTGGAGAACCCCAATGTGCGGAGTGGTGGCACTGGTCTCCCCAGCACACCAAGGAGGGCAGATGGGATCTGGAGGGGTGAGCTATGGACAGGGGACACAACTGGAGACAAGCTTTGTTAGCTTGCTCAGCAGTCAGCTATTAGCTGAACCAAGTGTGACAAATTAGGGTACAAATTAGGGTCCCTTGCTAGTGGCAGCGAGTGCCCCACTTCAATTTTTTTTTTTTTTTTTTTAGAGGCTCTGCTTTTTGATTTCATAAAACATCACCTTGATGGTGCTCCAGGACAGAGGCTAAACCAAAGTGGTCCCTATGCTTTTGCCAAGGAGGTGCTGGTGCCAAGGTGCCAGGAGGAGGCTGGTTGTTGGTGGGAGCATCTAGCCAGCCTCATGCTCTGATCTCCATCTCCTGCTGGGGCTCAGGGTGCTTTTTGGCTGTTTTCTGCCACTGGCAGTTTGTGCGGATAAAAAGTAGCTTTGAAATGAAGAACGCAGGGTCCCCTACCTCGGGACTGCTAAAGCACCAGGGCCAAGGCTTGGTGCACAACTGATGTAGGATGGGGATTTATTTCCCCTTCATGTGCAGCCTCCGTGAGGAGTGATGGGTCCGCCTGACACGGTGGGAATGCTCTCTCACTAGAAGCATGGCTTGGTAAAGTACAACTGCGTTTTGACTATTGAGTTCTGCTTCCTCTTTCACTTGTGTAAGGCCAGAATGACCAGATCACTTTAACTAGCTTTAAGTAGCTTCAAGAGAACTGAGTGTGGTGGCTCCTCAGTCGTCCCTTAGGGCAGCCAGTCACGCATTTCAGATGCATGCTGGTGTCTATTACAACCAAATTTTGGCAGCCCTTATTCACAATGGAAATCTGTCCTGGGAGAAGGTAATGATCTCAGCATTGAACTTACTGTTTAAGTGATTGATCCCAACCCTTGCCTAGCATTCAGGGACTCTGATGTCCATTAGTGCAAGCTCCTACAGGGACAAAAATAGCCACCGACTTTGCTTATCCAGTGCATACAGCTATTGCATCATTTTCCGCAGCATTCAAGGATAAGCAAGTAGCAGGGATGTTATCAGAAGTTAGATCTTGGTCTTCAAAGTGTGTGTGTTGTGGGGGAGGTTTAGCATGTCTCCAAGAGATTTCTAGTCTCTGGGACACAGCCTGGATCGGTGTAGGCAGAAGCTGACCTAGAAACCTGAGTGAATCTGGCCTGGCAGAGCTTTTTGGTCCTGGCAGGTCTCCTGTTCAGTGATGCACTGTGCTGCCCCTTGGACCCACATCAAATGCTAACTGAAAGAATGAGGACACGATACAAATTATGCTTCTCTGGAGTGGGCTGTTGGCCTGGCAGGGTATGGTGGGTCTGCACTATGTCACCCTGGGAAATTTGAAGTCTGGCTCCATTGAGACAGCCTATCATTATTCCTCAGTAATAGTTTCTTGGGTACAATTTACTGCCTGGCTTGTTGCCAAGCTTTGATAAATGAGCTTTGTCAGATAGCAGACTTGCAGATTCACCTCTGGAGCAGAGCTATCGGGTCTCCTTTTCAAGTGAGCTACCCCATATCAGCATGAATCGGAGGAAAAGTTGTACGTTAATGTCAATGAAAACCTAACACCCACTGGCTCGGTGTGAACGTGTTGGCTGGGTAGCCCTTGGCTGACGGCAGTGCAGTGGATGCCTCCGAGGCTAGTGAGCAGCTACACACAGGATATGGGGACAACAGAAGAGGGTTGGTGGGATCCAATGTGGTCAGCGAGGCCCCAGTGTTTGCCCTGTGCCAACCACCTTCTTCCATCTCATTTTCTTTTTTTTTTTTTTTTTTTTAAGACTTTGTTTTGCAGCTCTAGAGGGCAAATTAAATGGAGCTGAGTTCATTAATTTTGCCAGTGCCTGGAATAATTTAGATGCCTTTGGCATGTTCCATCCTGGGATGCAGGCATGCAGACCTGCCCTGCCCTCTGTGCAGGTCACAGTCAGCTTAAGGAGTTATTGTAGATGGGGCATCTATACATGCTGCTGGGACCCTGAATGCTCAGCAATTTATTGCTTCCCTGGTGTTTGGCTAGTCTTACTCTTGTTAGCAGAGGTTGTTTTGGGGGGGGTTTCTAAAATGCTTCCCATGACTTCGAAGTGCTGCTTGGTTTTCTGATGCTCTTCTCCCTTGGGCTGTCTGGTGTCCTGTTAGAGCTCAGTGCTGCCAGCCTGATGGATGGAAATCTGAGCTAACTTCACCTGGATCAAGCACTTGCTTGGATCATGTCAGGTCTCCAAGCATGTCATTGCTTTCTATGAAAAAAAACCTCTTTTCTTAGAATACTGTGGAGTTTTGAGTGAGTAGTGCCTGTCGTCCCAAACACAGTACTGACCTCTGGTGCATGTACCGCTAACACTGTGATGGACACTTTGAAGCCTTATGTCTACATCCCAGTGCATTTCTTGCTGGCCAGGGAGCATTGCATGCATTTCTCTTCTGCAAGCTTATTTCCTGTGAATGTGGTTTTAGATAGGCTGGGGTCCAGCACCTTTATTGCCCCATCCGTAGAGGGAGGTTCGAGGAGAAACCAGAGGAAGAGAGTGATTGGGAAGCCTGGGCCATGCCCACAGGGCATGTCTTGCAGTTTTCTTTTTCCTTATTGTTTTACTGCCTTGCTATAAACATTTATAGCTGAGTTTTCCAAAGCAGAGGACACTGGGGTACCTTGCTGCAGCTGATGATCAGTGGGAACTGGGTGCTTCAGTTCCTCAGGGGCTGTTGAGAAGCACTGCCTAACTCTTGGGAAAGAAGACTTTGGTGTTGGGGTTTTGATCAACTGGTTTTGCAGTTATTCTTCAGGCTTTCAGCAGTATCCCCCAGCCATGTGGCCACTGCAGTGGGATTTGAGCAGTCCTGGCTTCCTCTGGCCTTGAGCCTTTATGCAAACGTGGCCATTATTGTCAGGAAGCCAGGAGAGATAAAGTAGCTTCCCTTGGCGTGTGCTCCAAAAGAGAGAATGGAGGGGGAGTAACCTTCTCCTGAGAATAGGCATCCCTTGGGTTAGGCAAAACTGGGTTAATGAAGTGAGTCTGTTAGAGGGTAAAATACAGCTTGTATAAGCTGCTGCATAGTTGCTGTTTCCAGACACCGTAGCTTAGATATAGGGAAATTAAGCCTTTATGGTTTTTACCATCATATCTTTAGTCCTTCCTTTTCCTGCACCCCACAAGAGACCAGGCTTCATGGTTTCTGTCCTAAGTTAGTGTTTGGTTTGTCTTACAGGCTGGCAAATGCTCATGCTGGAGGATTGAACCCAGCAAAGGAGTGATCCCCCCTGAGACCAAGGTGTCTGTGGCTGTCATAGCAAACTTGGATGACACTGAGAAATTCAAAGACGAGGTGAACCTATTCATAGAGAACAGCCATACCTATGTCATCCCCGTCCGGGCTGTTGGCATCGGCACCACAATTGTCACTGACAAACCCTTTGCTCCGGAGCTCAACTTGGGACCCCATTTCAGGTAGGGTATCTCTCAGCTCCCGTGAGCTCAGCAAGGAGTTTTGCTGTCGTCCTTCAGGCTAGTTCTTCTTCAGTGCGCAAGGTCCTGGCTCTGTTTCAATGAAGCCGCAGGGAACAGTCGTTAGATACCCTTAAAAGCCACCAAGCCACCAAAATGGAAACTGGTTGCTAAATTGTCACTGAATTGTCTTTAGTTATAATACGTTTATTTCTTCACTTTTTCCTCCAAATCTTTATTTGATAACAGCAGGTCCCAGAAGCCTCCGGCTGGAAAATGCTACATTACAGGTATAAACATATTTTCTTTTGCAATAATGTTCCTTGCTTTTCCATTAACTATGGAGTATCATCTCACAACAGTGGAAAACCTTAGCGGTAGCTTGTTAGCAACTCCTCGACTAAATTAATGGTGCTGGTTTTTTTCGCCTCTGCCCAGGAGTTCTGGAGGAGCAGCAGAATTTCTTTGCCCTGTATCATCCCTCAGTTCGCTCATCTTCCCTGGGTCCCCTGCTGGGCTGCACTTTATTAGATGTAGTTGCTCTTTTTTTGTTTCTTCTGCCTGCTTTCCTTGCCATCTCCTCCATCAATGCTGCAGCAGCAGCCTGAGGCATGGGCAAGCAAGGGTGGCTGCAGGACCAGCTCTGAAACGAAGAGAAATCCACTGAGGCTGGGCAGGATAAACTGAGCGTGTTAACTGAAAGAGCTTGGCTCCAAGGAGGGGATTCACTGATCCTGATGGGTGTGTCTGAAACCAGGCACCTTCTTATAAATGGGAGAGAAATAAGCCTTTTCAAAGTGCTGTTTGCCTTGTGTTGGAGACCTCTTGGGATGGGAATAGTCTTCTCAAGGTACCTGTTCCTTTTCCTGACTGCAAAGAGAGTCCACAGTGTTCCAATACCTAAATTTTGGGGTAGAAAGAACAGGTTAATCCTACCTTAAGCATTTAGGATAGATTTGGGGGGTTTAAATATGCATCCACAAGCCACCCACCTAAGCAGGGTCATTGCAGGGAGGTTGGTGCTTGTCCAGTGTGTCCTGTGCTCTGTGCAGCCACAAATTGGCTACACAACGGAGGGGATAGTGTCAATGTGATTCATGTCCTTGTCCTCTGCCCCCCTTCACGTCTTTGCCCACAGGCTCAGTTTGGAGTTGTTGCCATTGCTGTTGGCTGCAGAACTGCCACTGGGTAGGTGAGCTGAGGGGGGACTCGGGTAACATCTCATCTGAGTTGGGCTTTCCCAGAGCCACAAATTCTGCATCTACCCAGAGCTTCTGCAAGCTTTCATCTGTTGCTGTCCACAACATAAACCATTTTATACTGAACTTGTACACATCATTTTTTAAGTTTGTTTCAAAGACTAGTTCTATACTGTCACTTCTGTGTTTGTATTTAGCTGCTTGCAGCAGACGTGTTTTGTAAGCCACATATTCTGTACCTTTCAGAAAAACAATAACTGTTTCAGGACCAATTCATTTCCTGGTCATGTTCAGATTTATAGAGGGTAAAATAATTACTCTAGACGAGCCTGCAGTTAATGTTTCTTTACACGAAGGAATCAATTTCCATTGAATATTCATTTTGTTTTATACCTAGCTCTAGTTATTAATCTCTTGTTGTTGTTCCATTCCTTCAGCAGCTGCCGTATTTGTATTGGGGAAACTTCTGTTGATCCTGTGTTCTCACACTGCATTTATCTTCCTAAAACACAAACCAAGTGGCACTGTTCAGGCAAAGGCTGATGTGTTGGGGGGTGATGATGAGGGTTGGATGCTCCCTAAGGGATGGGGGATGAGGGGGAATAACATGGGTGCCAGGGCAGGGGTCCCACCAGCAAGGCAAATGGTGCCCAGATCACCTGCAGCTCCCCAATAGCA
This sequence comes from Haliaeetus albicilla, assembly GCF_947461875.1. Taxonomy (NCBI): domain Eukaryota; kingdom Metazoa; phylum Chordata; class Aves; order Accipitriformes; family Accipitridae; genus Haliaeetus; species Haliaeetus albicilla. The sequence goes on along the minus strand of NC_091492.1, from coordinate 22,094,603 downwards.
TCTTCAGAGGAAGCCATCTGAGGCAGCATATCCCAAGGGGAAGGTGAAATGGCAGCGAAGCTCTTCCTCCATCCACTTGCAGCTAGGCCAGGCCAGCTTAGTGTCTAATGCAGCGAGACCTGCAGGAAGCACCTTGGAAAAAACCCTCCGAGTATTAAGCACCAAAGGCTGGTGATGCTCTGTCTGCAGCAACTGAGATGATGAACTTCATGAAGCTTTTCCTTGCTTTACACAAGCAGACCAGCTGCTGGATGGTGATAAACTTAGGGGCAACCAAGGTCTGGCTTTTGTTGAAGCTTTGAGCTAGGTCAGCCTTTCCAGAGGTGGTTTTATTGCTGAGTGTGCAGTCAGGTAACACCACTGGAGTGCTGAAGCTGGGTGACTACTGGGAAATAGCAGCTACCGTGATATTTTCCATTTCTGCTTCTCTTTTAGCCTGGATGCCTGCTGTTACCACTTCAAGATAACAAACAAAGGACGACGCACCCATCAGCTCTATTGGACAACGGAAGGTTTCACCCCATTTCGCCACCGTGATCATCTCCCTGCTGTCAGTAACACCAAGGGCAAAGATTCCTCCCAGGGCCCCAAACCTGCCTGCCCAGTATTTAAGCTTCGACCGCTGAGGATGGAGCTGATGCCGGGCAAGACTATGGAGATGATGCTGGAAGGCTCCTCCAGCACTCCCCAGGTGAGGTGCCCCACAAGGACTGAGCCTTCCCCAACAGATCACCTGCACTGGGACTTCTTCTGCAGCCCCTTGACATGCGCCTGAGACAATGAGCAAGTGCTTTCAAGAAACTGTTTTAATGCCACAAGTTACCATGGCAGCACCAGTTGCTTTCCTTGCTGGCTACCATCAGTTGCTAAGGCTTTTTTTTCATGTTTCCATAGCTACCATAAACCCAACTTGCTGATACCAAAATAGGGGCTGAAGGAAATATTGCTACTTCAGGGGCAAATGGCAGGTTAGAAGGTGTTGTGTGCTGAGACAGAAAGGAAGGGCAGGCAAAATAATGTACACTTAGACTAGGAGCACAGGCAGAAAGTAAACAAAAAAATGCTAAATAATATATCTGGGGGAAGTGTCTGGGAGCTTCATTTTTCCTCTGTAGACAAACATGGGCAGAGAGCTTGTCTAGCACTGAGTCCTGGAGGAGAAAAATGAACACAGTGTGTCAGCTCTAATGATCACAGTGATGTTCATTCACGTGGGAAACTGTTCCCAGGAATCATTATAATTGACAGCTTGACTTTTGTCAATATTTCCATAACAGCTTGCCCCAGTCAGCCCCCGTGTCCCAAGGGCAGCCAGGTCTTCAGCACCCTTGGATGGCAGCTCGGGGGGGAGATTTCAGCAGGGTCACTGGGTGTTCTCCTCCCTGGACCCTTCTTTCCAGAGGAAATCCAACTCTGCAGAGAAGCTACCAGCTAATCCTGGCTCCAGGACTGCTGGGCACAGATGTTTAAATGAATGTGGAATAAATCTACATTAAGATCCTGCTGTGATACTAGTGTTTTAAAGGGTTGCCTCAGTGGTAGTTTGGGGAAGACTTGAATACTCACCTAGTTGACAGTGCTGGGACTGTCCCTGAACAGTTCTGAGCCCAAAGGTTTTGCTGAAGAAGGAAAAAGGTACTAGAAAGAAAATGAAGTGATCAGGGCACTGGTGAGGGTGTCTTGCCTGGAAAGCCAAAAGGGCATCTATGAGCTCAGCTGTGGCTACGTGGCTCCTGCTGTCAAAGCCAAGACCCTGGAAGCGGGCTTTCCACCTTCCTTGGGTCTTGAGAATTTAATAATCTTCAGTTTGATCAGAAGCCCAAATCCCTGCATTGCATGTGCAACACAGGTGATTTTGAAGTCTGTAGGCTCTGAGGAGGAGTTGAGTTGTGGTGGTGTATCAGAGGGAAGAGTGAGAAATAAAGAGGGGAATTTGGGGAAGTGAAACCATGAGAAATCAGGAAAAAGTCTCGAATGTAAGAGCATCCAGCTTAAGCAGAGGGTTTTCATGTGAAGTGCAAGACATCTCTTTCCTGGGGAGGTTTATTTTAAAACCAGCTCTAGGAGGGCACAGTACATCCTGGCAATGAGTGATCCCCTCTTTACCTGAAGGCAGTCAGGCTATTTGGGTTTTTGTCATGGATCCTTTCCACTAAGCTTCCAAGAAAGGGTTTGCTAGCATTGGCCCTTCTATCACCTGTTTCCCTTAATATGGTTTTGGGTTTTTTAATCAGTTCCTATAGGTTTCTGTAAGCATTATGCTTGGCAATGGGAGAAATAAAAAATAATCATTTGGGGCAGGGATTATTGCAATTTTAAGCAGCACGTGACTCATGAGTGCCTTTTGTGGATATTAGGGTGTAGCATTATGGACATTTGAGTGCAGAATAAACAGGATGCAGCATAAAAAGAAAAGGGGACTATTGAGGACACCAGTGACTGTACCTTTGTGGCAGTAATACAGTCCATGGTTAGGTGGCTAGCAAATGCAATATGTTTTCTGGACACCCTGCTAGCACCCACTGGGTGAAGTGTGACTCTTGCATGCAGGTGGTGAAGGAGCGGCTGCTGTGTCATGCCATTGTGGGGAGCAGGGCAGGGAAGGCACAGATAATGCAAGTGGATGTCACGTGTGAGTTTGTTGCTCCCATTCTGCAAATGTCTTCCAGAGAAATCACTTTCCGGGTAGAGAAGGTAAGTCTCTGGATTGCATCCTGGCATTTAGTGGCATGGCTGATGACCGAAAGCCTGTGGGGTGTGTGTGCTTATGTTCAGAGGAGGAACTTAAACAGCTTCTCCAAGTCTATGGAGCTTTGGCTATTGGTTTGAGCCAGACCAAGCTTTTGCCATTAACACTGAGATCATTATTTTGCTCCTCTGGTGTTGGGGACAGTCTCACCAGCTCTATTCTGCCCTTCTTGATGTGGAGGCAGAATTGAGCTGCTGAGCTAAGGGCGCAGGGTGAGATGTGTGGGACCCATGAGAACAGCATGGGCTTTGCACAGCCACCTCCTGTGCTGGGGCTGCAGGTGAGAGAGCAGATTGCTGCAGCTGAGTGTTGCTAAACCCCCTCCTCACCCTTCCTGAGGTGCTTTGTAAAGTAAGAAAGGATGTTTTTAGAGATGGGACTGGTTTTTAACTTCACCAAAGTAAAACTGAGGTTACAGCTGCTCTGCTGGGGGTGATCATGGCCACTTCTAGAGAGACACCAGTTTCTGTACTCAGTATAAAGGGGAGGGGTTTGAGGATCCTCCAAGGCATGGTGATGTCTGAACACGGATCCTGTAGGAAAGCTGAGAGAAACTGAGATTCCTGCCAACTCCTCAGGCTGATGAGGAAAAACTCTTATCTCTTGTTTCTTTTTGCCTTCTCTGAGGATGGTATGGATGCTAGCTCTTTGCATTTCCCCAGGCCTTACCTTCTTCAAAGGACTGGCAGATGTCCTTCAGCTGCAGTGATGATAACACCAATGCAAAGCAGGTGCCCTTTAGTCTCTGGATCCCAACTCCTGCATCATCTCTCCCTCTACTGTGAGGTGTCTGAAAAAGTGAAGATATTTCATTATTTAGTTTCTGTGTTTTCAGGTCTCTACTCTGGTTCCCACGCTTCCAGAGAAGCACAAAATTGTGTGAGCAGGCAGTTCAGATTTAATTAGAAGCTTTTCAGCTATCCCTGATGTCTGCCTGTGGTCTGCTTGATGCCATGTGCTCCAATTTATCAAGTGCTATGACACTGCAGCTGTTGGATATCAAGACGTCTAGAACTATTTCCCAAATACTGTCTAGTTTATATAAGCCATGCAGGAAACCCAGAGCAATGCATAAACAAGAAGAAATAGCTTAGGCTGGGCTTAGCTTTGAAGCTACAGACACCTTGTCACTGTAGTGGGGGCAGCAGGACACACGTTGCAATTAGACTGTTGAGGTTTCTAGCTGGCTGTATGTGCACGTAAATGTTCAAAGCTAACCTTAGGCTACTGCAGGCTCTCTGCTATGGGCTAAATCCTGCTTGCTTTTCTCCTCTGACTAGCATCACTGCTTTTATGAGGCTACTAGAACCAGTAAGGTTGTAAGAAATTATTGTATGCAACTGAAAATCATCTTGTACCATTCTGCCCAAGAGAGGATATAAAACTGGAGACAAACAGTCTGGGTTCACTTTCTGGTTTTGATCTTGTTCAAGCAGCTGTCTCCTTTCAGGGTCTTATTCCCTCATCTGTACGCAAGACTGTTTCCCTGTCCTCTGGGGGATGCTGTGTTTTCTAAACATGAAAAGCAGCTGATATATTTAGAGAAAAACCTTCTAGAAGGGTAGAAACTAATAAAAACAGTAAATAGAGATATGCACTTTTGGGGCTGAAAAATTTGAAATGCCTTGGAAGGGGAAGGAGGTCCATGGCCACTTCAGGTTGTTTTTTCCTTGTCTCCTGTTTCTGTAGCAACCCAGTGATGTCCTAACTCTGCAGTACAAGCCTCTTTCTTTAAAAAACATCTCCTCCCTGCCACTCAGCATTGTCCTGACCTTAGAGCAGCCCTTCTTGATCTGCGATGCAGACCAGCAGCCCCTCTCTGCAGTTGTTCAGGTGAGCAGCCATGGACCTTTCTGCTGGTGGGGTTTGAAGAGGGAGAAGTGTGATCGTACCTTTCTGTTGGGAGGTCCTCCTAGTAGAGAAGTTTGTTCTGCAGAGTCAGCAGTAGACTGGTCTGAACTAAATCAGATTTGAAACAAGCTGCTGAAGGAAATGAAATATCATCTGAGTCTGGCTCTAAGACATGAGGAGAGGGGAGCAGGCAACTAGGTCTGGGCAAGCCATGTAGTAAAGGTGTCCCTTGGAAGCCATCCCAGCTCTCCAGCAGCCGTTCTCAGATAACCTTAAGAGCAGCTTGCTCTCTTCAAGGGCAGCCCTGCTTTCAGGAAGGCTGAGGATGCTCCTCCAGCCTCTGCCTGGCACCTGCCCCTTTGTCGGTGGAAGGTGTTGGACATGGACTCTGCTAAACACGTGTTGTTGTAGGCATGGCCACCGCTTCTATGCCAGTGACTTGCCTATGCAAGGGTGAGGCTGCTATGCCATGTCACTTGTGCTGGGAGGATAAAGGAGTTCCTCTAGAGGCAGGGCAAAAGGCCCTGGTGTGCCAGAGTGCTGATTTGGTTGTGTATTCAGCATATAGCTTTTGTGGGTCCAGAATTCAGTAGAACAATATTTATCTCCCTCTTGTATTGATGCAGAGCACAGAGACATGAGCCTGAGAGAGTCTCAGACAAAAGTGCTGTGGTGCTTGCAGTCAGGCACACACCGTGAAGAAAATGAAGGATGAACTGAGAAGCCTACATTGTGATCACACTTTGAACATTTACACGTTTCAGGCTGTCAGACCCTGGGACTTTGTCACACTGGTGATTAATACTCTTCGTCTCCTTGCAGCCCATGAAGCTGGAGACAGGGGAGGAACTTCATCTCTCCATCAGATTTAACCCTGCTTATGAAGAGGATTTGGGTATCCGGGTAGTAGAGAAGGCTCTGAAGATACAGTTTCTTGAGCATCCTCATGAGGAGCAGGTCACCATTCGGGGAGAAGTCTACTTTCCGAATCTCCATATCGAGACCACGGCCCTGGATTTTGGCTGCATCTTGAATGACACTGAAGATGTGCGTTACATCGAGATGACCAACTGCAGCCCACTTCTTGTCCGCTACCACTGGTCATTCCTGACAGACAGCCAGGTGAACCAGATGAGGTATGTGCACTTTTGTCCTTCCCTTGAAGCTCTTCTTCCTGGTGTCCTCTCAGTACTTTGCAAAGACCAAGACTGTTTGCCTGGGATCTGATAAATTGCTTTCAACTTTTCCTTGTGGAAATAACACCTACCAGCTGTGGTCAGGCTAGATGCTCAGGGAACAGGTGATCTCTACCAGTTTGACACTGGAAAGGAGACAGTGTTCTCCAGTCGAGCTGGGACCGTAAGAGACTACCAACACTTTTTTGCATAGCCCATAACCTAGAATCCTGCTTTGTCTCTGGAGCCACAAAGCCATGCTTAGACACTTGGAGAAACAGATATATAACATGACCTCTTTTCCTTCCCTGCCAACCCTGTTTGTTGTCATTTCATGCGAAGAACCTACACAGGCGCTGCCACCGGAACGATATGCTGCTGTCCCAGTCTCTTGGTGCTGCTTTGCTGTAGCCCCCATACTGGTTCCCCTGGGAAGGGAAGCTGGTGTAGAAAGCTGCTTTCTCAGACCATTGTGGCCTGAGGCAAATACCGCTTTGGTGAAGCGAGTTTTCATCTGTTAAAACACAGGTCACATTCACAAAATGGCTATTTAGCGCTTTATGGCAAAATGGCAGGCTCTGCTGTGGCTTTAGGTGCAGCTGTAGATGTTGGTTGGGAGCACTTGTCCAAACATCCCTGGGAAGCAGGGCCATCCCATGCTGTCTGTGGTTTTCAAGCCCAAGAGCCATCTCGCAGTTGTGCTGGAGCACATCTATAAACACATTTTTAGCAGTTCCTCCTGCTGTGGCCTTTCTGCATAGTACAAAAGTTTAGTCTGGGCAGTTTTAATTACAGTAGCAAATGGTTTTTCCATAATGCCCTAGGAAACTGAGCAAAGTTAACCATTGTGCATTGAAGTGCTGCTATTACAAATAATAGAGATCATCAATAGACTGTTTCGTTTATGGAATTGTGTTCTGGCTCAGAGGAGATGACCTCTTGGGAACTGGAAATTAGCTATGGCTATGAGGAGGGCTTGGAGGAGAAGATGACCTGGCCACTGGGGTAGCCCATTCACAGCTGGGTCTTACCAAGTAACAGCAAGTCTTTAGTGTGGCCCTTCTTGATGCATGGCACCTTCAAAAACAGACCCTAAAATGCAGAGGAAAGTCTGGAAAAGCAGGTGGAGGGAGGTGGGCAGGGAAGGAGGAGCAGGGCTGTAAGCTCTGCTTGGAGGCCTCTGTCATCTCCTGGTAAATTAGATTAGGGTTTAATTACAAGCTAAAGGGAAAATCTAATTTTGGTGATAGAACAATGCATATATCTTACAATAACAGAGAAACAAGCACATTACAGCGAAGCCTGTGTGGAATTAATTTCCTCTGGGGCCACTTGTTGGCCAGTTGCCTGTTTATCTTTACTCTTATCATTATTTTTTTTTTAACCAGTTTAGGGTTTTGGAAATGTGAATGCTGAATCAGTTTTCAGCTTTCAATTACCCTATCTCCACCTAAATTGGCTTTGCTGGACCTGAGCCTGCAGGTGCTTGTTATTCTAGCAGATACTGAGTCACCCAACTCTGCTAAGTTGGTAGCAGTTGAGGGTCCTGAGCATCTGGCAGGATAGTGGCCTCTGCTCCGAAGGGTTTGGCATAGCCCCTTTGCTGGCTCATTAACACTGTGGACATTACAACAGCTCCCTTTTCTGCTCTGCATGTTAATTAAGCAGCAATGTACTCTCTCTGGGTCCCTCAGTGGACACCATGTGATTCTCCATGGCAGAGCTGGAAATGAAGATGGTCTCCAAGCTATTAACACCTCAAATTGCTCATTAAGAGCCTGGCAGAAGGGCAGCATGTCAGATATTATTTCTGGTCTGCATTAAGCACTGTTGGTATTCTAAATTATCAGATCAAACTAACTCAGTCTGACATCGAGGGAATCAAACATCAGGTCTCATGAAGGTGAGATCAATAGAATTTAACCATCCATACATCTAACCTTGCTGGAGCCGATCATCAGAGACTCCCAGCATCAATCAGACACACACATTCATTTTGGCTAGGAGAGAAAAATATTGTTTCTCTGCTAGGACAAGACTCTGTGTGCCTAGATCTCTTTTTTTCTTTTAATTGTTCAACCCATTTTTTCCTCCTTTTCAGTTGCTGCTGCTACTTTGAGAAGAGCAATCATATAAGCAGCATCGTCCAACCGTTGCTGTCTGGTTGGACATGCCCAACTCATGCCAACCCATGCCCCTTCTCTGATATTGCTGAGCCATAAATCTCTTGTGGTTACTGTTCTTCTAGACCCTATGTGGTTACAGACAGACTGAGACTAGGCTCTCTTCATCTCTTGGACCTTTGATAGCTCAAAGCTGAGTTAAGCCTTTGCACCAAGATGTTTTCTGCAGGATTGGAATGATCTCCAGGATCACCCAGCAGGAGATAGTAGATCTGGAGTCAAATTCAAACATTTCATCGTATATCTTACCTCAGAGGTTTCTTCTTGAAAGACCAATCTGTCCCCATTTCTAAAGGCAGTATCGAGCTCCTCGGCTTTGCTTGGGATTCCCGTCAACAGGAAGACATTAAATCCAAAGGATATACAAGGATTTTCTTAGAGACGTGTGACAAAGGCTTATCCCCAAACTTAGCTGTTCTCTAGAGTTTTCATCCTTTATTAAGGATCTGTGCCTTGTCATTTACTTTGAGCATTGCTCTTCCTGCATCACCTCTTTGTCCCCTTCCTGTGAGATGTATTCCCTCCCTGGGATAGAACGAAGACACACTGAGTGGTCTGTGTGCCAGGATGGATCAGCAGGGAGCTTTGCACCTCCATGGCACATGTCAAACTCCCCCCATATGTTGATCTGATGTCTCTGGAGAGTGGGAACTTCTTGACTACCAATCCAGCATAATGAATTGCTAGTAGATTCTTTGGGGAAAGGGTTTGTTGAACAGAACGTGTAGAAAATGACTCTTTCCTTTCCATCCAGGATTTTCTCAGCCAATTTGTTTTGAACAAACTAGGAGCCTTTTTCCTCCCAAGTGGGTCTTCCTTTAGCATTAGTAATTTCTCATGCCTCTGCCCTCTTTCTTTCCATGTCCCCTGGCAGGTTGCACTGCAGGGACCCTGTGAGCCAGATCTCAGCCTTGTTACTGACACAAAAAACCAATTCCGTGATATATGGGGGGGGGGGGGGGTGGGTGTTGTTATAACAAGGAAGAAATGGAAAATGCAGACAGTGAAAAACAGTGCAAGGCAAAAATCTGACAGCAGTGCTCTGTCAGCCACCGGAGGGGAGAGGCAGCAACATCAGCAGCGAGAATATCCATCAGAAATGCATACATCCACCATGTCCCTGATGCTGGGGAGTCTGAGATGAGTGACAGTTGAGCATACCCCCTTCTCACCCCCCAGTGCTATCAGCTCCTTGCGGCAGTACATTTTAGGCTTTGGTAGCCCCATAGGTGCTACTTTTTCTGCTTAAATCCCGTGGGTGACTTAGAAAAGGAGGGCTGAAGTTGTGGTGGAAATATGCTGCTGAACGTGTCCTTCAGCTGCATGTGGTTTGGCAGCAGCAGAGCAGCAGTTTGCTTGGTGTAACAGAGAAGTGGCCTCTTATTTCTCAGAGATGGAGTCTCTTGGAGCAAGGGCTGGGTGCCGCACAGGCATCAATTCCGGGGTGGCAGTCTGGCTGCCGTGAATGGCTTATGGAGAGGCTCTGTACTCATGGACAGAGACACTGGATAGCTGAAGCAAGGGAGACTTGGAAATTTGCTACCTGTTCCACCCAGACAGAATGAAAAGTAAATAAAATTATTGTCAAGGAAGGGGTTGGAGCCAGGCATAAGCGAGTATATGTTGTTACCAAGTCTATATTAGAGACATAAACCTGGATACAAGGTGTGGTACAGTGATGCTTTATCAGGACAAAGGTTGGTGGGTGGTGATTTCTGACTTGCAACATGTCTGTAAGCTTCTTTCTTCTCTACCTTCACCTTCAGCATGGTGACCACCATCATGCACCCTCCATCTCTGTGCCTTTTTCAGCATGGTGCTGCTCTTTTCCCAGCTTGTTTGCTGGCAAGTCAGCCAGCCTGCCCCAGGCCTGGGAATGGCACCTTCTGGTTGAGCTCCTGGGAGCGTGACTGCGGGTTTGAGACAGCTTCTGCTGCCCCAGGGCTTCTGACCACTGGTTATTCTGTCACGTGCCTGGAGGACTTTTGCCTGGGCAATCAGAATGGAGGTTGGAGCCCGGAACAGCCGTATGGGAATCGCTTTAACTATTACATTTGGGTTTTCTGAGCCTCAGCCCCCTTCTTTGCACAAGGGTGACAGACCCGGAGATCTGTCATTTGCCTTGGCAGGCTGGGGAGCAGCCCCATGGTGTTGGAGAAGCGGATTGAGGGTAGGGAAGGCAAAGGAGAAAGCGTTGCTTGGGTAAAAAGCACTGCACATCCCACCTAAGGTGCTGTCAGGCAGCTGGCTGTCTCCCTGGCTTTGTCCTGTGCCATCAGGACAAAGCATGGGAGATATCCATGTGTCATCCACGCCCCAAGTAGGCTGTGGTTAGATGGGGGTTGCCTTCTGGTTTTTATAGCTGGTCAGCAAACGCTGGAAGGTGATGACTTCTTGCTCTGCCAGTGATGGTTTAGCTAGCAAACCTGGGAAGCAGCTGACTTCTCTCTGCTTTCTGAACATCTTGATTACCCAAGGCACACAGTGGGAATCAAAGGTACGTTTGCACTGCAAACAGTGTCCTTCTTATAAATGCCATTACACCTGTGCTGCCTGGATGGCTTGTGCTTTAATTCCCTCTGGGCAGGAGGATGCTGCTCAAGGCCCATCTCTGCAGAGCTTTACTGTTTATGAAACAAAATGTTGATATTTTTTTTTTTCTTGATTTTTTTTGTTGTTGTTGTTCATGGGGACAGCTCACTGTCATAGCCTCACTGAAGCAGAGCGAGAGCATGAATTTGGGAACCACTGCTGTTGCTTCCACTTCATCTCTGGCAGAGCACTGAGTAGGGAAGCCATTAGATGAAATCTGGGTGGCAAGATAGGGTATTTACTCCTGTTTATTTGCTGATTTGCTGTCACTGCATGTGGCAATGATGAGGAAGGTGACATAGTTTTCCAGACCTTGTTTCTCTTAATTTCTCCAGTTGTTTCTCACCCATCACACTTTTCCTGCTTCCTGCAGGCTGTGCATCAAACAGCTTTCCTTAAGGGAAAAAATCTATCTGAACCCACTGGCATCACCCTGCCCAAGAGTGCTGTTTCTAGGATTGCTGTGCTCTTTCCTGGTGCATCCCTGTCTTGGACCTGTCTTCACAGGGTCACTGAGAGATCTTCAAACTTAGAAAGGGGCTCAAGCCAAATTTTAATCCAGCTATCAAATCTTCATATCTTTGAGGGTATAAATCTGCACTGGGGATTTTTGTGCTGACTCCTTCTACTCCAAGATTCTTCCTAGCACAGAGGGGATGGAGAGCTCAGCACCCTGCCCATCCAATCTTCATCCTGGAGCTGGCTGCTGCCAAGACAGGGATTTGCAGCAAAATCCCTTCCAGAGAACGGGGATTTTGTCCTGTATGAGGCTGGAGTCTCACAAGACGGTGAAACTGGTGCTCGTCCTTCTGTACAGCCGCTCTTTCTCCTCAAGAGGCTGATACTGGGATAGTGGATGGACAGCATGAGTTTTGGGTGGGTTTCAGATCCCTTGCTGCTTACTGGCTGGGTTAAGGCAGACGAGGAGAGCACCAGTCAGGGAGATTGTTTCCCAAAACATAATCACATATTTCTTTTCAGAAAGGGTGGGATCTGCCAAGCACGTGCCAGTGCTCTGTTTTTTCTGTTGTATCACTGAGGAGGCAGGAGATTGTCCTAGCGTGGAGCAGAAGCAATGCTTGCTGTTCCTCTAAAAGCCAGGTGACCAAAGCCAGTGTTTTGGTCCCCCAGTGGTTTCTTTGCCAATGTTTTCCTTGCCCACAGTCACCAGGTCCATGTTCTCTAGGTGAGGAGCCACTCTGTGCTGCGATAGACTCTGTTAAATGACCCTATTAAAAAAAAAAAAAAAAAAAAAAATTCTCCTCCAGCTCGCCCATCTCTTCATCCCTGAAAACAGCCACAGTGTGAAGAACTGCCGTTACTACTGCCCTTGAAGCTGTAAAGGAGCATTAATTCATAGAATATCTCAAGTTGGAAGGGACCCGTAAGGTTCATTGAGTCCGACTTCCTGCTCCTTGCAGGACTACCTAAAACTAAATCATATGACTAAGAGCATCGTCGAGACGATCCTTGAACTCTGACAGATTGCTGCACTGGTTGCAGAAGCAGGTGGATTGTCTCTGTCAACTCAGAGAACAACTTGCAATTGAGTTAAAGTATGGACCCTGTGTTCAAACAGCCCACGTGAGCACTTTGGGATGTTAGGGATGGATCACCATAAATCTGTTTCTCCCGACTCCGGCAGGGAGGCAGCCAGTGGCAAAGAGAGGGGGAAACCTTTAGCCCTCTACAGCATAGCAGCTTGGAAAGGACTTCAGCCTGCAGGGAGATTTAATGGGGCTCTGCAAGAGTGGGGCAGCCCAAAGAGATGCCCACACCAGAGTTATCGGTGTGGGATGCTGCAAGAAGGATTGATTTATTCCCCACCGCCCACTTCGCATAGCAAAGGGAGGCAGGAGTCCCTGGGGTGTCGGGCACCCTGAGGGTCCTTCTGGGCCAGCTGGCATGCCATGCATTTTTGAGAGTGCCTAACTCAATTAATGCCGCCTTTTCAGCTGCTCTGCCCTCGGGAGAGCCATTTTTCCTCCCCTGTGGGAAACTTTTCCAACTGTGAGCTTGCTGTGCTTGCTGCTTCTTCAGTGGTAACTGCCACCTCTCTCTCACCCACTTGCTTCCATCACCCCACACTTGTCCCCAGCTGTCCCCGGTGTCACCTGGACCAGGCCAATCCTGTCTGCTCGTCCCTTGCCCCACTCCCAGGAGCTCAGTGGGGCCATTGGACTGTGAGCATGTTTCCTGGGAGTATGTTGCCCTTGCTCTCGGTAAAGCAGGGGGTAGTTATGTTGTACTATGTGAGTGAATTTTAATAATAACTCAACAGCGATGTTAACTTGCTTTTTCACAGGGTAAAAGCCACACACAGCCTTAAATCTGTGATTTCTGCTGGTGTGAGGGACCCTGCTCTTTCTGGACAGGGGATGGATGGTGATGCCAGCATAGTCAGCAGGGTTGAGCTTCAGCGTCTTGTCTGATTTATTTTGGGATGCGACCCTAGGAAGTACATTAAACTGGAGCTGTTTGTTTGTTTGGTTTTTATTCTGTGTTCGTTATCATTGCTGCTTTACCTTCTCCTGCCTTTCCCTGTGGTGACCCGCTGCAGAATTCCATTCGGAGGGCATACTGGGCTGTGGCATCACTGCCTGCCCGGTACATGCCGGGCAGCCCGCATCAGCGTGGGCCAGTGGAGACACCTTCTGGGGTTTGGTAGAAGCGGTCGAGACAAGCAGGGACATTTCCTTCTAGGTGAGAACTTCAGGATGTGCTTCGTCATTTCATCTTCCTCCTTTTCCTCACTCTGCTCTTGGCACTGTGGAAGGACAGTGATGCTAGCTGGGGGGCAGAGAGGCTGGCAGCCGTGCTGTGAGCTTGTCTTCAACGTTCGGTTTTCCTACAAAGCAGCTGCAAGCCCTTGCGCTCCAGGGGTTGCGAGGTCTTTGTGTGCTGCCGTGGGGTGCAACAGGGCAGCCAGAGTGCAGGGGTGCCTAGGCAGAGCCCATGTACATGCTGGTCCTCAACCCCCAGGATGCTTCAGCTCAGGTTTGAGCTGCTTTTTGGCTTCTTGTAGGGTGAAGCTGGCCTGCCAGATGCACCTGGTCTGGTCCCTACCATCTCAGGCTGTGTCCTGTTCATCCCTTTCACGAACTTGTTGAGATCTAGCTTTGGTCTCCTGCAGCCTTTACCCGAAAGAGAGGATAGACTGAGAATATCTTTCTTTCTGTGGCTGGGAGCCTTCTGCTTGCTTAACACACCCAGGAGCAGCCTGTTGCTCTCAACTGGTTATGTTCAACCAGTTCTTTGGCTTCCTGCCACTTCCTAATATTTTTTAACCCTTGCAGCCATACCCTTCATGTTTCCAAGCTCTTGGCGCTTGTCCCCATGAAGACATCTTAAAATGGTGAATGTCTAGATCCCTGCCACAAAGATGGCTGGAACACATCTCTCCTTTGTTATCAGTTATGGGAGTTGTTACAGTTGTCTGTTTGCAGAGCTCATTTTTGAAGTAGCTGGTAAGATTGTAACTGGTGCTGATTACTTTAAATAGCATGTCTAAATTACAGCTGTCAGGCCTTGTTTAATTTTGAGCAGAGACTACAAATTGTATTTATTGTTAGAGCTACTGATTTGTTCAGGGGGACCTTTGGCCAGAGTCTTATTGAGAAGCATCTTTCTGTCAGATGGAGAAATCAGTAGCTTCCTACCACTTCACCTGATGCTTATAAACCACCTGGCTGATGTGCAAAACATGAGGAAGGAGAGGGCTTAATGGGTAACGTTTAGCTGTCTGTAAAATCAGTACAGGTCAGAATAACTCCAGTAAAGTCAGTGGAGTCTTCTTCCTGGGCTGTAGCTTGTGTAGAAAGCAAAGTACTGCTGTGGAAGGATGATGTCCACAAAGACTCGCTGTGCCTGCAGTGCCGGTTGTGGCTGGCCCTGATCCAGCTTAGACTGGACCAAGGCGGCTGAGGAGCTTTTGTGCCCACACCCTATGGAAATAACTCTGGGAGAGGCATGAGCCATGTCAGATGGAGCTTGAGGGACCTCAGACCCTCATCTAACTCTTCTTGTCAAAAGTGATGGTACAGTTGAGGCCTGTGGGCTTCAGAAGGAGCTGAAGACTGTAGGTGCACCCCAAAATCAAATCCTGTGGTTTCTGCTGAAAGGTGCTGGAGAGCTTTGATTGCTGCCCAAGTAAAGTGAGATACTTCTTTTCAGTAGTAACATCCCTGCATCTATTCCTACACAATTTCTACTTTCAAACAAGGCATTGAAATTCTTCCTGATCTCTCAGAACTGACTTTTTTCTGACTCAAGTAAGTGGCTGTTAAAACTGCATATTAACTTCAAGTTAATTAATACTTGGTCACAGTGGGATGTCCCCAGGACTGCTCTCTGCATTCAGATGAATGCCGAATCCAGCTTAATCATTTCCAGCGTGTGCGAGACAGAAGTTGGAAGTGTCGGATCTCATTGCAGTGACGTTGCTTCTCTGTCTCTCCACTGCTTGGTCTGAATTTCAATGTGTGGTTCAGTGAATACATAAACCTCTGCTCAGCAGTGGAATTTATCCTAGCAAAGAAATAGTCGTTAGGGCCATTTGGATGAAATGCAGTTTAATATTTGCTACTGATGAGGGTAAACCATTACCACCACCTTCCTCAGCTGCCGGCCAGGCGCCCCAGCTCAAGCCCAGTGTTCCCACACGGTGCACTGGGAAGGCTTTCAGTCTACTTCTTTATTATATTATTTTATTTTCAGTTGCAAACACCCTTAGGTTGACCAGGGCTTGCTCTGAAGTGCTTTTCTAATATGCATGTGATGGCTTGAAAGAGACAGAAAAGTGCATTGAAGGGGCCTGTAAGCCTGTATAGATGCGTCATGGACATGTGCTCTCTGGTGGTTTGCCCTGTCATAACCAGAAAAGAGCTCATGCTTTGTTGGGAGGTTTGTTTTCACCTGGTGCTGTGGCTGTGCCTAATGGGTGCACAAGCATGTGGTCCCTGGGGGCCTGGGCAAGGATGCTCCCCGCGTGGGTGCTGTGCCGTAGGGAAGCAGTCTCAACGCTGTTAAAGCTTTTGCATTTAATACAAAGGGATGGTGGCTTCTGGCACATGTCCCTGGTGCTAGCAGGGGCTGTGGGGAGCTCAGGCATTCCTGTTGCAGCACTGCAGGTTTGAAGGGGGGGAGGGCCGGTTCTGATGTTGATGGTTCTCACACAGCCTGAGCCAGCAGGGTCACATCATCCCACATGAATGTTCACATGTAGTTCACAGAAGCGGTGTGATTTCTAGCTCCTCTATTTTTGGAGGTGGGTGTGGGAAGCGGTGTGAAGCTGCGTCCTTAGCAGGCTCAGAAACTAGCAGACAGGCTGAGATACTTTTTTTTTCTAACATCTCAGAGGTTGGGGACAGTGGGTGGCACAAAGTTGTCCTGGTCCTAGCAGGAAGGGTGCCTCTCTCCCTGGTGTCAGTCTGTCTGTGCTCCCATCAAATCCCCGCTGTTAAGTCCTGGATGCATTTTTGTCTTATCTGGTGGGTGGCCAGGTTGGGTGAGATGGACCCAGAGGGATTAACACTTCACCTTCAGCTACTCTAGCTCCAGGCTGACTTGCTTATATCAGGCTTCTTGTCTCAGCTCCAGGGTGCTGGTGGAGGCACTTCCACAGCCCTTTGGACCCTCTGGTTTGGGATGGGTCCTCTCTGCTCCTTGCCTTCCTCCCTGCATTCACAACCTTGGCCGGAAGGTGCTGGAGAGGAAGAGCTGCCTAAAGCCTGGGCTGATGCTGAGCATCTTGTTATCTTCCCCTTCTTCTTTCCTAAGACAACCTCCTTCCCTTTAGTGCCAGGAAGATTTCTTGTCCCAGGGGTCAGCTTTCCATTGACACCTTGGCTTCCTTGCTCCCTTCCTCTCTTTTCACGTTACAGTTCTTGTTATTCATTCTGACTTTCCCCACTGGAAAAAGTCCCTCGCTGTACTTTGTGCTTCTCTGCAGCAGGATTCGCTAATCACATCATCTCCTAGCACCATGTCCCAGAGGGCTTCTACTTTAGAGTGAAAAATATTGTTGTCTAGGCACTGCGATCCCATGAAGTTGCCTCAAACCATTCTATAAAACTAAAGGTAATTTAATAAATGATTATGGATTCTCCATCTCGGGGGTTTACCTTCCCTCAGGAGTTGTTATTAACCCACAGTATTTATCACAAGCGGCTGTAAGAGCTGCCTTTTCATTTCCTCGCTAGGATGGATTGCAGCTAGCAGTTTTGGGACAGCCACTGTGGTGACAGCCAGACCTATGCACTCGACTGGTGCGGAGCTGGAGGGCTTTGAGGTGCTCCTGTTGGCACCCCTACACTGCAGGCATCTCTTTGGTCACCAGGGAAAGGTAGTGTTAAGCTGCGAGTTGCCCAAAAGCACCATTGTCACAGCTGAGCTGAAATTATTTCATCTTTAGGCAGCTGCTGAAGTTAGTGGCTGCTGCAGACATTGAGCAGTTTGGTCACCCACCAGCTCACCCCGACACACATTAAGGTGCCTCAGCTGAGGGCAGCGAAGGTTGCACAGATGGGACTGGAGATGGGCAATGCTCTGCGGGGACAAGCAAACACCTTTGTCCCCTCCACGCATTGCTTTGCTCTTCCACGCGTAGACAGTGCCGAGGTCTTGCTCGGGGTCCCCTGTGTTTTTGTGTGCAGTTGCAGGAAGGACAAGTCAGGTGGGACGTCTCAGGTTATAAAGGAGCAGAGCCTCTAATCCAGAAATTAAAACCAGCCTTAAATAATAAGCTACAAAGTTAAAGATAAATATTCATTTGGAAGCACATCATTAAAAGCACCGAATTCCCAGCTGGGAATGAAGCACCCAGGTGGCTGTAAAAAAATTTGCCTTGTTTGACTGGGGGGGAATGCTTGTAAATAGGTATGGTGAGAGGCAGGCATGGTTCAAGTGTGTCCATCTATGTGGCATTAGAAATAGAAGCAGAGCACCTGCCATGATTTAAAACAGAATGTAATCTGAGTCAGCTGGGAATGTTTGAAAATGTAAAACCATATACTTGTCACTGACAGATGTTGGTCAAACTATAAACTCGGCTCTGTTTGTAAAACAAGCTGTTGAACTGCTTTGCTGAATAATTTGCCAAATTGGTCCTCACACGATTTGTATTTAGAAACTGCTGGGCAGGTAATCATGCCATCAGGAAGTGCCACATCGGTTATAACCTCGTTTCAACAGAGCTGCTGCCCTTTTAGCACTAGGTGCAGTTAGAGCTGTTGTTTTGCAACCAGGGAATACCTGTGGCACAGCAGTGAGATGAATCTTGTCATCAATACTTGCTGTATGCTGATTAAAAACAACCAAAGCTTCCTTCCCCGAAGTGGTTATCGCTGCTGCTTTGGCGCTCATTGGGGATCAATGGGCTGTTTAATTATGAGTCTCTGTCTGGAGTTGCTCGACAAGTCTTTCCATGTTTGCCTTGGGTGTGTGAGGGTGTTCCTTGCTGGGCTCCCTGGGTGCCACCGAGCGGTGTTGGGCTCTGCCCTGTCAGGGCACAGCAGGCTGCGGGCATCACCGCTTGCTCATACTGACCTGCAGCTGTGGGTAATTGTTAGGGGAAATATTCAGGATAAATATCTAGTAGAGTTGTAAAACTTCTTGCTTTGGCCCTCTGGGTGGGTGTGTTCAGGAGGGCACTGGTGGGTCCATACTGGGTCGTCGCTGGCTGAATCTGCCCCTTTGCATCTGTCTCAACGTTTTTTGTACAGTTTATCCATTTTTCCCTTTCCCACTGCGCTTTTTGCCTCCCCGCAAGGCATTCACCTCTGTCTTCTTTGGTTCCTTGATGCAACCAGTTTCTAGCTGTCTGCTCTGCCGCTATACTGCTGTCATCCCTGGGCAGCCCCAAGTGTTGACCTGCTCCATCCTGGTTTGGGAGTTGCTGGGTCAGACCCATTATTGAGCTCACACCATCAGTGCCCGGCCAGGGGCCGCATCCTGCTGAGGAGCTGCTCGTGCAGTCTTCCCTCCCTCCCACTGCAGGTCCATCATCAAAGTGATGTTGTTTTACAGATTCAGTCCTCCAGCACCTAAATTTTTCATCAAACCCCAACTACTGAAGGAGGAGGGAACCTGGTTGGAGCGCTTGGCACCTGCAGAGAGCAGCTCCGGGGATGGAGGTGTGGAGGAGCTATCCGAAGCCCTGGGAGCAGCAGATGCAGCTGACTCCCTGGAATCAAAGGTAGATTTTCTTGTATGCCTACCACTTGCATTGTCTCCGCCAGCTTGCCACCGAAAAGCCGTGCTTGTGCTAATCTTTCTTTTTGCTGCTGTGCTGTCATGTGCCCTGAGAGCAGGCTGGGCAGCAGGGCCAGCGGCTGGACACAGGAGGGAGAAATAGGATAGTTTTGCTTGGAGAAGCCTACTCGGATCCTACTGATCTATGTTGAGTTGGGGATTTTTTTGGCTTGGGTTTTGTGTTGGGGTTTTTTGGGTGTTTTTTTTCAATGTAAAGCGAGGCTTTTATCTGCATCGTGATGTGAAGGTTTTCAGTTTCCTTCCCATCTCGAGCCATGCCAAGTACTGATCTCGCATGTACCATCTTCTCCATCTTAGCTAGAGCCACCCATTTTCATGTCTCTGCCTTCACCCAAGAGCTGGTATTGCAATGACAGCCACAGGGCTGTCTTTTATAAAATGAGACTTTGCAAAGGCACTGTCTCTTCCTTCTACCATGGAAAATGGCCTTTGGTCTGCTGACCTTCCTGGTGAACCTCGGTGCTTTGGAGCTTGAGCTTGATGCTAGTGGGAACTGGTGCCTCGTTCTGCATCGAGTGGGACAGAGAGTGCTCCTGGGGCAATAAAAAAGGATGCAAGAAAGCACAGGAGGTTCCGAAAGCGCCAGCGTTGGCATTAAGTTCAAGGAGAGGGGGTTGCCCCTGCTCACATCCAAATATCAGTCATTTTAACGTTATAACTCTGCAAGTTTTTTCTGAATCATGAGGAAAGATACCCTGTGGATGTAAAACATAGCACGGCTAAATGTTTTCGGGTAGAAGTATGAAATCATCTTTATTTCCTGCTTTGTTGCCGTGTATGCACAAGTAAACCAAGGAAATTCAAGTGGATATGGCTAAGTAGGATCCAAAATTGTTTTAAAGGATACATCTGGATTGCAGTTTCATCTTCTGCCTGGGTCATTGTGTCAAGGCAATATCTGTATAACCTTCCTGGGGAGGTAGGAGACCACAGGCCTAGGAAAGATGTGGGTTAGCATCTTTGGGAATACGCACTTGGTAAAGCTTTGCTAGGTTTGAAAATGTGGAGATGACAGAAAAAGCATTGAAACATGAGAAGACTCAGCCCTCTGCAGTGCTTTATCTACTGGGGAGGTGTAGCCTCCAGTTAGGTCCAATGATGTCCCGTAAATATTCTTGCAGATTCTGCTTATGTCAAGGCCTTGGCACAAAGCACTTCTTCACATTACTGAAGAAGCAGGTATTCTTAAACTTCAAGAGCAATTGCAAAGCCCTTGATTATAAATAGGGGTCAGAAGCCCGGGGATGAGGTTCCTTTTGAAAGATGGCACCTCTAAGGTTAAACACCAGCTCTCAGCTGCTGCAAGACAGAAAAATGTTTTAGCTGCCTTCTTCAGGAAGGTGTCATTTGAGAAGAATGACCTGGTGGAGATCCTCAGCTCTCCAGCACTGATGAGTGCACGAGATGAAACCGAAGCACCATCTGAAATTGGATAGTTGTGCTAAGCACTTCCTAAGTTCTTATCTTCCCAGTTTTGACACTTCTCATTTGCAGCTGTGTTCCTATTTTTGTCATGGAGAACCTAACCTGTCCAGGCGTCGGGTCCTTGGCATGTTTCTTGGGCAGGAGTGAGCGAAGGCGAGCTGGCATGAGGGTGCAAAATACCCTTGAGGTCTCTGCCAGGACTGAGTGCTGGGTGCATCCAGCTTCCTCATGCAAGCTTGCATGTAGGAAGTGCAAATGGAACCTATGTTTCATCTGTGGCTGGGCTTGGACCCACACTGAACTGTTGGCATGGACATACCCCTATTTGATTTGCACCCAGGTCTCATTTTAGCTGCTCCTGGCTTGATGAGGTGGTGAAGCCTGCAGCAGAGTGGTCTCACTCAGAGCAGCCAGCTGCTTACTGCAGCCCATGGTGCTTGTTTTCCAGCTGCTACCATCTGGTGCTGTGGAGCTGGAAGGTGCTGCAGAGCTGGAGAGCCCAGTGAGGATCAAGGAATTGATGCAGTTTATGGAGGCAGAGCCCCTTGCCTTGGGAGTGGAGGAGGTAAGTGGGAATCTGACTTGCTTATGTAGCCCCCCGTTCCCACAGTGGCCCTCAGTGCTGCTCACAGAGTGGCCTCACACCCCTCCAAGCACATGGCACAGCACTGCTGAAGCAACTGGTCGTTGGAGAGGCCATGCGGGCCACATCATAGGGTTGACCAAGGATGTTACCGGTGCAGTACCTATGGAGGGCATTATTCATCTTGTTATTAATCGAGTGGTCAATAGGAGATTTCTGCAGTAGCTTTCACTGTAGCATCTTGAAAGAGAGCAGCATGTAAGTCAGAGAGACTGAAAAGCATCAGGAGTCAGATAAGCTGGGCTGGAGTCTTCTCCCCGGCTCCAAGGGCTCTCGCCTCCAAATGTCATGTTTTTGTAAAGGCAGTAAAAGGTGTTTTTTAAAGGGAAGTTATGCAGTGGAGAGAATTTCTTGCTGCCAGGAGACATCCCAAATTACTTTAATGTAGTGTATTAATTAATGCATTAATTAGTGAGTATGGGAGATTTTTTCCATGATCCCTCCACTGGTAAGTGGAATGGATGCAGGATGAGATTAGGATGATTTTGCTTGTGTTTGAGGAAGAGGTCCCTCCAGGCATGTCTGTACTTTGCTCCAAGCCATGGTTGCTCTTCTGCATCTATTTTCATGTTTGACATCTCGATCTCTCCTTCCGTACCTCCAGGTTTTCGATGTCCTACCACTGTACGGTGTGCTGCAGCCGGGAGAGAGCCAGAGGGTCATGTTCACCTTCTTTGGCCACACAAACATTGTTGCCCATGTCATGGCACTGTGCCAAGTGGAGGGAGGGCCGACCTATGAGATCAAGCTGAGTGGGGAGGCTTCGCTCATCAACTACCTCCTAAACGTCACGGAGATTGATTGCGGGCTGCAGGTATTGCACGCTTCTCTTGGCAGAGGTCCTTGTCTTGAAACCATCACTACTGGCAGGTTGCTACCCACCTAGGTCTAGGGCTCTCTCCCCTTCCCAGCTACTTTGTTGGCTCTATGGCTTGGAAGTACAACCTTTGAGTGATACATCCTGCATCCAAGCTGGTTTTTAATGGCCATCTCCACCCCTCCTAAAGTTGGGAATTTCTCCTTTTCAAGGCAACTAGTGCTGTCTCCTGGGGCAGGCAGGATCCCAATGGTGATCTCCAGAGGGACATGCCCCAAGACATCCATCCGCTGATCCGCTCCTAAAGCCTGAGGTCCAAGGAGATGCTCTCTTTTAGTGCTCTTGATTAATCAACAAAATAAACCAGGGAGGAAGTTAACTTGGGCTTCCTAGTCACTGTAGGTAGAAAGAATGTCCCAGAGTAATCCCCACTTTTCAGTTAAAAACCCCACAGATATTTCCAGCTGTTGGCCCTGTATGTGTTGCACTGTCTCCCCTTTTGCTGTCACTGCAAGCACTGCAAATACTTGTATGCGGGTGCCTTTTCTTCTGCAATGTCTTGATGCCATCTCCTTTGTTTCAGCTAGGTGGTAGATGGCATCTTAAAGTGCAGAGAACTTGTATCCTCTTTGGTTTCTGTATTACTGGTCTTTATGTGGTTGGTATTGCCCCTCTGCATGCTGCCATAAATATCTGTTGCTGTGTCAGGCGAAGAGGTACCCTGTGGCTGTGGGTTCCCCAGGTTATCCTGGGAGAGTGAAGTGCTCGTATCTCCCCTGCTTCTCTCCTCTGCTGTGTTTGTTTGCTGTCATCCCAATGAAAGAAGGAGATTCCCAGTATCAGGCCTGTGTCTTCAGCTTTCCACTTCTCTGTTCTCTCTTCAGCGGTTTAATGAAGTCACTGAAGCAGAGATCACCCTGCAGAACAGTGGGAAGGTGGGATTCACCTATGTGGTGCTAAGCCCCAGCGCGGCCACTGCAGACAGCCCTCTGCCCGGCGTGCCCCTCGTCATCCCCAGCACAGTGAGTCCGGGGGTAGCACAAGTGATTAACCCTGACCATGTCAGGCTGCCCAAGAGAGGGTTATAGGGAAAACAAGGGGAAGAAAACAAAAGAAAAAAAAAAAGAGAAAAACCCACAAAAGCAGACAGGAGAGACAGGGTTGTAAGCAATTGCTGCTGTGGGGGGCAGAGAAGAAGGTCAAGCAAGTGTGGTCCTAATAGACTCCCTTAATGGCCTTTGCTGGCGGGTGGCTCTGCTATCATACAGCAACCACTGGCGGAGGCACGACTGCCTCCGTAGCTCTCTGGACCCCAGCTGCTGGGTTCTCTGGTTGTGCGGACGCTGGAGCCGGATGATGCCAGCATTCCTGAGGGTCACCTTACCCAGGTTGTGTGATCGGACGGGACTTACTCCTTGTCTCTGCCTGTTACAAACCCTGCCTGCCCCCTGCCAGCACGAAGCAGGACTTAACTGCTTTCTTGCTTCATGAAGCTCCTTTGCTAAGAATTGTAACAGCTCCTGTAGTGGTCCCTCACTCCTTCAGCTTTGCTGCTCTGCAGCAGCTTTGAGGGGCAGTGAGGGGGCCAGGGAGGACCAGGGCTGGAACAGTGAGGGGAGGAGTTTGCAGCATCCCACCATCCCAGCTTTTCAGTCTTGCATGGATGTTTTTGAGCTGGAGCAGCATTCCTATCTATGTCCCTTTTTACGATGGGAAGAGGAAGCCAAAAGGCTCTCACATTCCGTCACGCTTGTCTCCTACAAGGGATGACACACTGATGTCCTCTTCCTGCGAGCTTCTGAAGATACAGTTCTGCTTGGACCCATGATGTAACAGCATCATCAATGCTGACAGCTTGACAGGGCTCGCTTTTGCTGCAGCTGCGTTGTGCACCGGAGTAAGGGCTCAAGGGACCAAGTGGCAGGATCTGTCCCACTCAGCAGCTTCTCCCTGCAGTGTGGAGGGGAGCGGGCAGCTGAGGGTCCAGCCCCGTGTGCAGAAGGCGAGCCAAAGAAAGCTGTGGCTGTGCTCTGTCATCCAGAGCCGTGTTGCTGTCTGCTTGCATTTGCTCTCAACCTCGCTGGCATGAGCCCAGCCCGGGGCTCGGACAGCCCTTCTGGAAGCCCGTAGAGGAGGTGTCCTTTCCATCAACACCTTCTTCCCTAGATCTCATCCTAGTTTCTGCTCCTGCATTTCCAGAGATGTACGTTTGCAGATCACTGTGAGTCTGGATAGGCTTGTCCACCCTCAGTGTAACCACACAGGCAGGAGGTGTTTTGTTGGGATCATTAATAAGGGGTCAGGCCCTTCAACACCAGCCTGGGAACCACTGATGTGCTGTGACAGGAGCTGCTGGTCCTGCTGAGAGCACAGGCGTTTCACTCATCTTCCATAGTAGCTGGTAAAAGAGCTTTTATTTGTTCAGTCTGGCTCTTGCTAGCAGAGGGTAAACACCGTTAGCAGAAGAGCTGTGCTCATGTTGAGCAAAGGGCAGTCTGTCCTGTGGGAATGCAGCCTTCCGAGTCCTCTAAAGGACATACTGCATCCTGGTGTAGGAGAATTGAGCTTTTGGAAGAAGAAAGCTAGAAAGCAATGTTGTCTGACATTTTCTTATGTATGAGAAACTGTCATCTCATCTCAGCATGTCTGTCATCTGAACCATCCTTCCACCAAACCCTCTTTGGTACGTTCCTTCTCTCTTCTCCCACGCCCTGCAGGGCTACATTGGACCTGGCAAGGAGCAAGTGCTCAAAGTCTATTACCTGCCAGGAGTGCCTGGAGTCTTCTGCAGGACTTTCCAGATCCAAGCGGGTCACCTGGAGCCAGAAGAAATCTCCCTGAAAGGAGAGGGGGGCTTTCCCAGGATCTACTTGGACCTGCCCAGGAACATCAAAGGTGAGCACTGCCTGCCTGCTCCCCAGGAAGATCCCCTGTTTTTTCCACCATGCCATATACCCATAGGGCAGCTCGCACCCATCTCCACCAAGCCTAGAGGTGTCAGGGCTGTCAGACCAACACTTAGTCCTCTGGTTGCTTCCTGAGTCTCTAGAAGCCTGTGTGGGCTTTGCCCCAGGAACCATCCTGTAGAGCTTGCCAGCATATCTGTCGGAGTCCTGGCAAAATGATGGCTAGACAGAAACGCTCGGGAAAGCTGTAATAGGGGCTGGCAGGGATTTTGGCAGGGTTGGATTTGTATCACATTGCAGGGGATGAGATGCTCCTATGTGGGGAGGAAGATGGGTGGGGGTGAACATCAGGATTCATAGAGGAAAAGCAGCATCCACTTCCCATACATTGCTCCAGGAGTGTGTTTCTGGAGGAGGCCAGCGTTGGGGGAGTGGGGCTTCCCAGTTCAAATGGGAATGGCGCTGTGCCCACACTTCTAGTTGTGGAAGTTTTCTTCCTTCAGGAAATGAAAAATATGAGAAGATCCTCAAGGAGGTGAAAGAAAAGATGGAAGACGACAGCCAGAGAGATGGAGTAGTTGTTCTGGAGGAGGCTGGGGCCACGGAGCCACCCACGGATGACTCGGGCACCATGGTGAGAATGGCTGCTGCCCCATTTGGCACATACCACCCTCCCCTTGTCTCGTTTGGTCCCCTTGCACCCCGCAGGAGGCTTCCCAGTGCCCTGCTGGCATATGGGACTTCCCTGCCCACACTTGGCCATGATCATACATCAGCTCAGCATTGCCCCGGGGGCTGCCCACTTCTGGCAGTTGTTCCTCCTGTAGGTGCATGAGCTTCCTGGGCTGCCCCAGGGAGAGATCCTGAAGACCACACTCAAGTCATTGGATTTATGGTACTTTGTGACGGAGATGCAGGTCATTGCTGTGGTATTTGTTGCTCACAACCTAAGCCCTGCCAGGTTTACAGAGCTTAATAGCAGCAGCCCAATTGCAACCTGGGACTGTGCGGTCAGCGTTCATCTCCAAGAGGCACCAGCTTTACCGTGGTTCCCTTTTCAAGAGAGCTTTTGTCCAAGCTGCTTTGGCACTGGCTGGAGGCAGGAAAAAATACTCAGAGCTCTGGAAGGTTCCTGGCTTGTCTGTCTGTCTGGCCAGATCAGCTTTTATAACAGCGAATGGGCAGGCGAAGATGCTGGAGTTCATTTCTCTTGAGATCAGATCCTGACTAAGAGTGCCGGAGGTGTCACAGACACTGAGCAGCGAGACAGAAGGACCCCATCACCCCTCTCAATAAGAGCAGGGTGGGATCCTCTTTCAGAGACAAACCTGTGCCTTGGGAAGGACTTTTGCCAACCAGCCACTGTCTTTCCTTTCCTCAGTTGGACACTTGGCTGCAGATGCAGATGGAGCAGATGCTGATAGAGGAACATGCCCTGGAGCAGCAGAAAGCTCTTGCCTCTGGTCCCCCGGCGGATACTGCCTTTGACCAGCGTGCTCGTCGGAGGCTTCTCAAGTTAGTAGGGACTCCTGTACCCTATTTCCAGGTGCCCCAAGGCTAACACCCAGCAGTGCACCCCTGCTCCTGAGAGCTCCTTGTGTTTGCAGAGCTGGGAATAGCTGGGGACTTCAGAAAGGGTCTGATCCTGATAGCTTTGACATGCTCCCTGTGGGTACATGAGTGTCCTCACTTACACAAAGCCACCCTGAGCTTTGGAGGTGTCCAACTCCCTGCAGATGTTGGGTTCTATTCTTAGAGCTGAGGGCGTCCAGTGCGGACCATCAAGCCCTTCCAGACAGCACAGGCACCATCCCTGCTGACCAGCTCTGAAAGAGGCAACTCAAAGCTGGTGTCTTTGTTCCAGCTAACAGACCACGCTAAGCAAAAAGAGCAGGGAATCTCACAGGTTGACAAACCCCAAATCAGGTGGCTTGGGTGCTGGTGGGACTGCAGGGGTTACCTAGGAAACTTGGTCCTTCCCTTTGCTCCGGCATGATGGGGCACAGGCATGGTAGGCTCCATTTCAGGAAGAAGATGCTCTGCAAAACATCATTTATGTGTTTTCCTGAGTGGGATTGCTCTGGAAAAGGACCTTCCCATGTATCTTGTAGGTGTTGATTACTGCATTTACCAGTGCTGTTTTGGGGATAGATCTGGCTGCAGAGCGGTGAAGATTTCCTGTGCAGGCAAATCTTATTACAATGTCCTGAAGCAATTTCAGGCTCGGGCTGTACACCAGGCTTAGCAGTTTCATTGAGACCAGTGGAGGTCCAGTGGACTTACCTACAATGGCTTTTTGTAGCAGAGGAGCTGTGACCAGTATCCATTTTAAACTAATGTTATTTTAAGGTCCCATTGGTAGCTGATAAAACCTAGGACTTATGCTCCCCGTGGCTTGCAAAAGTCTTACTACCAGATGGTCAAGCCTTGGGTTTCATGGGCTTGAGTTGGCTTTTTACAGCAGTGAATACAGAAATATCCACTTTATTTGCATCTTCTGCCCACTTAGAAATATAGCCAGGCTGTGGTTTAAGGACTGTCCTTACTCCTCCTTTCAGAGCTGAGCTGCCTGAGTATGTCCTGGACTTTGGCTATGTCATTCTCGGTAACATCCACACACACATAGTGAAGATCACCAACACTGGGCAGTTCCCCGTGTGTTTCCATGCTGATGGACGGGTCCTGCATGGCACAGGTAACAGTGCTGGACAGACTTCATGTGGGCTTGAAGGAGCTGTCTCTGACAGATTAGCTTAAGCCACTGGACATGTGGAGTTTTTTGAGTGCTCATTTGTATCGCTTTTTCCTCCTTGGGATCCTCTGCCCAGTGCTTTAGAGCCTGAGTTCTCCTGACCAGCAGTGCCCAGAGACCTGGCCTGTCTGTGACTGCTCTAATACTTCATTGCAGGGGCTAGATGGGCTTGGTGACCTTGGTCACCTCTCTGCATCTTCTGCTCTTGGCTACCATGAGCATCACCTGAGTTTCTTTGTGCACTCTGTGGGCTTGTGTTGGAAACAGATGGACCCTTTGTGGTTTGGAAGTGCTTTGTTTAAATTTCATAATGTCATAGCACTTCTGTTAGCCTTTATTGAGAAAACAGCCTATGAGGTCCTCTGTTGTATCAAAATAGGCTTCCGAAGCAGGCCTTGAGGTAAGGCTTCAGTACCATCAAACTGTGACACGTGTCTGAAGGACGGTCAGGTGTCTCCTCTAAGTTGTTTTCCAGGGAGCACCACAGCATGGGGCAATCTCTAGTTGGAAATTCTCCTTTGGAGAGGTCTGCGCATCTTTCCCTGGGATGCGTGATGAAGGAATTTCTGGAGTTCCTCAACTGCCGTGCTTCCTTTTTACTATGTGGGGCTTGGATTCCGGCTGTGAAAACCTTCTCCTTGGACAGTGACAAGGGAGGAAGAGTGGCAGGCTTTTCCACAGATGCAAAGAGCTGCCAGCCAGGACACCCATATGGCCTTAACGTGCTTGTAACACATTCATGTTGATTGTGTATCTCAGCTGCTTTATTTTCATCTGTTCAAGGTTTCAGCGTGGAGCTGGACCGCGTGAAGCACCTGCCCTACTGTGAGACAGAGACATTCGAAGTGCGCTTCGACCCACAAAGTGCCAACCTGCTGGGAGAAGTGGATGTGCTCCTGCCCATCGAGGTACTGCATGCTTCCTCACCTTCCTGTGCCCACACCACCTTTTGGGGCAGGTGGCACATTGGGGACAGCAGCAGATGTCACCTGGGCTCTCAGCTGGATGTTCTGTCCTTCACTAGGTAGCAGGAGGCCCCACATTTCACATCCGCCTCCGTGCCAACGTGGCTGTGCCGTCCCTCTGCCTCTCCAGGGACAGACTGGAGTTCTCCACTGTCCAGTGTGGGCAGTGCCGGGAAGAAACCATCCAGCTCCACAATCAGCTCCAGGTCCCCTGTAAATGGTTCATCACCATGAATGAGCCTGTTAAGAAGGTAAAGCACAGATAATGTTTAACATGTAACTTCTTGGTGGGGTTTTCTTTGCCTTTCTTGCCTTTTCTACCCCTGTGGCTGCTTGAGTACTTGGGCTACAGCTCATTTGAGGAAGCTTTCAAGGGTACAGAGCAAGGCTGGTTCACCTGGACCCATTAATTAGCTGATGCTTCACTTCCCTGCCACCTTCACCCATTCCTCCTTTTCTGAGGACAATGCCTCCCCATCTGCCTGCCCTGCCTACATGTTTTTTCTCCAGTTCTAGGCCACTGGTGGCCACATCTGGTTTGGATATGGGTGTTCTCAGCACTGTGACAGTATCTCAGAAGACTGCAGGAACTGAGGGTCTGTCCTCACAGACCAAGAAGACCTCACACAATTGGGTTTTTGTGCTCAGGTGGACAAACATTTGCCAGCAAGCGTGCGTCGGAAGCTGCTCCAGGAGTTGAAGGCCAAGACCTGTGTCTTCAAGGTGCTGCCCTCCGCTGGAGCCCTCGCTCCAGGACAGCGATGCAACATGCGAGTCAGGTTTTCACCCACGGAAGAGGTGAGATTGGCAGGTGTCACCCCCAGGAGGTCTGGTAGGGCAGTGTGGTAACGAGAGCCCAGCGCAGGGAGGAGATGATGAGATCTGCCTCCGCATGGAGCTTTCTGCAAGCCCTGTACCCGCTGTGCCTTTTTCTCCTGCAGGACGCTCTTCTGAGAAGGGCTTTGAAATCCCCATGGGGAACTTGCACAGAGAGCATCAGGACACTGCGGTGTGGCTAACTCTCAACATGTGGGGGGAAAATCTGCCTGTTTCCCCTCATCTTTCCCCTTGCATGCGCTTATTTGCAGGCTGTAATGCCCTGGTGCAGAGCAGCTGGCACGCTCACAGTTGATAATTCTGGAAGGGCCAATCTAGGCTAATCCTGCTGCTGGTACCAGCAGACAAAACAGCCACCAGACACCTTCCTGGGCACAGCAGGACAGTCACCTGTAGTGATGTGCTGCCAGCAGTCCCTGTGGCTCTGGCCCAGCCTGTCTGCATGTTCCCATGCAGTTTGGGAGTCAGCTTAAATGATGGAGCATTCCCAAAGGCAGTTTGCATGTGGCCACTGTGACTTGGAAACTGGCAGCGTGTAAGTATGGACACAGGTACTTCCATGCCTGGGAACAGTCCCAGGGATGTTTTAATTGCTAGTAGAGATGTAACCATCTTGTCTCTGGCTTTGACCAGAGCCAAACACTGAGCAGAGATGACCCTTATTTCTAGCCAGTGAGAGCTCATCTGCCTCTTTTCATATAGCTAATGTTTGCCTGACACAGCAGTGCCAGGACTGCATCTGGGCAACATTACCCTGAGGACCTTTCTCATGAGCACTGTGCTCCCTCATGACTAGGTGAAAACATCTGATAGTCCATTTTAGATTCATCTGATACCCAAATATCCAGTTACGCTTCACACCAGGATCCATCCCAGTTACTCAGAGCCAGCGTGCAGATGCTGTAGCCCCTGCCATAAATAAATACCTGTTTTCCGTTTGCCTTAGAGGTACCGATAACACCCCTGACCTTGGGGCAAGAGTTGAATTTGAGGCTCTGTCACCTGGGACTTAATGGAGGAGCTTTCTGCACTTCTCTCTTTTCAGAAGTCCTACAGAAGCGAGCTGAAGATTAACATTTGCCAGAGCAACCAGCACCTCCAGCTGCAGGTCTCGGGGCATGGGCTGGAGCCACAGCTGGAGTTCAGCCCCCCAGTGCTCGAGCTGGGACCATTGTTGCCGTCCAGCCGTGGGGCGGAGGGGACAGTGGTGGTGAAGAACCCATGCGAGTTCCCCATTGAGTTTTACTCGCTGGAGTTTGACCAGCAGTACCTTGCTGAGGAGCAGGTGAGAGGGAATGTCTGGTCCCCATGTGCATGCTCCCATAGCTTCACAGCACTCCAGCATTCCCAGGCTTGCGCCAGGGAGATGGAGGCAGCAAAGCCTGGTGGCACTTTAGGGTTAGCCAGCTCTGTTGGCAGGCTGTGGAGGGGCTTGGATAAGTCCGTGTTGTTGGGAGGAAGGAATGAGGGAGAAGATAGGTTTGTTGGGGAGTCTATTCATGTGATAAAGGTCAAGAAACGCATCCCATATATGGTTTCTCTTCCCTATGTGCATAGATCCTGCGGATGCTGAAGGACTACGATTGCCACAACACCTTGTTGCTGCCTCCTCGTGCCCCGGGTGAGAAGCTGCCCCCAGAGGTGCTGGAGTACAACCAGGACCAGAAGAGGCTGCAGGATGAGCAGGCAAAGTCCAAGACTGGGGAACCAGTAGGCCAGGACAATGGTGAGGGTTTGGCATTGGCTGTCCTGAGTGTGGACACAGCAAGGATTCCAGCCCACATACCCTAAGCTCTCCATGACCTCATTCTCCATGGAAAGCCCGTGCTTTTAGCAGCCACCCGTTCCCCAGCTTGGTGGAGGAATTCTGGGGTGAAAGCGTGTAGCTTGTAACACACATCCTCTACTAGCCCTGAGTGCAGCCAACGCAAGCTCATATCTGCCTGCAATGGACTGGGGAAATAGTCACGATGTCCCTTTGTGTCCCTCCTCCACAAAAAGTAGGATTGGATGAGGTTTTTTGGCCAGAAGGACCAGGTCTAATGTCACCAGTTATCTTATATTTGCTTCTTCCCAGCAAAAAAGCACAAACTCAGAATCCGCCCGAGGGTGGAGACAGCCTGGACAGGCTTCTCCTTGGGAAGTTTTCCATCCTTTGCATGTGGGAAATGGCAAAGAGTAGATTGCCTGACTCTGTTCACCCTCTTCTTCCCTCCCCATGTCCTTCATTGTCAGCAAACTTTGAAGATGTCCAGTCTCCATCAGATCAAGGAAGAAAGCACTCTGCTGGGATTGTTCACACTGTTTCATCCCATAGCTCAGTCATTCCCTTCTCCATTTGTGATGAAAGGCAGTCCAACAAGGTGGACTCTAAATCTGAATGTGGAGAAGAGGAAGGTGTTGAGAAAAGACAGGGAACAGGTAATAACCTAAGCTCTTCACCTCTTTTATGTCCATTGTGGCAAAAGGGCCTCAGTGGAGGACTTCAGTGTCACCTCCATCACTTCACTGCAGCCTGGTGCCATCTTCACTCCTGTAGGCCCTGAATCTGCTCTTGCATACGAAGTCTGTAGGATCCTGAGAAGAGTTTAGGGCAGGGACAAGTGAGAGGCCAGGGAGGTTTCCCCCAGTTTTGCCAAATGAGCACCTTTGCCCCCAGGAGCTGCTGGGATCAGGATGATGCTGTTCCCTTTCCTAGGCAGGGCAGCACTCTCTCTGTCCTCAGTGGCACTGCAAGCTGAGATGGCTTTTGGTGACCTCCTAAGCTTTTTGCAAATGCTGTTATGGTGAATTCAGAGCTGCAGGTCCTAGTATAATATTCCTAAAGCATCCAGCTTTTGGATAATCGCTTGATCCCCAAATGGAGCCCCTCCCTTGGGACTGTGTAAAATGCCTAGTTTTGCCTGTCCCCGCCTTACTCAGCAGGACCTGGGACCAAACTCCCATGAGGACTATGTTGACAGTTCATGGAAGGAGATTTGGCCCAGTCCTTTTAGGTATTGCCAGATGCTTGTTCTTTTGTCTTTCTGTCACCTCATTTACTATACTCTGAATAGGCACCTTCACCAGCATCTAGGGCAGACCCTGATCTGCACAAACCTAGAGGAGAGCCATGGTGAGACCGCAGGTGTGATGTTGGCTTCAGCGGAGTCTCCTCTCCCAGGATGTGAGGGGATGGGGAGGATGATCAGGATCACAGGTAGGCAGGAGGCTGACTTTTCTACCTGGTTCTTCACAGCAGAGCATCAGCAAAGCACCACCAGCAGCAAGGAGGCCACAGGAGAACTGGACGACAGCCCTGTCTATAGGGCCATCGCCCGCCACCTTGGCACCGACATCTCTGCAGAAGGGCGCGCAGCCCGAAACCGCAGAGGGATCATCGTCATCGTCCATGGGGCACCCCTGACAGGTACGGGAACCATAGCCCTTGGCTGCAAGAAGGGGGGGAAGCAGGAGAGATGTATCCTGGTGGACCATGGTGCTTGGTTGTCCAGTTGAAGTGAAGCGAGGTAAGCCACAGCTCTGCTGGCACGTGAAACGGTCCCAGGCCTTTGCCTAGCTAGTGCAAGTGGTGTGGCTCATCTTGTGTCCGTACAGCTAGGCTCTTGTTTCCCCAAACAAGGTGGCCACGTCCCCATTGCTTTGTGGGACCACATTGCCTAGTGTCCATGTTGCCTCCTGGGAGCAGTCCCTAGCCCATACTGACCCACAACTGTGCCCAGATGTTGCCTGAGTCAGCACCGACCAGCCCAGGCTAGCGAATGGTCTTGAGTGGTGGTGGGACAGGGCTCAAAACAATGTCCTGGCCCAGGGTTGAGGTCACCACAAGGGACAAAGACCTCAGCTCAACATGAGGTGGAGACGATCTACCTGGCTCTAGAGTTCAGCACTTGTAAACATGCTCAAGCTGCCTCCCTCATGGTCTCTCCTGAAGGGGCACTTGCTTTCCGACCGTCCTTGAAACTTTGAAATCCTGTCTGGGGGCTTTCCAGAGCCCTGAAAATGCCTCACGTGCAAGTGTAACCAAGCAGTCTTCCTCTTTCTCAAGGAAAGACAGTGGCAGCGGTTGCCCTGTCCAAATATTACAGTGCTGCCTGCTTGTCTATCGACGCTGTGGTGACAGAAGCCATCTCAGACAGGAGCAGCTCAGCAGGGCTCCGTGCCCGGGAGCTGTGCATCAGGGCTGCCATCGAGCAGAGCCACAAAGAGACAGAGGATGCCGGTAAGGAGAAACGCTGGACCCAGAGCAGCCCTTTGGAAACACACCATGACCTTCCACTTCTTGCTCCAGAGAAGAAGTCTGACAGCCCTTGGGTCTCTTAGTGAACATGGGTGCAGCGTGTAGAAACACAAAGCCGTTTCATAAAGCATCTTTTTTATTTAAAAAAAAAAAAATCTCTATTTTAAGGACTCAGCCAGGGGCACTTTTACTGTCCCTGGGCTTCTTGGCACATGTTCCTTTTCCTAGGAGTGGTGAAGCACACCTGTATTTTTCTCAGGGTTTTGTTATATTTCCTCAAAGCTGAATCCAGCTTGCTCCTCATGGCCATCAGGCAGAGCTGCTGCCCACTTTAACTGGGAAAAAGCCCTCTGAAGTGCTTCATGAAGCACTAGACAACTGACTTGGAGTGTGGCTTCACAAACATGAGAGAAAGGGAAGAATAACCTCCCAGAGGAGTTTCAGATGAGAGAGACTCTGCAGATGAGCTCTTTTCTCCAGAGATTTTCCTATATACACTGTCAGGTCACGCAGCTCATGCGTGTTGTGTTGTTCTCCATGTGAGACCGGAAACTTTTAGGAAACTTTATTGGGAGTTGGTGCCCCAAGCTCTGCAGGGTGAGGCCAGACCCTGGCTCTGGTGGGAAAGTTTTGCATTGCTCAGCTTTGAACCTGGTTATGTTGGGAGCTGGTGGAAGGAAGAAGGGTTTGGGTCCCAAGTGGGGTTATCCCACACGGAGGATTTAGCTCCAGTGGAGATGGATGATGCAGATGGGGCAGGGCTGCATGTTACACTCTCCATGTGAGAACGCAGCATGGGTGCACGGTACAGAAACGATGGTCCTGGGGGACAAATCCTTGGTTTGACCCGTAGAGGAGCTACTATGCAAACAGTGTCACCTGCATGCACATTTGTTAGGAGGGAGACAGGGCTGTGCATTAAAAACTCTGGCTTTAAAATTCAGTATCAAATGGTATCCTTTATCATGTTAATAAGAGAAGCAGGGAAGGAGCTACTTCTGGAGAGCAGTGCTCCTAGTGCCAGGCTGGGGGACGAGTGCTGTGTCTGTACGAGGATGCAGGGCTTCGCCCACTGGGGTGGAAGGTGCCTGCTTGCTCCCTGCAGTGCCCATCGCCAGCCCTGCTGAGCCGTCTGTCCCCTCTGCAGGTCAAAATGCAGATGCGTCCCTCAGCCTGCAGTTCAGTGCTGAGGCCAAGCACAGCCCAGATGTGAGCCAGTCCAGCTCTGGGGACAAAGTCAGCCTGCAGTCTGTCAGTTCCCGAGGCCGGGCGAGCACCACAGCAGGCAAGAGGAAGATGGATGCCCATGCGTCCCAATCCCAGAAACAGCATGTAACAGACCCGACAGGCTCCCAGGTGAACCATGATCTGCACTGGTTAATGCCTGGGACCTTTCTGTTGCCTTTGAGAAGTGAAAGGGCTGCTTACAGTGGAGACTCCATGTCACCCAGAGACTGGTGCAGGGGCATATAGTGCAGAGAGCCAGCTGGGCGTGGCTCGGGGTGGGAATGAAACCCTGTGCTCTGGCAGAAAAACTCTACTGGGTCTTAACAGTTTCTTGGCAAAGTGCAGTCCTGACTAACGTGGCTGCAGGTGGTGGGCAAAGCTGTTAGGGTGTTGTGCTGGAGGCTTGGAAGCTTGAGTCTCTGCTGTCCAAGGGATATGCTCTCCAGGGTTGTCCCCTGGAGCTGCTGGCCTGCGGTTTTGTTCTAGTCTCCTGCTAGTGAGAAATCCCAGCTCCAAGCCCAGCAATTGGAATTGTTCAGGGATTTTCCAAGTGATTTATTTTTCTTGTGGTGTTCAACATTGCAGGGCTCATCCAGTTCTCATCTCCTCTCTCCCCTTCCCTGCGTTCCTGCGCAGCAATGGCTGAGTGTCAGTGGCAGCACAGCGGGAGAGCTGGGCTTTATGAGCTGTGTGCTGCCTGAGGACTTGCTGGTGGCCATACTCTCTGAAAGGCTGCAGGTATGTGGGTGGAGGCAAATGATATGTTCCTGCTACAGAGAGACAGGCAGTGAGGTACAATGCAGAGAGGAGGAGGTCTATATCTGCTGTCAGAGGAGTCCTGGGCTGCATGCAGGGATCCTTGGGTGAAGCTGCAGATTGCATAAATTGGCAGAGCACAGGGAAAGATCAGAGCTTGTCTGAGCTGATGCACATGGAACAATGATGGCTGATGTCCTCTGACATGTGGGTTTACTGACTAGCTGAGAGCCCAATGCGTGTGCTATAGCTGACTTTTTCTTCCTTTTTGACTTTATTCGCAGTTGAGTGACTGCTACCAGGGAGTGGTGTTTGATGGCCTGGAGACGCTCTTTGCACGCAACACGGCGTCTGCTCTCCTCTGCCTGCTCAAAGCTGTCAGAAATCGGCCTTATATCTATTTTGTGAACCTGTTCCAGGATTATGCTTCTTTGAAAGCCAGGGAGACAGCCACAAAAGAACAGGAAGGTGAGACTTTTCATCTCCATACCTCTCAAATCTTCTCTCTCAAGCCCTCAACTTTATCTGTGTGTATCTGGGTTACCAGCAGAGCTTGTAAGAAATGCTTTTATTAATTCTTCCACCTTCTGCCTCGGTGTAGCCAGCACTCAGCTCACAGTTGCTTAAAATACAGCGGAGCTGAGGCTGTAAGACTTACCTGAGTCTCTAACATTAAAGCTTGGGCATAAGTGCAAGCTGCTGTGGCTCAATAACTAACCACTGGCCAGCTGTCCGCAATGCTGGTGCACGTGAGCCAGGCAAAGCATGGGGACTCGCTGACCGGCGATAGTTTGGGGGATGATCTGAACTTTGGAGCAGGGATATGAGCTGCCCAGTATCTCCTGGCAGGATGATGGGCTGGGTCGGGACAGAGCTGTGAATCCTCACAGCTCACCCAGAATAGCAAGCTCTGCTTGCAGTTACTACTGGTTTCTCCTCTGGTCTGTGCTGAAGGACGGGAGCAGGAAGAAGCTGCCAGGAGGGAAAAAGCACGTCTCTGGGAGATGGATGAGGACGAATATGATGCACTCACTGAGGAGCAGAAAACTCAGTTTAATAACAATATACGAGAAGTCCAGCGTGAGAGGAAGAAGAGGTCTGTAGCCTTCTGTGGATAACTCCCCAGTATAGTGTCCCTGAAGTGTTTCCCTGCTCCAGAGACCTTGATTATGCTCAGAGGGGTTACAAAGCAAAGGCCAAAAGTGTCTATTACAAGCGGCACAAGGATGGCCAGTTCCACCTCCCTGGTTCCCAACAGAGAAAGGACCTTTCTCCAGTGAGATGAGAACACCTTCTCTCCATTTTAGCAGTGAGCCCTCCAGCTTAGATGCTGGCTGCAGGGAGCTGGGCTTTGTGCTTGCCTTGCTGCTGCACTTTTAAGTGTTTCTAAGTTAATTATGTTGATTCTCATCTTATTCATCCCCTTCCTTCACCAAACCAGAGGGGCTGTGGTATGGGTTGGTGTGAGACACAGCTGTACTGGCTTGGTTTGGATCCCAGTCCTGCTGTAGGTGAAGTCCTTGCCATGCTGATCTCTCAGGTTTTCCCTTACTGAGTGACACCAGCCATAAAAGCTGGTGTTTCTTAAGCTCACTTTCAGCTGCAGCAGCAGGTGAGCCCGGGAGAAGCTCTGATCCAGCAAAGCAGCCTTGTTCAGGAGGATGTGTAGGACAAGTGTAAGCCTGTATTAATCCCTGCCTGAAACTCAGGGAGGGACTTGCTTAAAGTGAGCATGTGTTTCAGCAATTCTTTCAGCCCCAGCTGAAGTTTGCTTACCTGGCAGGAGATCACTAGGGCTGCTTCAAATTATGATTTCCAGGACAGGCAGCACAAGTTTCCCATGGTCACAGCTGGGTTCCAGCAGGAAACCTGGTTGTTCAGAGCCTGTTTTGCAGGAGGGGAGTTACTGCAGCCTTTGCTTTCTGATTGATATGATTGTTCTCACTAAGGAGTGGGCTATGCCCAGGAAGAATGGCTGGAAAAGCCAAGTAAGTACTGGTGCAGGGATAAGTAGTTGTTAGTGATTTGTGAGCTGGTTTACACTGGGAAATCAAGAGAGAGCTCCAGGCAGCAGTACGGAGTGATGGTGCATCGGTCTTCAGCACTGTGCTGGAGGTGTCCAGATAGACCTTATGGGGGAATTTGCACAACTGAGACCTTATGACAGCAAGGCTTAGCTTTGGCTGGCTCTGGAGGTTTCCTCCCACCCTTCCTCACTTTGGATGTTCCCAGCCTCTCCAGGCTCAGGGAAGCCCATGGAGATGGTCTAATGGTTCTGCCTGGCCTCAGGGTCAATGACTGAAATGCAGGACCAGCTGGGATTGCAGTGAGCAGATTTCTGGTGGTGACTCTCAGGGATGTTTTCTGTCTGACTTGCTGAAGGGAGATGGAGCAGCTGGCTCGAGAGCTTGAGGAAAAGCACCAGCGGGAGCTAGAACGCTTGAAGGAGGAAGAAGAGCTGAAGAAGAAGTCTAAGCGGGGGAAGAGAGAGCCTGGAAAAGACAAAGATAATGCTCTGGGGAAGAAAAGCCAGCCTGGAGTCAGGCAGGTGGGTGGTTGTGTTTATAGAGATGAGTAAAAGCCCTGGGGACCTTCCCGCTGAGCTGTACCATTCCCCGAGAAGCCGGCAGCCGCACGCAGTGCTGGGCAACCTGGTCATGAATAACACATGGGGCTGTGCTGGGAAACAACAGCCGGTGTTTGATCATGCTGCTGCTTCACTGGGGGTGTTTTCCCATGGGTTTGTTGGTAGAGCTCCTCTGCTAGGATCATGCTGTCTTTGAATCATCGCTTCGTGTAACTACATACATTCACTGTGAAGCCCTAGATAGTTTTAGTCCAGCATTTTTCCCGACTCTGCATGTGACTTACACCGCTGAGCCATGATCTATCTGGGATATGGTATCTTTTCCTA
The DNA here is from genome assembly GCF_947461875.1 of Haliaeetus albicilla. NCBI lineage: Eukaryota > Metazoa > Chordata > Aves > Accipitriformes > Accipitridae > Haliaeetus > Haliaeetus albicilla. The sequence goes on along the minus strand of NC_091492.1, from coordinate 22,056,300 downwards.
CATGTCTGGCAGGAGATACCACCAAGCCTTAGGTATTCATTGACAGCCAGACTTCCCAAAGTGTCAGCCAGTCACAGGGATGCTCAGCACACCAGAAACAAGCCTAGAGGACTGCACAGGAGTAAGGATGTGTCTTCAGTTCCCTGCTTGGCCTGGGGAAGCTGTTCTGTTTCTCAGCTGGTTTGCAGGACTCCTCATCAGTCTGATACTGGAGAGTATGGTTTCAGTTGAGCTAAGCTGGGTACCAGCTATGTTCTGAATTGGGATTTGTAGAGCACCTAGCATGGGTCTCGCACGAGGCTTGGGGTACTATTGTAAAGATCATCACTGTCCTACAGCATTTGAGTCAGTGCTTTGAAATGCTCACTGCTTTTTCCTGCTCCTCCTGCCCAGAACATGAACACATCCACCAGCAACACCAAAGCATCCACCACCAATCAGTCGGACGTCACCGAGGGGGCAGACAAGAAGGGATCTGTAAGGGAGCAGCACCCAGACTCTGTTGCAGGTGACAAGGAAGATAAGAAAAAGCAGAGCATAGTTCCCCTGGCGGATGCCTGCTCGGCAGTGGTTGTGGAACCCTCAGATCCAGAACAGGGGGAAACCAAAAACGAGGCCCAGAGTGACAGCGAGAAGAACTTGGCCCTGAGGTTTAAGATCTACGAGGCATCGCAGAAGGATATCACGCAGATTTTGTCATCCTGGGACAGGGTTCAGGGTATCCTGCTGTCCCCTCTGAACCAAGAAGAGGTGCGGCACCAAGCAGAAGACCAGCGCCAGCATTTATCTAGCCGCAGGAGCCGGAAAGACAGAGAGAAGGAGCGCCTGGAGAAGGAGCGCCTGGAAAAACTGAAGGCTCTTGAGGACTCCAGGTTATCTTGGCTGGAAGGGGAAGGTGCAGAAGGATCAGCCAGAGGTCAGGATGTTGGGGTGCCCTGCTTGGACATCCAGGTGCTGAGCTCAGAAGATGTGACTAGGAAGATCCTGGAGAGTGGCAAGCTGCCAGCAGCAGAGCAGGTAAAAGCCCTGCAAGGCTCAGATGCTGAGCCTGCCATGGTCTGGGCCCTGGTGCACTGTGTCCCACCAGGTGACAACAGCACCGAGCCTTGTCCAGGCCACTGATGATGTTCCACGATGGCTCCACAGCAGCCATGTGGCTGGGGAGGTTCTCACTGTCCCTCAGATAGGTGGAAAGAGGGAGTGCTCTGTGTTCAAGCATCCTGTCTGTTCAGAGAGCTTCCCAGTATGGAAATCATTAACAATGGTCCCAGGGCAGAGCAGCTTATGGTCATTGTTTCCTTCAGCTGAGTTGCTCAGAGGAGAGATTTCTCTCTAGATTCCACTTGTAGGTCCTGGCATTGCTCTGGAGCGTGCCCACCCCAATGGGCATAGAAAAGCACTGTACTCCATATAAATAAAAAAAAAAACATTGCCCAAAGCTCAGTGCCTTTAAGGAATTGTGAGGATGAAGGCGATGGGAATATAAACAGAGTTTTCTCTTATGCTTTAGATCCTGAATGAGCTGGGACTGGGTCCTTCAGGGCCTCCCATTCCCCCTACTGCTTTCTACTCTGTGATCCATTACCCGGAGAAGCGGATGGCCCCTGCAGCAGGAGAAGCCCTCAAGCACTTCATCTTTGTTGCGCCAGAAGGTGCCACTGCAGAAGAAGAAAAGAAGGATACTGAAAGTCTCATGGATGCCCCTGTTGTGCCCACAGTGAAGGTACCAGGGCAGGGGCCAGGCTAGATGGGGGCATGGGGGGCAGATGGAATGGAAAAGGGTCGCTGTGGAAGGGCAGTGAAGGCATGACGGGGCCCCATGTCTGTGGGCATCCCTTGTGTCTGTCCAAAAGAGACAGTTCTGCTTGAGACATAGGGCAGTTCTGTAAGGCAAGAAAGAAAAAAAAAATCACCTAAACGCCTCAACTTCCCTTGAGGAGAGGGTCCTGGGTGGGGAGGGGTCCTGGGCGGGGAGGGGTCCTGGGCAAGGAGAGGTGTTGTAGACAAAACAAAGTCCAATAAGAAGAATAAGTCCATGGGCAGATGTGGTTAGTTATTTATTCTCTTTCCTGTTTGTTAACAAACACACAGCTTTCTTTCCAGGATGGATATGTCTGGTCTGGAGGGCAGGTCTCACCTCTCTCTCCCTTTTCTCTCTTCCCCTTGGTGTGAAGACACCAGAGGAGCAGATCACCCCAACCAGGAGCCGGTCGAGGAAGGAGAAAGCTGTGGGCAGCCGGGAGGCTGCGAGGGAGAAGCGGAGCTCTGGCCGGGGCAGGAGAGGTCTCCAGGGACCGGGCACAGGAGCACCCACACATTCCCCCGAGGCGCACCAAAGTGACATGGACACGGTCCCATCCCCAGAGAGATTGGTCAGGTGAGCAGTGAGGGAGGAGGTGATCCCTCTACTTCACAGCTATCTTGCCAAAGAAGGTCCATTGTCCCCAGCTCCACAGGGACCCTCTGCCAGTGCCTCCATGGGATTGCAAGTCCACGATCCTCCTCCTTGTCTCATTTGCTCGTTAGCAATGTCTGAAGCCTCTTCATTAATTGCCAGGCTGAGCAGCTGCCGCTGGATAGTGCCTGCCCATGGTGAGGTGGAACTGAAGGTCCACTTCAGCTCCACGGTGCTGGGCCAGTTTGATCAGACGCTGCATTTTGAGATCCTGGGGACAAACCGACTGTACCAGCTGCATTGCAGGGGCACCTGCCTGTATCCCACCATCAGCCAGGACCCACGGTAAGGCTGGCCTGTGGGAGCTTCCCACAGTGCTCCCTCCTGAACTCAGAGCCAGGGCTGCCCCTTGTACCCCAGTGACCTTCTGCCTTGGGCAGAGCGTGCTGCCTGATCAGCTCAGCATCTTCCCATGCTTGGAGCTGAGAACCAGTAGTGGTACCTCAGCTACCAATAAGGGTTATGGCTTTCTGACTAGGTTTTCTATTTAGAGCATCTCACAGCTCCTCATTCCCCATTTTCTTTGCCCAGGCTGGTGTTTCCTCACTGGAGGAGGAGCAAGGCAGATGATGACATCATCTTCAAGCAGTATGTCATGAACACGGGTGTCTTCCACTTTGGACCGCTGCTGTGTGGGAAGTCAAGAGAATGGTACGTGCTCCACACCCCGAGTGAGCATCCTGATGCGCTGCCTGCGTGGTGTGAGATGTTGGGATGATATCTTCAGGGCTTTGTTCTTTCATGGACGTGCTTGGAGACATGCTGTCCCAGTGGCACAACTCAGAGCAGGCCCAGGCAGAGACCTGGGAGATACATGGGGTTGAAGGACCACGGATGTGTGAACTTGAGCAGATAACAGGCATGTGAGTCTTGGAGGAGCTGGGGAGCTGATCTTCCTACATGGTGGGTGCCTCGGTGGCCAGAGCCATGTGCTGCTTCCAGCCTGAAGGTGACTTGGGGCAACTTGTGTCCCCCCTCCACATCTCAGCTTCACCACCTATGAAATGAACTTTATGGTGCTTTTTTGAAGTGCTTTTTGCTCTATGGGTAGACTGAACGAGCAATTATTCTGCTGGTGGTTTTGTAAACCATTCATTAATCTGTAATGTTAGTAAGACTTTATGAATTGACATGCCGATATGTGTGGGGGGGGGGTGGAACCTGCAGAGGAATGAAAATGGGAATTACATTTTCCTGATCCTCACTGCTGGATAAAGTCTCACTAAAAAAGTTGTCATTTTAGCTGCTGGCAAATTTCTATTTTTAACATTGCTCTTTCTTTTTTTAATATTAGAAATGGAGTTCTTGTCTTCATGGGAGCTCTGGAGAGCTAGTGGTATTTTGACAACTGAAGGAAATTAAATCAAAACAGTTTAAAAAACAAAAGAGGATCTTTAGCCAGGCTGATGAACCATCTTGGGTTTCTCTTTGCTTTTTTAAGCCCATTAACTCCAAATTCTGTTCCACACCTGAGAGAAGGGACATTTGTTTAATTTAGCATTCCTCTTGGGAATGAATCCTTCCTATTTCCTTCCTTCAGACTTTGAGCTAACCCATGAAATACAAGGCAGTCTGATGACTTCTTTGAAAGAGATAAGCTAAACTATTTTTAAAACCTCTTTTCAAAAGCATTTCTTTATACTCTACAGGGAAGGGTATAACAAAGAAGGGGGAAGAACCCATGTGCCTGCCATACTCTTATTTTTCCAGGAGCCTTTGAATGTATATTTTGTAAAATGCTTTTTAAATGGCCTGTGCATCATCACGCTTCTGGGATGGAGGCACCGAGTATAGGGGCGGACATCAAAGTAACGCAAGGATGAGCGCACATACCATGTGATGTGCCCCTGAAAGTGATCCTTGTTCTTAGCCTGCTTGTTAGACCATGGTCTTCCAGTGCAGCCTCCCGCTGCTGGGACACGGTGCTTTCCTCGATGCATGATAAAGGCAACTGTCTCCTCTGCAGCCTTTTCTCCTTTTGTGGGCAGGTACAAGGCGCTGCACTATCCCAGCAACTGCGAGAAGATAACCATCCTCAACGTCACCCCCTTGGAAACAGAGGTGCGTTTCTTCTTTGAGCGCGATCTCAAAGCAGACACGTTCCTTTTAGACCCTCCCAGCATGAGGCTGAAACCCCACGAGAAAAAGGTAGGAGACGGGCTGGTAGGGCAGGCACTGGTAGAAGTTCTCAGGAGCTGTTCCTCCTCTGCACTGAATGCTCTTCTGTATTTCTTTCTGTGGGGATGGGGCTAGGAGCTGAGCATTTGGGCATACCCCACTTCAGCTGGCCTCATGGAAGACAACCTCATCTGCTGCATTAAGGAGAACCCGGAGCCAGTGGTCTTCCGCCTGTGTTGCCAGGGGGTGCAGGTGGAGCTGGGGGTCAGCCCCAAGCAGGTGCATTTCAACAAGCTGCTTCTGCACAGGTCAGTCATACCCCAGCCGCTCTGCTGGGGACGAGAGCTGTCAGTGAGCTCCCCTTCAGCTTCTCTTGCTGGCTGTGTAGCCACTCAGATTGCAGGCTGGGCTAACATCTCCTTCACCAAGCAGTTCCCAGTCTCTTGCTCGCCACTTTTTGCTGGCTTGGCTGCACCATGGCAGCCACAAGCTCTGTAGCCTCCCAGCAATACCATGCAATGGGCATCCTGATGCATTTGTGTCTTGTCTGCTGGTTCAGAGAGCAGTCCAGTTGCTCCTCCTTATCTCTCTTCTGCTGGATACGCTTTTAGCATCCAGGTCTCCCCCAGGACCTCACCTCTGAGACTTGTGACAAAGAGGAAGCATTTAACTGTGGCTTCAGATGCATGGATAGGGCTGCTCCAAGTTGTGTTCAATTGCAAGGCCAGCATGACAGTCAAGCAGCCAGTGCTGAGTGTCTTCCTGTCTCTGCAGGAGGGACAGCAAGACCCTGGTCCTGCGAAACTGCACCCTACTGCCTGTGGCTTGGCGGCTCAGTGGGCTGGAAAACCTCGGCGAGGACTTCTCCGTGTCGCAAGATGAGGGCATCGTTGGTCCCCGCACAGAGTTTGGCGTGTATCTACATTTCAAGGCCACAAAGGCTCTCAGCATTAAGAAGACAATCCGACTGGAGGTGAGAGGGACTGCCCTCCCTGGTAGAGCAGGGCAGAGTGATCAGCCCTGTGCTCTTAGGGCTGGAGACTGTGCTTGAAGGGTGCCCTGTGAAGAGGGCAAAAGGATGAGCCTTCATGAGATTCCTTTCTACCTGCATTGCCAGGGGTCCAGGCCCTTAGCAGCAAGCGACTCTCACTGAAGGATAATGTTCTGGAAATTAAGTGACTACTAGGGGGCTCTTGTAGCTGAGCTTCATGGGGCAAGTATGCTGTGGAGTCAGGAAGAGATGCACCTGATGGACACAAGGGTGCTATGACCTCAACTTCTGCTGCCTCAAACTGGCTTCGCCAGACCACATGGTGTGTCCCTGAGCATCCACATCACCACAGATAACCAGGCGCTACATCCTGAGCCCATACTACAACCACCTTGCTGCTGTGCAGGGTTGAATGCTGTTGTTTGCTTGTCCAGACCACAGCGTGCTCCCTGCACCCACCCTGGAGTTTGTCTGGGGCTCTTAGCATAGAGCAACAAACTCTTGCCCTGGCATTTTGTTCCCCATGGTTTAGGGGCTGTGTTTCAGTGAGGATGCTGGGTGATTGAAGAGGAGAGGGTTGCTTGTCAGTGCCGCCTGCTCTGGGACACCTCACATTTTCTTCTGGTTGTTTTTATATTGCTGCGCCTCCCAGGGTGCTTTAGCAGCAGCTGTAGGAGTGCAGAGTTGGGCTGACAGGGTTTCTTACTGTAGCAGACTCCTTGCTGGGTCAGCCTGTGAGATGAACAAGTTAAGAAAGCTTGGGAGTCCACAAATGCTTGTCAAGCAGGGGAGACCATGGTGGAAGCAGCTGCCAGATACAAGGACTCGTATGCTGTCTACCAAAAGAATTTAGGAGAATGCTCTAAGCGGCGTTTGTTTCTTGCTGCCTCAGGTTTCAGATGCAGAAAACGTCCTGGGGATTGTTCAGATTGAGAATATCCAAATCCTGGCAGAGGCCTATGACGTTGCTCTGAGCATCAGCATTTCTAAAGGTCAGTGGATGCCCCCAAAACAAAGCGGTCCAGGTGCATTGCATTGCCTTGGCAGGTGGGCAGCCAAAGCACTCGGGACAGGATGGGATAGCGTGCCAGTATGGCATGGATACGTAAAGCATGTATCCTGCAAGCTGCATGGAGTAAAGCACTGTCAGGGCACAGGCAGCCTTGAGTCTCTCGCCTCTGAACTTTGATGTGTGCAACTTCACATGCAGGTTGGTTTGAGGGCTTTGAAACAACAGTGGTGTGAGCAAGCAGTTGGCAACTCCTGAAGGCTCAGCACGGCACATGAAGTTGTTGGATCTGTGCTTTGAAGCAAGGAGACGGAAACTGAGCTCCTTAGCTGCTAAACCCGGCAGATATTTTCAGAGTAAGAAGAGAAGGGGTAGCAAAGTAACTAGAGAAAACTTCCAAGAATGGAAACTTGCCGAGAAGGGTTTTGTGCTGCCTGAAAACTCCAAATATGTATCTTGTCGCTTGGTGTAGTCTGCAACGGCTCACAAATGTTGACCATTTCTTACCTCGCTCTGCGGGTTTTCTGCAGGTACAGATGGCAGCGTGGATTTTGGAATCCTTAAGGTCCTGGATGATGCAAAGCAAGTGCTTACCCTGAAGAACAAAGGGAAGTACGAGATTGCATACAGGTGGGTCCAGCTGCCTGGTCTGTGAATGCATGGTGCCAGCATCTGCCCAGGCCTGCGTTCTCCTTCTGTCCACGGCTAGAATCTCTTCCCATGCTGGCTACCTCTTGATCTGGGTAAATAGAAAACCTGGGCTCTCTAATAAAAAATACTTTTAATAGAGAATCCAGCCACACACCAGCAGTTCTTCACAGCTCAGCAGGAACCAGGAGAGACCCTGAAATTTAAGCCGCTCACTGCTGAGATTCATTGCCTTCCTTTAAGGGTCAGCTCATTTCTCTTTGAGACTCTTTAAAGGAGGGAATGAAAAAATTCAGTGTTGAGGTTAACCTGCAGCACTCGTGATTGTCTGCACTCTGTGTCAAGATCTGGGATTCCCCAAGCAGAGATGGACTCTTTCCCTTTTATATTTTTTTATGGTCCTACGCAAAGTCCCAGCTGTACTGGTGGCACCTGTACTTTTAACTGCAGAGGTCTTTGTTCCTTCCCTTTCTCCCCAGTTTCAAGCTGGAAACCACAGATGCCAACATACCCGACTTGGCATCCCACTTCACTATCCAGCCACAGAAGGGCATGCTGACTGTCTCTGAGCGCCCTGTGCAGGTCCAGCTGCTCTTCCACCCCAAGATGGAAATGAATATTGAGGACAAACCCATCCTGCGCTGCCAGGTGAGCTGCCCGGGCTGGGTGGTGTTAGCACACCATGTCTTGGGAGCGTAAGCAGGACATGTCTTCTGGAAGAAAGGCTTTAGCTGGGGAATCCTCTCTCATACATATACAACAAGGTCTTTCAGAAACCATTTGTGGTGCTTCCAAAGCGGAGCTGAAAATCTGGCTCTGGAGAAGGCGTTTAAACAGGGACAGTGAGCTGATGGGGACTTTGGGTGGGGTCAGGGGACAGGGATAGACTGGCCTCTGCTGTGTTTACCAACGCTTCCTCTGGTTGCAGGTGATTGAGCCCAGCATCTGTGAAGGAGGCGAGACCATCGCCATCATCCCAGTGAGGGTGTCAGCGAAAGCTGTATTCAGCAAGTACAGCATTTATCCTGCCTCGCTCATCAACTTTGGTGCCATGATGAACGGCACCAGGAAGACTCGCGCCTTCACACTGGAGAACAAAGGCATCCTTGACTTTAAATTCCTCATCTACAGAGCAGACCAGGATGCACCTGTGTTGCCAAGAAAAAGGTGAGAGAAGACCTGCACCACCCTTTCTGCCTGAGGAGGCACCACAGCATGGCTGGTGTGTGACAGACAGCCAGGACACTGGGGTTACTGTCCTTCTGCATCACTGGCTTGTGAACAGGGAGCAGAAGAATGCCTCAGTGTCCCCACGTGTAGGGCAAAGCTGGTGATATAGCTGATCTATCTGTAAGCTACAGCAATAGGAGGTGCAGGCAGCCCTCTGGGAGCAGGAGGACTTTCCTCCATGGGGAGGAAGGCCAGCTCTGGCCTCAGAGAAAGGCAAGGGGGAGCTCAGCATGATGGGTGTTTCTGCTTTGTCCTCTCAGTGCACATCAAATGAAATCTGCCGGGTCCCATGAGAGTGAAAACTTAAGCAAAATGACTCCTTCAGTCAAGCAAAGCAAGCACTCGCTGCAAAAGGACACAAACCCCTTCATGCAGGTGGGTGGCTCCTGCTCCCCAGTACATGCCACTGCAGGTGGTATGGGAGGATGCTGCTGTGCCCAGGCTGGGGGCTCGTCACCACGGGATGGGAAATGGTCTGCATGATGGAGGTCCATCATCTCCCAGCCACAAGCAGGGGCAGGAGCTGCTCAGTCCCACTGACAGTCCCATGCTCTGGCTCAGACCTGGAGTTGTGGGGTCAAGAGAGGGGAGCAGGTCCTGTGTTTGGTAGGTGCTAGCCAAAATAGGTCTATGCAGAATATCCCTGTTTGAACTCCCAGTCCATAGATATCAGATGACCTTGCTTTTTCTTCTTCTCAGTCCCCTCTCTCCTCTCCCATTTTTTCTCACAGTTATTCCTGCTCTCCTGTTTTAGCCCTGGAGGTTGAAGGATGCCAGCTATCACCTTCACCCTTTACACCCAAACTCCTTTCTCTGTGCCACTCAGGACAGGCCTACAGCACCTCCTACCTTCTTCATCTCATCCTGGGGCTGCCTTTGGGCCATGGGGTCATCTGTCCCAGCCCTGGGACTAGTGGCTTGGGCCCGGCTGGAGGCCAAGGAGTGGCATACTCCTTGCTGGGGGTGGTCAAGGTAAGGCTGTTAGACATCAGTCTCTCCTGGGACTCTTTCTGCAGGCTCGCTTCACTCTAGGCATGTTCACGGTGTACCCTGGCTTTGGCTCCATCCCTCCTGGGGGCCAGCAGATGATCATAGTGGATTGCTACGCAGAGCTTCTAGGGACATGCAAGGAGCACCTGTGCATCGATATCAGTGACAGAGACCCCAAGGACAATCCCCTTGGCATCCCCTATACCCTGTTTGCTGAGTCCTGCCTCCCAGGTACGCCCTGTCCACAGGTTCCCATGGCCAGACCTGCTTCTGAGCAGCACCTAAACTTACTGCTTGGATAGAGTGGCCCCCATCCTCAGAGGTTTCAGTCCTTTTCAAGTCTGCCAATGGGGAGAGGCTGGGAGGGATGCATGGAAGGATAAAAGGAAAGCAATACCCTTTAAGACTGAGGGTGACTGAGCTCCATCCTCACAGCCAACTCCCCCACCCAAGGTTGGGTTTTGCAGTGACCTGGGCAGAAAGGGCTTATCAAGCCTTCTGAGAGGCCAACAGGGTCCAGACAAATTCAGCAGGAAGGCTTCTCCACCCTCAGCCCTTCCTCTGGTCTGCTCGCAGCATTTGTGGTTGATGACATAGAGTCCATCTTTGAAGAGCATCGAATCTGCAGCAACAGCAACCTCTGTCAGATCCTACAGACAGTGCAAGACAAGGGCATGTTCATCACAGATGAGAATAAGTTTATCTTCACCAATGTTCTGGTTGGGCACCGGGCCACAGCTCGCTTCAAGATCCGCAATGTGGCAAAAGTCCCCTGTGACGTGGTCCTTTCCATCAAACCCATCCCTGGTAAGGTAAGAACAAGAGACCAAAATGACTGTTGCTCTTTAAAGGCTGTGTGATACCCTGCCTTGTTCTCCAGATTCACTGCTTCCTCTTGCCCAGACTAGTCCAGCTCAGTGCAGGTCAAACTACAGGGGAGAACAGCAATGCCAGGGTGACAGTTGGATTGAATTCAGCATGTCTCTCAAGCAAGGTTTTGGCTCACCCCTCTGGGTCTTTGGTGGGAGACCTGTACCCTTCTGAATGTCTCTTGGAAGCACGCTCAGCAGGGAGGGGGCGGCTTGGCTTTTACTGGACTGAGGTGCCAGTGTTCAAAGCAGACCATTTTCTCAGGCTCCCTGGTCTCTTCCTTCTCTTTAAACTCCAATTCTAGGTTATTTGCAGAGTTTTCAATGTAGTCCCCACCTCCCATGTATGCTGGCATGGCTGCCTAGTGCTCAAAGCAAGCTTTTGTACTCCTGGGCTTTATGGCAGCTCTGTGTGTGAGGTCATCTTACCTCCTGACGTGGAAGGAGCCCGTCCAGGGAAGCAGAAAGGAAGACATGCTGTCTGGGACTATTCCCCGTGATGCATATATGAATAAGACTGCATCATGTTGAAGGGTGTTTCCTCCTAACACCACTCTGTGGGTTCCCCCAAGCTTAACAGCCGCATTAGCGACATTTTCGAGGTGGATCCCGTTCGAATGTGTGTGCCCAGCCGCTCCCACGCCTTTGTTACGGTGACCTTCACTCCGCAAACGATGCAGAACTACCAGTGCACTTTTGAGGCTTCCCTTGATGTCCAGGCAAGGTAACTCACCCTGTGAAATCTAGGTGGGGCGTGGGGGGACCTTTCTGATAGCTGCCTCTCTTCTGGGAGGACGCAGACCTCTTGGTAACCCTAATGCTTTTGGTAGCCTTAGGTAGAGTACTTCACATTAGATAATATAGGAGGCAGTAACTACTAGCCATAGCAGAGCAGAAAAATAAGGGTCATAGTTTAGCCTATGTGAGTGACTATGAGGATGGCGCAGCACTAGGTAGCCAACTGGAAGTTATTGAATCAGAAAAAAATGGAGATGTGCAACAGCTGAGCTGGGGCTTTCCAAGAACAAAGGATTAGATGAAGCAGTTTCTGTGCCAGAAAGTCAGCATGCATTATTTCCTTCTTGTTTACGTTAAAATGAGATGATCCTATGTGATCACCTGCAGTATGTTAAGATATTTTATGTTAAAGGAACGATTGGATGCCTTATAAAAGAGGAGCCCAGTTTCTCTGTCCTGGGACCTGTGTCCGGGGCTCTAACCTGCTCTTCCCCGCCTCTTTGTCCTGAATTGGGACAAGATAAGTCACCTTTCTGCCCTAATAAGCAGTTCCTGTTTAAGTGTCCTTGAAATAATCTTTACTGATGGTGTTACTTATTTACTTCTCCCTTCTTGCTTTTATACTATTTTCATGCTGTGCTTGTGCTTTTTGCATATGTTTCCTATCGCCTCAGCCAGTGAATTTGCCATGGTCTCATTTGTTGCCTCATCATTTACCTGCTGTACTGCATGATTCAATTAAATGAAATAATTTTTGTTATCCTGGAAGGCTCTGGCTCTTCAGAGCAGATTCCTCTTGTGAATGGCCCTAATTGGACTGGGAGAAGAGGGATGAGGGGGAGCTGTCTCATGGGGTTACAGGAGCACCAGCCAGGCAAAACGCAGCGGGTGGCACTCATTTCAGTGCTTCCCAAGTGGGGAATGGGTTAATGCCAGCCGTAATGATTTCTCCTCTGCCTCTCCTGCAGCCCTGCAGCAATTAAAGCACAAAGCCTGACCTTCGATATCAGTGGAGATGGGAATCTGCCTCGGGTGACAGTCCTGCGCCCGGTCCTTCACAATAAGAGAGGGAACCCTCTGCTGCTCTTCAAGAAGCTGTTGCTGGGTGATTCAGAAAAACTCCCTCTGGTCCTTCATAACACTGGTGTCATACCTGTCCAGGTGAGGACCTGCTCAGGGAATGCTCTGGTCTGGAAACAAGTCCTTGTGCCATGGAGGAAAGGTGCCAGAAAACATGGTAGAGATGTACTGCTACTCTATGCATGCAATTGAACACCAAATGAAACCCTTTCCCCATGCTCAGAGCCACTCCATTGCAGGAGAACAACTCCTCTGACTTTCTGGAAGATGCTTTGGCAAACCAGTAGGAAGAGTCTCATTTCTCAGCCAGATCCCTCTAGGAAGGTTCCATCAGCCCTTCACGTTTCTCTCCGTCTCCTTTGCAACCACTGCTGCGGTCTTCACTAGTCTCAGAAATTCTTTTTAAGCAAATGACTTACTTCTACTTTCCAGGAAGGGTGTTCCTCTTGGAGATGTGATTTTTTTGACCAGCCTATACTTTTCAGTTAAACGCAAAACAAGAAAGTCAGTGGGGTATTTTTCCCCCTGTCTCTCTTCTCATGTTTTGGTTCTCACGTGGGCATGTTTGATGTCCTAGTTACGTTAGATTGTATTTGATCACATTTTACTACATTTTAATTAAACTCAGTGAGCAGAAGGTAATTAAACTACAACTACCTTTAGTACTTTCTGTCCTGTTTGGTTATATTTTAATTATACCCCAATGTCTTTGAACGCTTTTTTTTCTGTCTGATTTCACTTAAACCTTGTGCTAAGAGCTGCGTTTGAAGCAGGGAAGTGTGCTGGGTTCCCCATGCCGGACCAGCAGTGGTACGGTGTCAATCCACCTGCCATCCTGTACCTACACCAGTGTGGTTATGTTCTGTATTCTCTTTTCTCAGTTGATGATAGACCTGTTGGATGAAGGGGGAGTTTTCTTCTTGAAAGCCAGGCCCACCACACACTGCATCTACCAAGCTGCGGGCATGGAGGAGGACTCTCCTGGAGAAGGTACAATCATTAACCACGAAGTGTGGTCATCCACACAGGGAAAATGTGCCCTGCTCTTGGCTTGGCCAAGCAGCAGCCAGATGTTAGACATAGTTTCTTTCCTGAGGTGCTCTGTATCCCTAGTTCTGCACGTGGACTCTTTGCAGGGTTTCCTCCTAGGAAGTTGTATGAAGTTTTTCTGTTCTTTTGGACATGGTGGGTTGAGTTGTGGGGGACTATCACCATTTTAGTGGACCGTCTGAGGTCTTTGCTGCATGTGGAAAGTTACCAGCCTGAACGGAGGCAGCCCTTGAGCCCACAGCCAGCCAACAAAAGCTAAAACCGCTCTTTGACTCAGCTTTACATATGGCAGGAGCTGGCTGGATGCAGTGTGAGTGAGAGCTGGGCGTTAACCTGAGTTTAAGATCCTTAAGCAGTGATATGCATCGTGGTGTCATAGTCTTGTGAACCTGGGAGGAGGGCCTGGAACCATTGGTAGGAGAACCTGTGCTTAGAGGCACCTGGGTTTCAACCTCTTATTCCTCTTACACCCCATGGAAATATTTTCTCCGTACGGCCGTATAACTCATCTGATTTCCATTGCTGTGCAGAGAGGAAGCCTCACACTGCTTCCCTGGTCCTGCATCATGGGGAATTAGCAGAGTTTGACGTGCTTTTCAAACCCACCCTGGCCCAACGTCTGGAAGGGAAGATCCACTTGTCAGTGGTGGACAACCCATATGAAGAGACCAACATTCAGCTGGTGGGCGAAGGCTACGAGGATGACTTCACACTAGAAAACATCCATGGACTAGTGGCAGACAGCAAGGAGAACACTGAGGGCTATATGGAGGAGGACATAATTGAGGGTAAGAGAGGAGAGTGATTAAGACCATGTATGATAATTGGTGTCCTCTATATAACCAGGCCTGAGCTACCGCCCACCGGACCTGGTGGTCTGTAAGCATGCCAGCCATGTGCACAGAGGCAGCATGTGCTGTACTGCCTGTCTCTCTGCACCGACACAGCCACATGTATGGGGACGTGTCAGGGTGTTTCCCTGAAAGTGGTGGGGTGGGGAACTGCATGTCTCAGAGGGAGGAAGGCTTGGAGCAAGGAAGAGTTGGACATCTATGTGTCTGTGCATGTGAGGGTGGCGGATGGACCTCACTGCACGCTGAGATCTCTTGCTCTCATTCTTAACAGCTGCCAGAGTGGATCACATCCAGTTCGGGGACTGTCACATTGGGACACCCTACACCGTGACCTTCACGATCACCAATCGCAACAGGGTGGAGTCGATGCGGTTTGAGTGGCTGGCAGGCACTCCATTTCACTTCTCCCCCCAGGTGAGCTTGGATGGTTCTGCCTTTCCCCGCTGCTCAAGCCCTGCCTGGCAGGTTCCTGGGGGCTAGCAGGGAGTCACCACGCACCGGTGAGAGCCCGTTTCAGTGCCACGTAGGAGATGCAAGCCCTGGTTTTGCTGGGGCAGGGCTGTCAGCCCTGCAGAAAAGGCTCTGTGTTATGGGAGATGGCATCTTTTGTTTGTACTTTTCTCTATCAAACCTCAGATAAATACACAGTAAGATGCAGATTCCTAGCACAGCTGCTCACCACATCAATCCCTTTGCTGTCAGTCCTGCCCTTGCTGGTGATTCCAGTTTGGTCTCGGCTCTCTGGTTCTCCGTAGGTGGGACATCTCCATGCTGGCTGTGCTAAGGACATCACAGTGACCTTGAAATCAGATGTCGTGGTTGCCTTCAAAATGCACCTTGTGAAGTGTAAAGTGGCTAGGATCGCCTTCCAGCTGCCGCCAGAGCAGGTTACCGACTGGGACGACCGCCTGCGCACCGTGAAGTGGGTGGATGCCACGAGGGGCCCGGCAGCCACGTGGCCTGTCAAGAAGAAGGTAAGAAGCACAACAGCAAAAGCTGACTGAGCTTACACAAAAAGAGCTGCTGACGGCAGCAGACTGCCATCTCTGCTGGCTAAGCAGCTCCTACTTTCTCCTGACACTTAATCCATCTGTGAGGGTAAGCAGCAGTGCATTTTTAGGGAAGTGGGTGCGCGGTGACCTGATATGCTCACACAAGATGGGGGAGTCTTTTGACAAGAGGCGTTGAGCCACATGCAAATGATCGGTCTCTGCCAAAAGCGGAAGTGTTGCAGCCTGTCTTGAATGGGAGGTCATGTTTTATGATAACATATTTTATGGTATTAAAATCTCATTATCTGCTTCAGTGCCTTTTCACCAACAAGGAGTTAAATCCACTGTGCTCTGTCTCTTGTTTTGAAGTGGAGAGCAACACTAGTGCTCTTCTACGTGTGCCGGCTAGCCCACCAGCACGTTGTGGGTGAGCTCTGAGCTCTCTCTACACTGATAGCAGAGATTTTGGTTGTGGTCTCTATATCGTGTGGGATATCTCATTGTGGAGCAGCCCAGGTACTGTATGGCAGTCACGCAGGAGTCCAGAGAAGTATCACCTCCAGAAACTCTTGCTTTTACTATCATCGTTGCCAAACACACTTATCTTGGGCGATGGTTCTTCCCTAGTTTCTGAACCATTGTAAGACCTGTAGACCAAACTTCTTCCCCATCAGAGCATCAGCAGTCAGAGACTTTCCTAGTGAGTTCATTCCTATGCCAAAATGCCTGTCCCCAACCCCCACCAGTGTGGCTGTTGCCCCACACGAGACATCTGGAAAGCACTTTCTCCTGAGACAAGAAGGAAAAGGTGCTTTCTAGGTTTGTTCATTCTTGGGTTTCTCCATCCACAGAGCTCCAGCAGGGGAGCTTAATCCTAATTTAGAGGCCTCCTGGATTTATAGGTGGCCAGGAAAAAGGTCAGATGCTCTACAGGGTTGAAACACAAGGATGGATACACAGTTATAGTCCCCATGGGTGTATTCACAGTTGAGGTGATGATTGCTTTGCTCAGTAGGTAGAAACAAATACTGTAGTAGAAGGGTCAAATTTTGTCATCTTTCCAGGGAAATAAATGGGAATGGTTCTTCCTAGCCCCTATAACAAGGCTGATTTTGGAGGCCAAAAGGCTCCCTGCTCAGCCTGGCTTTCTGGGCTCTGCTCAGCAATTCTTCCCTTTCCTGTTTGGAGGTGATTGAGACAGACCCTGAACCAGCTCACACTGTCTTGGAGAAGAGCAGCCGCGAAGTGGAGCTTCACCTCAGTGCTGTCGTTGACTACGCCGAGTTCAAGCTGGATACAGACATGATTCAGTTCAAGGAGACCTTGCTCTTCCAGACAAGGATGTTCACGTGAGTGCTGGAGGCCAGGCAGGCACCTCTAAGTGGGAGCTGCCTTTGCCCGGGGCTGACCCTGTGTCTGCTTCCCCAGAGCCGCACTGTGCTCTGTGGTCGCCTCTGCTTTTCCTTCTACTCATGGTCCCGTGCCAACAAAGGTTACACTGACATGTTTATTGCTCAGTCACTGAATAAACCTCTTCTAATTTCTAACAGGCTAATCACTGACTAATCACTAATTGAAGGGGGGTGCTGCTGCCTGCTAAGTCTGAGGTTTCAGCTTCCACTCATAATCTGGCACATCCCAGGGCCTTGGAGTTCTCTCACATGTGGACTTGAGTCCCTTCTAGGGCTTTACATTCAGTCTCACCTGCTGTTCATCCCTTTAAACAAATCATTTATTGTTTCATCCTTTCCAAGTCCTGGCTGGGTGCTGGGGCCCATATATCAGCACACAAAGCCAAGCAGGAGATGGTGGCTGCCATTCTGCCAAGACGTGCCAGGAGAGGTTCAATTCTGCTGTGCCTTTCTGCGGAGAACAGCTGTGGTTTTGCTTTCATTGCATGTTGCCTGTCCTCATCTGCTTGAGGACAAGTTTGCAGTCAAAATAATGTCAAACCAAGACATAAAGACCAGAATAAGACCCTTGGATTAAGTCTCCTGGGCACCATGTCTGTCCTTTCCTCTTTAACTTCCAAACTTTGAAATACTTGGTCTTGGGGCAGCCCAGGGCAGCAGTCTAGATGTGGCAGAGTTGCCTGGGGAAGAAGATGCTACTCAGCGGAAAGAAAGGGGTACCAGGAGCCCACCATACAGTGTTACTTTTTTACTTGCTTTGTATTTATTGGATGTTTTCTTTTTATTCTTCCTTCTTGTTTTTCAGTTTCCAGCTGTCCAATACAGGGAATGTGGCCCTGGAATACACCTGGATGGCAGCTGTGGAGGAGGAAAGGGCAGTGAGCCTTACTGGGGAGCTGCTCCCACCCAGTCTGGATGGTAAGGCACCGGCTCTGTGTGGCAACTGGGCATGCCCAGGGTGTTTCAGTTGGCAGCTGAAGTCTTGGGGAGAAGACCATGCCACTTCACCCCAAAACATGAATTGCATTTTCATCCCTATCCAGTCATCTACTTTCATCAGCATCTTCCCAGATGCAGATGGAGACTTTCTCCTTGCCCCCTCTCTGCTTTTCAGACCATTCTATGCTTGCTCTGACACTTGGGCTCTGCATGGAAGCTGAGCCTGGCTCAGCAGAGAGCCACGTAGTGGGTCAGGACTGGGAAGAGGGACATCAGGGCACCTCTTTGAGAAGTGTCTGAGACTGGGTGTGATGGGTTGACCCTGGCTGGATGCCAGGTGCCCACCAAAGCCATTCTATCACTCCCCCTCCTCAGCTGGACAGGGGAGAGAAAAATATAGCAAAGAGCTTGTGGGTCGAGATAAGGACAGGAGAGATCATTCACCAATTACTGTCATGGGCAAAACAGACTCAGTTTGGGGAAAATTAACTCAATTTATTACAAATCAACCAGAGTAAGGTAATGAGAAATAAAACGAAATCTCAGAACACCTTCCTTCCACCCCTCCCTTCTTCCCAGGCACAACTTCACTCCCGGATTTGTCTACGAAACCCCCCGAGCGGCACAGGGGGACGGGGATGGGGTTTACGGTCATCACACGTTATTTTCTGCCGCTTCATCCTCCTCAGGGGGAGGGCTCATCATACTCTTCCCCTGCTCCTCCAGCATGGGGTCCCACCCACGGGAGACAGTCCTCCATGAACTTCTCCAACGTGGGTCCTTCCCACAGGCTGCAGTTCTTCACGAACTGCTCCAGCATGGGTCCTTTCCACGGTGTGCAGTCCTTCAGGAGCACACTGCTCCAGCGTGGGTCCCCCACAGGGTCACAAGTCCTGCCAGAAAACCTGCTCCGTGGGCTCCTCTCTCCACAGATCCGCAGGTCCTGCCAGGAGCCTGCTCCAGTGCGGGGTTCCCACGGAGTCACAGCCTCTTTCGGGAACCCACCTGCTCCAGTGTGGGGTCCTCCATGGGCTGCAGGTGGATATCTGCTCCACCGTGGACCTCCTTGGGCTGCAGGGGGACAGCCTGCCTCACCATGGTCTTCACCACGGGCTGCAGGGGAATCTCTGCTCCGGCGCCTGGAGCATCTCCTCCCCCTCCTTCTTTACTGACCTTGGTGTCTGCAGGGTTGTTTCTCTTACATGTTCTCACTCCTCTCTCCAGCAGCTGTTTCTCTCCATCCCAACCTTTTTCCTTCTTAAAAATGTTATCGCAGAGGCGTTACCACTATCGCTGATTGGCTCGGCCTTGGCCGGCAGCGGATCCGTCTCAGAGCCGGCTGGTATGGGCTCTCTCGAACACAGGGGAAGCTTCCAGCAGCTTCTTATAGAATCCACCCCTGTAACCTCCCCCACTACCAAAACCTTGCCACACAAAACCAATACACTGGGAAAATTGACGGTGTAACAAGGAGTTACCTGACCTGCAGTCACTGTCTGTGTGCAATTCCCCAGTCCAGGGCAAATGCAAAGTCACTGTCTAAAACTAACCTTCCTGACTTGGGCACTGGAGTGTTTGCTGCAGGTGGAGACCCTGCTCACAGCAGCTATCAGAGCTCAACAGCAGGGCTGTGACTCATTAACCTGCAGTAATGTGGTTGTGTCTGCGTGCTCTCCTTGCGAGCAGCATGGTTCTGCAGGGAAACAGAGCCGTGTGTCCAAGAGGTCTTATCAGGAAATGGAGTGAAGAGAGCTGTCAAACCTTGTGTTTCCTAGCACAGGCAATTTGTCTGATGATCAAGATGGGAGACCTCAACCAGAGTCCTTGATGCTCTGAATGTGCTTCTTTCCCTCCCCTGTGGGTCCTGGTGTTGGCTCTTCCCTGGCACAGGGTACACTTGTGCTGAAGCAGGTCTTCTGGGCTGTGCCATTAGCTGTCTGGTTGTTGGTTATGAAAGTCTGACAAAGAGGAAGGAAGGAAAGGGTGTGAAGGACAGAGCAGCGCTGTTCCCCAAAGCCTTCTTTCTACCACAGACAACAAGCAAAATTCAGTTCTGCAGGCCACAGGGGAGCAGGACTTAACACTGTCCTTAATGCTAAGTGCTGAGGCTGGCTGTACTGGGATGTGAAACAGCACCCAGAAATTTTCCCAGATGCTGTAACAGACATCTCTACTGTTAGTTTCTGGGCATGGTTTAGGAATGAACGCTGGCCAGAAACCGTTCTGCAGGAAAAGTTTGCATCTAGCTTCTGAGTCCTAGAGATAGAGAGAGTTTAACAGCATGGAGTGAAGCAGCTGGGTTCAGTCCTGGGTCCATTTAATTTGCTAACATAGATATAGCCTTCATGTCCATCGTCTGAGTATTTTTACAGCGTGATGTTCAGTGGTGTGTTTTGATTCAGGCAGTTCTCTGGGTCTCTGCTGGGCCTTTTCACTGTATTTGCTGCCCCCCCATCCTGTTCTTCTTCGTGTCTGTTCTCACTTTCACACCTGTCCCCAGGACTTTCTGGGATTATGATTTAGCAAGCAGTAGCACAGAAGCAAAAAGCAAACTGGCTGCTCTCCCTGTTCTTCATTGGGAGTTCTCCTGCTGAAAGTACTTGGCTAGAGATGCTCCCAGTGTATCCCAGCTCCCTTCTGTCCGTCTGCAGCAGCAGGCAGAGTTGCTGGGAACAAAGGTCTTTCTCCTTGAAGGACATCCTGCTATTATTTCTTCCTTACCACAGGAGATTTCCTCTCCTCCATTTCTGGTGCCTCTGTGAAGCTCCAGGCCAGCCGTTGTTCGAGCCAGCTGGGCCACACTCTGGAGCAGGTCTCTTCCTCCCTGAGCTCGTCTCTGAATGCAGTCAGTGCCAGCCCGCTGTTCTCTGTCGAGCCCTGCAGTGGTTCCATCCCTGCTGGCAAGGAGCAGCTCTTCCAGATGAAGTTCTCTCCAGTGTACGTGGGGGACTTTGAGAGCTGTATGCTCTGCAGGTAGGAAAATTCCAGGCACTTTTCAACTCGTGCTACTGATGGATAGTCGTGGTATTGCCTCTGATTGGGATGGGTGGGAGTGTGGACCTGGGGACAGCCAGCCCCAGAGAGGCAGCAGAAACAACCAACATACAGGAGCAAAGAAAGATGATCATCTGGCCTTGATAGAAGCAGGTATGGAGACACTAGGAAAAGACAGTGTATGAAACATTAAGCTCCTGGAGGGCTGCAAAATCTGGAACGAGAGAACTAGAGGAGCTGTCAAGGGGTCAGCCAGTCCCTACCTATGCTTCCTTATGAGAGAAGCACGGCCTCCTTATCTACATAGAAACCTGTGTGCTGCATTGGTCTCTAGGCATATAACTGTTCATATTTCTGCTATTTCAGCTCTGTTGCCTCTGTGGCAGGGAGGGCAATTCTGTTTGATTTGCTGCTCAATGCTTGCACAGAGAGAGTATGCAACACTGTGTGCTGTACAAGGAGACAGACAAGCAGCTGGCTGGCTGGAAACATTAGTCTGGCTAATACCACTCCCTTTCTTCCTAGTATTCCTAACCTGAAGCCAAATCAGAAGGGCCCAGAGGTGGTTGTGAAGGGGAGAAGCCTGATGCCAAACTGCCACTTTGAACTGGAAGACTCTGACTATATCACTGCAAAAAGGCGCAACCCAGAGTTGCAGGGACCAAAGGGGGTGACGTTGGATCTCAACACAAGAGTGATTGAGTTTGCGGCAATTGGAGTGTGTAGCAGGAACAGCAGGTAGGTGTGGGCACGGCTTCTCCTGTTGATGGTCTCCTAATCCCCCCCCTTAACCAGAGACCTCTCCAGCTACTCCTCCAAGCCCCCAAGGCACATCTGTACCTTGTCTGTGATGTGCTGACACTTGGCCACCAGTCTATTTTGGTGCTGGAATAAGGTGCTCACTGAAAACTGCCCAATTTTGTGCTCTCCTTGTCCTTTTCTTCAAGAAGCGCAGCTAGTATGGGTCAGTCTGGGAGGACCACGTATCCCTAGCCTGTGCTTTGTGGCCAGTACAACCTTTGTCCCTTTGAAGAGCATCCTTGGGACATTCTCGCTCCTTTGAGATACCAGTCAGATAGGGTCAGTGAAGGCTGCGACCACAACAGGGAGTACCATCTTCCAAAGGAGTCTTACTGGACTTGATTTTACCATTTTCACTCAATCTTACTGTTTTAACATGCAAGAGTTCGGCTATATCCTTGCTAATTTCTTTGTCAGTAGCTGTTAATCTATAGACAACTGGGAGACAAACAGGGTCCCTAGAAAGCAGGTGAAATGTTTGTGCTGCCAGCATTGTTCCCCTATACCAAATAACTCCTCCTGGATGGTCTCCAGGACTGGCAGTGCCTGATGTCTGCTGCAGGACGGAGTCATTAACATCCTAACGCCACCTTAGTAGTCCTTTTTTGCTTTGTGTGCCCAGGACCTTCATGGTTATGAACCCAACCAGTTCTGCGTATTCTTTCCAGTGGACTTGCCAAGACCCTGAAGCCCCACCAGAAGAGGTGGCTTTCTTCTGCCTCACTGAGAGAGGTCAGATCCAGCCAGGGAAGAAAGCAGAGGTGAGTGCAGAAGACTAAGAAGGTAGAGCCAGTACACATGTATGTCAGTTTAACACCGGCTATGTCTATGCTTACTGAGTGTCCCATCTCACTGTGAGCTCGCCAATATCATGAAGAAACCTTTGACTGCAGTGTAAATGAACCGGGAGATGAACCTGTTCTCACCCTGTACCCCACATCTGCCATGCTTTTGCGCTGTAAGTGGCACAGCAGCCTATCTCTGAGCTCACAGCAACATAAGGTGTTGGTTCCTGGGGTTTCTTGGTGGTATAGACTGCACTTCTCTCCCCTCACCTTGCCAAGGGCAGCAACTTTCTTTCATTTGCCTCTTTCTCCCCCAGATGAAATTTGAATTCATCCCCCGGCACCTGGACATCACAGAATCATTCTGGGTCTTTACAATCCCTGAGCAGAGTGTTTCAGTCCCATTCCTGTTGGTGGGCAATGCCACTGACCCGCTAGTAACTCTGGACAGATCCCACCTGAACTTCCAGTTGCTGTTAATCGGTGAGCACTGTGGTTATACCTTACACCCTCAGGTGTGGACTGCTCCAGGGGCCCAGCAGTCCTGTTGTTCCAGCAGGCTCCAACAAGGAAGCTGGAAATGGAAACAGGCATTTGTGAGCAGATCATCCAGCTCTTGGCACCCAAGTGTACAAGGAAGGCAGGCATGTGTCAGGGACATGGCATGTGCTTGGGGCTGTTTCCAAGAGGGGCTTTGGGAGTGATTCAGGGGAGCCTGGGGGCTCAGAAGTATGTTTCCATGTTGGCATCCTGAGCGTGTCATGCTGCAGGTAGTGCTCTTCACTGCAAACTGCCTGCTGGGCTCAGCTGGCAGGCAGAAGCACAGTGGGCAGCAGTGGTCTGGTGGCCAGAGGAACAAAAGGTTTTCAGCAGCTGTTTTGTCCTCTCCCCAGGGCATGAGGTACACCAGACTATCTATCTAATCAACAGTGAGAAGGAAGCCTTCAGCTTTGCTTTCAGAGAAAGCTCACTCTTCTCAGAGGGATGCAGTGCCTCTGTGAAAGTAGAACCCCTGCAAGGCTCCATCACTCCTCTTTCAAGGTAACAGGGCTCACAGGCCAGATTTCCTATCCTGCACGGCAAATATTGCACTAGCATTTTGCTTTTGGGGTTTTCTCCCCTTGGCAGTCACCAGGTGACTCTCAGTAATAGCATACATCTGCCTTGTTTCGTTCCTTCTCAACGGGGACACGATGAAACTGCTACTCTCGTCTTCTAGGATCCCTTCCTGGAGAAATTCAGGCCTTGGATCTTCTACTTTTGATGACAAAAGCATGTTTGGGGGTTTTAACCCTGTGATCCCCAGAGCCACCAACCTCAAGTGTGCAAGGTCTCGTCTCTTCCCCGTGTTCTTTTAGTGACAGAGCCCACCACACATGGCCTGTGCAAAGCTACCAAGAGCAGCAAAGCACACAAGCAGCATTGCAGCCTGTCATGGGGGATGGCAACAAGCTTATATGACTAGCCGTGTTTTGCAGGATCACCTGTCAGAAAACAGATAATCTTTTCTTGTAAACCACAGCTGTGACTTGCGATCAGACGTGATTATGAGTTCAAGCAATCTAAC
Organism: Haliaeetus albicilla; assembly: GCF_947461875.1. Lineage (NCBI taxonomy): Eukaryota > Metazoa > Chordata > Aves > Accipitriformes > Accipitridae > Haliaeetus > Haliaeetus albicilla. The sequence continues at coordinate 22,032,778 of NC_091492.1, read as the reverse complement.
AGGTCACTAACTCATCTGCTGATCCACCATGGATGTCCCTGTGCCCACTCATAGCCTGCCTTGGGTGTAAGGAGAACGCATTAGCTCTGGGCAGCTTTGCTGTGGCTTAAAAGATGCTGAATTTTGGTTTGCCACTGCGTGCAAGATGAGAGCACCCTGCATCAGCTACTGGGCACACTTGAGAAGTGGTAATTCTTTAAATCTCTGTAGTTTGGTTATGTTTGATCATGTACCCAAAAAATACATAGAAATTACCCACAGAAATTACAAGGCAGTTTGGTGGCACCCACGTTGTACTGCTGTCACGGGAGGACGTTATCCCTGTCATATAGATTGGAGAGATTAGGCATCTCTACGAGTGCCCTCCTTTGTGTTTGGGACAGAAGTGGGGCTTCAGCCCAGCGCTGCCCTGTAGCACATGGGCAGGGCAGTAAGGTAAGCATTAGCTCAGGGTTTGCTGCCTTGTTGTGGTATCCTCTGCTATTTCATTGCACGGGATCATCAGAGCCTAAACAGTGGTCTCCAGGGCTTGCTCCATAGTGGAAGGCCCTGGAAGGGCAGAGTGCTGTTCCTAGTTTCTCCCAGGCCTGGGGTCTCACCACAGCCATTGCAGAGCTGCTTTCCTGTAGAGCAGGCAATGTGAGGCCAAGAAAGTTAAGAGACAGTGAACAGAGCAAAAAGGGTCTTCTCTCCGCAGGTTTCCTGTTAGAGTCTTCTTCACACCAGCACTAGAAGGAGAGGCTGTCTTCAACCTCAAGTGTGATGTCAAGAGGAAGACCCAGCCCCTCTCCTTGAATATCAAGGCCACCGGCTATAGCATGAACGTGTCTGTCAGGTGTGAGGACGGTGATGGCTGTGTCACTGAGCTCAGTGCACAGGAGACCAATGTCATTGATTTCAAGGAGGTGAGCAGCACTGGTTCCCTGAACATTTGCCCCACAAAGCCCTGCAAGATTGAGCCTTAACCAGAAGCTCTGCAGATAACGTTTGAACAAGAGGGAATGTTTTTCTTCATTTATGGGTGTCTAGAGGGATGGAGATTGATCTTTCACACAGGTCGTTAGCTGAATGTAAAAGATGCAGGAGCATGTTAGGAAGAAGCACTTGCTGGACCAGCCAGCACTTTGCATGTGCTTCAACCCCTAGTCCTCACTGCCTTCTCCCCACAGGTACAGCTAAACGAGAATGTCAAGCGCATCTTCAGCATCTGCAATAACGGCAAGTTCAGCTTTACCTTCTCATGGGAACTGAGCGGCCCCACAGCCCGTAAGCAGGTCCTTACCATCACCCCTCAGACGGGCGCTGTGCAGGCAGAGGGGAAAGCAGAGACCCAGCTGGCTTTTCACCCACAGAAGATGTGCTCTTTAAAGGACGTAGAGCTGATGCTGCAGGTGAGGCACCAATGTTTAATATGGGAACTTTGCCTTCCCTATGCAGCAGCTTGGCAGCGGGAGCCCAGAGCTAGGGGTGAGCTCTGTCACTAAAGAGCCTGACTGAGGCAAAGAGGCTCCTGCTGCCAAAATAAAGAGTCTGACAGTTTCTGAATGGAATATTTTAATAAGTGCTTATCCAGGACCACGTTGGGAAGCACTTTTGAGGCAGAACATATCCCCCACACCCTCTCTGCCCCTAATTTGGGGGGTCCTAGATGTGCATGGAGATGAAGCTGTTTCTCCTTGCCAGGTCTCTGCTGAGTTGGGTCCCATAGCTCAGAAGGGTCCTGTCAGCATGTGGCTGCACTGCTCAGCACATGGCTGCACAAAGCAGGGCCATGACTCTCCAAAAACCCTTTCCCTCTCAGACCAAGCCTTCCACCTTCTATTTCCATTCCAAGGTCCTTTGGCACTTGCTTTTCCTTGTTGTCACAGCAGTCAGCTGTCCCCCATCTTCTTCCTCAGCTGTCTCTGGTGTTTGCAGTTGTAGTTCCCATTTCTTCAGCTGGCTCATACTGTCTTTCACCCCACTAGATCAGCAAGGGTCCCACGTTTACCTGCGTGTTCCTGGCCACCGTGGTAGTGCCCACTGTTCACTTCTCCACCACTAGACTCAACTTTGGAGCCTGCTTCATCTACCACGCTGGGATGCCACCTCCCCAGCAGACCCTTGCCATCACAAACAAGGCAGACAAGGATGTGAGGTAGGCCTTCTCTGCACACTCCTTTGGCCCTTGCTTAGCACGTGCCTGCTCCACGTCCTCATGACCACTGTGGGTGAAATCCTGAGGAGACAGGAGAACCCTAAGTAGCCCTGATGTTGTCATCTGAGCACACACAGCCTTGTGACACCTTTGCTCCTCTTTGCTGTGCTTTCTGCCAGTTTGAACTGCTTGTTCACCAGCACTGCACACCTGGAGGTGGACTTCCCAGGGTGCGTCCTACTCCCAGGAGGGACAGTGGAGGTGCCCATCACTTTCTATCCCAGAGAGGTTGCGTCTTACCATGAGCTTATCCCTTTTGAAATCAATGGTCTTTGCCAGAAGACTGTTGAAGTCCAAGGAAAGGGCACAGAAATGAAGGTGAGATGAAATCCAAATCCTAAAACCCCAGGTGGCTGAGAGCCAGCATGGCTTTCTCTCTAATTTTCCTCATCTCTTCCCCAGCCTACCATGTTTTGGTTTTCTGCCACCCTCGTGGCACCCTTTTCTCCTTCCTTCCTTTCACTTTATATTAATCTCTCCTACCTCAGGTTGATGTTGTAGAACCACAAGGAAAGGTTGTGAAGCTGGGAGCCCTCTCCATCGGACAGACAGTGAAGAAGATTGTCACCATAGCAAACAACAGTGCTGCCCCTCTCACTTTTAAGCTCAGTCTCATGTCCACCATGCCAGAGCTGCAAGAAGTTGGGGTAAGGGCCCTTCCTTCACTGGCGAGCACTTTGGTGTGCCCACGGGTAGCTATGAGCTGCTCTGGGTGGGAGCTAGTAGCTAATTACAATTGTATGCTGTCCTCCCTGCTGGGACTGCTCTACCAGCAAATACTTGCAATGCGAATGCCTCATCTGAGCTAGGCATCAGGCCTCCCCTAATAGCCAGAAGTGAGAATAAAGTACAATTCCCCCAACCTGTTTTAGACACATACATTAGGATGTGACCATATATTTTAGATCTGGAAAGATAAGGGAGATAGCTGAATCTTTAAGAGTTACAGCTCTCTTGGAGCTTATGTGAAATGACTTTGGAAGACATAGTTCAGCTCACCGTAGGCAGATGGACACATCACAGGGGAAACACCTTTGGTACTTAGGAATGCATAGGAGGGAATGAGTGGGATTGGGGTGAGGACAGAATAGGAATTGGAAGACCCTTCTCTGACTCTAGTGATGGAGGATTCACAGCTCAGTTGCCAGATGAAGTAGTCTCCACTCATTTCTTTGGGCAGGTTCTCTGCTTGAACCCCAGCAATGAACTAAGTCTGAAGCCCAAAGGAGACACCTGTAAAGTAGAGGTGACCTTCTCCCCAAAACACCGCATCCAGCCATTCACCGAAGAAGTGATGTTGGAGTGCAACGGCCTGGTGCGCTCCCTATTCATGGTGCAGGGCTCCTGCCAGGGCATCCATGTGAGCTTGGACCAGGATCACCTCAGCTTTGGAGCAGTGGTGCAGCAGAGCTACACATCCCAGCGCATCATCATGCAGAACATGGGCGACATAGGAGTCAGGTAATGCAGAACCCTGTTCTCTCTGAGGGCTGAGAGCTTGGATGAGAGTTGCATGGAGCTGTAGCTTCCTCAGATAGTTCCACTCTGCTTTTCCATCCCAGTGGAAAGCCGTGCAGCCAAGGCTATGCAGTCAGGCCCTGGAAGTTAGCAAGGCATACAACCAAAGGCTTGTTTACAGATAGGTGCAGCTGAGTCCTGCCCAGCCTGAAGCCTTATTGCCAGGTGGCTTAGCACCATGCCTGAGATCCTGTGGAAAAGCTCACAAGAGGATTAGGTACAGCACACTGTGTTTGCAGCCTCCTAGTTGCTAATCCTTCCTTTCTGTCATTGTGCTTTCCTTCGCAAGGTTTAAGTGGGACATCGAGAGCTTCAAGCCAGATTTCTCCATCAGCCCCACAAAGGGTTACATCTCCCCAGGAATGGATGTCCCCTTCATTGTGACCTTCCGCCCCTCTAAGCTGAGCCATGCTATCCAGTACGAGGGCCTGCAGTGCTTCATCCAGGGCAGTAAGCCGCTCAGGCTTACGCTGGCAGGATGCTGCATGGAGACCCCGGTGACCAAAGAGGTAACCGGAGCAGAGGCAGGATGGGTACCCCCCTTGCCCCACCATTTGCACCACATCTCTCCCAGGGCAGAGACTGGAGGACATTTATGTGCGTAGACTCACTCCTGCCTGTCATCCTGCCTGGGTAACCCAGAAAGCTGAGAAAACCACTGGGCAGGATTCCCAAAATTTCTGAGCCCTGTAATTGCCTTTCTCCCCTGTTAAAGGTGCTGCTTCTCCAGCTACCACCTCAGCTGTCCTGGCTCTGCATTGCAGTACCCTTGCCATGGGGACACCCTGCAGGGCTCTTCTGAGACCCTCCCCACAGAGCCACGCTGCTATACCCACAATATTGCACCCGCAGTCACTTTTTCTCCCTGTCAGGGCAGGGGAGGGCATTCAGCACTAGGAGTGGGCAAGGTGTCTGCATCCACCTTCTGGGGCACAGGGATGTAGCGTGGAGGACTACTGGCTTTCACAGGCATTGCAAGAGGGTGCAGCTGGGGGGTGTTGGCTTTTGCTACCAAAAGAGAACCCAGAGCTGCTCTTCAGCCTGCCCGCAAAGGGGCTGTGCAGCTGCAGGTCTTGTCCTTGCACAGGAAAGATACCCTTCCAGGACTTCCCATTTTCTTTCGCCCTTCCTTGTGAGGTGGCAGCCCCCTTCACCCAGCATGCAAAAGACTGATTCCTCTCCTCTAAGAACTGACAACTTGATTTACACCAAAAGTTATGGCTCAAATGGCAGTTTTGCATATGACGAGGAAAAGCTGCTCCCTGTGCATCGAGCTAGTCAGAGTCTGGGTGGAAAGGATTCTTCAGTATGACCAAGCAGTCTCTGTGCTCCTCTGTTGCAGACACTGACTTTCACATGTGACGTGCGTGAGAAGCACAGCCAGACTATCCTCCTGTCCAACCCAAGCAATGAGGCCTGGACCGTGCAACCTGTCATTGAGGGGGAACACTGGAAAGGGCCTGAATTTTTCCATCTAGAGGCCAATCAACAAAACAAGCCCTACAAGATCACTTACAAACCCCTAACCATGAGCTCTGAGAACAAGAAGCATCAGGTATGTGAGCTGTGCCAGCATGCTGACCCTCATAGTGTGACCGTCATAGCTCACCCTGCTTTGGGCAAGTGGTTGGACGAGATGACCTTCAGAGGTCCCCTATGAACTGAAATTATCCTGGGATCCTATGTTGGAAGCTAGGTTTCTTCGTGGCTAGAGGCCAGGTGTAAGGAAAGTTCAAGTGGGAAGTCTGGGCAAAAGTGTTGGACCAGCTAACCCAAAAAGCCAGGTTTTCTGAAGGTCCAGGAAATGAAGTTTGTTCTGTGCAGCTCTTGGTCCCTGCCTGTGCAGCCCAGGGGGGCTCAGAGATGCCCATGCTTAGCCCTGTGGGCTGCAGAGGCTCCCCAAGCCCTGGGCATGACCACTTCTGCCAGCACGGCCCTTTTGCAGCAGGCAGGGAACAAGAGGGGCGAAGATGCCGTGCTATTTCACAGTGCCTCCCTTGCCTTGAACAGTCAGGTGGGAAATGACAGAGATATCTCTCTTGACATCACCTTGGGTAATGTGGGAGCTTTGGAAAGAGCCCTTCCTGTAGGTCTCAAGCTGGGCAGACGGGGCATGACTGGCCCCTCTGTTTTCATGGACAGTATTTCTGAGACACACCAGGGACAAGCTCTCAAATCAAGGGGGTCAATTCAGAACGGTTCTGGGGTGCTGGAGGTGGGTGTCAGGCACCTGCCCGTTGTCCTGCTCCAGCTGATCTTACACTAAGCCACGATTTAGGCCAGGGCAAGAGTGGAGGCTAGAGACTTCTGGGCTCAATCTCCAGGGTGCACAGCAGATCTGTGCCCTGTAGCATTGCATATGTTCAGTATCTCTTTAATGTACAGCCCTGCATGAAGAGTCCTGCAGTTTTCAGCTGCTCTGGAGGCAGAGGAGATGCCACAGGGCAGGTGGCTATGACCCACTGGCACCTGAAATGACTACTGGATACGAACTTTTCATGGCCCACCCTGGCTGGTGGGACCCTGCCGTGTTAGCTTACAGGCTGTTCTCTTGGCAGTAATGTTGGGGCTAACCCTGGCACTGCCAAGGCAGTCAAGATTAGCAGGGACTGCCACCCCCTTACCACAGCTATGCACAAGCACGGGACTGGCAGCTGATGTGCCCAAGTTATTAAGGCAGGTAAAGGAGTGTTAGGATGGGCAGACCAGCTCTGCTGCAGGGCCCGTGTTTCCTTGCTTTGCCCAGACATGCTGTCTCTGTGTCCTGTAGCTGTGCCAGCCCGAGCTGGTACGACATTGCCATCTCCACCTGTGCAGGACACAGGGCTACAGTCACAGCTCTGCCAGCTGGACTTGCTCAAAGCTGCTCAAGGGACAGCCTGAGACATGGGAGAGTCCAGGTGTGCTTGAGAGCCAGTAACTGGTCCAGACAGAGAGCAGGAGAGCTCACTTATCCTATTTCTTGTCTTCTAGGGCTCCATCTTCTTCCCATTGCCAGATGGGACAGGCTTATACTACCTCCTGCAAGGAACTGCTGAGGCCCCAAAGTGTTCAGGGTCCATTTTCCGGCAGGTACCATGTAGGACTTCCTACACTGAGCTCATCCCCGTCTCCAACTGGCTGAACAGACCACAGAGGTGAGTCTGGCCCAGGAAGTCTCCCATCAGCAATCCCTGCAGCAGTACAAGGAAGGGCTTCCCACTACCTGGAAGCTCCTTCCTGCAAGCTTTTCAGTCTCCTTGGCCATTTCTGGCTATTGGTGTCTGGGATCATGCTACCCACGTTCTGCCTATGGAGACCCATCCTGGAGGGCTTTCCTCCAAGGTGGATGAGAGCTGGCTCCCTCTGCCTGAGGCATTGAGGATGAGAGGGGCTGTGTTTTACCCCCCACACTGGGTATCCTGTGGGAGTCCTTTCCATTGACCTTCACTGCATCCTTCTCACCCACAGGTTCCTTGTGGTAGTGGATATACTCAAACCAGAAAACCTGGAAAGCAGGTCTCTGCTGCAGGGGCTGGAATACATTGATGTGCCAGGCTCTGCCAAGAAGGACTACAAGCTCACCTTCCTCTCCTACAAGGAAGGAGTCTTTAACACAATGGTAAGTGTGGACGCCAGGCTGTAGGGCCCTTCAAGGAGCTGTTGGCTCACTGAAAAGCTACACACTTGTTTTCATATCTCCATGTGCGCACTGGTGGGCTTGTAGGTGTCCTAGGTGGGTCCCGAACAGCAGGCATCTCTCCACACACCCCACTCACATGTCAGTCTCTTTGTGAGGGTCCCAGTGTGGGCTGCTAAGCACAGGTGGGTCAGGACATTGGTGAGCTGGAAGCAATGTGCAATTGGGAGAGTATGAAGTAGAAATACCACACATGCTTTCCCCGGTCTTGCACTTTATCTAGGTGGCTGCTTATGGCTGTTCTTGGAAGTAGGGCTGGCTTAGCACAGCTGGTATATTTTTATGTGCAGAATGACCAGTGATTCCCTTTTTCTCCGATTCAGGTGACCTTCCTCAATGAGGTGACCGAGGAGTACTTGTTCTACATGGTGACTTTCAAGGCCACCCCTTCGGGACCCATCAGCACTGTTGAAATTACCACCGCTGTTCGGCAGAGAGTGTCCTCCACCGTCAAGGTGGACAACCCTCTGCCTGTCCCAGTGACGTTTGCCATAGATTGCAAAGTGCCTGACATCAATGTTCCCCCGCATTTCACTGTGCCTGCAGAGTCAGAGGTAAGAGCAAAGCTTGTCCAGTATGCTCTCCTCTCCCCGCAGCCTTTCTGGGAGTGGATGCTCTTGAAGGGTGATGCCCTACGTGAACCATCTGGGGCTTCTTTCCAACAGTGATAACTCCCACTTGCTAATAATCTGGAGGGGAAGCAGTGTCTAAGAATATCCCTAGTGGGAATCACCCTGTGCTGGTGGAGTCTGCCATGCTACCCCTTGTGATATGCTCCCATCAGGACTTGCGTGGCAGGTCCTTGTGCCACATGCTCCTTATTTAGTATGGCTGTTTTCAGTTTAGAGTGGCTGCAGGGCATGCTTCACCCCACTGGCAGGGTGTTTGCAGCCTGGATTTGAGAGGAGCTGTTGTGTGCCCTGGGGGAGTATAGGGGTATTTTAGGGTGGGAAGCTTCAGGGATGGTGCTGGAGAGCTCTCAGCTGTTGGGGATGGTCCCCCAGGTGACCTGTCCCCTAGATGCAGCAAGGCTTTGTCCTAGAGAGAGGGAGCTGGAGTGAGGGAGGGTGCTGGGCTACCTTCCGGCACTGTGCGAGCACACCAGGGACCGATTTCCCCCGTCCCAGGCTCTGCCTTCCCCGTCTCTGCCTGACCCAGTGGCTTTTCCATTCGTTCCTCTCAGGCTGACCTTGTCTTTGAGTACCAGCCCACAAAAATGGGTGAGAGCACTGGGCACCTGGTGCTCCAAAGCAGTGACTTGGGTTCTTTCTACTACAACCTGCACCTGAAAGCCACCACAAGCAGGCCGGAGAAGCCCCTCTACTTCTGCACCATGCTGGGCTCTAGTCAGACCATCACCACCAAAATCATGAATTACGCCCGGCAGAAGACCGACTACCTCCTCCAGGTGACCCGAGGCTGCCCTGGGCTCTTGCTGGGAGGCAGCTCATCTGGCCAGCATCAGCCCTCTCCATCGAGGGATCCTGCCCCTTTGGCTTGGCCTGGCATAGCTGGGGTGGCCATGTGAGCCTAGGGGTCTTCCCACTAATGCTGGGCTTGTCCCCAGCTGGACTGTCCTTGCTTGCAGCCCCTTCTCTGCTGCCTGTGTTGGAGCTGCTTTTGCAGGTTCGATGGTGCCTGGACTTCCACCTTAAACCCCAGCTCTGGCAGTAACATCTCTGGGTGCAGGGTTGTCCCTGCTTGGCATGTTTGGACAGTCCTTATGGCCATCCGTCATGGGCACTCACCAGGGGTAGGGTGTGGGCGGGACAGATGCAGTACAGGCAGGGGAAAGGGACCCCAGCCAGTGTGACGGCAGGGGACGATCGGTTTCTTCCCAATGTGCTGGTTCTGCTTTTGTGACACCCCCCCCCCCCGCCTCCATGGTCTTTTCTCTTCCCTCTGCAGACCAACTGCGCGGACTTCCAGACCGAGAAAACCATCAGCGTGGCCCCCGCCGGCCCCAGGGGCTCGGAGGTGAGCGTGGAGGTGACTTACGAGCCCTGCCAGCTGGGCGAAGCCAGGGCCACGCTGCAGCTCTCCTCCCCGCTCGGAGGGGAGTACAGCATCCCCCTCTTCGGCCTTGCCCTCCCGCCCAAGCCCCAAGGCCCCTTCCTCATCAAGGCTGGCGGCACCACCTCCATCCCCTTCAAAAACGTCTTCCTCCAGCCCACCGCCTTCCAGTACACGGTGGAGCACCCGGCCTTCACCGTCAGGGCCCCTGACAGCTTGCGTGCCAAGAAGACCACCTTCATCACCGTCTCCTTTCAGGGCGGCCCGGCCTCCGGCGGGGCCCCTGTCACCAGCAAGATGGTGGTCTCCTGCCCGGGCGGGGCGGGTGTCTCCTGGGTCTACTACCTCCGGGGCCTCCCTCCTCACAAGTGACCGATGCCCCCCTGGGACCCCCTCACAGTGGGCGTTCGTTAATAAACCCCGGGGCCGATTAATGCTGTCGCGGTCGGTTTGGAATAAACCCGGCGCACACCCCCCCACCCCCGGGGCAGCGGGCCCGGTCGAGCCGGCAGGGGGCGGCCTCCGCGCCGCCCGGGGGCGCTCTGCGGCGTGGCGGTGGGATCACGTGGGCGGACCGACCGGGCGGGGTCACGTGGCCGCCGGTGGCGGCAGGGGCGGGGGGGGGCGCGGCGGTGCCATGAACGCGGAGCGGGACCTGGCGCCGCTGGCGCCCAGCGTGGTGCGGGCGCTGAACGACAAGCTCTACGAGAAGAGAAAAGTGGCGGCCCTCGAGATCGAGAAGTGAGAACCGGGAGGGGCGGGGGGCCGCCGGGAACCGGGAGAGGAACGGGGGCGGTGCCGCCCTGGGCTACGCCAGCGAACCGGGGGCGGGGGTGGAGGCCGGACCGGCCCCTCGGGGAGGGCTGGGGTGTGGGGGGTGTCCTGGGGCCGCCTGCGGCCCCGGGGGGGCGCGTAGGGGTCCCGCCGTGCACCGTGGGTCCGGGCGCGGGAGGGAACCGGGCCAGTTCCCCGGTGGGAGCTGGGGGCTTCGCGGGTGGGGGTCACCCCGCGGGGACCCGGAGGGCCCGGAGGAAGAGGTCAGCTGGGGGGAACTGGGGGGGGCCGGTGGAAGGGGTCATCCCCGGCGGCACCCAAGGGGGTCGGGGGCACCCGGGGGCTGCAGGCCCGGGAGTCCAGGGAGGGGACTCAGGTAGCACAGTGACCCTGTCGGGACAGCGACCTGGGCAGTGCCCGGGCAGGAGGGCCTCTTCCCCGGAGCTGCTCCACGTTTCCCATCCCCACGGCACTGGTCGATGCAGTTTAACTCTAAGCCTGTCAGCTTCTGAGCACAAGCAGGGACCCGCCGGTTCAGGGTGCATGTCCCAGGGCAGGAGATGTCCCAGGGCAGGAGTTGTGCCCACGAGCCCCTCGTGGAAAGCCCGGTCTGACGGTGGGTCCCCGGTGCCATTGCGCAGCACCGCACAAAGTAAATGTGCGAGCAGCGTAAATTTAGAAACTCATTGGAAATGCCGTACTTGCTCTTCTGCGACGCTCGTGGAGGGGGTCGGCTCTGTGCCGGGCCCTGACCGTGGGAGGGGAACACGAGGGTCTCACTGGGCAGCGGGCCGGTGCTGGGGCGGCTGTGCCCATCATCCAGGGCCCATTTCACATCAGCCTGGGTTCATCATCTCGTGGTGCCATTCCACGTCTCCCTCAAGGTCTCTCACCCAAGCTTGTCCTAGCTGCAGAAGTGGGAAGCGCCTGCTGTCACCCGCGGCCATTGGGTGTTGCCTTTAGTTCTTCCTGCATCGCTGCTGTTTTGGCAGAGCTCAGGCCTTCATTTCAGAGCATCGCAGACAAGGGTCTGCAGGTGTCTGCTGGCGTGGCTGTGCCCCCTCTAGCGTTGCCCATACACGTTCTCTGCATGTTTTCTCGCTCTCACTGTGCTGGTCTGGGTGTTTTGTGCTGCACTGGTCCACGGCTTTGCCTGGGAGGGACTGCATCCTCCCTGGGCACTGCCTGACAGCTCAGCTCATGGAGGAGATCCGAAGCATCCCCTCAAGGGACAGCACAGTACAAGGCTGGGAGCGATGTTCCAAGCCGGAGGGTGAGTTTTGCATGGGAGATGCGGTTACGGTGAGCCTGCGAGGGGAGCAGCGAGCCACTTTTGGCAGCCAGTGGCATGGGGATGGAGCCACTCTGTTGAGGGCTCAGCGGGAGACGTGGGAGGGGTGTGGGGTGGGAACCATGTGCCTGGAACGTGGAGGGTCCTGTGTGGGACGGTGTACGTGGGCAGCAGAGAAAAATGGTTTTTGGGATGGGGTGTTTTGCTCAGGTACAAACCCAAGCCTGCCAGGTCCTTCTTCTGATCTGTGTGTCTACTTTTCCCTTATTTTTTCCCTTCTTTATAGGAATAGTTTCTTAGGTGCCGTCTGTCCTCATAATTCTAGCCTCAGGGATACTTAAGAATTGTCCCTTTGCTGCTGCTGTGAGGGCTGATAGTCCTTGTCTTATCCAAGCAGCTCTGCTCTGATTTATTCTGCCCCAGGATTAGGGTTTTGTGGTTGGCTTATACCAACCAAAGTCTGATTTGGGGTCAGGCGGTTCAGCCAATCAAGCTGGAAGCCCAGTTTGGGAAGGGTATAAGGAGGAGGAAGGTAAGGGCCAGCTTTCTACAGATACACGGGTTTAGATCAGCTAAAACCCATCACAGAATAGCACCAGCAGCGTCTCTCCCATGTCTATGGCATCAAGTGAGGAGGGACTCGCTGCCTCTCAGCTCAGGTACTTTCTCATCCTCTGGCCAGTAATGTGGGAGCAGCTCCTGCTGCTTGCAGACTCTCTGATGCTGTACATTGCTTTTCGCTGCTTTTTGTCTTATTAGTTAAATCTTTAAACTCTTGAAGGAAGTCTGTAAAGTTATTCCTGTTCAAACAAAACTCTGTCCGTTAAATCTAGGTAGTAAAAGGATCACCCTGATGGTCTGTGCTGGAGCCTGCTGCTGGGGTGGGACTGGAGATGGAGCCGTTTGCCCTAAAGCAGCAGTTTATGAGTGTGGGTTGGGCTGTAACTATTGGAGAACTCGGCTTTGGTGTGGGGAGAGTGAGGGAGAGGCTGTGTAATGCCCCCGGGAAGAAAAGGGGCAGCTGCTTTGCTCAGAGCAGGGTGAGAACAGAGCTGGCGTTAACCATTTTGCAGGAGAATGTTCATAAACATCTTCTGTAATGAGTTTCCTGGATTATAAAGTGGGTGATGGGCTGGTGGTACTTACCTGGGAGAGGATAGTGTGAGACTCAATATAGTGCCAGAGAAAAAAACACATATGGAGTTAGGTAGTGGAAGCTTTTGCACCTTCTTTGAAGGTTAAGGTAAAGATCCTTATTTAGGTTGAGATTTTGAGGTTCCTGTGTCCACGTTATGGATAGAAGTCAAAGAAAAAAAGGGGAAAAACAGTGCTGCATTGGCCGGGAATCGAACCCGGGCCTCCCGCGTGGCAGGCGAGAATTCTACCACTGAACCACCAATGCTACAGCTGCCTGCACAGCTGCCTGCACAGCTGCCTGAGCCTCCCTGGCTGGCCAGTGGCTCTGCCACAGGGGAGCTGGGGCTGAAGGGCTGGTTGGGTGACCTGGGACCTTGAAGCAGTTGTGTAGGCTGGTGGCGTAACAGGTCTCTTCGTTTAAGCACAGCTGATGCGTTAAATATCTTTGGGTAACGAGCTGCAAGTTTCTGGGGGGGAGGAGGAGGTATTGCATATAGAAACCTTGTGGGTTTTTTGTTAAGGTTTGTGCTGTTTAAGAGTATATTTAAATGAACTATTAGTAGTATATTTAAATATGTGGAATATTAGCTGAAGTGATGTGTGGGTGGCTGGAAAGGTCCAAAATCTTAGTACTGGGCATGGGCGTGGTGGACAACAATTCCCTACCGAGCCACCAGCGCTTCTGGTGCCTGCTGAGCAGTTCTCTGCTGCCGTCTTGTGCTGTGTTGGGGGTAAACGACCCCCGTAACCCTCACTGTTGGAGTAGGTGTTTGAAGACCTGGTGGTCTCACACAGCTTGAGGTGGGTCTTGAGAGTCCATCCTGGGCTGGGAGTTCATGAATGGTGTAGAAGGCTGTAGGCTGGGACCAGTAGGAGGGCAGCGAGCCACTGTGGATGTGAGTGGGGAGGAGGAGAGAGCTCTGGTCTCAGTTGCGGGTTCCTTCAGCATTCCCTGTTTTGGTACTGCTTTCTCTGGCATTTGTTGTGGCTAAACGTCCCTGTTTCTGACAGCCACGGGGAGCCAAGCTCCCGAGCATTTGTATCGGGCTGAACCTAAAGCCCCCTGGGTACTTTCCTCTTCTCTCCCCAGGCTGGTGCGAGAGTTTGTGGCTCAGAACAACACATCTCAAATCAAACACGTGATCCAGATCCTGTCGCAGGAGTTTGCACTGTCCCAGCACCCCCACAGCCGGAAAGGGGGACTCATTGGCCTGGCCGCTTGCTCCATTGCCCTGGGCAAGGTAGGTGCAGGTGGGGTTTTTTGGCTTCTGTGGGTTATGGTGGGAGAACAACAGTTCCTCCTGGGTCAGCGTGATGGGAAGACTCAGGCTGGTGGCCCTGCAGCTCCCTCCCTGCATTGCAGCCTATGGCTGGGTTGTATTTGAGTTTCCTCAATATGCCCAGCCACATCCTTTGGACACAGGAGCACTTTCTGGCCTGGGTCACATCTTGGCAGCTCCCTAGGTGTGGTTTAAGTGCATCTGTCCATTCTCTGTCTCTAGCAGCTGGACTAGACTCGGCAGGTTGGGTACTAATTTGCGTTAACAGAGCTGAGAAGAGTTGCAGCCCTTCCTTCTCTCCCCCCTAGCTCATCTGGCTCCAGCAGTGCGGGCAGGGCCTTTGGGAAGCAGGGCCAAGGTATGGGCCAAAGGGTGGCAGAGTCATAGTCGAAGTAAGCAAGCGGTGTAAAGTGTCAAGCTGCATTAGCCTGAGATAGTAGCTTTCTGTTGGGCTCGGCAGAAGTTTTACTTGCTGAACGTGTGGATTGCTCAGTCCTATTCTGGAGGTGTTATATTGACGCCCCTTGTGTGGGAAGTTGGCTGATTTCTGTCCCAGTTAAGGTCTTTCTCTATAACTTTCCTCTCATTAACAAGAACAAGCTCAGTAAGTTGCCTCCAGGGCTATGCCAGAGCATCCAGATCTCTGTGGAGGAGAGCACAGACTGCAGGCTCATGGCTCCGTTGGGCTTTTGAGTCAAACCATGCGGCTGGTTTTTTGAAAGCGCCTGCAAGGGGACTCTTTCCACCTGGTCCGTAGTAAGGTATATGTCAACGAAAGCAGAGGGCTTGGGAAGAGCAGGCTGTGCCTGTTGGAAGAGCTACGAGGTAGATTTTAATTAATTTATTCCCCTTGTAATGAGAGTCATGATCGGTCTGAGCAGATGCTTTGAAGCCTTACGGCTTTTACGTTAACTGCCTTTACGCTGGTGGCCGGGAGCTTCTGAGCAGTACTCCTGTTTTCATTCTCTTGTTAAAATGCAGAATCTCTTTGTGAAATCCTCCTTCCTGGGATGAGCAATGCTCTGCTCTGCCCTCAGCCCAGGCACGTAACCCATCTTCTCTTCCTGCACAGTGCAGGGGCAGGCACTCCGTGCTGCCAGAGCTGCCAGTACAGCTGGCTTTGGGGGATGGAGTTGGTTTTGGTGGCCTTGAGGGCCACTGATAAAACTTGGAGTTGAGCTCTTTAATCTGCTAGTCTGCACATTGTTGATTTTCTTACCATCTCCTTTGCTAGACACTCAGGAAATGCCAGCCTGTTTCCCCAAAGTAGGGGGTTTTTAACTTCAAAACAAGCCAACATTCTGTCTCCACTTCTGGGTTTGTCTGAAACTCCTGCTGTGCTGGTGAATCCTTCAAGCAGAAGTCTTTTGGGCTGGGGAGCAACCTCATTAATGACTATATTTTGCTTCTGAGCAGAGTTAGGGTCAGCCTAGTGTGGCCCTTGCATGGTGCAGGGGGACAAACTTCAGCATGTAATATGAATTTTGCTTGGGAATTAGTGCTATAGTCACTTCATCCGACAGATATGTCCACCTTAACTCCGCAAGCTGTTGTATCTCCTTATCCGTAAGCAGCTGCATAGGCTGAAGCTGCTCCTCTTCTGGTAGCTGGGACCACGGTTGAGTTGGTGTTTCTGGAGACAATAGGGCAGGAAGGTGCTTTGGGGCTGCTGGTTGTCTTTCTTTTTGTGAAGAGTGTATCACCAGCTCTTCTGTGCTCCCCAGCTCTTGACATTACAAAGAGTAGCCCAACAGACCAAGGGTTTCTTTGCTTAGCTGAAGGTGCAGGTGGGCTTGATCTGTTGCTGTCTGGGATGTTCCCCCTGGTCCTGGAAATGTGGGTGGGTTTACACCAAAACCAGCCAGCAGAGTGGAATAAATCCTGGCTGCCAGCTGACTGCTGCAAGGGCTGGTGACCACTGGCTTTGTTGGGGACCTGCCTCGTCTCCTGCCTGCAGGGCAGAGAGGCAGGGACAGATTTCTCTGTGGACCAGTCTCCAGCAGAGATGAACGGCGTGCTGGGGGAGGCAGCCCCTCTTGATTTGCAAGGTGCTCGGAGTGGGTGGTGAATAACTGCCCAAATGTCTTGTGCATCTGTGGGAATCAAAACCAGCCAAGTACAGCTGCAATAATCACTTTAGTTGCTGGTATAGACTTCCCTGAAACAATTTCTCAGGTGACTCTCACTGTACCTGAATAATATAATTGAATAATTTCAATAATAAAATTCAAAATTCATTAATAAATCCTATCCAGCATAGGTGCACTAAGCCGTTATGGGCCTGAATTTTTGCAGTATGTTCCAGGGCAGCGCCATCTCTTCCCTCTCCCTGTGGCATGGTCCTCAACTAATCAGTCTCGTCCTGTCCACCAGGACTCTGGACTCTACCTGAAGGAGCTAATTGAGCCGGTGCTGACGTGTTTCAATGACGCCGACAGTCGGCTGCGGTACTATGCTTGCGAAGCCCTCTATAACATTGTCAAGGTGGCCAGGGGCTCCGTTCTCCCACACTTCAACGTGCTCTTTGATGGCCTCAGCAAGGTAAGAAGCTTTCTCTCAACCCCCATGTGTTTTTCTTTCCCACACTGGAGAAGTAGGATTCATTCTCTAGTCCTTTTCTTCTCTGGGTCAAACCAACCAAGTTGTCCAAGGTTTTTTTTCCAGGTAAACTGGTTTGCTTTGACCCAGGCAGGTCTGAGGGACTGAATGAGCAGTTTCTGCAGCAACACACTGGCCACTGATGTTGTGGGTGCTAAAGTTCACTGCAAGATACCTTGTTTTCTGTCCTCATCTCCAGAATATATTTTCCTGCTCCTTATTGAGTGGTATTAGGAAATAAGGTTGACAGGACTGCTGGAGGCAAGGTGGCTCTGCAGCTCTACGGCTTTGTGGGTTCTGTAGTGTCAAAAACACATCTACGTATGCCTGTCTTTGCAGCTTTTCACTGGAAACTTGTATTTCTCTACCATTTAAGAGCATGGCTGTTGGCCTATGAAAACCCATGTAGCTGGGGGAGGTGATGGGTGCTTGATATCTCCCTTAGGATGTCTCTCAGGAGAATTTGTTGGAGCCTAATGAGGAGTTGGAGATAAAGGGACTTCTCTGTGTTCATCCCTGTAAACGCCAAAGGAGAGTAACAGTCCTGGGAGCCCCACTGCAGAGTGGGGAGCAGACCTGGGACCCACTGCTGCCATGGCTCTTGTTTCTGTCATTCACAGCTGGCTGCTGATCCTGACCCAAATGTCAAAAGCGGCTCGGAGCTCCTCGATCGGCTTCTCAAGGTATTTCTTCTCTCCTGAGAGTCCTTGGTGCAGGCTGCAGGCATGTCTTGGCTGGGGATGTGTCAGTCCCTGAGGCTGCAGCTGCTAAAACTGTCCCAGCTCAGTACTATGGCTACTGTCAAAACATTTCTTTCTCTCGCTGACTGTAGTCTTTTAGGTTCAGGGTCTGGTGGCAGTCTCAGGCACCTGGGTTGTGAGGGGCTGGTAGGTTATCGCAGTGCCACGTGTGTGTTCAGCTGTTGGGAGCCGGGTGTCTGGGGAAGCAATGTTTTAGTCCGAGTAGGGTTGCAGCCCTGTCCCAGGCAGCAGAAGGGCTGTTCCTCTGCTTTTCCTCCCTTCCGTAAGTGAGTAGCAATGTGAGTGGAGCTGCTCTGCTACTGCTTTGGGGTGGGCGGTTCGGTTCCCTTTCCTGTTCTGCCTGCCAACGGGCTTTTACTCTCACAGACCTCCCAGTTCCTTTTCTGCTATTCAGAGATGAGTGGCTCCCTGCCAGATCTTGCCCTCACTCCTCTTCGTTATCGCAGCAGTTAATGCGGTCTCTGCATCACCTGCTGCAAACCTTCCTGCTGGGAGATCTGCTCCACCGTACTGGTGTGAGAGACTTAGCCAAGCAGCAAAATTCACCAAGTGAGTAGGAAGAGCTTTAAAGCCAGGGGACTCTCCCGCCCCTGATACACATGGTTACATCAAAGGTGCTTGCTCATGTGTGCAACATACCTCTGACGCATCAATCGGAGAAGCTCCCGTCCTCCTCCTGTTCAGCTGGGCTGGCACACAGCAGGCAAGAGCCTCCCTCTCTGGGTCCCACTCAGCATTAGTCCCTGCCCAAGGGGGATTACTAGCTCATTGCCTGAATAAACCATGTGATTCCTTCTCCCCAGGTCTCCTGACCCACAGACACATGCATCAACTGCTTGTCATCTTTTTCCTGTCATGTGCCTTAAAAAGGCTGGATGGGGGTGGCTGCGGGGGTGCGGGGTGGTGGCCATCCCTCCTAACACCCTCTGCTTGGGCTCTGCAGGATATCGTGACAGAGAGCAACCAATTTGACTTGGTAGGCTTCATCCCACTGCTGCGCGAGAGGATTTACTCCAACAACCAGTATGCCCGGCAGTTCATCATATCCTGGGTAGGTGTGCACAGCGCCACGTGTGCCTGTCAGTCTGAACTCCAAAATACTGTGACCTGTCAGCATCCTGTCTCTGGGCAAACAGCAGATATCCATGGCGATGTGTGAACTCAGGCACCTGAATTTATTTGGGCAGGTTTTTTAAGCTGGCAGATTTTTTTCACCTGCTAGGTTAAAATGCCAGCTCCCTGTCACCTTGCTGTTGCAGTCACGGGGACATCATACTGCATTTCTGCCAACCTGGTTCAGGACATTGCACATGAAGTTAGAAAATACCATCAAAGCGTTGCTTGTAAAAATAGATATGCTGTGGTCTAGAGGTTATAGTCTCCTAAAGGACAGTGCCAGGCTGCTTTCCATCACCCAGTGGTGATGGAGGGACGTTGTTCTCCAGGAGGCAAGGGATGTCTACTTGCTTTCACCTTTCTGTGCAAGACAGGAGCTCTCAGTACCTGGCTGGGGTTTGGGGAGAGATGCGTGCTGCTGCACTCTTTCAGCCGTACTTTTTGCTGTCCCAGGTCTGTCTGCATGCATCTTGGCAGTCATTCCTGATCCCTGCTCTATTTTACAGAGTGGTGATTGGAAACGTAGCAACACTGCAGGCTGATTGCTTGCCTCCTGTGCTAGCCTAGCTTCTTTCTGAGATGGGCAGCTCTGTGCTGTTCTCTTGTTCTTCCCCCCCATCCCACACAGCGCAACTCTGAATTCCTCAGTACTGCACCAGATTTGTGCTAGTGATGTTAGCTTCTCCAAAACTCACTTTTTCTTTCTTATTCTTCCCCTGAGCTAGATCCTGGTCTTAGAGTCTGTGCCTGACATCAACCTCTTGGATTATCTGCCAGAAATCCTGGACGGGCTCTTCCAGATCCTGGGAGACAACAGCAAGGAGATACGGAAAATGTGAGTGTGGAGGCTGGTCCGGCATGAGGGCTGTGTCTTGTTCGCCATCTGTCCATCACCCTCTTCGTTTGCTTGCAACAATTCCGTATAACTGCAGCAAAATCCTGCATGCGTGGTGGGAGACAGCAATCTAGCTGTCTTGGTCGGTGGATCAAAGTGTCCTTGGCAAGGGCTTCTCTTCCCTAGCTTGATGTGGCTGGAATGGCTGTGGAGGACACCGTGGTCTGTGCTGGGGGACAAACTGTTTTGACTTGGTTGAGCTGTTGCCTTCTCAGCCCTTGCACCCAATATCAGAGCTGCAGAGGCTCATGTGTGCTTCTAGGATGCGCTCTGAGCTCTGTGAACAAGCTTTGCAGCATGCGAGCCTCTCTCAGCAAGATAGAGCACCAACCCAGCATCTCCTGGATGGAGAAGAGAAGCAAGCATTGCGAGCTTGCTCCTGAGATCCATTGCTGGTCTCAAGACAAGGGCATTTTGAAGCACAGCAGTGGTTGGGTATTCTCAGGGAGGTCAGAGAATCTTGGCTTCTTGTGCTGGGAGAGAATAACTGGACCTGTTTTGTAGGGCATAAGTCAGTGGTGAGACTGGCCTGGGTCTATCCTGCTGCCAAGCCCTCCTGGGTCCTCCCTGCTTCTTTGTTTCCCAGTGTCCATGTGTTGAGGAACAAGCGCTGAAAACTTTGGGTATCATCTGCCCCCCTGCTCCCCTCTGTGCTCCCCACCCCAGGCACACCTCGATCTCAACAGAGCCTTTGTGGCTATTAGGGCAGTTGTCGGAAGGTGCAGGGAGCTTCCAGACAGTCATCATCACCTCCATCCTCGCAGTTGTGTGCTGTCTCTGCCTTAGGCCAGGGCGAGCTTGTCAGCCTTGTCCTTCCTGGCCCTGCCCCTGTGCAGAGGCACGCCTGTTGTGCCACCAGCATCCTTTTTATGTATGCATGTAGGAGGCTGGTCTCCATAACTTCTTGGTCCAGGGCAACTGAGCGCTAACCAGCTGCTCTGCCTCTCTGCAGGTGTGAGGTGGCTCTCGGGGAGTTCCTCAAGGAGATCAAGAAGAATCCCTCCAGCGTCAAGTTTGCAGAAATGGCCAATATCCTGGTGATTCACTGCCAGGCGGCTGGTGAGTGCACAGGACCAAGCGGTAGCATCCGCCTCCAGGTTTGCAGTACCGACCATAGTTTCGGGCCAGGAGCTTTCCAGTGGGCTGTTCACCAGCTCACCCACTTGCCTTTCCTTTGTCATTGTGCGTGCAAATCCTGCTGAAAGCGGGGAACAGGCAGCTTGCTCATGGTTAGCACTACTGCTCTTGTACTGCTCATCCCCCAGCCTCAAATTTAGGTCTGGCATCCTCCAAAGCAGAGGTGCCTGGAAGTAAAATATCTGGCTGTGGTTATCCAGCACATCTAGAAGGGATCTCTTTAGGGGCTTGTCTTAACCTCTGGTGGCACTAGGTGCATAGGCAGGACAGTTAAACGTGATGTGCCTGGTGCTTTGTGTTAGTGCTGCACTGTAGCTCCTGCAGGTCTGCTGTGTAGGCAGTGGCAGAGGGTTACAGATGCAGTTGGATCTGTTTCCTGAGAAGGATCTTGTCCCTGAGCTGTGCTTATTGAGCTTAAACTGCTCTTTAAACGCTGCTGAAGGGAGTGGGTTTCTTGCGAGATAGAAGAATAGAAATAGAACGAGACTGCTTGCTCTTGATTAAACTGATGCCCAATAAATTTACATTGTTTAACCCTAAAATCTGGCCTTGCTTCGGCTAACTGCCCCAGCAGTGCTCCCTTTTTCAGAATTTGGGGAGGTTAACAAAACCCCGACTCTAGGAGCAACGCTTGACCCAGACACACAACTGCTCTAGGTGTGACAGAGGAAATATCCTTGTGTGTTGGGAAGCTTGACAGGATACTTGTAAATGGGGAAGCCTGGATTACGGATTGAACTGGGTTAACTCCGAAACCTAAAGATTGTGTTTAATCTCAGCCTCACTGCAGATTCAGGTCTTACCTATCTCTTCTGGGACTAAACTGTCCCAGACTAGGGTCTCTCTGGACTAGTGACTCTGGATGGAGCAGAGGCAGCTCTCTGCTTGCAGGTGGTCCTTGGTCTGTGGAGTTTGCTCAGCTGCCAGTGTTGTCCTTTCCCTCACCTTTGCTTGTCCCATGTCTTCCAGATGACCTGATCCAGCTGACAGCCATGTGTTGGATGAGGGAGTTCATCCAGCTAGCTGGCCGGGTGATGCTGCCTTACTCCTCAGGGATCCTGACTGCTGTCCTGCCGTGTCTCTCCTATGATGATCGCAAGAAGAGTATCCTTGTAACTTGGAGCTGCTCCGATTCCTGCTGCAGCAACCCACAGGGAATCGCCTGTTTCCTGCCCCTGGGGCGCAGGGCCAGCTGCACAGCTGGAGAGGGCCAGGAGAAGTCCTCCTGTCAAGTGCTAAAACCCACACCAGCCCTTTGGATGTGAGGGGGGTTGCAGTAGCTGGGCTGGGGCAGCCCTGGTGGGGCTGCGGTGGCTTCTGCGTGGCTGGCCAGATGTGGCACCTAGCCACGTGTGGGACTGCGTGTTCCTTACACTGCCTCCACTCAGACATCAAGGAGGTGGCGAACGTGTGCAACCAGAGCCTGATGAAGCTGGTCATCCCAGAGGATGATGAAATGGATGAGGCCAAGCAGTCAATGACCCTACCTGCAGAGCCCACCTCAGAGGAGTCTCTCTCCAAGCCAGAGGCAGCATCCAGCGGTGAGTCCCCGTTGGTCTGAGCCACTAGAGGTGGCTCAGGGGAAGGTCAAGGGAAGGTCCTCAAGAGAAGTTCTTGAGTTGGTTTGGTGTCCTGGGGCAGCTCAGGGCATATGGGACCTCTGTGCTTTCTTTGAGCCTTGGAGTCCTGTTCCACAGATGATCCTCTGCTGAGACAGACACGTTTGGTGCTGTCTGCGTAGCAGGGTCGTTGATCTGGCCTGGAGCCCAAGCAGTGCTGCAGTGCTGCGTTCCCTGGTGAGCATCCCCATCCCCTCACTGTGCTTCACTTTGACTTAGTGATTAAGCTGACCTGAAAAAGATTGTTTATAGTTAAGTGTTTAGTGTCTCGCTACATAACATGGGAAGAGAATAGCCCACCTGTCCTGCAGTGGATGGTTTGGGAGGAGCTGCCATCACCCAAAGGAGAGCTCAGAGAGCTGTATTAGTTCTGGGAGAGCATCAACACATGCGTGGAGGATGTCTGTGTTGGGGAAGGGTAACGAACAGAAAGTAAAACAATTTTGGGTCCTTTCTAGATTCATGGTGCTCTAGAGACCATCATGTGGGTGTTGTCCCAGTCCTAAAATTTCTGGAACAGAAAAGGCAGAAGTTTGCAAGTGGGACGGGAGACCTGGAAGAGCATTCAAGTGAGAAGAAACTAAATGGAGAGGGTCCTGGTAGACTGATGCCTAAAAACAGCAGCAGCTTCAGCTTTCCAGCATCCCTTTGATGCTGTTGTCCTGGGATAACTGAGTGCTACTTCTGGCACATTTTTGTGGTCCAGGCATGTGAAATAGGTGTAACATTTGAATTGTGTGGGTAATCTGTTGTATTCTTCTGGGACTGTACGTTCAGCCCAGTGCTCTTCTGTAACATGCCCGCAAGCGGCTTTTGGAATTCCTGCCGTGAGAGGGAGTAGGAAGGTGGGAATTAAAAGGCTGAGGGGTTTTCTTGTACAATAGCAGCCGGGTCGATGGCAAGGAGGCAGGGAGCTGTGTGGGGCAGCAGGCAGGTGGCAGTGTGCGGGGCCGGTAGGAGCAGGCAGCCGGGGCACAGAGACAGTAACAGGGCAGCATTGGTGGTTCAGTGGTAGAATTCTCGCCTGCCACGCGGGAGGCCCGGGTTCGATTCCCGGCCAATGCAGCAGGTTTTTTGGATGGGATGGGGTGGAAAAATTTAGTGCCATAGAACAGCAGCAAAAAGTTTTCTTTTTTGTTCCTTATTTGTCCCAAGAGTACCTCCTTTTATTAAAATCTATTGGAGAAGAGTTTTAAAACATCAACAGAAAGTTTAATTGCTTTAATCTCTACCCCTTTGGGGTAGGATTGCACCTTGAAGCAGGCAGGATCAGATCAACCTGTGATGCTTTTGCATTGCAAACTCTCAGCTCTGTTCCCTGGTTGTGCTGATGTGGTGGTGCCACTGCGTGTGTGAGTAGAGGCAGTTGGCACAAGGGGGCATGAGGATTCAAGTTCATCCCATCGTGCTTTGTTGCCGTGCTTGTAAGACCCAGTTTTAGCAGGGGGCTTAGGCTGGAAAGCTGTTTGGGGAGCTTGGTTTCCACATGGAGTCACACCGCAGGAGACCTGGCCAGGTGGAGATGTCCTGGGTTGGATTCAGCCTTTCCTATGCTTGTGTGGTGTCTCTAGGCATTGAAATCCGGACGATGGAAGGCAGCTCTGCAGTTCTGAGCTCCTTCTTTGAGAATGGTTGAAACCATCGTAAGGTTGTATCTGGGTCATTATTACAGATAAGGAGACCCAGTTTGGGGCGGAGGTCTGAAGCTGTGCAGCCTGCATTTTGCTGGATAAGTGCCGTCCTGTACCAGCTCCATCCAGTACCTCTGGTAGTGGAGAAGAGCTTGACAAGGAGTCTAAAATGCTCACTGCAGGCAGAAGGGATCCTCAGGGTCCCCAGACCCTCAGACGATGGCTGGTAATGTCTTGGCAGAAGGTCATGCAGCTCTCCAGCCTCCCAGTCCTGCTGTCCACCTTCCCTGCCATTCCACTAACCGTGTCTCCTTTTTATTGGCCCCCCCCAGGCTCTCTGGATGCATCCGGTGACTCCAACTTCAGCAACAGCAGTGTCTTCACAGTAACCAGGTAGGGTCTGTTTGTTGCTTCAAAGCAGCTTGAGAACAAGGGAGGGCCTCGAGGGGTACAGACGACAACTGACAGATGCTGACAAAGCTGCAGGGAAGGGTGGTCAGGGCTGGAAAGCAGTTTGGGGTCTCCTGGGTTACAGTGGGGTGGATGACTGGGGATGCTCTAGGAGCAGACTGCTTTTCTCTGATGCATTTGCACCAAAATGTCTTGACTTTATGGTAAACTGAGATATTTGTCCCCCACCCAGGAGACCTTGCAAAGTCCCCCAGGGAGGTCTGGTGAGGCAGCAAGTGTCTGTGCACTTGGGATTGTGCACCTCGCCTGTCTTGAAGCTCCCATGGTTGGGCACTTCAGCTAAAAGATAGGGTGAAGGTGGGGAGAAGGTGGATGGTTGTCTTGGTTATGGCTCTTCTAGCTTGGCCAAAATAGGAGGTATTTGGTTCCCTCCTGCCTTTGCAGGGGAATAGTGGTAGAGGAACAGCGGTGTGCTGGTCTGCCAGAGGTGCAGACACCTCATGAGAAGGTGGTATGTGAGCTGTCTGGGGCTGGCAGAAGAGCTTGGAGAGCGCTGACCCTGCTTCTGGGTACAACAGTCCTCCGTGCTGCAGTCCTGGCAGCCCACCACGGCACGGTGCTGTGGGGCAGCACCTGGGGCCACACTGTCCAGCTCCAGCTCCTGGAGAGGCAAGGGGTCTCGGCAGCATCTGCTGCCAGCCTGTCCTCCTGCCACCCTTGGGGGGTGGCATTAGTCAGCCCCAGGCCTGCAAAGAGCAGCTCCATGCCCAGCATGATCTCTCCCAATATCTTGTGTAAATCATCTCTCCTGTAAATATCTTCCCATCCAGCTGTCAGTGAATCTGGGGACAAATCTATCTGCTCTTATAACGCATCTTTCCTTTCCTCCTGCTGCCTGTAGTTCCTTTCGTCAGAGGTCATGATTTCCAACACTTTTATTGTGCTGATGCAGATATTTATTTGTTGTTGTGATCCCCAAAATAGGATGCGTTACCCTAGCTGCATCCTACCAGCAAGACTGACAGGTGATGCCCATCGTAACACATCCCAGAGCAATGCAAGCGTCAGCTTTTCAGGTTGATGGTCTGTACCCTCCGTTCCTTTTTTGCACCCCTGCAAAGCCCAGCAACTCTCTCATCTTAATGATACCCTTCATTTTTTCCTCTCTTGAAAGTACAGATCTTTTCATTTCCGCCTAGATTTTGGGTTTTGACTTAAATGGTTTTCTCTGGCTTTCCTGTGATTGCTGTGTCCTGGCCCTGCTCAGCCCTTGAAGTTTACCAGGTGCAGAAGTGGGTGTGCACAGGGCTGAAATTGGGAAGGGGAAGGAAAAGGAGAGGTGCTAAGCCCAGGAGGACAAGTGATAACTGTCTCTGTCCTGAAGAGCTTGCACCTGGGCGAGAGAGAGAGTGAATATCAAAGAGGGACAGAAGCAGGGAGAGCTGCAGTGACTTGGTCACAGTGTCACTGAGAGCCAGAATGGCTGCCCAAGCTGAAGCAGTCTGCCAGCTCCCCAAGCACTGGGGAAAACCATCTGGGACAGCAGGCGAGAGACCCTTCGTGTCTCTAAGAGACCTGGTTTTGCAGCGGGACTTGTGCTTTGAGCCCTTCTAAACAGGAGACTCCAGGCTTTGTCCTAGGGTTTACCTGCCCCAAAGCCTATTTCCCCACCCTGTGTGACCTCTCTGCTGGCCCAGCGTCGGGACCTGAAACATTTTTGCCGTGGCACGTCTTCTGGGGGACTGGCACGGGGTTGGGGGCTGTACATGGGCGACAGGAGCCCTGGACATCTGCCTGGTGCTCCATCTATTGCTCAGGCTGTCTGGTTTCGCCCTGGAGCCGGAGGAAGGTGAGAGCTGGCACCCGTAGCCAGTTGCAGCCATAACTCACACCAGGGAGCAGGCAGCTGCCTGCATGTTGAATGCCCACTGGGTGTCAAGACAGGACCGCAGGAAACCATTGCATTGCTTTGAAAAGCTGGAAAGCCTGCACACGGAGGAAGTTGCAGCTGCCTTTTAAGATGAAGTCACTCTTCGCTTGTGTTTTTGTTCGTTCCCCTCCCTGCTTCCCCCAGTCTCCCCTGGCGAGCGAGTGATGGAGCATGGCCCGGCGCCAGGCATCCAGCTCTCACGCCCCCTTCTCCTGCCCTCCCTGCGCAGCCGTCTGCAGAGGGATAGCACTGCAGCAGCGGTGAAAGGAGGACCTCAGTCAGCAGGGGCGGAGGAGCTCACGGCCCAGTGTCTGCAGAGGGACGTCTTCCATGAAGATGCCATCCAAGAAGATGACGAGGTCTGAATGCTCAATAGATGGATGCTGGGCACGTTCCTATGGCCACAAACTGACACATGCTCCTAAAACGTGCTGTTGGCAATCCAAAATACTTCCAGGGTAATTGCCAGCTTCCTGGTTGCATTCGCTAGGAAATGGGGACCGTGTCTGTGCTGGGACGGAAACTGGCTCCTGGGAGAGCTTGGCTGCACAGGGCTGGAGTGGGGCTCCCCATGCAGGTGGGGGTCCCTGCTTCCAGCTTCTGCAAAAACTGTCATTGGAAGCAGACCAGAAGCGTGTTTCAGAGGCTCCGGAGCCTTCCCGTGGCCTAGCTGACCCCGCCGATGCTGCGATTGCTGGTGTGAGCCTGGATCAGGAAGGGGAGGTGGAAGCGTGGCTGCTGGAGCAGAGCCCAGGCTTCCTTCCGTCAATCTGAGCTGCTGCATGAGAAGATGCAGGCATCTATCCTGTGGCGCTGGACCAAAACAGCTGGAAAGTGCCTTTTAGGCACTTGTAACTGCATCGGTGTTTCAGTACAAGACCTGGACAGTGTGAGACCACTTCCCAACCCTCCTGCTGGGTGTGGAGGGTCGGGAACGGCTGGCAAGCAGTCAGCAGGGCTGCCTGGGTTAGATGCATGGCAGCTGGACAAGGGTGATGGGACCACGATCCCTCGCCAAACTAGATAAGTGACATGGGGGCTCCAGAAGAGCTTTTGTGGTCCTTCTGATGCAAGGAAGGCTTCTTGTTTTGGGTGGTGTTCAGCAGCACATGGACACATGAAG
Source organism: Haliaeetus albicilla (assembly GCF_947461875.1). Lineage (NCBI taxonomy): Eukaryota > Metazoa > Chordata > Aves > Accipitriformes > Accipitridae > Haliaeetus > Haliaeetus albicilla. The sequence continues at coordinate 22,005,668 of NC_091492.1, read as the reverse complement.
CTGCTTGTTGCTCTGCAGAAAGGGCAGACGGCTGCCACGTGGCTAAACTGCCCAAGCCTGCATTTAAATTGGACTTTTAAACATGGTAGTTAGGGCTTAGTACAAAGCTAAAATGGCTGCTGCTTGTTTTGTGCTGGAAGTCACCATAGCCCTGTGCCCAGAGCCTGGCACGCCTTGTGGGTGTAGCCGGTGAGCTGTGGAGCTCATCGATTTGATGAACACTTGGGTAGAGGGTAGGGATGGTGCTGGGTGCCCTGCTGCACCCAGGGGATAGCTGGCCGAAGGCAAGCATGATGGCTTGCTTTGAGCTTGTGCACTAAACCTGCCCTGAAGTCCTGTTCTCCAGCAGCTTGTCTGGCGGAGTCTGCCTTGCTGCAGTTTTCGGGTCCAGGGTGTCTTCTTGGGGAGGCTCCTCCTGGCCCTCCTCTCCAGCCTGGAGCAAGGAGATGGCTTCCCTTCCCTGCTCCCACCACGCAGTTGGAGGGATGGGCTGGAGGGGGACCTCGGGCACACTGCCCCAGCCCTTGTCGTGGTGATCTACAGCTTGTTGGACTGGATGCCTCTGCCTAGACCTTAGCCTCATCGCTTCCCTGGGAGATCAGCTTGCGCTTGTGCTGTGGGCACTTCCAGTACTTGGAAACCACAGTAAGCAGAAGGAAGCCAAGAGCGCCGAAATGAGTGATGGAGGACAAGAAAGCGACAGCTTGTGGGACCAATAGCAGAGAGGAGCTATTTACCTCCTGGCTGCTGGCTCAATCCTGTTGAGCAGCACAGCTGCCAGGCCGTATGGGAGCTGCCCTTGTGACTTGGACCACAATGAAAGAACCTGAATATTTCCACCCTTGGCAAGGCCACTTAAAGGCTAGAGCCCGGCCTAGACCTTAACCTTGTCTGCAAATGGGGTCAGGAAAGCAGCTGGGCTGGGCAGGAGGCCAGGAGGGAGATGACAGTTCACGCATTGGCAGAGAAAAGGCGACCGCTGAGGAGAGAGATGGCAGAAGCCCTTGAAGAAAGGGGAGAAATGAGAAAATTAGTTGATAAGGGACATGGAAACATGTGAAAAACATCACTGTGGGTTAAACGCAGTGAGAAAATGAGCTTTGTTCCTGTGCTGGAGGATGCTTTCTGAGACGGGGGGATGTACGGGGGGGGGTCTCCTGCCCCACCGCTCAGCTTGAGCAAAAACTACCAGTATCCAGAGGTGAGAGCCTGGTATAGCTCCCATTGTTGCTCAATTCGCCCTACAAACGTGTTCTCGCTGTCACAGGCGAGCCACAGAGGCGAGGCCGGGGCCGCATTCATCCTCTAGAGGAGAATCTGGGGTAGTGGGTTAGATGGAAGCGATTGCATCTGACATCTGCCCTGCTGCAGATGCTGGCGCTGGGAGCCAGCGTGGCAGGCCCAGAGGATCGCATTAATGCAATGCCATTACTGCTGCTCTCGCTCTGCAGTGCCTGGGGATTAAGGAGAGCCGGGGCGAGCTGTGAGCCTGCTTTGGAGCTGCAGCCACAGCAGCGCTCACCGTGCTTGGCTGCTGCCTTCCCCCCTGGAAAGGTGGTAGCCCACGGGAATCTGGTGCCGCTCCATCTTGGAGGCAGAGGAGCATGGTCGGTGGGGGATTTTTAGCCCAATTTCACCTGTTCATCGGACCTCTTGCCTTTCAGAATGGTGCCCTGGTTTTGTGCCGAGTAAAGGACCTGCTCTCCACCAGCAACCTGCCTAAAACGTTTCTTGGCAGATGCAGGGAGAGGTTAACTGGCAAGGACCTTTGCCCAGCCACCATGCCTTTTAGCAGGAGCTGGGCCTGGCAGAGCTGCAGGGCAGTGGTACATGGCATGGCTGGGGTCTGGCTGACTCGAGGTGAGCCCGGCGCTGCCAGCCACCTCCTGCGGTCAGCTCGGGTGGATTTTGGCTTGAGCCACCCAGCCTCTGCCGAGGTTTTGCATCACTGGGGAAGGGGTTTTCACAAGCAATTTTGGCTCAAGCTGGGCTGGAAGTGGCTTGTTGCTGTGCTGGCAGAAGTTCAGCATCCTCCTCTAAGGGTGCTGTGGCAAACCATGCCGCCTTGTGTCCTCCCCACCTGCCTCGCGGCAGCACAGAGCTCGTGGATGTGACAGCATTGAGGCCACCTCCAAACTGGCTGGCTTCACGCGCCACTTCTCTGTGTGCCACCCTTTCAGCTGCTTCCCTCTGAAAACACACAATACCCTGAGGTTTTTTTCCCCATCCTGTGCAGGCAACGTGTATTTTGGCATGGAGATGTAATTGGGTTGAGGATTCGTGCTCCTCTTCCATTGGGAGCCCCGTGCCAGGTGGGTAGCAGGCTTGCGCCGCTGCAAGAAAACCAGGTTTTGCAGGAAAACCAAATACAGGGCTCATTCAGGCTGGCTTAAATGGCCTAGTACACTGCTCCCTTGGACATCTCTCCCAAACTCCCCATTTTCTGGATGCCTTCTTCCCCTCAGTTCTGCACATCTGAGCATTTGGCCCTCGGCTGTTGTTTGCAACATCAAAGCAAAACTTATTCCAACTCGAAATGCAATTTGCAGACCCCAGAATCTGTTACGTGGGGCACCTCAAGCAGTCAGATATTTGCAGGGCTGTGAGGGGCTGCAGACTCCTCGTCTCGTCCTTACAACGTGTGTCCTGGGGAAGATCAAATCCTATTAAGCCACAGCTCTCCTTGCAAATTATACCATGAGAAATCTGCCCCTTAGGATTTCTTATCAAACAAGAGGCAGAGCAGCTCTGCGCACGCTAGAAAAATCAGCAAGAGTCTGGTCCAGCCTTGAATAATTCAGTAGCTTGAGTAAGACAGGAGTGACTTAGCTCTTCAATGCAGATACCTCTTGGAGGTCTGCTCCAACCATCTCAGGTCCAACCATCTCTCCTTAACCTAGTCTCATGTGACAGGTACTTCCCACGTCCTTGCTGTTGAGGTGGGAAACCATCAGGTAGACGTCAGGATCACAAACAGGACAAAAAAATGCCATTACATGACCTCTTCTGTGTTGGGGTCTCCTGTCCCAGTGCAGGTCCCAACTATTTGGGGAAAAACCAGGGAGCAAGAGCTAAGGTTCTGCAGGCTGTCAGTGTTCTAAAAGAGGCAGTGTCCTGGTGAACTAAGGGAGTTGTTTGCTTTCATCCTGCTTGATGACCAAGAGTTATCCTCATCTTTTGGGACAGCTTTTGGGAAACAAGATGATGTTCTCAAGGCAGTTGTCGTGGTTTAACCCCAGCCAGCAACTAAGCACCACGCAGCCGCTCACTCACTCCCCCCCCCACCCGGTGGGATGGGGGAGAAAATCGGGAAAAAGAAGCAAAACCCACTGGTTGAGATAAGAACGGTTTAATAGAACAGAAAAGAAGAAACTAATAATGATAATGATAACACTAATAAAATGACAACAGAAATAGTGAAAGGATTGGAATGTACAAATGATGCGCAGTGCAATTGCTCACCACCCGCCGACCGACACCCAGCCAGTCCCCGGCCGGCAATTCCCTGCCCCCACTTCCCTGTTCCTATACTAGATGGGATGTCACACAGTATGGAATACACTGTTGGCCAGTTTGGGTCAGGTGCCCTGGTCGTGTCCTGTGCCAATTTCTTGTGCCCCTCCAGCTTTCTCGGTGGCTGGGCATGAGAAGCTGAAAAATCCTTGACATTAGTCTAAACACTACTTAGCAACAACTGAAAACATCAGTGTTATCAACATTCTTCTCATACTGAACTCAAAACATAGCACCATACCAGCTACTAGGAAGACAGTTAACTCTATCCCAGCTGAAACCAGGACAGCAGTCTTGTAGCAGAGAGCTGCACCCCAAAAACGCTGCCAGCTAGGACACCATCTGCAGTCCTCAGCATGAGTCTGCTGGGATTAGCGGAAACTGGATGTCCTCACCTGGTTGGGTGGCCCCAGCTAGTGGAGTTTGAGGACACATGGGTTGATGTTCTCTGCAGATGTTTGAGCTGGTCAAACTTGAGTTGGATTCTGAGTGCATTTTATGGATCTCTAGTCTTTGAACCCCAAACCTGGTGACTGCAATACGGACCAGTTTCTCAACACAGCCAAGGTACTGGATTCATCTAGCGTGGGGTCTTGTCATGCGTAGGTACCAGCTGTTTTGGGAAAGTGGTAAACTTTGAAGCCTGGAAGATTTCTGTTGCTTCCAAAACAAGTTTTTGGTACATTGCTGTGTCTCTCATTGTGCTTCCCCATCTTGAAATGCCAGTCAGAATGTGCCTATGCCACATGGGCAAACCTGGCCATGCCCAGCCATGACCCCACAGGCTTGCAAGCCTGGAGCTTGCTTCCTGGCTTTCATAACTCTTGAAGACATGAGCACAGTTGTTGGGTTTGCCATGAGCAGATCTGGATGCACAGAGTAAGAAATGTAGGTGACCAGGCTGAATGGGGCAGGAGCAGGCCAAGGGGACAGTTGATGTTTCTTAGGGTTTTTAGCTGAGATGTTTGATGCAGCCTCTGGTGTGTTGTAGACCTGCCCACCGTGCGAGGAGTTGGACATTACAGCACTGAACCGGCCTCTCTCCTTTCTGTGCAGCTCTGAGAGGATCCAGGTGACCCTGAACCTGGATGGAATAGTTCAGGTGCTGGACTGCCACCTTCATGACATGTCCATTGGGATGATGACCAGAATTGCAGTCCTGAAATGGCTCTACCACTTGTACATCAAGACTCCTCGTAAGGTAGGTTGGGGACTTGACATGCAAGCCTGCTGCTTCCTCTGTGGGACAGAGCTTGTCTGCTCCCAGCCTGTTCCTTGCTTTTGAATTGGCTATAATTATCTCGGCAGCATTGCAACCGTGTGTCCACCTGCCTTTTCTGAGAAGGCTTTGGCTGCTGGATACTCAGTAGCTTAAGGAAGAAGAGCTCTCCAGTTCAGATGGAAAATGCTGGTGAAGTTTTCAGCAGCCTCCCCCAGGGTGAGGGGTCCTGTAGCAGGGGGTGAGGAGGCCTGTAGGACTGATGCTGTCCGTCTTTCTGTTTCTAGATGTTTCGACACACTGACAGCCTCTTCCCCATCTTGCTGCGGACCCTCTCAGATGAGTCTGATGAGGTAAGTGCTGCAGCTGCTGTAGAAGTCCTCCTGAAAACTTACTGTCTCCACATCTAGCTGGGCTTTGAATTTTGAGGGTTGAACCAAGGGATTTTGTGAGGCTTGTCCAGTGTTGGCACTGGGAAGTTTAACCCTGTTGACTAAACTGAAGAATACCCAATGCAGAGCCTGCAGGTAACTGCCTGGCTGAAAGCCCAGCCAGTTCCAGGCTGGAGTGTTTGGGACCCTCTGTCTGTATAAACCTTCCTCTCCATCTCTGAGAGCTGGTTCCTCAAAGCCTACTTCTAAAAATTTGGGAAGGCAGCTGGGGCTTCAGGTCCCAAAGCTGGTGTCTTCCCCATGGGGCTGGGTTGTGGTCAGGTCCTTGGTGAATGGGAATTTGGGCACCTTGTGTTGGCTCTGTAGAGATGCGAGGGGGATCGTGTCCAGCCAGCGCTGCAAAATCTGAGTCACTAGGTGCTTAAGCAGCACCCACTGCTAGCAGGGCAGCATCAGCATTGCTTGTTGGGGCTGCAGTAGATGCCCAGTGGCATCAGGTTGGCTGGGAACTGCTCGGGTTGGAAGTGAGCAAAGAAAGTCAGGCAGCAATGAGTGAGCCAGTTTGCTCTGCCTTCGCTCTCCTGCCTGCGCCTTGCTCTCACAGTGCAGTGCTCTTCATCTCCCAGGCTGCTCTTTTCTTGAGGTGCTGCACCATTTTCCCATTTCCTTGTTTTTCTTCCTCACCCTTCTTCTCTGGTTCCAGTCATCTCAATTTTGGCGTCTTTGTTGTCTTCTCTCCCTCTCCGTTGCATCCTTGGAGTATTTCTAGTGCTTGGGTGGGAGGCTGGCAGCTTCGGCACACAGCTGGCCCAGGCACTGGTAGCAGTTCTGCCATCAGCTGGATACCTCTTGCCCAGAGCGGCAAATGATCCCAGCTGGTTTCTCAACCCAGACCTTCCTCATGGAATAAAAATCAGGCGCTATCTGCTTTGCCTTACACGCTCAGGGCATCAAACCCCAACCCCACAATAAATCCCATGTGCAAGGGGTTGTTAAGAGAGGAGGGAAGGGAATGAGGAAGCAAGGGAATGACTTGCAAAGGCAAGCGACTGCCTGGCCATTTTCCATACCATGCTGCTTATGATGCAAACCTTTCCAAAAGAGTCCCCAAGCACACATCTGCCTTTGCAACGCTCTAGAAAGCCTGCATCTTGCAGATAGTCTCTCCAGCTTGGCAGGGGATCGCAGTGAGTCATGTTGCAATTACACTGCTTATTAATATTTGAAAAAAGCAGTGAAGAAAGGACCCTGGTGATGCATTTCCTCCATGTGACATAACTGGGAATGGCTCAAAAGTAATTTTAAGCTGATTTATTTAATCCTGTCTTCTATTTATTTAAATGTTTGGAGGGTTTTTTTTTTTTTAAGGAAATCCATAGACGAGTCAATCCATTAAACACCACTGCTCAGCTGGCTCCCAACCAGATTTGCTGCTTTCTGGAGAGGAACTAGAAATGACCGAAATAGTAGGGGGTTTTTGAGCTGGGCATTTTTGGGAACAATGAGAACAGATTGAGCTAGCTAACCTGCAGTGTCAGTGCCTATTAGAAAAGGGGACGCAGGGTGCTCTCTTAGCCATTACTCCCTGCTCAGTACAGTATTTGTATGCACAATCGCGTCGTCCTGGAGTAGATTGGGATTCCCAGAAGCTCTTGGCTAACGGGCTGGAGATCACCGGGTTAGTGTGGGGTCCTATGTGAGCTAACCCATCAGCTCTCTGGTGGAAGCATCTCCCTCCCCTTTCCAGGTAGGGGCTCCGCACATTGTGTGATGTAGCTCAAGGTGTATACACATCTTCAGGGGGTTTTTTGCTGTCTTCATCCTGCAATGCTGCCCTCTCCAAGGGAACCTGGCTGGGCAGCAGTGCCGGTACCATCTTTCTTCCCAGCAAGTTTGAACATCCTTTTGCAGTGCCTGTGGATCCCCTGGCTTCCGTGCACTGTTTGGAGGCTAGCTGTCGCTCTCCTGATGCACCCTGAAGCTATCCTGGGGCAGTTGTTTCTTGCTAGCTCATCATCAAAGGACAATCTGGCTTTGGGGGTTCAGTGCTAGTCAGGGCTTTGCATCAGACTGAAAGACCATGCTCAGGCACCTTATTCTTAAGGTCTGGTCTTGCTGAGCTGCTCCAAGTCTCTCTGTGCACTTGCCATGAATAATCAAGCCTAAGGCAAATAGACTTGAGCTGGATGGAGCCGGATCCATGCCCTTTAAGTTGTCACGCCTGTTTTTATCGTTCAAGTAGCACAAGGTGTTGCACCACCTCCACCATGCTGAACAGGGGCCAGTATCTCATGATGCATCTGTGGCATCCTGAGTCATCCCTGCCTTTTCTACTATTCCCCTTCCTACCCAGTTCTCCTGGGCCAGTAAAGAAATGGTCAAGAGACCTAGTTAAGATTCACAAAGGCAGTGCAGAGAAGTCGGAGCGAAGCTGAAGCAAGCAGTTCTCTTTGATATGTAGACAAGTCGGGATACAGGATTCCTGGCTGTCAGATGTTGTACTGCTGCACTGCGTCACCTTGTGCTGGTTCCTGTGCTTCCCCAGCAGGGAGATGCTCCATCCTGCATTTGAAACCTGGTTTTGAAGGCAATCTCTAAAAGCTGTGGTTAAAATTTGATGTGCTTAAAAACTTCCTTACAGCTCCAAGACTAACAGGATCCTGCTGGGAGTCGTTTTTTCTGCACAAGCTGCTCCTTTTGTCGGTGTGAGTCTCGCAGCCCTGACACCCAGTTGAAGAACTGATGTTAGAAAAGGTGAAAAGTCAAAGCCCAAATGCTCTTTGGGAGCAGCGGGTTGGATCTTTCCACTCACAGGTTAAAAGCACTGCTGCTGATAGGCACTGCTGAAAAGAAGACCTGTTCTTCAGGTCTTCATCTCCCTCTGCAAGCTCCTGGTGCAAAGGCAGCTTCTGAGGTAGCTGTTCAGTTCCCTAGGTCCTTCCTAGCTGGGACCCAGGTGCTGAGTTCAGGTGAACGCAACAGGCAGTGAGGGTGTCTCTGAGAAAACCGTGAAGCAGTGATGCTGGTGGTTTTCTTTATTTGCTTTGTTTTCCTTTCTCAGGCCCCAAAATTGAGTTACTTCTTCACAGCTGAACATGTTCCTGTTTGCTTATCTGCTTCTCTCAATCTTGCTGGGGGTTGGAAGTTGTGCTGGGACTTTTGTCTGACTCATGGAGGAATGACGCATGAGGTGGAGCTGGTGTCTGATGTGAAGCAGGATAGACTCTGGCTTCTCAACTCTGCTAATGTGAAAACCTACCTGCATTTATGCAGTGGTCAGGCAAGGCTTTGAATACAACAAGAAGATTCAAATGATTTTTTAGCTTGCTGTTTGCAGCTGTATCTCCTAGAGCATCCTTAGAAGTGTCCTTCTGGCATGGGACAAGAGTTGGTACTCTTCCCTAGAGAGGGTTAGCTAAGTCTGGGCTACCACTGGCTGTGGAGGTAGTGATACTCCTGAACATCTGCATGACCTTCAAGCCAACCTCTTCACGACAACCTGAAACATTCTGCCCCTCTCTTGGGTTTCCAGTATTAAACAAGGGGAGGAGGAACCCCAGGTATGGTGGTATACTGGTATTCGTCTCTCTCCTTTGCTGTTAACTCGAAGCCCAGGTCTCTGCCCTGCTCTCTGAGCTGTGCTGTCACACTAAATCCTGGCAAACTTCTCCCATCACGCCCGATTCCCAGTACAATGAAGCTGAACAAAAGCTTGTGCCAAAGCGAATAGCTGTCTTAGCATGGTTTGGTTTGGAGCTTTGCTCTGTTGGTTTTAGAGCCATTGTGCTCCAGCTCCCAGCCTTTAATTCGCCTCAGCCGAAATATTGTGACTCCATGCAAAGCAGAGGGTGTAAACTAAAGACTGCAAAGAGAAGAACTCTAATGTACGTGTGCCTGGCTTTTATTTTAATTTTTCTGGTGGTAAAGCTTCTCTGGAGAGAGACTCGAAGCTACCAAAGCTTCTCTGGAGAGAGACTCAAAGGTACCAAAGCAGGGAGGCTACCCGTTTTCAAGAGGGAAGTTACACTGAGGGTAAGCTTAGGACTGAAATGGTGGGGTGTAGAGAGAGGTATATAATTTCAGTTGGATGGTGGAAAATGTGGTCAGCCCAGTTTGCAATATTTGGAAGCAGCCCGTAAGCAGAAGTCTTAAAGCAGGGTGGGGTGATGCTTTCTTCAAGGACTCAAGGTATTGCAAGGGCACTGGGTTGAAAGATAAACTGTGCACTGCATTGTGTAGGAATAGGAAGTTTCTTGGGGGGAGTGCGATCCACAGGGAGCTTCTTAGCTCAGCACCAGTTCCAGACCATAATTGCATGGCTTGCGTATACATATGCACATACAGTTTGTACACATACTGAACAACTAGTGGTAAACTGGCAGTCCAGGCTCAAGATGGTGCTTGTAGCATTCCTGGGTGAAATCACAGAGCAGACTAAAACCACAGAAAACCCCTCTGCCACGGAGGCCAGGCAATCCCTGTCCTGGGGAGCTGGCTTAGGGTGGGTCCAAGGTGGGATGAAGGTGTAGGATGCGGGATTTGGTGAGCTTGGCTTTGGGTGCCTGGCTCCCTGCGGTGCAGAGGAAGGTGCTGGATGGGAGACAGGGTAGCAAATAAAAGCCTATCATAAGCTCTGGGACTCAGGGTGCTGAATTTGAAGGGGTTGCAGGCATCCAGCCCCCCACAGCATGGCCTGCAGGGATTCTCCAGGACAGCTCCAGCTTCCTCCAGCCCCATCCCGCTGGCTGGACCTGTCCTGCCTCCTTCCCTGCCCTCTAATGCATGAAGAAATACCTCTTTGGTATCCCGCCCTGAGACTGGTATCAGGTGGTGTGTTAAGCTCCCTGTATGCTAATTAAACACATTTAAAGAGGTGCTGTGACAGTGCTTGTGCTCCTGCCGCTTGGGGTGTTGCAGACCTGGCCCTCGCATACCCGCAACAGGGAAAAATGGGGGATTTTCAAAAGCAGGAGTGAGGATAGGGAGTTTTCAGGTTGCAGCCTGATTTTGGGTGGTTGTGGCCATATTACCAAGTGACTCCCACACGCACTGCCTGCTGTATTCGCTGATGCTGTGAGCATGTGTTAGCACAACCTAGCAGGATTTGCCCTGGGGAGGAGAGGAGAAGCCCCCAGCCCTGCTGCCTTCCCTCTGCTCCCCATACCCTCCCGGTCGCAGGCTGAAATCTGGTGGCTGTAAAGGGAAAAAAAAGGTCTTGGCAAGATTAGAGGATAAAAATTGTTGTGCCCGGGACCTGAAAAGAAGTCCAGTTAAATTGGTGTAGGAAGATTAATGGTGGTTTTTCTTTTCTTTTTCTGTCTTTAAAGCTGGTGGAGGTGGCGGGGGGGGGGCAGACACAAGTTTGCTTTTCACACCATGTGTGTCTGGGGCTTGGCCAGCCTTGCTGCTGGCTGCTCTTGGCTCCAGGACTGCCTGCCCGTGCTTGCCTCCCCTACCCTGGCTATGGCTAAAAGGTTTGGAGGGAGAAAAAAAAAATTAAGCCCTCTGGGGAAGAACTCGGTGCACGTGGCGGCAGCGAGAGGCTGCATTGGAGTGGTGGAACAGGAGGAAGCACCCAGCAGCATCCTCAGCTTTCCTGGTCCCCACCAGGTTGCTCCTCCACCCCACTGTCTTGCCAGTTCTGGTGATGCCGTGGGGTTTTCCACAGCCTCCCTGATCTTGGTCCCCTTTGAAGAAGTGCTTTGCAGCCCTTACACTTCTTGTTTTCCATCTTGGTAGCATCTTGCTTCAGTTGAACTCCTGTCTTCTCCTTGGCAAGAGTAACCTTGTCCATGGTGTTGTGTGCTGCATTTGATTGCCCAGGGAATACTCACCCTCTGGGACACCCGAGGCTGCCCGTGAGCACCTCCCTGCTGCATGCAGGCATTTTCATATTTTCACTTCTGTTTCTTTTCTAAAAAACTTTTCCATAAATACCAGTAAGGACAGCATCTTCAGGAGCTCAGTCCCTATCCTTGCCATCATGTGTGCCCCAGGAGCTGTTCCTGCAGCCTGCCCTGGTGTCCTGGTAGTCAGCATGTGCTGCAGGGTGCTAAGTCTTGCTTCTCAGGGGTCTGCAGCAGATTTGGGGTCACCTCCCCCCCACCAAGAGCATCAAGGCGATGCATTGCACATAGGGGGTGCACCCCATCCGGCACACACTATTCAGGGGCTGCTTTTCCCCTGCGCCGCCGCCAGCAGAGCTGGTCTCGGCTCCGTTCAACCAGAACAAGCGGCAAATTAACCTGACCTAGATCTGGAGAAGCCGGAGAGACCGACAGTTTTGTGTGCCCTCAAAATCCGTGCTCTGGAGGCAATACAGGGAGAAATCTTGCCTATTCCTAGGGAGGAGAAGTAGCTTATTTATAACTGTCTGATAACCTGCTCCTCGTCCCCTGGCTGTGCAAAGAGCTCTTCATCCCCATGCTGGGACCGGCTCACAGTGTCAGCCGGGTCTCCCCATCCATCATGATGCTGCGTTCCCTGCTCCTTCCAATTCACGCTAACCAGCCCCATGCTTGCCCGGAGCAGGGGCACACCACCCTACATCTCATCACCGCTGGGAAACCTTCATGGAAATCCCTTCTGGGTCAGGAAAACATCCTTCGGTGGCTGCTCCTCTGGGCTGGCCGTCAGGATCGCACCCTCGCCCAGCAGCTGGGAATGGCTTCGGCCCTTGTGCTCCCTGCGCTGTCGGGCCCGACGGCCGCTGGGCTCCTGACGGATGGGACCGGCTCGCTCCTGGCGCAGCCAGCCTGTTGCCATGGCAATGGCAGGATATTGCTTTCTTACAGCCTCCTCACTCACACAAAGCCAGCCGCCAGCTCCAGCTTTGCTTAGCGCAGGGATGTGCAGTGCATACCAAGCGCTCCTGGCTTTCCTCTGTCCCAGTCTGGGAACCCACTCCAGAGCGTTCAGGCAAAAAACAGCAGGAGCCGGAGCTCCTTGCTTCTTTCCCACGGCTGGAAAACCCCGGGTCTTCGCAGCCGCCTGCTCCTCCTCTTCCTCCAGGTGTTTGTGCACCCATCCCTCCTGGTTCTTATTTCCTCCATGTTTTTCAATTGTAAAATCCAGTCCGTGCTGGTTTTTTCCACCTCCTGCCTGTGACCTACACGGCTGGCTTGGGGGGACACTCTCCAGAGCTCGAGATGTCCAGTCATGCCCTCGGTGGTGCCGGTCACTGCTGGCCAGGCAGCCTGGCCAGAGCATCCTGAGCCCAAGCAGCATCTTGGAGATGGGGCTCAGCACACGGCTCTGAGAGGTTGGATTAAGGATCTGACCTCATGGGATAAGACATGGCTCTAAATGCTTTGGGAGGCAGCAGGGGTGATTTTTTTGCCCAGCCCAGGGTCTTGATCCTGTTTCCTGGTGCCATGGGAGCTGCTGGTGAAGCCTACGCCGGCTGATAGCCCACGTGCTGGGCTGGGTGGGAGAGCTTGGGAAGGGGATCAGGGCAGCAGCAAATGCAGCAGGGTGGCAATTGCAGGTGGTTGGTTTGTGCTGTACATCAGCTATGTGTTGAGATGGCCGTGGCATGGTAGGATATGCCATCCTGGTTGTATTGGCACGCGTGCTGGGTTTGGCAAAATCAGTAGCCTGAACAAGAGTCCCGGCTCTCTCCCGCCTGCTGGCTCTGGTAGCCAAGGCCTGAGTCTCGTTGCCAGTTTTAGCCAAAGACAGTGAGACTTTGAAGCCTCCATGGGTGTTATTCCCCCAACTGTGAGAACTTGAGACCCGAATTAGTGCCTTCCCCCGCTCAAAGGCTGCAAGTTCAGCTGAGCCACGTGATTAGCCACTAGAGAATCTACATAGGGCTTCAGGAGACCAGGCATTGTGAGCTCTGCTCAAGGGCATCCTGTGCTTGAAATGAAACACTGCCAGCATCGGTTTATCTGAGCCACTGATGTTTGAAAGTCCTGCAAAGCTGGGTGGAGAGGGAGGACCAAGGTCTTTGCTCTGCTGAGGACCATGGCATTGCTTCCCTGGAAGAGGATGAAGGCTGTCGATGGCAGTGATGTCCCATGATGGTAATGAGGTCCCGTCCTTGACAGTGTCATAGAGGTGCCATATTCTTCAGGCACAGCAGCATCATAGCTCCTCATTGCACAAGTTGTTGTTATCTTTTGTTTTTTCATCCCCAGGGGAGCTGCAGGCTGGGACTTAATCGTGTTTATAGGCACAGGGTCTTCCCAAGCGTGCTGAGCCTCGTGGTGCCTGTGGCAGGCTGCTTCCCCACAGCCAGCTCTGCAACAAAGCCTGGACATGTGCTGCCTGCTCAAAGGCTGTTGGGGGCTTAAAAATGAGCTCTAACTACAAAAAAAAAAAAAAAAAAAAAACAAAACAGCTTAAGATATCTGCAACAGAGAAACCCAGAGGTCCCTCTTTCTTATTTTCAGGTGTCATATTTTCAAGTTCTGCATGACCAAAAAAAGATATAACTGGCTTTTTTTTCAGGGGCATGGGGGCTTTTGGTAGCTCGGAAGCTAAAACTCCCATATAACTGCAGCTCCTCAAAACAATGCCTTGTGAGAACATGTGGAAAGCCTGGGACGTTGTGCTGGTGGGCAAGGGATGGTCATGGATGTGCTATGCTGGATGCTGATGAGTTAGACATGCAATCGGCCCTTTTTGGCAGCCTTTCTGCGCTGCTCAGCCCCGCTACACTCAGAGCATCAGCGATGGCTGATGAAACATCTAGACCCAAGGACATTTGAATGAAGGGGGACCCAAAATAGCCTGAGACATGAGAAGGGTTGAGGACAAGAAAAAAAAAAACCCACCCTGTAATAACTTATCCAGAAATGCTATATATAGACTAATTTGACGATTTCTGGAAGGAAAGAAACCTGAACGGTAGCTCTGCCTCGATGTCCTGAGTGCAGGCAGCCAAGCCTGCTCTGGCCTGCTGCCCTGAATGGGGTGAGCTGGGGGTGTGGGGGGTGCAGGCAGGCAGACTGGTGTTTGCCCCTGAGAACATCCCCATGCTCTTGCTGGGGTTGTCCCAAATCTGCAGTTATGAAGGGGAGTGGAGAAGCAAAACCCAGACCTCCCTGAAGTGGGAAGAGGGAGAAGCAAGCCCTGCTCCTGATTGTGTAAATTTCGTTTAATTTTACGTGCTCCCTTGGGACTCACAGAGCAGAAGCTGGGGGGTTTTGCCCCCTTTTCTCTTTCCTGCCCCATCCTCTCTGCAATCATTTGAAATTTCCACTTTGAACTTCATAGGTAGCCCTCTCTTCCCTACGCCTTTCTTGATGTGCTGGGATTTGGTGTTTGCTTCCCATCTCGCTCTCTCCAGCCGTGGGTTTGGAAAGGAAAGCTGACCCTGCCAGCTGCCTCTGCCCCTGTGCATGCTCACCCTGTGCCGTCCCTCTCTCTGCAGGTTATCCTGAAGGACCTGGAAGTGCTGGCCGAGATTGCTTCTTCCCCAGCAGGACAGACGGAGGGTCACGGTCCCTCCGACGGCTCCGATATGCGACCTGGCCCAGTGGAGCTTCACGTCCCGGCCAGGGCCGGCCAGCTGAGCTCTGGTGAGTGCCACAGCTCCGTGCTGCCCCACTCCCTTGATGCTCTGGCACCAGTCAGATTTGCTCGGGCAGGCAGAGAAACCTCTCTTGCAGTAATAAATGAATATATCCATTCCTACCTGGCATAGCTTGGGGATTGAGTCTGCCATGGTGCAGAATAGGGCACTGCTTTTTTTATTTTTATTGCTCTTTCCTCTAGCTCATGTTTTGTGGATTTAGGACTCTGTTTAGCAGCAGGATGCTGCAGAGGCTGGTGTGGAGGGAGGTCATTATTGCTCCATTTTTTTATGGGACCTTGGGTACCAGCCTCTTCTCTCCTTGTAAAAGCCCTCAGAGCCTCTAAAAGCAGCTTGGGACAGCATGTTGGCTGTAGACCTGGGTGCCCAAAACATAGATGCATCTGCAGAGGGTTCAGTCTGTGTCCATGTTGCCTGTTCAAGGCTGCCCACGTTGACTAGGAACTGCTATGGTGCTCTGAGTGTCAGGTAGGACCTCAGAAGAAAGATGAAGAGGGACAACCCTATTTTCTAGGGGCTGGGGGGATAATAAAAAGCCTTTCGTTAATCATCGCGGTACATCAGGAAGTTTTTTCCACCTTCCCTCGTCTGTGGCTCATCCTTTGCAGTTGCTTGGCTGCCCCTTCTCCTCCTCTGCTGCTATTTAAGGGCCTCCCTGTTGTACTCCCCAGGCTAGGTCATCCCGGCCAAAAGCACGTTTCATGGCAGCTTTGGATTGCAACCCGAGCGCAGAGCCAAGGCTGCCTCTCCCTGCGCAGGATGCAGCCACGGGGCCTTGCAAAATCACCGCCAGAGAGGGAGGCTTCGCTTTCCGCTCCCCAGGCTTTGTTTTCTCTGAAGATCCCAGATCACTCATCCCTCCCTGGGCTTAGAAATGTCTGCACCAGCTCAGGTTTCGGGTTGTTTGGGGTGGGTTGGTGGTTGTTTTTTTTTTTTTTTTGCAGATCTACCTGTTTCATGCTGGCAGCTTTAGCTCTGCGGTGGAGGGGTGGGGGTTGCAATGCTGGCAACCTCCCCAAGCCCTCTGCAAGTCTCATCCATCCTCCTCGTGTCAGAAGTGAGACCGCCTGGGTGGAGCAGCTCCTGCAGTGCTGGCCAAGCAGCTGAGGAGCTGCAGTTCAGCTCACACTGATGGTTGTCTGAGGTTTCCTTCCTTGTGGATGATCTAAAAATAGCAGGCTGGATGGCGTGGATCCTAACGGCTGCCGTGGCCCTGGTTAGCTATCTGGAAGAGCAACTTGGCTTCACTTATTCAAGTGTAACGTTTGAAAAGAGTCTGGCTCTCCCCATGTTGAGCAGATCTGCTGGAGCCGGAGCTCCTGTTGCCCCAGTATGGGGCAGCTTGCCCCCATGCAGGTCCTAATGGGCACTGGCTTTCTCACCTACTTTCCTCTTCCTTGTAACGTGCCAGGAAATTGTTTCTTTGGAAATTTATTTGGGGCTGAGCTTTGCAGGGTTATTGGCTTTTACCCAAAGGCAGATGTTTTGGGGGAGGGGAAAAGGAGCCAGTTCATTGGCCTTGGACATTTAACATGGTCCCAGTCCTGTCTGGCACTGACCACCCGGGGCTGAGACTGGGATCGGCTGCTGGGCTTGGGTTCCCAGGGGAGTTGAGGGGTCACAGCTGGGCCAGGCCCCTCCTGGATTACACCTGGAAAAGCAGAGGCTCTTGGAAAAGACTTTTTGTCGGAGGGTTGTTGTGGGGACAGGCTTTTTTTGGAGCAGGAGGGTGGCTAGTGGAAATTCCTGTATCTGCGTGTGGTCCCGGAGTAGTGATGTACGGTGAGAGTGAGTGAACCCAAACTCTGCCCTGCAGGCTGAGACGTTTGTGAGTACAGCACTTTCCAGGCAAAAATCACCAGGTGCTGGCACCAAAAAGAAGGTGTACCCCTTTCTGGGGTCACCATTTTTTTATTGGGATGTATGGGAGTGTTCCCCAAGCACACCTCACTGGCTAGCATGCCTTGGCTCAGACAATGCTTTATTGGCAGTAGGATGCTCTTGCACCATTGGAGGGGAGGCTGCAGGGTACTAGTGCTTCCCCCCGCGGTTAAATCTCTCCGTTCCCTTCATCCCACTTTAGACTGAGATGCCATCGGAGCTGGCAGTGGGAGGAGAGCTGCTGAGCCATCTCAGGTCTGCTCCTTTCCTACCTCTGAGGCCCATCCGAGCGTGCAGTTGGTGGCTTTGCAGGTAAACGAGCATGGAGACCCCTTAAAATCCTTGAGCTCACAGCAGGGTTTCTATGCTGTGCTCTCCATCTCAGCATTCCAGGCTTTGCCACCCGAGCAGCGAGGGCAGGAGGGGAGGTGGAAGGGGCCGGTGCCCCTGTGGTCTTCCCTCCACTTCCTCTCGCTCCCTTTCTTCCCTCGGGATGTGTTTATGCAGTTGTTTCCCTGCCATTGAGTTCGGTTTCCTTCAGATGCTGGTTGATTAGTCAGGAAAGCCGTGTCCCACTTCCGCAGCCCGTTCCCAGCTCCAGTTTTTATTTAGCTGCTTTGTTCTCCGGTTACGTAAGGTCAGCTGCCCTCAACGCCTTCTCCAAACACAATGAGTTGGGGCCAGCCCAGCCCAGCATCTCCTGGGAGACCCAACATCTCTCCTCCTAACCTGCTCCAGCTGCCCTGGGAGAGGGTGACTGGGTACTGACCTCCATGAGTCCCTCCTTGGTTATCTTCTGCCCGCTTTTCAGGGACAAGGTCGTCAGGGCTGTGCCCAAGAGCTCCCCAGTCTTTGGGGTGATGGTGCAGCTGCCTATCATCTGGTTTGTATGATGGGAATCCAGCTGTCTGCTTTGCTTCAGGAGTGTTTTGCCAACCCTGTAGAAGTGGGGACAAGGAGCAGATGACCCAAGAGTGGTTGTCACCAAGGCCAGCGGGTCGAGGGAGGTGATTATGTCCCTCTACTCCGCTGTGGTGAGACCACACCTGGAGTCCGGCATCCAGCTCTGGGGTCCTGAGCACAAGAAAGACACCGACCTGTTGGAGCGAGTGCAGAGGAGGGGCATGAAGATGGTCGGAGGGATGGAACATCTCTCCTATGAGGATAGGCTGAGAGAGTTGGGGGTTGTTCAGCCTGGAGAAGAGAAGGCTCCAGGGAGACCTTATAGCAGCCTTTCAGTACTTAAAGGGGGCTTATAAGAAAGATGGGGACAGACCTTTTAGCAGGGGTAAATAGTTTGTAGCAACAGGACAAGGGGTAATGGTTTTAAACTAAAAGAGGGTAGATTCAGACTAGATATAAGGAAGAAATGTTTTACAATGAGGGTGGTGAAACACTGGAACAGGTTGCCCAGAGAGGTTGTAAATGCCCCATCCCTGGAAACATTCAAGGTGAGGTTGGACGGGGCTCTGATCTAGCTGAAGATGTCCCTGCTCATAGCAGGGGGGTTGGACTAGATGACCTTTAAAAGTCCCTTCCAACCCAAATTATTCTATGATCCTATGATAGCATAGGTGCAAGTCCTCTAGCCTAGTCTTCAGTTCTGCTCTGCATGGGAGGAGAAAGCCCCCTCCAAAAGGATGCTGGTACAATCTGCTGCCTCGTAGAGGGTAGCTCTTGCACATATCTCTTCCTTTCTCCACAGCTGTGTAAGGAGAAGCGGTTACAACCCTTTGTTTCACAGGAGGCACTTTCCTCTCCAGCTCAGTCTGGTCTCTCCTGCCTGGCTTCCTGCCAGAGATGGTGGGGACGGTGGCGTACCCTATGAGCACCTCACGCTATAGGATATTTACTGGGAGGCTGACTCCATACGTGGGTGCGCTAACACACCTGAGGTCATTGGTTTCTACTGGCAGTCCATGGATATCCCAGCAGTCAGTGGATTACTCTGGAGGAGGCTGCTAAAAGTCCCTGAGAAACGTGGTCTGTTGAGTCCAGACTTGCTGTATCCCCCCTGGAGAACACGCAGCGCTCCAGAGCCTGGGCTGAGCTTGTGCTGTTCTGTGATAGGGGTTTCCTATCGACATCTTCCTGAGGGATTTTGTTCTCAGTGAGCCAAACCACTCCCTTTACGTTGTCTATCAGTTCATTTGTGTAGTCCTAGATCTGCAGAGGCGGCAGTGTAGGACAAGGTCCTACCTCCAGATGGTCTGGAAAACATTAGGGTGGTCTATGAAAACACTCGGCAAGAGTCTGTAGGGTGCACGGGGTCCGTGAAAGGTAGGAAAGAAAAGCTGGCTCATGTTTGCTAAACTGGCAAGGATGAAAGGGAAACGTCTCCATACTCATCCTCTCCACAAAAGGCAAGGAGACAGCTGACATCACACCATGGATCACTTGCTCTCAAAGGAGCCAGTTTCCAACAGCTTTCATGGGATCAGGAGTACGACGGCAGGGAGTGAAGGAGCCAGATGGGCAAGAGAGGAGAGACCTGTTGCTCCCGAGTGCTCTGAGCTCAATGCTCTGGTTCCTGATGGTTGGTGGCTCTGCCATCTCCTTCCCTACTGGTCTGGAGCTGTTCAGTAGGGTTAACTTTCAAAAATGCTCTTCTGCCTCTTGGAGAGGAGGGGAATTAGAAGAAAAGGGTGATTTGTTTCTTTTCCTGGATGCTCTGCAATGGAGGTGCTGGGATGCCCTGGAAAGCCCCAGGAGAGACCATCCAGACTGTAGCCATAACTCACCTGGCATCTCTTCAGGTATCGATCCCTCCTGCATTTGGCTGGCCAGAAAGGCTGGGGATTCCTAAATAAAAGCTGGGATTACTGGTCTGTAGGGGCTGACTCAGGAGAAGTTGAAGGTGTAGATAAGATGACTCCTAGCCAAGCACACCCTGTGTAGTTACTTTGCTGGGCTGCCTCAGTTTCCCCAAGATGTTGCAAGGAATTTGGAGGGCAGGGGGAGAAATGAGAGGAAAACAATTAAACTAGCAAAATGAGTATTGGTGCAGAAATGGCTGAGCAAAGCCCGTTGCTGCTTGTTCCTGCTTGCGTGTTATCTTCCATACGCTTCACCTTTCCATGTGGTAGCCTCAGCCCGCTCTAAACTCACCACCAAGCTTAACTGATCCTGGTTTTGCAGCTCTGTTGGGTATTTTCTTCTGTAAGTTGTCTGAGCTATATCCCTGCTGCATTTTTGCTTATAGATTTACCTTGACAAAGAAAAACGAGCCAGTAGTGGACTGCTAATCTTCCTAGGAAACCCATCAGCATTATCATTGCCTGCTGCCTTCCTTCAAGGCAGGCACAAGCACAGACACTGCATGGGAGTGAGGGGATCCAGAGGATCAGTGCAGCAAAAGCCTCATTTGGCATCAAAATACGTACCCCGGCTCATCTGGGGACCCCCTTTGGGGTGAGATGCTGAAGTCTCGGGAATTGCAAACCCACTGCTCCTTAGCCAGGTAGGAAGGAGAGAAGCATCCGTGTGCCCAGGCAGCCCTGCAAAAGCAGGCTGAGCACAGCCTGTGGCCATGCAATCCATAATTTCGGTGGGTTTGTTCCCTGAGCAGCATTCTGTGCTCCGGAGAGGGGAGAGCAGAGGTTTTGCAGAGCCCAGCTGAGCTGCCGACACGTTTGCATCTGTTTCCAGCTACACCGTGCACTGGGGTTTTGTGGGGAGGGGAGAGGATCTGCCTTTTTTATGTCTATTTTTATCCTGCTCCACAAGGCTTCGCCACCCTGTGTTTGCAAAAGCTAAAATTCAAAACATCCTGGGGAAGGCTGCTGGGGGGAAGACGCCGCACAGATTCCCACGTCGCCGCCCGGGGTTTCGCCGAGCACCATCTGGCAGCGCCGACTCCCACGCTGCCGGCACTCAAGTAGAGCCCCACACGGGTTGAAGGCTCACGGACCAGCTCCAGCTGCCACCAGGTTTATCCCGACTGCTCTTGGAGGAGCCAAGGGAGATCCTTCTCTGGGCTGAGCTGGAAACGTGATGCCCCGGGGAAGGCGCTCGGGTGGGAAGGATGCTTGGCCCCGCCAGCTCTTAGCTTGCCCTCCGTATATCCGAGCTGAAATTGCTTCAATTAAGTATTGCGGTAAATCATTTTAGCTAAACCACTGCAAATACCCTTGTGGATACTCTTTAAACAGCTTACCCAGCTTTAGCTTGCTTCGGAAAGGAATCAATTCTGGTCCAATCTTATTTAAATTTGGTTTAAATGGAGTTAAGCAAGTCTGCACCGGTTTTAATTAAGGCCAGTTTGAAACCAATTATGGTAAATTAGTGGAAGTTGCGTTTTATGCCAGGGTGAAGTTCGGCACTTTGTGGCCAAGGTAGGAAAAGCCAAGTTTGTGTCTGAGTCTGCCAGGCCCCCCCAGAGCAATCTGGGGACACCTTGGCCACTGTAGGTCTCGAGACAGCTCAGCCCATCAAGCAGCCAGACGGCCTGAATGTTCCAGCCTGCTATACAATATATATTTATAAGGGCCTTAATATAGATCCCTAATTGCCTGTCTTGGTTGATTTATAGCATGGCCATGCAAGCAATGGGAACGGCATGAACTGCCAGTAAGCGCTTGGGGATGCACCGGGGGTTTCGGCAGCCATTTGCCATGCTCCGCTCAAGCCCATGGGTGGGGGCGAGGGGGGACAGATACTGGTGCTGGCTTAGGTGATCCAAGAAGCCCACTCATGTCCCTCACTTTACCCCAGGCTGTGAAGCTTGCCTTGGAAAAGGATCCTGGGATGCAGGAGGATGCTGTAGTCATTGAAAAGGGTCCAGGCTGGCTGGTGCAGGCTTATTTCGGCCATGGAGCTGCAATTTCCATGTGCCTTTCATAGCCTGTTTCTACCAACTCTTGTTGTACTGCTCTGATGTTCCTGTGGGCCCAAAATTCCCATTTGATCCTATTACAGTGGATATCTGGGCTGAGTTTCGTCATTTCTCTGAGCAGGGATCCTTATTCCAGCTCCATCCTCCATGCCAGATAAAAAAAAAAAAGGCAGCAGAGCTGTGACGTGCCACCAGCCCCGCTCCGGGGACATTAACAGCCTATCTGGCAGGTTACGGATCTGCAAAGTCTCACTTTGAGGAAAGGGGGAGAGGTGCAAGCTTCAATTAATTAAGCCACAGTTTTCTTAACACTTCTCTCTGCTTGTCTCTCGTGCTTCGTAGAAACACTTGACAAGCTGCTCCTACGGTTCTGTCGAGCTGAGGATGCCACTGCGCTGAGCTGTAACCCGCAGGGTGGCAAGTTGAGTTCCGGGCTACGCCGGGAAGGGTTACGCGATGGCAAACAAGGTGCCAGCCGCTTCTTAGACATCCTGTAAACACAGAGCAATCAGGAAGTTTGGAGGATTGGGAGGTTTTGCAAGAGAAATGTTTTGCCTGCTTGGAAGAAGTGTTGCCCTTTTAAACTCCAGCTGAGATTTGGTTGAGGCTTTTGCAGTCTGGGAGACTCCTACACATTGGTTTCTCGCCCCCAGCATTACCCCTGGAGAGCACTTGGGAAGGCTGCTCCAGCACAGCATGCCGTGGTGGAAGCCTTCCTTAGGGACATGCAGGTGTAGCTGCTGGGCACCAGGTGGGCAAGGGATGGAGAAATGACCCCTTTTGAGTTCAGTCTCAAATGTATCAGTGGCAAAGGATGATGAAACTGCTCTCTGGGGCATGCAGACCGTCACATCACACTCTTCTCTCCTAAAAAAGCCAGGGCTAAGACTTGTTTTCACCATCTCTGTGTCCCAGTCCCTCCTTGCTCCCAGCTCCCTTGCTCCCAGGCTGGGCAGGAGGGTCGGAGGTTCAGGAGCAAGTTGATGGAAGAAGATGGCAGGACTGGAGGCTGGAGGTTGATAGTCCTGCAGGTTGCAGCTGGGATGTGATCTCCAAGGCAATTCTGGCTTTTGGATACTCAGCTGACCCAGCAGGTCCTTCTGAGTCTCCAGTCTGAGATGCGGGAGATGCTGCACCACCTCGGGAATGTGGAGCTGAGGGTGCTTCTGGCTGGTCTGTCTTGCACCGGCATTCCCAGCCACAGGGCTCCTGAGCTTTGTCCTGTGCATGTCACTGCTGGCACCCCAGCAACAGGAGCCCTGGACCTTTCAGGGAGAAGAAGGATTGCTGCCACCTCCTGTTTTTCCCTTGGGATGTGTTTTAGGATATGTAATGGCTTCGCTGTCACCGGAAGGCATGCAAGGTGGTGGTAAGGTACAAAGCTGGCTTTGCTGTGCGGAGGGAGCACTGGACAGGAACTGCTGCCTGTGCTGCTGCCCAGAGAGGCCAGCCCTGGCAGCAGTACCATCCTTGACGCTGCGGGGGGTCAGAGAGATGATTTCTGGGGTCTTGAGAAGGGAGAAAATTCAAGATCAGACCTTCCCCTGGATAAGCTACAATGCTGGGGCATTCCTAGCTGGTGGGGATGAAGGTGTGATGTCCTGCCTGCTGCTAGCTCTTGGGTTGCAGCACAGCTCTGGTTTGGATGCCTCAGCACTGCTGACAAAATGGAAAAAAAAATACCACTTTTGCAGCTTTGAAAGATGGTTTCCATCTGCTTTTCACTTCCCCTTCCCACCAGAAAGAAAACCAGTGCTTGCTTTTGAGGCTCTGCCCATGGTACAGGCTGGGAGATGCGAGGCTGAGCCACGGGCAGGCACTGTGAGAAGGCAGAGCTTCTCCATGTTGCCTTGTCCAGAACATGTCTCTTCTCAACCCGCTTTTGAGCAGCGTTGAGCAGCTGTAGTGACGACACATGGGGCACGGCTGTATTTTCACGCTGGGTACTCCCTGCCTTCAAACAAATGCACCGTTGTTTTGGAGTGTATCAGCTCAGCTAGATCCTATTTTTTTTGCCCAGATCATCTTCCCCGCAGCTGAGGAGAAACATGATGCTACAGTGAACACTTGTGCTCTGGGAGATGCCTGCTTCAAAGCCTGGTTTGGGGTTTCAGATGCACCAAGGGAGGGTGAACACACAATTCTAGCAGGGAGTAGACACCAGGTTCTGGTCCAGATGCCCTCGTCTTTCATTTTCCTTTTTCTTTGGCTGCTATGTTCTCTCAGATGCTAAATCCAAGCCCGGGGAAGCTGTCCTGTTTGAGCCCCTGTCTGCATCTCTGTGTATCACTGGGACAGGCAGGGTGGAAAACAGCCTGGTGGCTTTTCCATCAGCTTTCCTTGTCTTTGGCGGCTTGATTGCATCTTTAATTGGCCGTTCCATGCTCTGCTGAGTCTCAGTAGAAGCAGACAGCATACATAAATCAAACTCTTCAGGTTTCCTTCAATGATCTGACGGAAATACTGGCTGTTCTCAGGACAGGGGGAATAGCCTTGGGGTGCTCATGTGTGCTGGCTTCCATCCTTACCATGGTTAGATATGGTCTTTCCAAAGGAGAAATTAAGGGAGA
The DNA here is from genome assembly GCF_947461875.1 of Haliaeetus albicilla. NCBI lineage: Eukaryota > Metazoa > Chordata > Aves > Accipitriformes > Accipitridae > Haliaeetus > Haliaeetus albicilla. The sequence continues at coordinate 21,981,718 of NC_091492.1, read as the reverse complement.
GAGCTCCCCTTGTTGCAAAGTCGCCTTTAAAACACTCTCCAAACATTTACGTTGAGTGCCATCCTGCTAAATAAACCATCTCCCCTGCAGTTTTGCTGTGGGAAAAGCAATCTTTACCTGCCAGCTCCCTGCACTCGTGAATTTGATGGGATATTTTTTCTAATGTTGTCTGTGTACCCTGAGCTGGGAGATACCCACCCTGCAAATAGTCTCAGACCAAGTTAGGACATCTTACCAAGTGGCTGTCGCAGCAGCCCATGTACCTTACAACCTGGAGCACCGTTTGCTGTTAAACAAGTAATAGGAGCCCATCAAGAGTGAATTTATGGCCCTGAGAGGTGCAGAGGGGGATGCTGGCCGCTTGGCAGAGGCTGTGAGCAGAGGCTTCCAGCTCCGGGTGCCCTGCGTGACAGGAGGGTGCAGAGCATGCCTTCCCTGTACCACTAGAAATCCTCCAGCCCCAAGCGAAATGCCTAAAGATAAAACACAAAAGAGCCTTGCAAGCCTGGAGCACATTGGGTCTGGGTCTGTTGGAGCGCATCTAGGCTCTCCTGAGCACACCATCTCTTCTTGCCATCTCTCCTCTCTCTGCTTCCACCCTCCTGCTTTCACACCCTCCCCCTTCCCTCCGGCCGGGGCACTTCCCACACCCTTCTTGCTTGGAGAGTCCAGCCACTCTCATTACCCTTAATTTTCTGCCTTTGAGACTTATAAATGTGATCTGTGATAGCTACTGCCTTAACATGAAGGCTTGTTTGCATTCTGGGCAGAAGTGGGTTTGTGCCCCGACCCGGGAGGTGCTCCAGGAGCAGGGGTGCTCCAGGCTGGAGGGACCAGTGCTCCTTCGTGCCAGTCCCCCTTCCCTAACCTTCAGCTTCTTTTGTTATAAAGGTTTTTTGCAAACAGAGAACAAAGAAAAAAACCTATTTTTTTGGTACAGTCACTAAGCTTGGAGCTCTGCTGTGGTTTGACCAGTACTTTGTGCTAGCCCCAGGGCACATACGTGACATTGTTGCATCAAGTGGCTCCTGCTCCCGGGAAATCACATCACTAAGCGTAAACCAGTGGTCATGCTGTGACCCAGGGCTGAACGTGTGTGTCTGCCGCTACGTACACACTGGGCTCAGGGCATCTGTGGCATGTGGGGCTGGATTAAAGGCTCTTCAATCCACCAGCGATTTGTTTTTTGGGGATGAGTGTACATGCCATATCTGGGGAGATGGGATTGCCTCTTGATTTAGAGCCTCGGGCACCCTTTCTCCTATCCAGCCACTGAAGCTGAACAGCTCCGGGATGATCTCCCAAAAAGCCCGTTTCCTCACTGCATGCTGCTTCACGGGCTAGGACCACCACAAGACGCTTTCCCCTGGGATGGAGAGAGCTGCAGCAGGGCTGGGTCTGCTTGAAACAAGTAGATGTGGTTATATGAGATTTGGAAATCTTGTCGTGCCCCAACCCTCCTCTGCCGAGTGCTGCGACCGTATTTTGGGTGTCTGCGCTCTGGTGGAGACTGCTTTGGCAGGAAGGCCCCAGCTGATCTAATTGGCTTTCCCCTTCTCCTGCCTCCCCAGGTATGAAAGGCTTGGAGTGCTCGCCCTCCACCCCCACCATGAACTCCTACTTCTACAAGTTCATGATCAACCTGCTCAAGCGGTTCAGCAGCGAACGGAAACTCCTGGAGACCAGAGGAGCCTTCATCATCAGGTCAGAGCACCCAACCAGCCTCGCCAAAGGCCCCGAGCACCCCCCAGGCAGGGTGGGACAGGGATGACGGGGTCAAGCAGCCCAAGTACCAAGCTCCCTCAGAGTCAAAACCATTTCTACAAGCCTCCCTCGCTTGCCGGCAGACGGTTTCAGAGCAAACAGGACTTGCCTTTCACATGTTGAGGCACCATATTTCTCGCTCCCGTCCCCGGAGGCAAAGTAGCTCCTTATTAAATAGCATTGTCAGAGCCTGTTTCGTTAAGAAACAACTAGACCAGCCGGAGCATGAAGACAGGCTTGTGCTCGGGTTGCCAAGTCAAGTGAATCCCTCCACCCAGCTCAGTGAGATGCTCGCCCAGCAAAAGCCTCATCCCCCAAAGCTGTGTGCTTCAATGCACAGAGTTGGTAGGTTTTGCTTTGGCTTTTTAAGGAGCTGCGGCGGAGGCTGGAAAGCCAAGCGTCGTGGCAGTTGGCAGGACATCATCTTTAATGCGATGGGATCTGGGGCAAGGGACACCAATTCCTCAGCTCGCTGGGAAATAATGGGCTTAATAGTCAAGGCAAGGTGGAGAAATCGGTAAGGAGATTGGTGGGAGGAGGGGGCAGGACCCTGGGTTTTCCTCCCTTCCTTTCAGGGAGGTGGCATCAAAATGAACGTGGGGAGAGCGAGAAACCCAAGCCATGCTCCCATGGGAGAAGAGGGCTGCCTCTCCGAAGGCAGAGGAGTGCATGAGATACTGCCGGGGGGGGTCTCGTCACTGTGATTGGAAAGCAAAGCACGCAGAGCTCTCAAAATCTGCTAAGCTGAGCCGGGTGTTGAGTTGTACCTGCCTGGGCAGCTTTGTGCAGAAGTCTTTGGGCAGCCCAAGAGCGTGCCAAAAAGTTGCCGCTAGATTCATCCTGTGAGCGATGAATGTCAAGGTGAAGCATGGCAGGTTGCAAAAAATGATGAAACGTGGGCAGGGCAGGGTTGCAGCCACTGTTTGGGCTGCAGGGCAAGGATTTCAGAGGTTTCCCCCCACTTGCATTAAATTTTAATGTAACACGTTATATTTCCCCCCCCAAAAACAAATCTAGTTGAGCATATGGGGTTTTTGCTTCTGGTAGGAATCTGGAAATGTTGGGTTTAGTCATATGGGGATCTAAGAATAGGGCAGAGACAATATCCCACTCGTAGTGTCCCCTCTTTTCTCCCTGATCAGCGCAGCCCCTGATTTGAGCAGACCTTGGCAGGGGAAGCGGCCCTATTCCTTGTTAAAGGAGCAGGGCAATTAGAGCAATAGTGAGCCTGGGCAAGGTCCCATTTAAAAGCTCTTATGTATTGTGGCCACCTCATATTTTTCCCTCCGGCTCTGGCAGGATGAGCCTTGGCTGGCAGGCCCAGCTTTCCCAGCAGCCAGCCAGGAGTGTGGTGGGACCGGCTCGCAGCAGCTCCGCAAGCCGGGGCTTTTTACAGTGACTCATGCCCCAGAAAATCTGGTAAAGCGAAAAAAAAATTACTCTGTCCTTTGTCAAGTCACGTTATAGCTCACACGGGCTAGATACAGGTCTGAAGCCAAAGTGGTGGTTCTGGGAGGGATGAGCCATGCCCTCAGGTACTAGTGATCAACTCTGAAACCTACTGAGGGAGGCTGAAGTGCTGCTGTTAACTACATCTCTGTTGCCTCCTGAAAAAGCAAGATGGGAATAGAGAAGTAAAACTTTTACAGCACTTTTCCAAAAAGATTGATCTCTTGCCGGAGAGACCCAATGAACGTGGGAGCCTCGTGGTGCTATTTTTAGCCGCTTTTCAAATTGAAGCCGTATGCGTGTTCCCACGTTACATCCCTCCCCTGTCCCCAAGCCAGCTCAGCTGTTTTGCGCAGCAGGGTTAGAAACTAGCCTCATGTTTGACTTGGGAGATGCTGGTGATGTTTCATCCTGAGCTGGAAAGCATGAGGGGGATGCTTGAGAGACCAGGACAGTGTGTGCTAAAGTGTGGTCTTCCCCCACTGCTGGCACAAGCCCTTTGCTCCCTTTGTACCCGTCATCTTCCCCTCCCCTTCGGGACCACCGCTGCCCATTTCTACTGCTGGCCAGCCTGGGAGTGGCGAAACAGGGAAGGAAAATAGACCTGTTAAGATTAGGCAATGATTTCCAGCTGAAGGATGCGTGCTCAGGGGAAGGGGAAATGGGGGACAGGGCTTTTGTTGAAGCACAGCGCAACAATTTTCTGAGTCACGTTGCCAGTGGGCAAGTTCGAAGGTCCGTGAGGTCAGGTGGAGGGTCTATGGTAAAAGGTAGTTTATTTTCTAACCCAGCTCAGGCTTGTTCATGCCTGGTTGCTGGCTCCAAAAGGACTTTAGTCTCTCTCCTGATATGTCCTCAGAGTCCTGGAGGCAGAGGTTATGGTAAGTCACGTGCCTGAGGACGGGAGTGTGTTTTGAGCAGGGATCTCTGCAGGAGCCATGGAGGTGTGAAGGTCTCTTGTTCTGTAGGGACGTGTGGTCCCCAAGCCATGCAGAGCTGCTCTGGTGCCAGCCTGCTGCTGGGAGATGGGTGGGAGAAGCACCCACAGCCCTCCCTGGCAGAGGTGGGGGCTGTGATGGGTGGTCTCACTATCAGTGACCCTGGTCCCAGGCTGGGTATCTCGAGATGGTTTGCCAGAGAAGACAGACTGGAGCTAAATGGAAACAGAAACTGCCTTTAAAATAACAGGCAAACAGCTCCAAAAGCTTCTGTTGTTCATAAGGAAGAACCCAGATCATTTCTTCTCCCTTGCCTGGGACCACCGGGCTGGGGGATAACCCAGCACTGGCCCATGGTCCATCTGCCAGTGCTGCTGCCGCATCCAAGAGGTGCCCTTGGAGGTGCCCTTCTTGGTCTGCCACTTTCCGCGGTGGGACCCACCATGGCATCACCAGATCAAACCATGGTGTGATGCCTCATCCGTGCCACCACCCAAGGGGACCTCACGGAGGGAGAGCCTACAGCCATGGCACAGCTCACATGCCGGGCTGAGGCCCGGCAGGAGGAGAAGGGAAGGGCAACATCCAGGAAAACGCTCTTCAGGGCTCCTGAAAGCTGCTTAGATGCCTCATGAACGCCTGGGAGAGGGACCCTCTTTGTGAAGGGATGTGCCGAGGGGGCTCCAGTGGTATGAATCACGCAGAGTCCTCCAGAGAAAATCAGGATGGTCGCCTACCCATTGCCATCTCCTGGGGAGAAAAGCCATCTCGCATTTTCCACCCCTCTCCCCTTGAGGAATTGGAGAGGTGGCAAACCTGTTCCCATGGTCTCTTCCAAGGACTTTTTGTGGCTTGGCATCAGTTTTCTGCATCACAGCAGACGGGGGTTTCCTTTGGGGGTTGATCTCTCTCACTGCCACTTGTGACTTTTTTTAGGCTGGAAGCCAGTAAAGTTATTCCACCTTTGAAACTCAGAATTCAAAGCACTGCCTTCTCCTCTCGAGCCAGGCATGATTGCACTCAAAGGTGGCTCCCAAAGGGCTGTCAGAGGCAGGAGCATCACCTGTCACTCAGTTACCTCACCTTGATGAGCAGACCCGAGACCTTCCAGCCTTCTTGCTAATTGGGAGCTATCTGCCCTAGCTGGCATGTGGCCGTCCTGGACTCAGTGGAGCCCTTAAGCAAGAAGCAAATATTCACATTCAGCTGCTGGCCTCCCGACGATGGCTTGGAGCAGCAGAAAAATGCGGAGGAGCTTCCAAAGCATCACATGGCTCCTTGGAGCAGCACGGCCGTCCTCCGGGCAGGAACCCTGTGGAGGAAAAGCTGCTCAGCCGGTCAGGAGGCAGGCAGCGGAGCGACACCGAGGTTTTCAGCCCACACTGAGATTTATGGGCTGGATTTAACACTTGCTTGTTGGTACCAGCGCTATGGGATGGGGGGATTAAGTGAGAGGCTAAGCCCTACCCCATGGACGTCAGTGTTGCAGCTCAGAGCATGGCTTGAGAATAGGGCTGGCTGCCTTAGCAGCTTGGTGCCCTTGGAAGGAGCCATCTTCTCCCTGCCTCGTCCCTCCTCAGGGCCGATTGTGCAACCTCCACGCTGTCCCGGGGTCTGTCTGAGCTCTGGGAGATGGTTTAGCTTGCTAAGCTGAGCCTAGCACCAAAGCAGCTGCCTTTTTGCTGCTCTCTGAGGTGGAGCAGCTCAGGCATTCGTGGCTGATGTACCTTGCCAGGACAGCAAATGAACCCTCGGGGGTACAGGATGTGCTCGAGTGACTGGAGACTTCCCCATGCGTGTTGTGTGCGCATGCTTTGAAGTGAAAGGCTTAACTTTTAAGCCCAGAGAGGCCATTTTCTCGCCGAGCAGTGACACTCTGGGGCACGAGAGGATGCCTGAGTCAGCGCTTTGCTCCCCAGGCAGGGGCCCACACGCAGGGGTTGTCTCAGCTTGTTTTATAGAGCCATTAAATAAATCTCCCCACTGCCTAGCACCTCACAGGGCGTTTTCTGAGGTTAAGTTGCATGGAAGGGGCCCTGGGGCAACTTTTCAGCTACCTCCTGCATGATGCACTGGGCAGGGCTCGGCCATTTGACTGGGGATGGTCCTTGGCTTTTGGGGGGATGCTTGGACCCCGTGGGGGTTGGCTAGGACGGTGGGTTGGTTCTCCATCCACTCTGGAAGACATAGGCTGGAGCAGATAAGGTTATTTGTCCAATTTATGGCATTAGCTGGGGAGCTGGAAAATCCCCGGTCTCGTGATGGGGCCATAGGTTTATGGCTCCTGCAGACCAGAAAAGTTCACCTGGCTGGAAATCCTGCCTTTCCCTTGAGGTCTCTAAGTCCTGCCGGGATGATGTCAGCAGAGAGCTGGATAGCAAAGAGGGCAGAGCTGGGGACAAACACTGGCACGTTACATTGGGTGCAATTTTTTTTTATGGTGATGGCCTTGGCGTGGGGCTGGGTGGCCGGTCCCCTCTTTTTGGGCAGGGAGGGGACTTTTCTGCCTCTGAGAGAGGCTGGGGCTGACCATGCGATGTCCCTTTCTCCCCCAAAAGTAAGGCAAAAGAAGCAAAGTGGGTTTGAACCTGCTAACTGGGATGGGCAATCAGAGAAGTGGGGGAGCAGAGGGCCAGCATGTCCTGTGGAGCACAGACATCTGATGCTCTTGGCAGGCAGGCAGTGAGGAGCATGTTAAATCACTTTTTGCTCGGCCTGCCTAGCATTCCCAGGGCCATGCTCTCCGTCTGGAGGGGGTGGGAAGGGAAGGGCGGCCCGCCAGCATCCCAGTGAGGAGGGCTCAGGGGAGGGAGTGGAATGGGGGTTTAGCCGCAGGCTCGGATAGTGAGGGATATGTTGGGGATGCTGTACAGAGCTGGTGGGTGTCTGCTTTGGTGGTAAGGGGATGCTGAAGCCCCAGGATGCCACCATCCTGCATGATTCACTGTCCCCCTGCCCTATCTTGGCCCTCCCACCCCATCCTTAACCTCATCCTTTCCTCCTGCCTCACTGTCCCACCTCCCAGCCCATCACCCACCCCTCGCCGAGGAAGGCTCAAGAGCTGGGGCTAACCAAAATTTTCCTCTTCTCCCAGGCCTGGGTGCTCTTGAGCTCCCCTGGATGCACACAGTGTGTTGGCCAAACATCTCAATACCTCCCGACAAGCTGGAGACTCCCTGGGCTGGGATGCAGGATCCCCTCCTGCTCCTCCTTCCTTCAGGTGTGCTGATGCCACCATGCCCCCTCCAGCTCCCATCGCCAAACCCATGCCATGAAAATCCCTCTGCCCCACCAGCAAGTGAATCGGGGCTGGGGGGGGGAAACGCATGTCGCCTCTTTCTCTCTCCTGCCCTCCAGGCCGCCGCATTGCAGAACAAAACCTGCATTTGTTTTTGCGGGAACCGTTCGGCTTGTACTCAGCAAAGTGGGAAGAAAAAAAAAAAAGAAAAAAAAAAGAAGGAAAAAAGAAATGCAGCCCCTTTGATAAACTGTGATATGAACTCGGGTAAAATCCAAACAGCTGTGAGTGCTACAAGGGAAGCTTCTGTGTTGGGAGGCAGCGAGCCTGCGAAAATACACTGCTCTGCCTGCCAGGATGCTCGCTGGCCGCCTGCCCTTCTGCTTTAATGAACTGTGCACTCTCCATCCCCCTCCTCGTGCCTTGCAGAAAGGAGGAACCAGAGAAAGCTTTTTTTTTTTTTTCCTGCCCTTTTGCAAAGCAGAAAGTGGGGCTTCCTCCCACCCAAGCCCCCAGCCAGGCATGGGGTGATGGAGCATCCCCAGGTCTGCGGGCTTCTCCTCACTTATCTCCAGCTCGTTCCTCTGTGCCTACCTTTAATCCCTGCCTGCTCCCCAAAATCTCTTCTCCCCGGCTCTGCCTCCACCCAGCCATGGGAAAGCCCATGGCCAGAGTTCTGGAGTGGTGTTTTAGTGGTGTGGGGACATCCAGGCTCCACTTTTACATGTCTCCCACTGCCCCAGCCAGGCACAGGCTCCTCTTGGGCTTTGATGTGAATTGGGGTGGAAGCCGGCAGCCCCGCTGTACCTTCAAAAACCCTCAGCTCTCAAACTGCCTATTTTACATCATACAACAGGCTCTGCAAGGCCAAAGGAGGACATGCTTAATGAGGTTTTAATTCACCGAGGCTATAGGGCATCATGCTGGGCTCTCCGATACCCTCTGCAGCCCCATGGAGCAGGAGCTGAAGGGGAAAAAAAAAACAATTCCCCCCAGGCTAGAGGTTGGATCTAGGATTGCAATGCACTGGGAGCCATCAGCAGTGTGACCTTCACAATGGAGGAGCCTGGTTGCTCTGCCTAAAGATTATCCCTGCTGGGATAGCAGGAGCTGAGCCAGCTCCTGCCAGCCCCCTCCTGGGGCTGGACCCTCCAGAGAAGGACAGGAGATGCCTCCACTGAGCCATGGGGGCTGGAGGAGCTGGAGAGGGGACCAGCCCCTGGGGATGAGTTTGCTGTCCTACCCGCTGAAGCTGCTCTGGGATCGGCTGTGTTCGGAGCTGCCTGGAAAGATTTGATGGGTTTTTCTGTAGAAAAATGGGAACCACATGTGAGCGGCAGCGCTGGAGTGGGCTGGGACTAATGCAGGTCAGCGAGAGGGTGGAGGGGAGGAAGGGGAAGTGTGCGTAGGGGAGGAAAATCCTCCCAAAATGGCCAAGTTCCTTCAAAGGGCAGGTCCCCAGGGAGGACTATTTGCTCTCTCCCAGCACTTTCCTTGGGATCCCAGCAGGAGCGCTCTGGAAAAGCAAGCTGGGGCAGGGGGGAGCCAGGAAAAGGTGGGCTGGGCAGCGGGAAGAGGAGCCCACAGCTAACGCTTGCTAACCATCGCGTTCCCCGGCGCGGGGCTTCAGCACAAGCAGCTTCCAAGGTGTCTCCCAAATTTTCCATGCCTGGCCGATGGGGTGAGGACCCTCATCGTGGGGAGGCAGCAGTTGTTGCAGGCAAGGGGGGTGGTTTTTGCCAGTAGCTGCTAAATTAACCCGTCTGATCCCATCCATCGGGGCTTGGGGGTTCTGGTGGTGTTTCCTTCTCTTGCTCTGCAATGGGACATCTTGGTTTATTCATCTCCGTGGAAGGAAAAGCCAGGACAGGGAGTCTGGGAGAGGCTGAATAATGGCATTTCCCCCCCCATCTCTCTTACAGGGGATCTTGCTCAGGATTATCCCCAAGGCACAGGGCACACTCAGTTAAAAACATCAAGGCAGGGCTGAGTGTTTTGCCTCCTGCTGCTCTCATCAAGGGATTTTTTTCCATTCCTGGCTGCTTTCAAGCATCTCACAGCCCATCACTCTCCGCCAGCGACGGGCACGCAGCCCTCCCTCGTCACGCGCCACCCACCAATTGCAGGCGCAAGCAGCAGGCGGGCGAGGATGCTCCAGCACTTCCCACAATCTCACTTTGCTGCAGGTTGCCATCAAAGGCGGATGCTCGAGGCTGGATGTTGCCCCGGGAAGAGCTCACTCCAGCTGCAGGCTCTGTAGCTCTTGCCAACGGGTCCGGCTGAGCACTCTGCTCCCAGGATGAGATATCCTGGGATAAGATGTCCTGGAATGGGACATCTTCATATCCCCACTGAAAGCGTGGAGCTATGCAAAAGCCACCCTGGTTGGAGCTCTTTTCATTTGGTGCTCCTTCCCTTCGGTGCATGAGCTGCTCTCAGTGCTCAGCTGCACCTGGAGGAGCACCCCTTGTAGCATTGGGTGCTCTTAGGGTGCTGGTACAGCAGGGAGCATCCAGCCGCTCTCCTCTTGCACATCTATGGGCCTTAGAGGATTAGGGGCAGTGAGGCTCCTCAGGTTGCATCTCCCCTTGGGATCCCTCCAGGGATCCCGGCTCCAAAGGCAGGGCGGGTGTCGGGATCCACCCCAAGATGCTGAAAGGCAGTGAGAAGCACTAGGCATGGAGGCAAGCCCATCAGTAAAGCCAAAATAACATATGGGACATCTAAACCACAGCATAAATGCAGGTATTTTTTTAGCTGACACTCTTGCGTCCAGAGCGTGGCTGGGCTTGCTGAGTTACTTGCAGGCACCTCCTTCCCTGAGCTCTAGGATGTGCTCGAGTGTCCCCACTCCTCCTGCTCCTTCTGTCCCTTCTCCCCAAAGCCACACAAGGATTAGCACTGCCTCGAATGTGTCTGTACATGGATTGGAGCCTATCAAGGAAAATACAGCCAGTTTGCTCAAGCAAAGTGAGGCAAAAGTCAGCAGTGGGTCCAAGTTGAGATGTTGGCAGAAGAGATGAGGCAGCTTCATCTCCCACCCTGGGGCATGCTTGCCCGCGAGCTGAGCTGATGAGTCCCCACCTGCTGCCACCTCCTTCCAGTCCTTTTTCTTTCCTTGTGGAAAGCTTCACCCTCAAACATGCAGCATATTCCTGATGTACTCCACCTCCAGCCAGTCCCTCCACTTTCAGAGGTCTGGGGATGCCCAGCCAGACCATCTGCCCCCAAATTTGCCTTCCCTACAGGGGCGATGCAAAGGCTCATCCACCTCTAGGACAGCAGCCTGCTGCATGGCCACACTTTTAGGAGCAAAAGCACTTTTATTTCTTCATCTTAAAGCAAAGCGATGGGGAGGGAAGGGACAGGGGTGAGTGCAGGGACCACAGCTCCCATCTCTCTGCAAGCTGTGCATGCCCCGAACTGGATCAGCCTCTCCCAGCTCCTGTTGTCACAGCTTTGTGCCCGCTCCTTTAACCTATTTTATTTGCAGTGGAGAGAAATTATAGGGGGAGAAATAAGGCGCTTGTCAGTTTTCTTGAAAATTAGGCCACAGCTGTCAGCCTGAAAGGGAAGCGTACGTCTCAAAGGAAGGACCTGCTGCTGCTTTACGCATCTCCCCCCCGCTTCCCAGCCAGCCCCTACCCTTCCCTTGAAAAGAGAGGATGCTTGCCTGAAAACATCACTGCCCAGTGTAAGTCCCGCTCTGGGGTCAGGTTCTGGAGGGCTTGGTTGAACGTGAGTCATTCCCCTCAGCTGGGGAGGTAGGCTGGAGCCAGGGTTTCTGCTCTTACAGCCAGAGTTTCAGCCCTGCCAGGCACATGCTGTAACGCTGCTGCCTGTGCCTCCTGCCTGGGGCTTGAAGCCCCAGGAGCCCAGGGTGAGACTTGCATTTGTTGTCCATTTTGCCATTGAGTCATCGGCAGGTTTAAAAGTTGGAGAAGAAACGCCTCAGGGCATTATTTTTTGCTTTCCTGCAAGGTTCAGAGGGGGAGAGCTGCCTGTTTTCCTGGTAAGCCTCCTGTAGATGCTCAGATGTTCCTGCAGCATCTTGTAAGCTTTGCAGGTCATCAGTGACTGCACATTTGCGGGCAGGATAGCTTTATCCATCGGTCACCGTAAGCTTTCCTCAAGGAAACTTGTGGGACACTAACTTGGGCAGCTGGAATCTGGTTCTGGATGTGGGCTTCCCCTTGGAGGAGTTATCACATTCATCTGTGTTATGTGTAAGAGTTGGGCAATGCCTTGGGCTGAGTGGACCATAGAGTTTCCAAATTTAGTTACCTTGTAGCTTCTCGCCCAGCCCAGAGGATATTAGCGGTTGATCATCTTCTATGCTGAAGATGATCAGAGGAAGACACTGAAGAAGAAGTTTGAAGAAACTTCTTCTGAAGAAATTCTTCCTTCTCCTTGGTACAGTCCTGTTTCCCCCTCCTGTTTGGTATGGAGCTGTGGGTATTTCACTGATGATGTAAGTGCCCAGAGGTGCTGGATATCTGCTTTATAAACTGAAGGTGACTTCTTTGAAGGGTGCTGTTCTCCAGGCAGCCAATGTCCAAGGTGGGAACAAGGCTGGGTTCATCATGAGTCAAGGTGGACGTGCCCAGGTGACTCACAGCTTTGGTAGGCAGGTTGGCAGTGGGGAAGCCATCCTGCCAGCTGTGACAGGGACCTCCCATTGGTCCAGTGTCCGAGGAGAGCATCACGAGGAGCAGAAGCTGAGGGCTGAGGCTCTGCAGGACCAAGATGCTGTTTCGCCAGCTGAAGCTGGTCTGAAATACTAATGTACATTTGTGCTGCAAGAAAGGAGGCACTGTGCTCCTCTCGGGGATTGCCCTGGGTTGCTCTGGGCGTTCCTGGGGATCCCTGGGGAGCGCCTTACAGCTGAGACGGCCCCAGCTCAGCGCTGAGCTGGCATCACGGCTCCTTCAGCAGTTGTCATGCTGACAGCTTCTGCCGAGCAGACGCTTCGTGGGAGGGTTTTCTTGTTTGCAGTGAAACACTCTGCACCTTTCCCTTTTCAAGTGAAGGCATCACATCTCCAGCTTCCCGAGATCCATACGTCTCCTCCCCAGATCTGCACATCTCTGGTCCCTGGCTTTCACTGAGTCTTCCGGGAGAACCTGATAACAACCACGAGAAACTGGGGCTGGTGAGGTTAAAAAGAAAGTTCAGGCTTTGTTGCACATTAAACTAGGTCTCCCCCAAATGCCCTCGCCCATCCTGCTGATGGGCTCCCTTTGATCCGATGCTCCTGTTCCTGGCTGACCTGATGTCTCAAAGAGCAGGACCTGAGCATCAGGACATCAAGAAGAGTCTAAAAGCCACGTGAAGAAGGAGGCATTAGTCCTGGTTTTGCTCACGTTGTCTTCCTGGCTCAAGCAGGCTCTTTGCTTACCTGGGGCGAGTCATGACGGCTCCTGGCTCCAGAGCTGACCTTCCCAAGGACTTGTCCGTGCTCTCCAGGGCTTTCTTTGGCCGGGTTGTACTTTACAGCTTCCCACGCCCAGCAAATGCTGATGCTCTGCCATGTATCTTGCTCCATCTCAGTGCCTGCAAGCCCATCCCCAGGAGACAGACCCCACTGGGTCCTCTCTGTCTCTTGACAAGGTCCTGAGCTCGTTCAGGAAACCTGCCGGCGAAGGCATGCTTTGAGATGGGAACAGATGGCTGGGAGAGAGGAGATGGAGCAGGCAGAGGGTTCCTCTCCTCCCCAGCCCTGCCTCGTGCAGAAGGAGCCCCACTGCTCCTAACCTTCCCAAACCCTTCACAATCCCTTACATTAAACGCTATGAATTTTGAAAGCGGGAGCTGCCGGGGTTGCCATGGTTTCCCTTGCCCAGAGGAGCAGCTCCGGAGCCTGGATTCAGCAATGGGCAGGAGAAAAATGGAGGACTGGGATTTTCTTCACCGCTGTGGTGGGGAAAGACAGGGGGAAGGCATCCTTCTGCCTTCCCCGCTTTCTTCTCCCTCTCCCTTTCCCGTCCTAATTTTATCTGTGCTTCCTCTGCACATTCCTAACAGATCCTTGCTGCTGGGCTGGGGATGCTGCTTTTCCTGGCAGGAGGATTTCAGGGGGACAGGGCTGGGCTGGGCATCGCAGGGGCTGCAGGTCCCCCCAGGCAGTCGGATCGAGCCAGGGCATCTCACGGGGAACCTGGCACAGGGAGGAAGGGTGGCAGAAAGCCTTGGGGAGGAGAGAGGAAGGGAGTGGAGGAAGAGGAGGTGGGGAGGAAGGACGGAGGGGCTCTGCCCTCCTCACAGCCGCACGAGAGGCGGTGGTCTGGCCCTGCAAGCTGAAAAGCAGGGCAGAGCCCCTCGGACCATCACTCCCCCCAACCTCGGCTGGCTCCTTCCCCAACTCAGGCTCTGTCCCAGTTGCTGGAAGTGGAACGAGACACAATCCTCTCCCTGCTGGGGCCCCGTGTATGCCCAGAGCTAATAAAGCAAATCACTGGTGCTTAATGAAGAAGCACCTGTTTAATTGAACACAGCAGGACGGTGCTGAGCATGGCCAGGCGACAGGAGGGGGGCCAGCAGCTCTCCCTGCCATGGCTCCCTGCAGGTCCCAGTGGAGAGGACGGTGTCTCCATCTGCAGCGGGACTGGATTTCATCTGTGTTGTTTTTCTTTTTTAATTTTATGGAAAAGCAAACTCTCACCCCCTTCAAGCAAGCATCAGGCTGCCCCAACCCTCCACCACTCCATTCCTGTGTGGTGGCTCGGGGCAGGGGACGGGGCTGAAGCGGTTAAAGGGGTGAGCGGGTGGGATGGGAGCTGCGACAGCTCCCTGAAACGATGATGTTTAGATTAGCTGGGTTTCCAGGCATCGAGCTGTCAAAGCAAGAGGGCTGGGAGGGATGCCGGGGCTTGCCCTTAATTGGAGATGTGGCTCTGAAGCTGCCCCATTGCTCTGACGTCCCCCGGGCTCCGGCACACGGCCCCGCAGCAGCTCCCTGCCCTGGGGCTTTCGGCTTGCCCCCATACATGGCTACCCCATCCCGCCCCACCGATCGTTAGCGTGATGGGAATTCGTCACGATTGACATCGCTGTGCTGGCGACTCGGTGACCGCTGAATCGGGGGGGCTGTGGTGCTTAATGGGGTGCAGCCAGGGTGCAGCTCGGGGATGCGAGGGGACCCTGGGGTGGCACAGCGATGCAAAGCTCGTGGTGACCTCCATAGCTCTTCCCTTGGCCAGCATTGTCTCGCCAAGGGGTCCTTTAGGCTAGGGGAAGGGCAGGGTCCTGTCCTCGTGGCAGGGGCTGGAGGTGACCCACTGGGTCCCTTGGGAGCCCCGCTGCGGCTCAGCCCCATCTGAGGCAATGGGCAGGGAGGGGGTGTCCCCCATCGCCACGCTGCAGGCAGGCGCTGCCTCCCATCTGCCCGCAGCCACGTTCCTTGGCTCCATTGGAAAGGCTTGAATAACCCTATTAATTTAAGGAGTTAAATTTTAATGGCCTAAATACCGCACTTCATTATCACGGCGGTGTGCCTGCACCAACGGCTGCCTAACGGTGCGGTGATGCTCTGCGGCTGCTGCCTCCCCGGGGATGCTTCTTCCCCTCCTCTGCCACGCCGGGAGCTCCCTGGGGACTTGCTGGGTCCCTGTGGGCAAGGGAACGGGCAAGGGGATGCATGTGTCACCCGTGGAGATACAGGGAGAGTCCCGGGGAGAGGCGTCTCCCTGGGGTGATGCTTTAGGGGGGATTAGCTGGTTCCTTCCATCGTCGCATCAAAGTGTGGGCAGGTGGATGGATGGGTGAGCCACAGCCAGCCCTGTTAGTAACTGGGGTTTGAAGTCTTACAGCTGGGGTGTATATATTTATATTTATGGGGTGTATATATTTGTAAGCTATATATATATTTAAGGGGTGTGTGTATATATATATACACACATATTTATAGGATGTATATATCTGGGGGAGATACATATTTATGGGGTGTGTATGTCTGGGGTACATATAAGGGGTATGGCTCCCGCTCACTGTCCCCTCTGCCCCGTCCCCTGCCACAGCCGTCCCTCCAGCATCTCGGCTGCTGCCTGCTTAGTCTGAAGCCACCTGTCCCCTGTACAGCCCCATCCCCTGCCTCCTCCCAGCCAGCCTCGCGTTCCCCTCGTGCCATTGAAGCCTCCCAGGGGATCGGCTCTGGGGGACCCCCTCCCATCCCACCGGCAGCCGCCCAGCGCTGTCGGTTGGGCTCAGCTGCTGGCTGCTGTCACCGAGGCCAGCAGCTGCGTGGTCAGCCAGTTGTCCCCTCCTTTGGGGACCACTTTTGGGATGTGCTGACCAAGGGGCTTCGGGGGGGGGGGTGTAGTTTGGGGGTCTCTGGTTGCATCAGGGGAGGCTGCTGAGCACTGGCAAACTCATTCTGCTGGTGGTTCCCAGAGAGCCTGGGGGCAGCTGGAGGGGATGGTGCTCAGGTGGGGCAGGATCCACGGGGGGGTGACACAACTTCGAAGAGGGGGCCACAGACTCTGCACGGCTGCTCCTTTAACACCCCAATGGTTTCCAGTTTTCCAGTGCCACTGAAAGGAGGGGGAAAAAACCCAACCCTTCCCCGCTAATCTAAACCAGGCCTGAAATTAGAAAGCGGCTCGCGTTCAGCCCCCTGCTCGCTGGGAGCGCGGCATTAGCCAGCCAAATGTCAGAGCTCCTATTTATGGAAAGCAAGAGCCCTCCTTTTCCATTGAGGAGCAGCAGAGGGGGGGACCCAACCAGCATCCTTGCCACGGGTGGACGAGGGCAGCTTCGGAGGTCACTGAATTGCCCTCAGTGCTCGCCGGTGCTGGTTTTGATTTGGCTGAGCTTGTTTGAGCTCTTTTCTTAGCCTTTCTGCCTGGAAGGTGTAAAACACCGGCTCCCCGCCAGCCACGAGCAGAAGAGCTAGTCTCTGGCTGTACCAGCATACCAGGCACTTTGCAATTGGGGGTAAAACTATCCCAGTGTTTGTCCCTGGAGGACCCGTCCTCTCTTTGGGCACAGTAAATCATCCCGCTTCATAGTCCTGAGTGCCCAGCACGGCTGCTGGAAGAAGCTTGGCAAGGATGGGGCATCCAGTTATCCCCTCTTACTGGAGAAGCGTAGGATGGAGCCAGCTCACTCCTGGGCTGGGCTTGGACCTGCCCAGGCTGGGCTTCCTTTGCCACAGCTGGTGATGACTGGATCCTGCCTGCAATGCTGAGCTATTGATTTGCTTTTGGCTCCATCAGGCTGGACTAAAAACCTCTGCCTTCCCCTTCCCTCCCTCGATGCTTCACTTTCCCATCGCTTTCCCTCCTCCAGCCAGCCTGCGTCCAAGCGGGGAAGCGTTTTCATCCCCATGAATGCAGCCAGTTACGTAAGAATAATTGGGATAAATGAGCTTATTTATCACGGCCCATTCCATTTTAACTGGGTCCAGGGTGATTGCTGGGTTGGGTTACGTAAAAGCCCGCACAGAGCATCTCATTGTCTGGCGGCGGCCACGCGGGATGCGGGAACTGCCGATGGAGAGGAGCTGGGGCTGGGCGAAGAGGGGTGGGTTGCTTGGCAGGATGAGGAGGTAGGAGGAAGGTGAGGGGTTTCTTCCTCCATGTGTTGAGGAGGCAAAATCCGTTTCTTCATTCCCCGTCTGCCTCCTGTGTCCCTAACCACCAGGCTTTAGGGTATGGTCTTTGGTATCTTCCTATAGCCATATAGTCTTCCATCAGTCCTTTCCTGCAGGGACAGGGGCTGGAAACTCACCTCCTTCCTCTTCCTCACCCCAGGAAGTGAAAACGTGACTGGGGCGGAGGGGGAGTTTAGGTGTGCCTCCCACCTCCCAGCCAAACTGAGCAACTAGCAAATGCCTCCCACACAGCCACCAAAGCAGGTCCTCCTTGTTTTGCCTCCTAAACCCTTCTGAGATGCCTCCAGGGGGGGGATTCGGTTGCCAGCTGAGATTATCTGGTGGGGAATGGTGCTTGGTAGGAGTTGGGGAAACCAGAGGAGCTCTGGGGGATGGCAGCATCTCCCCCAGTGCTGAGGTTCCCCATCAGCCCGTGGCGGAGATATGGGGACCCGGGGAGCATCCCAGTTTCAGGAGAAGCTGGGTGGGCTCCCCCAGGTCTCCCTGATACAGGCACCGTAGAGCTGAGCTGGTGCTGGGCAGCGTTTCAGGTGTCCTCAGACAAACCGCCCAAGAAGGCAGGAGCCCGGAGAAAAACAGGAAATCCCCAAATCCAAACAAACACAGAAGAAAAAAATCTGGTTTTTGGTCTCTGGTCTAAAATGTTGAAAACCTTGAGAATGCCCGAAGGTTTGTTAAGCAGAACATTCCTGCTGTGACCTGATGGGCCTAGCTAGGCATATCAGAATGGGCCGTGGCGCTGGCTATGCCATGTTTTGGGGAGAGTGCTACCGGTGGGTTGTCCAGTGGAGCAGAGGCATCTTCCAGCTTCACCGGCCAGAGCTCCAATCCTCTTTGGCACCGGATTTCCTGGGAGCTGGAGTGTGGAGGAGTTCAAAGAGCAACGGGGCAGGTTACTGGAGGAAAGGAGGGTTGTAGAGGAAAGGCAGCCTCTGTCTCCAGGACTCCTGACTTGCACAGTGCTGGGAGGGAGTGGTTTGTCCTGGTGGCCTACCAGTTCACTGGTGCTGGGGGATACTGGTCTAACCGAGTCATCACGTGCTATCTGTAACCACACTGCTGCACGCTCCCTGCAGTTGTCAGGGTGGAAAGCAAGGCTGAAACCTCTCGAGGAAAGTCACTGGAAGGCTTGAGGTGGTGAGTGCTGGTGAGGTCCCAGATCAGCACGACTGGGGATGTGTCTTAGCTCAGCTGGTTTTTTTGGCCTTGCCCTGGTGTGAATAGCTGCACCCTCCAAATGCAGGGCCTGGTATTGCCCCACAGCATCTCCCTTCTGGTGTCACCGTACTCACCCAACCTCTGGTGCACCCGTATCTGTCACCCTGGTCCTCTCTGTAGGAAGGGGGTGACGTGCAGGCTCAGGTCAGGGTCTCGGCTGCGCTCATTAACCATCCTTCTGCTCCGGTTTCTCTCCTCTGTGATATGCAGGCAGCTTTGTCTACTTCTGAATGCAGAAAACATCTTCCACTCCATGGCAGACATACTGCTTCGGGAAGAGGACCTCAAGTTCGCCTCTACCATGGTGCACACCTTGAACACCATCCTGCTGACATCCTCCGAGCTTTTCCAGCTGAGGAACCAACTCAAGGACCTGAAGACCCCGGTATGGGCAGCAGGAGCAGGCTCAGCTGCTGGGGGACATAATGGGGGTGGGGAGGACCTGACAGCCACCTGGGGACATGTCTTGCTGCTCGGTCCCCACCTGGCAGGTCCCAGGGCTGGAGCTGGGGCGCCCAGGGCGGCCCCTTTGTTCCTCCACTCTTGAGGAGTTGAGGGGGGCTTGGAGGACATGCCCAACTCTTGCTTTTCTGCCCCGGGATGGGAATTGACTCCCCGAGCCTTTGAGCAGCTGCCATCTCCCACCCTCCACCCGGACACGGGACAGGGGACAGGGGACAGCGAGAGCAGAGCCCCCCGGTCCCTCAGCTGTCCCCGCCTGGAACGTGCCCGTGGGATTTGCCAAGCAGCTGCCACCAGTACCAGCGACATCCAAGCAAGGCGGGGAGAGGGAGGAACGCTTCTTCTCCTCCTCATGCTGAAGGCCAGCAATGCAGTGGTATCCCCTTGGGTGGGACAGCAGCTGTCCTCCAGCCCCTTGTCCTGCAGTGGATGCAGCATCCCTGAGGGCCACCCCATCATGCTGCCACCCCAAAGCCCACCTGGTCTCCATCTCCGAAGGCTGGTGGGCTCATGCCAGTGCCAGGCGGACTTGGTGGGTCCAGAAACGTCCCTTCGTGTCTCGGTGGCACTTGCCAGCCTGACGGGTTGCTGTCGGGGACCGGGGGCTCTCTGTGCCATGTCCTTGGTCCCGCAGGTGACCCGACCCCAATGGCTCACTCTTTCCCCAGGAAAGCCGTAACCTCTTCTGCTGCCTGTACCGGTCCTGGTGTCATAACCCAGTGACAACCGTGTCCCTCTGCTTCCTTACCCAGAACTACAAGCATGCATACGACCTCATCCAGAAATTGTATCCTTTGAGGGTTTTCTGCGAGGCCAATGCCCGGGCTGGTCCCTCTGTGAGCGCAAAGGTCACCCTGCGGGCCAGCCCAGCCTCCTGCCCACAGCCCATCATTACCGGGGCGGCGTCCCCACAATGGGAGGGCAGGGTGGCCAGTGCTGGGCGCGCGCCAGCTCCCTTCCCCTTGTGTCGTCCTTATTTTTTGTGGTGTAAAAAGAGGAAAGCATGTGCTGGCTGAGCCCTGACCTTCTCCTGCCCGGGAGGGGAGGCTCCTCAGCATCCTCTTCCTCCCAGGAAGATGAAGGCTTTGGCCTCCTGGCCTGATGAGGAGCGGGCAGCACTTGGCACAGTGTGGTTCCCGGTGAGCTCACCATCTGCCTGCAGCAGAATGATTACTTTCATGTGCCGGCAAACCCCGAGCCTCCCTGAGTAGCTTTCCATACGAGAAAGCTTAATAACGCGCTCCGGTTCCCTTCCTGGTGCGTGCCGGCATTTCTCCTGGGGGATGGGAGTGCTCAGCATCGCTTCCATGCCATCCCCGTGGGCCAGGGGGGTAAAAGCAAGCACCCTCCCTTGCACCATCTTCCTGCCTGCTCTCTAGCTAGGCAAGCTGCTGGCTTTTTGGGCAGCCTGCCTTTTCCCCCATCCCTGCCTGCTTGTCCTGTTTCCTGTCATCATCCCTTGGCCGCCCTGCAGACCTTTCAGCCCTGCCTGCTCACTTCCCGCAGGAGCTGGGGATGCAGGCATAGTTTGGCAGAGCCACGGTCTACTCCAGGCATCACCCGGGCAAGCCGTCTGCTGCTGCTGGGCCACCCTTTTCCAAAGTAACATCCTTAACGGCCACATCCAGCGGGGATCTGGAGGTCACCGTGGATTTCCTCACCGAGGTGGACAAGCTGGTGCAGCTCATCGAGTGCCCCATATTCACATGTAAGGAGAAAACCCTGCGTGGGGAAGGGGCGACGTGCGGTGCTCCCCCACCCCAGGCTGGTCCCCCTCCCCACTCCTTCATTGCAAGCGGCAGCCGCCGCATGAATAAATAGAGCAGAAGTTATGAGACTTCTTGCCGGGAGGTTTGCCCAGCACTGGAGCTGCCCGCTGGGAACGGGTGCGCTGGCAGCACCAGGGACAGCTTGCCCCCCAGATATAGGTTAAGGGAGCGAGCGAAGTTGGCACGAAACAAAGGGATGGGGGAATGATGGGGGGGCAGGGTGCGGGTAGGGTGTCAGATGAGGGGAGCCATGTATGCCGCCCTTGGATGCACGGGGTGGCATCGTGGGTGCTGCTGGGACCCTTAGCAAGAAAAAAGGTGTTTTTTTCTGGAAATGGAGAATTAAGCCCTAAAAAAACAGAGTGGCTACTCTATCCAGATCTGGCCTCCCAGCCCCAGCAGTGTGGGTCCCCCCCAGTTGGGTAACGCAGCCAGGGCCTGGCCAGGGGCTCGGGAACATGGCAGTGGGAGCCAGGCTGGTGGTGGTGGGGCAGAACGTGGCAGGGTGACCTGTGGCTGTGGGGGATTTCTCGGGATGGCATTTGGTTGCCCCTGGGCTCCTTCTCCCTGGAGGTGGAGCTGGGCATTGAGGGTGTTGGGAAATGTCCTGGAAAGGACTTTGAGGGGGGGGACCTATATAGGTCCAGGGCTGGAGAATATCTGGGGGGAAGAGGGTTAGAGCAGCTGGGCAATGGAGATGTGGGCTGTCCCTCAGTCACACTGCCTCCCATGGAACCCTGTGCTTCATCCCGAGGATGACTTTCCCACCGTGTGAGGCAGCCACGTGTCTGTTGTTGTTTTCCACAGCCCCAAATTATTCCTTGAGGGTTCCCCACTGGGCTCGCCTTAATCTCTGAGTCTCGGGGTAGGGGACAGACATGTCCCCCATCGAGCAGCATCCCTGGCCATGGCTCCCTTCACTGGGAGACACCAGAGGTGCTAGTGGCAAGCAGGAGGTGAGATGCTGGGGCAGGGACCTCTTTCCCCATCCCCTGGGCTGCCCCAGGAGGGACCTCAGTTGTCTGTAGGGCTCCAGAAGACCCTTCCAGCCACGAGCACCATGAGGGATGGAGCAGGAGGGTGGTTTCCCCTCTGCTGAGCAACGCCAAGGCCCAACACCATCAGGGCTGAGCAGAGAGGATCCCTTCCGCACCAGAGGGTCCCCAGGATGGTGTCACCCAGCCTTCCTGACATGTAATACCTCAGGGTGGGTATTTCTGCTAATTCTGCAGAAGCTGAGGAGCAATCTCATGTTGCACATGTGTCCTCAGGCAGACAGCATGGATGGACTCAGGGATGAGCAGTAGCAGGGATGGGAGACTGGGGAGCCGCTGTCCCCTTCTCTAGCTGGCAGCTGGGGGCTGTGGCAAGGAGAGGGGCTTCTGGCCTGTGAGGGACACAAAGAAGGATGAGTTAATGGAAGGGGAGAGGCTGCTGGTGCCATGTGGGTGCTGGTGCCAGCCTCCCCAGGACCATCAGAGGGGTTGGGAGGAACCTGCTGGAGGTGAAATGCATTTTACTCGCCTCCCCATCCTCTTGCTCTCCTCTTCCAGACCTTCGCCTGCAGCTGCTGGATGTGAAGAACAACCCCTACCTGATCAAGGCTCTCTATGGCCTGCTGATGCTGCTGCCCCAGAGCAGTGCCTTCCAGCTCCTCTCCCACCGCCTCCAGTGCGTGCCCAACCCTGAGCTCATGCAGACTGCGTAAGTGCTGTGGGGACGGACCCCGACATCATCCTCCCCGGGCCATGGCTGAGCATCCCCGTGATCCCAGACTCAGCCCCATGCTCTGCCTTTCATCCCCCAGCTCCTTTGCGGCCACGGCTGCTCCTTGCCCCGTGGCCGAGAGCGTTGGCTTGGGGGGGGGTGGTTGTGTCTATATTTGGTAACCCTGGGAGGGCTGTGCCTCATCCACAGGCATTTGGCATCCGGGATGGAAAATTTCACTTGTGGGGTCGCTATGGAAACGAGCAGAGCTGGGAAGGAGGTTTATGGAGAAAGACTCCGGCAGCCGGGGGGTGCTCCCAAAGCATCTCCCCTGCAGCCCAGACAGCCTTCACGGCACCCAAAAGGACCCTGACACCCGTGCACGCCTGGGGCTAGCTGCTGCATCCCTACCCCTGGCCTTCGGGGAGCCATGAGCAGTGATGTCCAAGGGCAGCATCTCCCTGGGGACCAGCCGAAATCCTCGTGCTCCCAGCCCAGGGGTACCGCTCATTAAAACACCGGTGGTGGGATTTGCTCTCCAGCCCTCAGCTAATGAGCTGGGGCGGGCGTTGATGATAAAGCTGGGTCTGCCTCTGCAAAGCCCTGGGAACAAAAAGAAGAGCTCCCAAGATGGGCAGGTTTCTGAATTAACCCCCCACTGCCACCACTCCTTGGCTTTTAACTGCTCCCCTGGGCTGGCTTTTATCCCTCCTGGCCTCCGGCGCTGAGCTCGTATCCACAACCCGGCACTGATTTTAATTGGGGGGGTGGAGGCGGGGGCTGCACGTGCTTCTCCCCTCCTTTTTTCCCCCCTTCTAACCCCGGCAGCGGGTTTTTTTCAAGCAACCGGAGCTGTCAGACGGCCTGAGCATCTGATTAACTCTGACCTACATTCCTTCAAACACCGAAGCTGGCTTTCATAACAGGCCAGCCCCAGCTGCCCCCTCCCTGGGGGGACGCCGGGGCCTTGAGAGCCGCCTGCTATCCTTCTGTGGGCTCCCCCCTGTCACCCGATGGACATCCCATGGCTGGTGTGTCCCCTCCACCTTACATGGGGACAGCTCTGGGGGATGAAAACTAAAAGCCCCATTTGTGGGCTCCCCAGGGCTCCACCTGTGGGTGCTCATCCGCTGGAGCTGTCCCCACCGCCACCAGCCCTCCTCTGTGCCATAGCACATGGATATTTTTTGCTTGCTCGTAAAACCAGGCAGGGAAACCAAGGCACATGGTGCTGGCATCCTTTCTGGCCAGTCTTGCTGCTTTTGGCTGGAATGGCTTGGGACGGGGGGGAGTATCCATGCTGCAGGGATTAAACCGCCCCTCCGGGGGCCAGGGTGCTGAGGAAAATGTCCCTTGTCCCTTCTCTCTTGTCCCAGGACTTCTTGGGCTCCATCTCATGCCTCTGGGGGAGGGAAATGGGTCTTTGGGGGTGTTTCATGGGGCACCAGCATCACTAGGATGTGCTGGGCTCAGCTTCTTCAGGACAAGCACTTGGTGCTGCCTGTGATGGATGCCCTGGGTACAGCCATCTCCTGCCCCTTCCTGCCCTCACTCTCTGCTCCCTCCCTGCAGGGACAGCACCAAACCGAGCGCCAGCTTCAAGAGGGCATCAGCCTCCAACATCGACTACACGGAACTGCTGCAACACTTTGAGAAGGTCCAAAACAAGCACCTGGAAGCACGACACCAGCGAGCCGGGCGGGCAGAGCAGCTGGACCGGCGGGTGGTCCTCTGAGCATCCCCGTGGCAGCCACGGGTGCGCACGGTTGCTGGGGCAGGGACCAGGGGACGGGGACACCGGTTGCTGGCCGCCGGCAGATCTGGTGGGTTTAATGGCAGAGGGAGATGGGCGAGCGCTCGGCGCAGGGCTGGTTTTTCTCCCCGCTGTGCTTGTGGATGGTGGGGGACCCCCAGGCTGTGCCAGCTTCTCCCATGGGCGATGTGGGGACGTGGGGAAGGGTTGCAGGAGGAGAGGGCCAGGGGAAAGCACCTTGTCTTCTCTTGCAATAGGGCAAGGAAACTCCCCTTTGCTTTGCTAATGCCTTCCCCGTGACTGTCAGCTGAGCGCCCAGCCTCCTGCCAGCAAGACCGGAGGGGAAGGGAAGACGGGAGCAACCCCTGGCCTCCCGCCCTGGAAAACAAGCACGCGGGGCCGCTGGCCGCCTCCCGCCACCCCGACTTCCACCCTCTGGCTCCAAGGCTATGCTGGAGGTTGCCTGCAGCATCTCACCCAGGGACTCACACTCTTGTGCGTGGCACTCAGCCCCCTCCCCGCATCCACACACCCCCCCCGAGCCCCCAGCTCTTGGCATGGATGGCAGCACAGCCTTAACTCCCAGCCGGCACAGGGGGGCACGGGGGGCAGCGGAGACCCCCATCACATCCAGCCCCGGACTCAATTCTTTGTTCCTAACTTAAGCTCCCCACGATAAAATAAACGAGCGATGCAGAGCAGCCCATTCCTCGTAGCTGGGCTCCCCATCATGGATCCAGTCCCAAGGGGGGGCCAAAAAAAGGGCAAGAGCAGGGGTTGGCATGGAGCATCTTGCTCGACCCTGAGACCTGGGCTGGCCCAGCCCTGCCACGTTGGCTTGCCAGTGAGCAGGGCTTCTCCTGCTGCTCCTCTTCCCAGCAGGAAAAAAAACCACCGCCGAAATTCTTCCAGGCCATGGTCACGAAACCACAGTGCGGTGACAGGCATTTTCCTGGCCCTGAGCAGCCATCAGCACTGCCTTCGCCCCGTCTCACAGCACTGAGGGACCATCACCGCCAGCACGTGCCGGGCTGCTGCAGTTGGGGGGGGGGTGTCACCGTTGCATCCCTGACGTGTTTCAGGCCCTCACCTGATGCTGGGGAAAGGGGGTTGGAGGAATTTGTGGAGTTTTTATGGCTCTTGGCCTGTTTACAGCGGAGCCGGGCTCTGGCCGTGGGTTCCCTGAACAGCCCCGCACCGATGCTGCTTTGGCCGGGATAAAGACATTCCTGTCATTCCCAGGAAAGGGCTTTCCAAACCCAGTCACGGTGGGTTAATTTTAACAGCCAACCCTTCAGGATGGGCGAACCGTGGCTTCCCAAGCCTGCCGACCGCTCAGGGTGCCAGGGGCGTCTCTGCTGCCTGTCCCCAACCACTGCCGGGTTATTGCCGGCATGTGCTGGGGCTGCTGCTGGCCCCGGAGCTCTGCCCATGGCTCCTGCCGGGCTCCCCGCCGCTGAGTGGCCTCTTTCCACACCGAGGGACAGGGTTTATAGGGAGAAATTCCAGCCGGTTGCCGGAGCGCCGAGCCGTAATCATTTCCTTATGGGTGGCTCTTGACCAGCGCTGGCCAGAGCAGAGCAGTGCCGCTGGGGCATCACCGGCGGGGGATCGGGGCTGCTTTTCTGGCAGGAGGGGGAATAGGCAGCTCAGGCTGAGCCCTGAGCCCCAGCTGAGCATCATTTCACCATGAGGTGCAGCGAGGTCTGTCGGGACTCAGCCCAGCACCCTCAGATCCTGGGAGGCTGGGGATGGGGCCTCGGGATAGCTACTGAGAAGGGCTTGTCTGCTGGCAGGCCGCACATTTCCCACGGCTCTCTGGTAATCGAGTGCCTTAAGATGTTTCAGAGCTGCTGTATAATCGCCCCAGAGGGTGTTAAACTTCAGCCTGCATCAAGGTGCTTGCCCGCAGCACACGTAGGCATGCGCCTTCCCCAGGTAAGGAAGGCAGTGGGGGTCAAACAGCCCTTGGCGAGGCTAAAGGGAGCCCTGGCCTGGAGGCAGCATCCCCCACACGCATCTCCAGGGATCTGGGGCTGCCCCCGAGCATCCCGTAGCGGTCCCGATGCTTACCCCAGGCCCAGCATCCCCGAGCGCAACCCGAGGCTCTCCCGATCCCCACCCAACACCCCAAGAGCATCTCCTGCTCCGTGAGCAAACCCGGGGGCCGCACCCCAGTCCCAGCATTCCCGACCATCCCTCGGGGCTCCCTTCCCTGCAGCCCTGGGGCTCCCGGAGCTGCTCCTCCCCCCCCCCTGCAGCAGCTCCCAGCGCATCCCCGAGCGCCACCGGGCCTGGCCCCGGGTGCCCGCTGCCGCCCCCCGAGCATCCCTCGGGCTTCCCCCTGGCAGCGCCCCCCCTCGCTTCACCCCAGCCCCCCCCCGCCCCGGCCCGGCCCGGCCCGGCCCGGCCCCGCGGCGGGCGGCGCATGTGCCGCACCGATCCCGCCCCGCTCCGCCCCCGCCGCCGCCGCCGCCGCCGCCGCCGCCGCCCCGGGGTGCCGTTTTCCGCGCCCCGCTCCTCTCCGCTCCGTTCTCCGCTCCGCGCTCCGTTCTCCGCTCGGCTGCCGGGGCGGGCGGGAGTTGGGGGGGGGGGGGCGGCTTTCTACTTTTAAGGGGGGCGGCGGGTCCGCTAAACCCCCGGGGAAAGGGGGGGGGCGATGCACCTCGCCGTGCCCCGCCCGGCCCCCCCCCCGCCGCTCCGCCGCCCCGCCGCCGCTGCCGCCGCCGCCGCCGCCCGGGCGCCGCCCGCCCCCCGCCGCCGCTGAGCCTGGCCCGCCGCCGCGGCCTCCCCCGGCGGCGCCGCCCGCCCCGGGCTGCCGCAGCACCGCGATGGAGACGGCGGAGAAGGAGTGCGGAGCCCTCGGCGGCCTCTTCCAAGCCATCATCAACGATATGAAGGTAGGGATCTCGCCCCCCGCCGCCCCCCTGTTCCGCTGTCGTGACAGCGCTCCCCCCGCTCACCCACCCCCACCCCATCCCGGGCAGCCCCCGCTTCGCCGTTCCGGACCCCGCCGCGGGTTACCGGGGCTCTGCTGTCCGGCCCCGAGATGGGTATCGCGGCCCCGTGTCGGGTATCGGAGCCCCACATCAAGCCCCGCGTCCGGTGGCGGGGCCCCACATCGGGTGTCGGAGCCTGGCACTGGGTGCCGGACCCCCCCCCCATCAATCCCGTATCGGGGTCCTGCGTTGGGCATCGGACCCCCCCGTGCTGGGGATCGCAGCCCCGCATCAGCCCTATATCCGTCACCAGGTATCAGAGCCCCATGCTGGGGCTCACAGCCCCATATCAAGCCCGTGTCCACCATCGGCTGTCAGAGCCCCACATCGGGCATCGGGGCCCCGCTTCGGGAGGCAGAGCCTGGCACTGGGTGCCGGAACCCCACATCAACCCTCTGTTGGGCATCAGGGCCCTGCGTTGGGCATCGGACTCCCCATGCTGGGGATTGCAACCCCATATCAGCCCCGTATCCATCCCTGGGTACCGGAGCCCCAGGTCAGGTACTGGAGCCCCACGTTGGGTATCACAGACCAGGCATTGCTGCCCCACGTCAGGTACCGCTGGCCTCACATCTGGCATCGCTGCCTGTTTTGGGCATAGCGTTGCCCCCGCCACCCTCCACTCCCCAGCTTGGATTTCTGCCGGACCTGCTGGGGTTTGCACCAATGGAACAAAAAGGTCCCCCGGCTCCTCAATCCCATTTCCCAACCCAGGGAGGGGACATCGCCTCCACCCTCCCTGGGAGCAGGATGGGGCCGTGTTTAAAAAAAAAAAAAAAAGCCTTTTTTTTTGTTTGTTTTCATTTCAAAAAAAATAAATAAAAAATGCTGGGGGGCATTTTTATCTGGGGGCTGAGCGGGGAGGAGGGGACCAGCCGGGTTTCTTCATCTTGGGGGGCCGAAATTCCCACTGCCAGCGCCGGTGTTGGGGTTTAGCCCCAGTCGTTTTTGGAAGGCAAAAGCTCTCTTCCTCCTCCTCCTCCTCCTCCTCCTCCTTCTCCTCCTCCTCCTCCTCCTCTTCCTCTCTTCTTGCGGCAGCCCAGTCCAGACAATGCTGTCATTGCCAAAGCAGGGGAGGGGGGGGATAAAAAAAAAAATAAAAGCCTTGCTGAGAAGGAGATTAACCCCTTCGAGGGGTGGTGGTGGCTCTGCAGGGTTGGACTCTGGCTCGGGGCTGGGAGAAAAGCCCTTGAGGGAAAAAAAATCCCTGCTCTCTCCAGGCACCAGCCCCAGGGCGGTGGGGGCCAGGACTGGTGGGGAAGAGTGCCGGGGTGATCAGCCTGCCCAGATACCTTCACCTCAGCCACCCCCTCCTGGCAACCCTGCTGAGCCCCACGCCCACAGGGTGGAGGTGGGGGCAGCCCGTGCCTCAGTTTCCCCATTCCCCCCACTGGGGCTGCAGAAGGGATGAGGCAGTCCGGAGCCATCACCGCCCCGGCTGGTGCCAGCACGGCCACACAGCAACGTGCCCAGCCCCATCGGGACGTGGTTGGGCCAGGAGCCCCTCACCGTGGTGTCCCGCGCCTGCGTGCCCCAGGAAGCTGGGCTGGATTCATTTTCATGGCATTCGTAGGTAGGAAAGATGAGAAAAAAAAAATAAAGAAGAAGAAAAAAGCCCCACCACGCTTGGCTTGTACCCTCCACAGCCCCGGCCCAGCGCCGGTGGCCCCTAAGGATGCATCGTCCTCGTCCCTGTCCCCATTTCCCAGCCATGTGGGTGTCCTGGCGTGGGTGCTGGGGGACCAGGAAAAATAACCCCCTGCCCAAAGAGCTGATGGCATTCAACGGCAGCAATGTGCTTAGGGTCCAGCAGCCAGGATGCGGGGGCAAAGGGACCTTATTTTGGTGGCGGGTGGCTTTTCGGCACCCCTCGGCCTGTGTTGGGGAGGACTTGGGCAGCAAAGCCTGGTGGCAGTCCCCGAGCCAGCGGCATCCCCAAGCCAGCTTCATTCCTGTTGCCTCTCTTCCAGCATGCTTGGCGTCCCTGGGTGACCTTGGCATGTCCTTGTCCCCATTCTCCTCATCCTCATCTTCTTCCTGCCCAGTACCATGGGGGGCTGGGGGCATCACGACCTGCCCCCTCGTTTGGGGGGATCCTCCACTCGCCCTAGCTGAGGTGGCCAGGTGAAGGTGGCTCTGGGATGGTGGTCCTGCCCTCCAGCGATGGCAGTCCCTGGCGACTCGTGGCCCTGAGCCATGGCACTGCCACAAGTGGCACATGAAGTGGCATCCTCAAACCCCTTCCTTGCTGGCTCATGGGGAACTTGGGGCTTTCATGGTCCCCAAAAAAGAACCCTGGGCTGGTCCCGTGCCCCCTCAGTGCAAACTCTGTCCCCAGAGGTGCCACCAAGCTGGGCTCACAGGGATGTGCAGTGACCCACGTCCTGCAAAGCCGGCTCCGGTGCCCATGTCCCAGCCTGGTGGCCACCCTAGGGGAATCTGCAAGCCCCCAGCACTGCCATCAGATGACGGCACCAGGATGGCCTCACCAGGATGACAGCACCGGGACTGGCCTCGCCAGGATGGCAGCACCAGCATGGCATCACCAGGATGGTGGCACTAGGACTGGCCTCACTGGTATGGCTTTGCTGGGATGGTGGCACTGGGAGCAGCCTTGCTGGGATGGCACCAGGATGGCCTCACCGGGATCGTGGCACCTGGATAGCCTCACCAGCATGGTGGCACTGGGACTGGCTGTGCCAGGCTGGCACTGGGATGGCCTCACCAAGATGGCACCAGGATTAACCTCACCAGGACAACACTGACTGGCCTTGCTTGGATGGTGGCACTGGGATGGCCTCACCATATGGATTTGCTGGGATGGCACCAGGACTGGCCTTCGTGGGATGGCACTGGAGCCAGCATTACTGGGACTGGCCTCGCTGGGACGGCACCAGGATGGTCTTACTGGGACTGGCATCTCCAAGACACCGCTGGGACTGGTCTTGCCAGGACTGGCCTCAATGGGACGGTGGCACAGGGACAGCCCTGGGATGGCCTCACCTCCAGGGCACTGGGACTGGTCTTGCTGGGATAGCCTCAATGGGATGGCATCAGGATGGCCTGGCCAGGATAGCACTGGGGTGGCCTCACCAGGATGGCACTGGGGTGCACCCCCAGCACCTGTGACCTGTCCTTGTCCCCACACAGCTGCTCCATTCAGGGCTGGGGGGACCCCAGACCTTTCCTCCTGCCCCATCAGTCCTCGTGGGCTCAGAGGAGCCGGGAACTGGGGCTACCCACTGTGGGGCTGGAGCCCTCCATGATGGTGGTTTTGGCCATTGCTGCTTTGGGGGAGGCCACAGGCGCTGGGGTGCTCTGCTCTGCTGCTGGCCAGGGTCTCAAAGTTTGCCTGTGCACCAGCTCCCTTCCTCCCCTCAAATTTCCAAAGCCTTAAGCTGCCTTGACCCCTTTGAGGAAGAGATCACCCAAAATCCCAAGGTCTCCCTGGTCTATGAGGTTGCGTGGCCAGACTGGAAAGGGAAAAACCCAGGAGGGCAAAAGGGTTGTGCTCAGCCTTTATTAGCCACCAGAGAAGCCACACCCAGCCAGGCACGGCCACCGAGCTGCCCCATCTCTCCGCAGTGGTGAAGGGGGGATTTGCCCTGCCTGGGGAGGGGGTGCAGGGGGGGGTGAGGGGCTCCAGCTCTCACTGTCCCCTTCCCTCCTTGCAGAGCTCCTACCCCATCTGGGAGGATTTCAACTCGAAGGCCACCAAGCTGCACTCCCAGCTCAGGTGAGTGGCCGGGGGAGGGACACGGGGGACACCCCCTCCCCCACCACGGGCAAATCTCGGGGTGCCCAGCACCTGCTGAGCTCCCCCCTCGCTCTCTCCGCCCCAGGACCACGGTGCTGGCCGCAGTCGCCTTCCTGGATGCCTTCCAGAAAGTGGCCGACATGGCTACCAACACCCGAGGTAGGGTCCTCCCCACCCAGGGATGGGTGTCCCCAGTTTGGCCAGGCAGGGGGATGGGTGGCGAGTGTCCCCCTGTGGGCTGGGTGGGCTTCAAGCAGCAGCTTCACCATCCATGGAGACATGTTCAACCTGTCCCCACCCTGAGATGGAGCATCCCCTGGGAAGCAGGGTTGGAAAGATGGGGTGCAGCTGAGGCTGGGGAGCGGGTGTGGTGGGCACCTCGCCGGCATCTTCTGGTGGGGCTGGTTTGCTTGCGGGGAGATTCGGGGTGGCGCAGCCTCGCGCCGTGGTCCCCCGCACCCATCTCTGCCCCCCTGGGATGCACCCAGATCTGGGGCTGTGCCGCTCTCCCGGTGCCCCTTGTCCCCTGCACCCACCTGGGAGGTGCCTGGGGGGGGTCTTGGCTGCGTCAGGGGGCTCTGGGGAAGGGGGATTAGATGGAGGGAGATGCAGGAGCCCACGCTCAACTGCTTCGGGGACAAACCCTAACCCACCGGGGAGGTGACGTGAAGAGCTGAGGCTGCAGGTGGGGCACCCTACTGCGCTGCTATGGGGTGGGGGGGCCAGACCCCCGGACCCTCTCCAGGTGCCCAGTGGTGGCAAGGAGCCACTTCCCACCGCTTGGTTTCTGCCAAGCAGATGGTCCCGGGCTGGTTTGCAGACTGGCGGCATCCAGGCCATCTGGAGCTGCACGGGGAGGAGGAGGAGGAGGAGGAGAAGGAGGAGGCGAAGGAGGCAGCAGCTTGAGCTGGGATCAGCTTTGCCTCCAAACCCGCTGGCCCACTGCACCAGGGAGATTAGGGGCTCCCCCAGCAACACTCCAGCCCAGGCACCAAAAGCGAGGAGGGGGGGACACAGTGGGGGGTGCTGGGGACAGCTGGTGACCAGCACCACGGGAGTTGACATCATGGGGGGCCACCCTGTAGTGCTGTGCCAGGTGGTGGCATCTCGGGGATACCACTGGATGTCCCTGCTTTTTGGGGGGCGGGGGGGGAAGGCAGAGCAGTGGCATGGGGAAACTGAGGCAAGGCACTCGGTGGGGGCCGGCTGGCAGCCTCACACCAGGCATGTGAGCGCACAGGGGAATCGGATTAGGAACAGCAGGAGCCAGGATAAGAGCATTAGGAGCGGGATTAGGAGAATACCCCAGCAGAGGAGAAGGCCCTCCACACACGGGCTCCCCTGTTTCTGCAGCACTGGGGTGCTGTGGGGGTGCCCAAAACTCCTGCAAAGGGTGGGAGGTGTCTCTGGAGGCTTTTTTGGGAGAGAAAGGCAGAATATCACTCCCTAGCCTGCGCTCAGGGATTTCGGATTGCTGCTTTTCCTGAGATTTGCCAGCAGCACTGCCACCATGTGGCCATCCTTAGGCTTCAGAGTTAACAGCAGGTTCACCAGAAAGGGACGCTCCAGCTTTCCATTGCTGGCAACTATCTCCCCAGGGAGCTCTCACTCCCTTTTTATACACTCGGGATCGTGCTTGGAGGTGAGGGTCGCAGCCGGCTGCCTGGCATGGAGCTGGGGAGGGAAGCAGGTCCTGCAGCTGTTTGCTCCCGGCCGGCTGGTTCCTCTGTGCGTGCCTGGCTGGCTGCACAATACCTCGCCCCCCACTTCCCTGGCCCCACTCCAGTGCTGGATTTGAGACAAACTGGGAGAAAAGCGGGAGCAGGTTTTCATTTCGAAGCCATGGGAAGGGATATTTAGTGCTTTATTTATTAGTTAGTGGATGCTGATTTATTTATTAAGTGGATTTATCAGGGGAAAAAGTGAGCTACCTCTGACCCAAAGTGTTCCCAAAGCCCAAGGCATCCCAGCACTGGTTGTCCCCGCTGTGAGCCAGCCTGGTCCCAGTATACAAACTGGGCTGGGACTAGTGTGGGGGTGTCCCCTGCCCCTCATTAGCAGTGTTTTGCTCCCCCCCCCAGGTGCCACGAGGGACATCGGCTCCGCGCTGACCCGCATGTGCATGCGGCACCGCAGCATCGAGGCCAAGCTCCGGCAGTTCACCAAGTAAGCATCCCCAGGGCATCGGTGACATGAGTTGGCTGGGCTCAGCCCTCCCTCTCTCTCTGAAGAAGGAGATGCTGGATGTTGGCTGGGCCCAGGGTGGAGGGCACAGCTCCCCCCACCCCAGCTCCAGCTCTCTCCCACACTCTCTGCCTCTCTCTCCCTGCTCCAGCGCCCTCATGGAGAGCCTGATAAACCCTTTGCAGGACAGGATTGAGGACTGGAAGAAAACTGCCAACCAGCTGGACAAGGACCATGCAAAAGGTACGGCTGGGCCGAGCTGGATCTGTCCTGGGGGAGCTGTGCCCGTCAGCAGGGGGGGGTGTCCTCTGACAGCACTTCTGTGCCCCCAGAGTACAAGCGAGCCCGCCATGAGATCAAGAAAAAATCCTCCGACACCCTCAAGCTCCAGAAAAAGGCTCGCAAAGGTGAGGGGGGGTCTCCTGGGGGGGGGGGTACCCCCACCAGTCCCTCCATGGCACCCCCGGCCGGGACGGGCATCCCAGATGTGACACCCTGGCTGCCAACCAGGGTGGGGGTGGGCACCAACGGGGTCCCACTGCCCCCCCACACACACAGAAAGGGGAGTGCCAGCATGGCCTGGGGGGGTGGCGGGGAGGCAGGGGCGCGTGTCCCGGCCCTCGGCCTCTTTTCACACGTTTTCTCTGTCTCCTTCTCTCTTCCCTCCCCTCCACATCCTTCCTGTAGAGCTGCTTGGTAAGTGAACCGCTGCCCCCCCTCCACACCCCTCCCGGCCCCCTCTCTGCTTCCTTGTCTGCTTCGCTCCTGCCTGGTCTCCCTGGGGCTGCCTCAGTCCGTCCATCTGTCCGCTCCCTGTGCCCCCTCCCCCCCCCTGCTTTTAGCTTAGTTTAGCAGTGTCACCCCAGCGGGTCCTCTGGTCCCAAGTGCCAAGGATGAGGACGGGGTGGCAAAGAAGCCCTCCCTCCCCGGGGCTGCCGTGGGGTGAGGGTGCTCCCGGACACTCCTGGGATACCAGCACGGAGAGGGGGGGAACCCGTAGTACCCTCTGGGATGTGAGGATGGGGTGATGTCTCCCAGCCGGAGCCAGGGGGTGGCCTTGGTTTGGCCACGGGACCCCCAGCATATTGCGGGGGGCAGGGAGAGGTGTCGGAGGAACCCGGTGCTGATGGTGCCCCCATCTTGCAGGGAAGGGGGACCTGCAACCCCAGCTGGACAATGCGCTGCAGGATGTCAACGACATGTACCTGCTGCTGGAGGAGACAGAGAAGCAGGCAGTCCGCAAAGCCCTCATCGAGGAGCGGGGTCGTTTCTGCACCTTCATCACCTTCCTGCAGCCCGTGGTGGTGAGCGCCGGGGGGGCTGGGAGGGGGTTGCGGCAGCGGGGGAGGTTGCTGCCGCCTGATGGGTGCTGATGCTCCCCCTTTTCTTGGCCGCAGAACGGGGAGCTCACCATGCTGGGAGAGATCACCCACCTGCAGGGCATCATCGAGGACCTGGTGGTGCTCACCGCTGAGCCCCACAAATTGCCCCCCGCCAGCGAGCAGGTCAGCGGGGGGGGGGGGGGGGGGGGATAAAAGGCGGGGACAGGGGAGTGGGGGAGCATCTCTGGGGGGCCTAAACCCCATCCTTCCTGCAGGTGATCAAGGACCTGAAGGGTTCTGACTACAGCTGGTCCTACCAGACCCCCCCATCCTCGCCCAGCAGCTCCAGCTCCCGCAAGTCCAGCATGTGCAGGTATGGTGAGGTGGGCTCCCTGCCTAATGCTGCCTGGAAATCCAGACCCCTTCATTAACCCCAGGGGGCTAATGATGCTTACGGCCCTTGGGGATGCTCACAAGGTGCACATCAAGGCCAGCTGATCCCCAGTAATGTGGAGGAACTGGTCTTGGTGCACTGGGATGGGTGCGGGGTCGGGGCTGGTAGACCTATGGGGCAGGACGGGTGCCTGGCACGTCCTCTGGGTTTTGGGGACGATGTGAGCTGTGCAGGGGGGGTCTGGGGGCAAACATGTCACCTTTGCCATGTTGCTCAGCCTGTCCCCTGCCACTGGGGGAACCCAGAAGGGAAATGGACAGTGTGCCTCAGTTTCCCCAGGTTGGGGTGTGGGGTAGGGTGCTGGGCTTGCTGCCTGGGGACCCCGCCACCTCCGAACCTCTATCTTAAAGTCTCTTTTCCTTCCTTTGTCCTCCCCTCCGGCGTGTCCCCATCCCCCCGCCCGGCACCCCCCCAGCAGCGTTAGCAGTGCCAAGGGTGGCATGGCGTGGCCCGGCGGGGCTCAGACCTGCTCACCCAGTTCCACCTATCGCTACCGCAGCCTGGCGCAGCCCCCCGCTGCCACCACCCGCCTCTCCAGCGTCTCCTCCCACGACTCCGGCTTCATCTCTCAGGACGCTACTTACTCCAAACCGCCTTCCCCCATGCCCTCGGACATCACCAGCCAGGTACGGAGGGGGTCAGTGCTGCTGCTGCCCCCCCCCGTGCCTCAGTTTTCCCTTCTGTAGAATGGGTGGGTGCTGTTGGGCGCAACACAAGGGTCCAGTGCGGATGTGATGGGACCCACCCCCACGCGTGTTTCCAGCTGCACTGGCATCATAGGAGATAAATAATGGAAATATTGGGGGATGCCAGCCCTGCTCGGGGCCACCATGGGCCATGGTGCAGAGAAACCTCATCTGTGACCCCCCCCCAGGGATGAGGCACAGGTATCCCCTTCCTGTGCCAGGGGAACAGAGTATTTCCCAATCAATCCAGCCCCGCAACACCCGGTTTGTACCAGTCCCCCGGCAGGTAGCACAGAGCAAAGCTTCCCCTTCGCCCTGCATCCTCCCTGGTGTCAAGGATGCTCTAGAGGCCCCCCCGGCACCCCCCCAGAGCTGCCGATCCCTTGTGCTGGCTGCGCCCCCGGGCTGCCTGGCACTGCCAGCACCGGGTTGGTGTGCCCACGCTAACCTGGCATTGCCAACCTGGCGCTGCTCACGGTGATGAGAGTGCCCAGGGATCCCAACGCCGTGGCTGCGGGGACCATCCCCGCTCCCCAAAATGACTGTTGGCTCTGCGGAGCTTGGGCTGAGCAGGGGGAAGGGTTGGGGCTGAGCATCCCAGCTTCACCCAGCCGGCACCTCCCCAGCTCTGTGCTCCCTGCTGCGGGCTCGCATCCTGCTTGCCTTCTCGCATCTGCTGCCTTGGGCTGGGGACCCGGGTGGGCTGGGGCAGCTGGGGATGCTGCTCTACCCCGGGGTCATGGCTGTGCTTGCTAACCGCCTCTTCTCTCCCCCTCCGGCTCACGGCTTGGCCTCCTGGCACAGCAGAAGTCCTCCAGCTCGGCATCCTCGGAGGCCTCCGAAACCTGCCAGTCGGTTAGCGAGTGCAGCTCCCCCACCTCGGTTAGTTCTTGCTCCGCTGCCAGGGCACGGGCAGGTGGCGGAAAGGTGAAGCCTTCAGCAGCAGCACCCTCCTCTTCCTCTCCTCCCCTCCTCGGTGCTGTCCCCCATCCCACCAGGGTTGCATTTCACACGTGGGTCCCCCCACACCTCGTGGGGTTCAGCCCCCCCGATCCCCCCATCCCGCCCCTCCCATGGGGCAGAGCATCCCAGACAGCACCCGCGGCTCGGGGTGGGGGGACACTGGCGCGTGCCCCCTCCTTCCCTGCCCTGCTTTCAGCTCCTGGTCCCAGTGTCCCCGGTGTCACCCCATGCCTTGCCCATTGCAGGACTGGTCCAAGGCCAGCCCCTACGACCAGCCAGTGGTCCCCACCTTGCAGCGGCGCAAGGACCGTGTGGAGCACCTGCGGGAAGCCGAGATGGGTTCGCCTGCCAGTGGGTACTCGGGCATCGGCGGCGAGGATGCTCCCAGGCCCCGAATGTCACCGGCTACGATTGCCGCCAAGGTACTGGCTCCGACCGGGCGACCACAGAGGTGGTGGGCTTTTGAGGGGCTCCCAAGAGAGGAACCAGGGTGCTGACAGTGCCCTCTTGCCCCCGCAGCATGGGGAGGAGGTGTCCCCCGCTGCCAGTGACCTGGCCATGGTCTTGACCCGGGGGCTCAGCCTGGAGCACCAGAAGAGCAGCCGGGACTCACTGCAGTACTCCAGCGGCTACAGCACGCAGACCACCACCCCCTCCTGCTCCGAGGACACCATCCCTTCCCAAGGTACCTGCCCCATGGCGGTGAGGGGCACCTGGCCCCACCCGAAATGGCACCTGGAGAGGGGAAGGGGACAACAGAGGCTTTGGTGGTCCCGGGACACGTCTGTGTTGCACTGGGTGTCGGTAGCATCGGGTTGTGGTCGCATCACATGGGGGCTGGTGGGGTGAAGATTTAATGATTGTGTGCGTTGGGGGTTTGGCATGCGGCACAAGCATCGTGCCATGTGGCAACCATGAGGTTTCCTGGTTAGTTGGGTGTTAGTTGGGTCTTGACGGCTACAGTTGTGCCTGGCAGTGCAATAACAGGTAGCACCACGTGAGCTGTGGTTGGTGATGGTTTGTGGTGACGTGGTTGTGCACAGCAGTTGGGTACAGGTGGAAACGGTGGGTCATGGCAGCAGAGGTGGCGGTTGGAGATCGAGTAACCAGGGGTACAGTCGTGTTTTGCTGTGATCGTGTTGGCTGAGCTGGTTGTGAGCACATGATGGTGGAGTTTGGCTGTGATCACACTGTGATGGTGGTGGTTGGGGTCATTGCGATGGCAATGGTTGGGTTTGACTATGACCATGTGGTAGTGATGGTTGAGGCCAGTTGTGATAGTCATGGCTGGGGCTGGTTGTGATCATGTTGTGATGGTGACAGTTGGGTTTGGTTGTGATCTTAATGTGATGGTTGGGGTGATTGTGGTTGCCTTCTGATGGTGATGGTTGGGTTTGCTTGCGGTTGCTTTCTGATGGTGATGGTTGGGCTTGATGGTGAGCATGGTGTGCCAGCAGTGGTTGGGGCCAGTTGGGATTATGTTGCAATGGTGGCGATTGAGTTTGCTTGTGGTCGTGCTGCAACGGCGTTGGTTCAGGCTGGCTGGGATTGCATTGTGAAGGTAGTGGCTGGGCTTGGCAGTGCCAGCTGGGCCGCCTACCACCCACCCAGCCACGCTGACTGCCGCCCCCTCCCCAGGCTCTGACTACGACTGCTACTCGGTGAATGGCGACGTGGAGTGTGACCCCCAGAGCGACTTCGACAAGTCCTCCACCATCCCACGCAACAGCAACATTGCCCAGAACTACCGGCGGATGATCCAGACCAAGCGTCCTGCCTCCACTGCCGGGCTGCCCACCGGCACCAACCTACCAGCCGGCACCACCCCAGGGGTGGCCACCATCCGCCGCACGCCCTCCACCAAGCCCTCGGTCCGCCGTACTCTCTCCAACGCTGGCCCCATCCCCATCCGACCCCCCATCGTCCCCGTGAAGACCCCCACAGTGCCCGACTCCCCTGGCTACGCTGGCCCCACACGGGTGGGGAGCGAAGAGTGCGTCTTCTACGCTGACGATGCCTCGCCGAACCCTCTGGATTTTGCCAAAGCTTCGCCCAAGCGGCTGAGCCTTCCCAACACCGCCTGGGGCGGCGGTGCCATGGAGATCTCCGTCTACCCTGGGGCCGGCCAGCACCTCTCCGCTGAGGAAGAGGAGGACCAACAGTTGGCAGCAAACCGGCACAGCTTGGTAGAGAAGATCGGTGAGCTGGTGGCTGGTGCCCACGCCCTGGGGGAAGGCCAGTTCCCCTTCCCCACCGCCCTCGTGGGGTCTGGCCCCAGTGAGGAGACCCCTGCACCCCCTCCGGCAGCCTCCATGGACCCCCCGGCCGAAGACATGCTGGTGGCCATCCGGCGCGGGGTGCGCCTGCGCAGGACCGTCACCAACGACAGGTCGGCCCCGCGGATATCGTGATGACACCCTGGCCAGCGGGGACGCGCCCGCCGTAGCCGACGGACCCCCCGGGGCCACCCACTGCGCCTCCCTGGGAGCCCCCCCACCCACCGGCACCCGCTGCCCCTGCCCCTCCCTCGCTGCCCCCCGCTTTCTGCTCCTCTGTCTCCCACTCCCCTCCCGGCCCTTTCCTTTCCTTACGCCTTTCCTTCACTTGTTCTCTCTTTTTCTCCTCTTTTTTTGTTTTCTCTTTTCTTTTTCTTTTCTTTTTCCTTTTTTCTCCTTTTCTCTTTTTCTCCTTTTCTCTTATTCTTCTCTTATTTTTCTTATTCTTTTCTTATTTGTCTTTTTTCTTCTCCTTTTCCTCATTTTTTCTCCTCCTTTTTCTTCTTTTTCTTCTCTTCTTTTCCTCTTCCTTTTCTGCTTTTTCTTCTATTTTCTTCTATTCTTTTCCTCTTTCTTCTCTGTTTCTTCTCTTTTTCTAGTCTTTTCCTTCTCTTTTCTGTCTCTTCTTTTTCCTCTTCTTTTCCTCTTCCTTTCCTCTTTTTTCTCCTTTCCTTTTTTCCCTTTTTTCTCTCTTCTCCTTTCTTTCTCTTTTCCTTTTTCCCCTCTCTCTTTTTCTCTTATCTCTGGTTTCTCTTTTCCCTCCCCCTCTCCCCCTCCAGGCACAGGTGGGTGTCCCCAGCCCCAGCAGAAGGGGACGGTGCCAGTGGGGACCACAGCAGGAGCAGCACTAGGAGTGGGGGGCCCTGTCCCCGTCCCCCGCCCCAGGTGCCTGCTTGGGGTCAGCATGGCTCAGCCCCATTTTGGGGGTCAGAAGCAGCAGGGAGGAGGCAGGGGTGGGAGGGTTGGCGTGTGTGAGAGGGCAGGGGTACGGTGGGGGGACAGGCACTACAGCCCCCTCCAACTTGGGGGGACACTGGGACTGAGGATGCTGAACCTCCTCTTTGTCCCCCCCCGCCCCTGGGGATCACTGGGGACCCCCCCCAACCTCCCCCAAACCCCTTCCCTCTCCCTCAACACCCGCAGACCTTGCACAGGGTCCTGCTGGGAGGAGGGGGGCCAGGGGATGGGGGGGTTTCACCCAGACCCCCCCCCAAAGCGAAGCAGCTGATTTCTGCCGGCGGCTGGAGGAAAGCACAACCCCCTCGGCCCTCCCCGCTGTACATAGCCCCCCCCCCGCCGCCCCGCTGTCTGTCGCATCGCAGCCCCCCCTTTCCCTCCGCCTTAGAAATAATGATTTAGTTTCCCCCCCCACCCGTTCTCCTGCCCAGAACCGCTGATGCCAAGTGACAAATGTTTGGGTTTGGGGGAGGGGGGGGATGTCTCTTATTTTGTACAGAAAATGAAAATTCCTTGGAAAAAAAAAAAAACAAACCGACCTGTCTTTCGACTGAAGTAACTTTTCTGGTGCTGTTGTTAACTTGGTCCTTTTTTTTTTTTTTTTTTTAATTTATTTCCCCTCCGTGCTCCTGCCTCTGCCGCCGCTTCCCTCCCTCCCCGTCCCTCCACCAGGTTTCTTTCTCTTTCTTTTATTCCCTCTTTTCTTTTAATTTTTTTTTTTTGGTGGTAATTCCCCTCTTTCCCACCCACCCCCTGTCCCCCCCAATTTCCATAGTCACTGCTACAAGTAACGAATGCACTGTGAAGATTC
This sequence comes from Haliaeetus albicilla, assembly GCF_947461875.1. Taxonomy (NCBI): domain Eukaryota; kingdom Metazoa; phylum Chordata; class Aves; order Accipitriformes; family Accipitridae; genus Haliaeetus; species Haliaeetus albicilla. The sequence goes on along the minus strand of NC_091492.1, from coordinate 21,941,401 downwards.
CAGTATTAATAAAGGTTGTACTGTAATTAATAACCTCGCCTGCGGTCCTATGGATGTCCTGGTACCCTGGGGTCACCACAATAATGGGGGACAAGTGGGAAAGTCCTGTCACCCCCTTCAGGTGCCCATGACTGGGGAGGGTGGATGCTGTGGGGTACAGGGGTGGTGAGACATCCCCATGGTCAAGGTGATGGGTGACCCCCTGGGATGCAGAAGAGCATCCCCCTGCCCCATCACCTCCAGGGGAGGAGGTGCAAGCGGTGTCCCCCGCCCCATCCATCCCGGCAGCACCCGCGCCGCCACCTCCCAAATTACTGAGGCCAATTGCCAAACTTCACTGGGGCAGCACAACCAGCTGCAGTGAGCGGTGAGGATGGAGGGGCTCAGCGTGGGCAGTGTCCTGCTGACCGGCTGCGATGGAGGACTGGGCCTGGGGCTGCTCAAGGGTTTGCTGGAGCAGCCCAGCCCCCCTCGGCACCTCTTTGCTGCTTGCCTGGACCCCCAGGGGAAGGTAGGTAGGGTGCTGGGCGGGGGCGGCAGCTCGGGGACAGGCTGGGAAATGCAGCGGCTGGGGCTGCCGCCGTCCCCACCTGGCTTGGGGGGAGGGGGCTGAGCATCAGCATCCCACACTGTGATTGGCATGGAAAAAATATATATTTACATATTTAATTTTTTTTCTCCTCTTGGCATAGATCAGTGCATAGCGGGGGGGTGCCAGGGGGTTGCTGGCAGCCCCCACACCAGGGACACCACTGCCAGGGGCTTTGAAGCTGCTGGGTTCAGCCGGGTGCAGAGAAGCAGCAGCTCACCCTGAATCTCTCCCACTGGGGCTTGTCGAAACCTGTCAGCTGTGTCATGCAGGGCCACCCGGTTCCCACCTGGGCATGGCACGGGGCCACCCTCTGCCTGACACCCCTCCTCCCCCCCCTTTCTCTGTGTAGGCAATCAACGAGGTGGCTTTGGGCTGTCCCAACATCGTGGTCCTGCCGCTAGGTAGGTGCTGGGGTGGAAAAGGGATGAAGCCTCTTGGGATTTAATGGCACCCGTGGGTGGTTCCAGGAAATGCCACCCAAGCAGGTGGGTCCCCCGGTTTGGCTCAGCCCAACCGGGTCACTGCTGGGACCAGGAGGCTGCTCAGTGGCCAGGAGCTGCCTCCCACCATGTCCTACAGCATCCTGCCTGGGACAGGGCCCCCCTCCAGCCTGTCCCCAAGCTGCCCTGTCCCCTTGCAGACGTGACAGATCCCAACAGCATCAAGGCAGCGGTCAGGAAGGTGCGGGAGGAGGTGGGAAGCGCCGGCCTTAACCTCCTGATCAACAATGTCGGCACCACGCGCCGCAGCACGCTGGCCACTGAGACGGCGGAGAACATGACCCTCGTCTACACCACCAACACCATCGGGCCCCTGCAGACAAGCCAGGTGAGGCCGCAGGCACCCCCTGCCCCAAATGCTGGCAGCAGGGAGGAAGAGGATGGCGATGCCTGAGTGCCTGTCCGCCACAGGCGTTCCTGCCCCTGCTGAAGGAGGCTGCTGAGGCCAAAAGGCAGCAGGGGATGAGCTGCAGCAGAGCTGCCATCATCAACATCTCCAGCATCTTGGGCTCCATCGAGGCGGCGAAGGCTTGGGAGGAAAGGCAGGACGTCTGCTACCGCTGCAGCAAGGTACCGCTGCTGAGACAATGGGGAGGAATTTGGGGGTCACCTCCTGTGGCATTCCGCCTCCCCCCGCATGCCAGCCATGGCAGTGCCACCCCGTGATGGAGGTGGTTGTGCTCCCAGGCTGCGCTGAACATGCTCACCAAGTGCCTGGCCCTGGAGTATGGGAGCAGTGGGATCCTCTGTGTGTCCGTGGACCCTGGCTGTGTGACGCCTCCCTTGGGACAGGGGACGGTGAGTGACAGGAGGCGCACAGCCACCCTGGCTTGGCAGATACCCATGGGCATCCCTTCCTGGGGTGTCTCTTCCCAGGGACGTCCCTTCCCGGGCACATCCTTTCCCATGGGCATCCCATCCCAGGGACTTCCCTTCCCAGGGGCATCCCTGCCCAGGTGCACCCACCCTGTGCAGCCCCAGGGTCCCAGGAGAGCTGTGCCAGCGCAGCAAAGGGCCAATTCCAGGCTTTCCCCCAAAAACCGATCCAGTTTCCTCCCTATTTTTTATTTCATTTCCCATCCCAATCGCGTGTCAGCAGAGGGCACCCTGGCCCTGTGCTCGGCTCCAGCAGGAGAGCTGCACCCAGGGTGCTGCCTGCCCAGCACCCTCAGCACCCCAGGGCCTTCATCAACCCAAATTCAGCTTCTCTGACCTTGCCAAGAGCAGGCAGGCAAGGTTGAAGACAAGCAGCCTCTTGCAGCATAGCTGGGCAGGTCTCACCCCCACACTGGCTTGCGGAGGGAACAAATGAGTCACTTTTATTAGGAACCACAAAATTAACCTCCATCCTTATAGCACCCAAATTAGGGACGATTAATTTGTGCAAAGCCACATGCCTTGGCTGCTAGAGCATCTCCAGCCTCTCCCGACCTACCCCAGCCGGACCTGGCATCCCACTGCACCACAGGCTGGGGGTCCTGGGAGTGGGGGGGCAGTGGGCTTATTTTTCTTTTCCCCGTGCCCTTGAGTCCAGCAAGGCCCGGTGACAGAGGAGGAGAGTGTGCGGGGCGTCTTGCGGCTGCTGGCCCAGCTCTCAGCCACCAGCAATGGCACCTTCTGGGACTGGAGAGGGCAGAGCCTGCCCTGGTAAGACCTCAGTAAAGTTAATTAATTGTCATTTCCAGGCTCGTTTTTGGATGGATCTGTGGGGTGAGGGCAGGGAGCCCCTGTTTGTGGGGTGAGATCTGGGGTCACTGCCCACCCCCCCACACCCCAGGGATGCTGATTTGGGCTGGGGCAGCAGAGGGAAGGATGCTCCAAGTGTGGTCCTGCATCTTGGTGCCAGGCTCCACTGGGGCATTCCCTGGAGCTGAGGGATCCCCCTCGGGCATCCTCACACTGCCCGAGGGGCAGGTCTGGATACAGCCCCGGTCTATGGCCATAAGCTACCCTCGGTGGTGGCCTGGGGGCATCCCAGACAGCCCCGAAACCGCAGGCATGGGGCATCCTTACTGGAGCCCAGGTCTCGCCCTGCTGAGCCTGGCTCCCCCCAAACCAGTCGGCCTTTCTGTGCCCACCCCAAGGATGCTGATGGGCTTTTCTTTCTGCTGGTTCAAGGCCAGCAAAGGCTCTTCCTCTTTCAGCAGCTGGTGGTTTCACAGCAGGAGCCTCTCCCAAGCCCTAGCACATCCCTAGGGATGTCTTCTGGGATCTCGGCACCCCTCCTGGGCTGACCCTCCCTGCATCCATCCCATCTCACAGTACAGCAGGAGGTATTGCAAACAGGCTTCGATTCCCCATCACATGAGGGCATTTCTGTCATGGCTCTCAGTTGACATTTTTGAAGCCATCCCTTGAAAGAGGGACCGGAAAAAAAAAAATCACATCTCAAGTGGGCACTTGGGCTGGAAACGCAGGGCTTTGGCAAGCCTTGAGTCCAGCTGTTTGCTGCCAGGATGCTCTGGGAAGCCCGGTCAGGGTCATTTTTTGCTGGGGCAGCTTTGGTTTTTCCCACGGTGGAGGAGCAGGGGGGACCATTCCCACACTTGACGTGAGGGAGCAGGACATGGGAGTTCAGCCCCGGGGGCTCGGGCAGCCCCAGGTGGGTCCCTGGAGCAGCTGGGGGATATTTGTTAAAGGCAGCAGGGATGGGCAGGCAAGGGGGTCCCTCGAATTAAAGCCCTTTATCAAGCGGCGGATCATAGTTGGTGGGCTTTATATGAGCTCTGCACGGGCTTTATATAAACATGAACCATCGCTAGGCATGAAGGGGGAGGAGGAGGAGGAGGAAGAAGACATTGCATCCGCTTGTGCTGCAGTGCCCACAGCCTCACCTGCACGCTCTCATAGACTTGTAAGCCTAAGCAGCCTGCAGCCAGGAATACACCAATTAAGGGCTCTAATAGCTGATTAAGGTAATTAACTAAGCTGGGAAGGGGGGAGGCAGCCAGCCAGCCCCCAGCTCCTCCGGCGCACTGCCCACACCTCACTGCCAAGCACAACAAACAAATCCAGATGTTTTCTTGCCGGGGAAGCAGCCAGGGCTGACGGAGGTGGCTCGCCAGACGGTAGTTCTGGGGGGTCGCTGTATCGGAGTGAATATCTCCCTCGCAAAGGCAAGGGAGGGGACTGACACCCCAAAAGAGGAGGCAGCGGAGGCAGCTGGGGTTCTCTCTGCTGGTCCTTTATTTTGGGTAAGGTTGGAGGTTCCTGCGACCCGGTTGGAAGCTGAGCTGCAACGCTAGAGAATTAACTGGTGTTTAATGAAAGCTGAGGAAAAAATACAAACTGAGAGGAACCGAGCAGTGCCCTCACCCCTGCTGCGGGCAGGACAGCGTGTCCCCCGCTCCCCGCAGCCGGCAGTGGCTTACCCATGGCGGGGGCTGTGTCCGAGCCCCCCCCGCAGCCTGCACCCATGTAGAAGGTGCCTGGCATTTCAGATGGTGCTGACCCCATGGCTGTGGAAAGTCCCAGGGTCCTGGAGGGGGAGGGTGTTTGGTCCTGGAGAGGGTGGCATTTGTTCCCCTGTTGCACCTTCCTTGGGGACCCCCCCCAAGGGGCTCTGCTGGGGGGGGGGAGCAGAGCAGAGGCAGCATCCCAGGCTCCAGGGTAAGGAGAAGGCATCAAGCAAGGGGTCTTCTGTGGTGTTAGGTGGACTCCCACCGACCTGGGCAGAGGGGGACAGGCGTCACCACGTGGGACAGGACCCCCACACGTGGCACCCCCGTTCCCGAAGGTCGTCGTACCACCCCCCCTCCCCGGCCCGGTCCCCACTCACAGGGCACCCCGTAGAGCATCCGCATGACCTTGAGGCAGTTGTCCAGCAGCGCCTTGGGGCGCACGGCCTTCCTCCTGCTCTCAGCACCCCCACTGTGGACCAGCTTCACCAGGTCGGCCACCACCACCTCCACATCTGTCTGCAGGGACAGGTCACCAGGTCACCGGGGTGTCACCAAGGCTCCCCCCCAGGGACACCAGGGTGCAAAAGCTACAGATGCTGCATTGGCCGGGAATCGAACCCGGGCCTCCCGCGTGGCAGGCGAGAATTCTACCACTGAACCACCAATGCCAGATGTGAGGCATCCCACAGCCCTGACCCACGGACCCAAACCCAGCAGGGGCAGGGGCAGCAGCAACAGGTACTGCCGGCTGAGAACACCCCCGCACTGAGGGGACCCCAACAGACAGCTCTCATGCTGGGGGTACAGCCATGGCAGCGCCTCTTCCTGCTCCCTCAGACATCACCTCCAGCAAGAGGGCGTTGTCATTAGCCTTCAGAGTCAACACTCTGATGAGATGATGAGCAAAGCTCACAATCACTTTGGAGAGGCTGCGGAACCTGCCCCACGGCACAGGACAAGCCAGCCATGTTTTGGGTTCACCCTGGAGACCCAGCTGTGACAGGCCACCCCCACCCAGCATCCAACCACAGCTGCCTCCAGGGTGCAGCAGCACCTCCCATTCCCAAACAGCCCCCATTGCCCTAGGCCAAGGACCCTGACCCCCACCAAGCCAGGAACACTACCCCTAGCCTGTGACAATCACTGCCACCAAGCTGGTGTCCTCCACTGTCTCTGGGCCAGGGACTCTCATTGCCACTGAAAACCAGGGTGACTTACTGCCACCAAGCCAGGGATCCTCATGGCCACCAAGACATGGACACCAAGACTGGCCCTGACACAGGGACACTCACTGCCTCTAAACCAGTGTCTTCCACCGTCCCTGAGCCAGGGACACTCACGGCCACCAAGGCCCGAGGCAGCTCTCGGTCACAGCCCCTCAGGAGTCACCAAAGGCTCATGGCTCTGCTCTGCCCAGCCAGCAGCAGGGTGCAAAAGCTACAGATGCTGCATTGGCCGGGAATCGAACCCGGGCCTCCCGCGTGGCAGGCGAGAATTCTACCACTGAACCACCAATGCCAGATGTGAGGCATCCCACAGCCCTGACCCACGGACCCAAACCCAGCAGGGGCAGGGGCAGCAGCGACAGGTACTGCCGGCTGTGAACACCCCCGCACTGAGGGGACCCCAACAGACAGCTCTCATGCTGGGGGTACAGTCATGGCAGCGCCTCTTCCTGCTCCCTCAGACATCACCTCCAGCAAGAGGGCGTTGTCATTAGCCTTCAGAGTCAACACTCTGATGAGACGACCAAGCAAAGTTCGCTCTCTTCTCGGAGGGGCTGCAGAACGTGCCTCAGGGCACAGGACAAGCCAGCCACACTTTGGGTTCACCCTGGAGACCCAGCTGTGACAGGCCACCCCCATCCAGCACCTAAATGCAGCTCCCCCCGGGGTGCAGTGGTGCCTCCCAGCCCTGAGCACCCTGTGGCTGCACAAAGCCCAAGTCGGGCAGAGGGCCGGGGGCTGCAGAGTCAAAGGGCAGGACATCAGAGCTGCATTGGCCAGGAACCAACCCTGGGCTCTCGGGGTGGTGGGGACAAAGGCCATCCCACTGAGCCACCCATGGCAGATGTGGGGCTGCTCACAGCTGCCCCATGGCTCTGTGGCCTGGGCACCCCTGACAGGGGCCAGCAGCCCAACTGCTCCTGAGCCAGTGTCCCTCCCTGCTAGAGAGCAAGGGACCCTCACGGCAAGCAAGCCACAGCTCCTCACCTCCACTGAGCCAGGGACCCTCGCTGCCACTGACCTAGCACCCCTCGCTGCCACTGAGCCAGAGCCCCTCCCTGCCACCCAGCAGAGATGCCCCCTGGTACCAAACCAGCTTCTCCCATGGGCCCCACAGTGCCACCAAGGCAAGAACATGCACTGCTGAGCTGGTGCTGCCACCCTCGGAGCCTGAGAACCCACACAGGGGCCACAGGGATGGGGCCAAGTGGACCCAAGGAAAAACCTCAGGCCTCTCCCCACGGGCACCATGGCAGCCCCCGAGGTCACCCCCCCCCCAGGGACACCAGGGTGCAAAAGCTACAGATGCTGCATTGGCCGGGAATCGAACCCGGGCCTCCCGCGTGGCAGGCGAGAATTCTACCACTGAACCACCAATGCCAGATGTGAGGCAACCCACAGCCCTGACCCACGGACCCAAACCCAGCAGGGGCAGGGGCAGCAGCGATAGGCACTGTCGGCTGTGAATCCTCCCGACTGAGGGGACCCCGACAGACAGCTCTCATGGCAGCGCCTCTTCCTGCTGCCTCAGACATCACCTCCAGCAAGGGGGCATTGTTATTAGCCTTCAGAGTTAACACTCTGATGAGACGACCAAGCAAAGTTCGCTCTCTCCTCGGAGGGGCTGCAGAACGTGCCACATGGCAAAGAACAAGCCAGATGCACTTTGGGTTCACACTGGAGACCCAGCTGTGACAGGCCACCCCCATCCAGCACTTAAATGCAGCTCCCCCCAGGGTGCAGCGGCACCTCCCAGCCCTAAGCACCCCCCACTACCCTGGGCCAGGGACACTCACTGCCACCGACCTGGGGACATTCACTGCCACTGAAAGCCAGGGTGACTTACTGCCACCAAGCCAGGGATCCTCATGGCCACCAAGACATGGACAGTCACTGGCGCTGACACAGGGACACTCACTGCCACCAAACCAGTGTCCTCCACCGTCCCTGAGCCAGGGACACTCATGGCCACCAAGGCCCGAGGCAGCTCTTGGCCACAGCCCCTCGGGAGTCACCAAAGGCCCATGGCTCTGCTCTGCCCAGCCAGCGATGCCACCGCGGCGGGGCCGTGCAGGTGCCGGGGTGTGCCAAAGGGAGAGGCTCTGGGGTCCCCTCAGCAACCCCAGAGGGACAGTGGGGTGCAAAAGCTACAGATGCTGCATTGGCCGGGAATCGAACCCGGGCCTCCCGCGTGGCAGGCGAGAATTCTACCACTGAACCACCAATGCCAGATGTGAGGCATCCCACAGCCCTGACCCACGGACCCAAACCCAGCAGGGGCAGGGGCAGCAGCAACAGGCACTGCCGGCTGTGAACACACTGGCACTGCGGGGACCTCAACAGACAGCTCTCATGCTGGGGGTACAACCATGACAGCGCCTCTTCCTGCTCCCTCAGACATCACCTCCAGCAAGAGGGCGTTGTCATTAGCCTTCAGAGTCAACACTCTGATGAGATGACCAAGCAAAGTTCGCTCTCTCTTTGGACGGGCTGCAGAACCTGCCTCACGGCAAAGAACAACCCATCTACACTTTGGGTTCACCCTGGAGACCCAGCTGTGACAGGCCACCTCCATCCAGCACCCAAATGCAGCTCCCCCCGGGGTGCGGCAGCTCCACCAAGGCAGCAGAGGCTTGGGAGGAGAAGCAGGACCTCTGCTGCTGCTGCAGCAAGGTATTGCCACTGGGAAAATGGGGACTAATTTGGGGGTCATCTTTTGCAGGATCGCTGCTCCGGCTGTGGCGGTGCCACCCCGTGACGGTGGTGGCGATGGTCCCATTCCCCCCTCCAGCCCTACCTGCCCACCAAGGGGGTTTCGCAGGCAAGAAAAAGTTGTGCTGCATTGGCCGGGAATCGAACCCGGGCCTCCCGCGTGGCAGGCGAGAATTCTACCACTGAACCACCAATGCCAGATGTGGAGCGTCCCCCGGCGCTGCCCCACGGCCCCGCACCCCGGGAGCCAACCTCTCCTCCCCAGCAGCTTGCCCATGCCAGCCCACCCGCAAGACCCATATGCAGGGGGGCTGTGCACGCCCGTGCTGCACCCCCCGCCTCGGTGTTCATGCCCGTGGGTGCATGTCCTCGCAGCGCATCTGCGTGCCACGCGTGTGCACGGGCCACGTGAGCACACAACACGCATGTCTGTGTGCACAGGCACCAGGTGCTTGCACACTGCATGTGCACGCAGCACCCCTGCGAGGACTGTGCAAGGCTGCGTGCGAGCTTGCGGCTGGGCTTGGGCATGCCAGGGGGGGTCCCTGGGGTCTCCCCACCTGCCGGTACTTGCTGTACTCCTTGCCCAGGGCGTCGAAGAGCTGGCACAACTCCTGGGTGTACTTCCAGGATGGGTGCCTCTCTGGCAGCACCTCACGGATCCGCAGCACCGCCTGGGAGCTGACGTGGAACCAGAGGTACCGCAGTGCTGCCTCCGACACCGTCCCATTGCGCTGCAGGCGAGAGTGTGCCCCAGGTGAGACCCACGCAGTCCCCGCGGGTCCCCGGAGCATCCTCGTCATGGGGCCGTCCCCTGCCGTCATCTTACCAGGCGGGTGATGTTGGACGGCCTCAGCACCTCTTCGTACTGGACCTGGACCGTGTAGTTGATGGGGAAGTAGTGTTTCTGGAAAGGCAGAGAAGAGCGCAGGGGCTGGCAGCAAGGGGACAGGGACACCCCTGCCAGCCACGGCATGACACTGGGGAACCGGCAGAAAAGCCCTTTGACGTGGTCAACCCCCGAAGATGCACCAGCAGAAGCAGCTCTGGACACCATTGGGCACAAGTTGCCCCTCCCGGTAGAAAGAACAAACCACCCCCCGCACCCGCTCACTGTAGAGGCGGCAGGTGCTGCCCTCCCATGTCCCCCCTCGGGAGCAAATCTGGGCTCTGCAAAGCCACATGTCCCCCTCCCACCCCCCCCTCGGGGCGGGGGGTTACCATGTACTGCAGGCGCATCTCGTACTGCAGCTTGTCCTGGAGCAGGCGTGTGAGCTCGCATTCGCCCGGTGCAGCAGCCTCCAGCCCCAGCACGGCCAGGACACCTGGGCAGCCAAAAGCGAGAGGCATCAGCCTCCCCACCTCGGGGACACCCCCTGGGGTGACCCCCGAGGTCACCCACCCCCTACCCCCCACGCCCAAGCTGTACTCACACAGGACGGCCGCGTAGCCCTGCTGCATGTTGCCGGTGGCCGTCGGTGAAGCCCCGGGCTGCGCCTACATGGCCGGGGTTCACCGGCAGCCTCGTGGGCGGCGGTGCGCGCGGCGGGGGGACGAGGGACGGGCGCAGACCCCGGGCACTGGGCTGCTCTCCGGTAGCCCCGGGCGGTTGCCCCCTGCCATGGATGGGGGGTTAGTCCCCCTTCCCGGCCGTCCCCGCTGGCTTCTCCTCTCTGGCTGGCTGCAGGGAGGCAGCAGGTCCCGGGGCCATCACAGGGTGCCGGCAGGGATGCGCTCCGGGGCGGGGGGGGGGTGTGTGGGACCCCCCCCCCCTGCGCTGCAAGAGGGGATCTGGGGGGAGAGAGCCCCGGCTGCAGCCCCAGGGCAGGCAGGCGCCCAGGCTGCAGCCCCCAGGGAGGGCACCCGCTCCCAGCCCGGGGGGCTGCGGGGAAGGGAGGTCCCGCCGAGGGTCCCGGCTGGCCCTGGAGGCCTGTGGGTGGCCTGGGTGTGGGCTGCCGGGGTGTCACCTCCCGGTCTGCCGGGGTGTCACCCCCTGGCACCGCTCCCAGGGGACTTCCAGGGTGGGGCAGGGCAGGGTGGGGGGACCCAGCCCAGCACCGTTATCCCAGCAATGAGTTTGTCCAGCCTTAGCAGGAGCTCAGCCAAGGAGTGCCGGGGGATGGGGCTGGTGAAGCGGGTCCCCAAGCGGGGGGGGGGGCTGTGTCGTGTCTCCATGCTGTCACCCCAAGGGGAAGGAGACCACACCGTGTCCTCGTGCCCTGTCCCGCACAGCATCCCCACGCGAAACGGGTAGGTGGGTGTTGCGTCCCCGCGTGGAGCGGCCCACGCGGAAGGGTCCGTGTCATGTCCCAGCACAAAAAGGGCACCCCCCCGCGTCCCCACGCCGTGCCCCCCCCCCACGTCCCCACGTGAAGGGACCCGCGTGCCGTGTCCCCGCGCCGTTTCCCCCCCACGCGGGGGGCCGCGCGTGACCAGCCGCGGCCCCCGCCGCAGCGCGGCCCACCCCGCCGCCCCCCCCCCCCCCCCCGCGCGCGTCGACCCCCCCCCCCCCCACGCGCGAGGCGCCCGCGGACCCACCTGGCGCGGCGCGCGGGGCCGCCGGGCGCGGGACGCGTCTCCCCGCGGGCGGCGGCGGCGGGGCCGGGCCCGCGCTTCCCGGGAGGCGGGCGGGGGGCGGCGGCGGGGAGCGGGCGGGGCGGCGGCTGCCGGGGGCCGGGCGGGGAGCGGGGACCGAGCGCCCGCCCCGCACAGCTCGGCCCGGCCCGGCGCTCGTCCCTCCCTGCCCTGCCGCGGGTGCTCGGCTGCTCTGGCCCGGTGTCCCCGGGGTGGGCGGCTAGCCCGGGTGGGCGTCCACATGGTATGCAGATAGCCCAGGTGGGTGTCCCCGTGGTGCTCGGCTAAGCCAGCCAGCCGGGTGTCCCCAGGGTGCTCGGCTAGTACTCCTGGGTCCTCCCCTGCTCCTTGGGGTGCTTGGCTACGGGTTAGGTGCCCCCCAGGCGCTTGGCTGCCCCGGCTGGGTGCCGCCGGGGTGCTTGGCTAACTGCGCTACGTGGCCCCCTGCCCCTCAGGGGGCTGCACCAGCCCTGCAGCGTGCCCCCAGGGTGCTCACACAACCCAGCTGGGTGCCCACATGCTCCCCAGGGGTGCTCGGCTAACCACAGCGCGCACCCTCCGGCTCCCCAGGGTGCTCTGGTCCCAGGGCGCTGGGCTCCCCCGGCCAGGCGGCCCAGGGTGCTCACTGGGCTCGGGCACCCACAGGCACGTTTCGGGGCACTGGAAGTGGGCGTCAGCCCGGCGCTTCCCGGCACATGCCTGTGCAAGGGCTGTGCTGCGGGCAGGGGAGGCTGCCCAGACCCATCTCAGAGGGGCTGGGGGGATCCCTGGCTGTCTCCAGGCCAGCAGGACTCCCACTCCCCTTGGCCCAAGCCCGTGCCGTCTTCTCAGGATGCTTTGGGGCTGAACCCCTGCCAGGAGCAGGGGATGGGGGACACGGGACACCATCCTCCCCCCTGCCGCCACCACCCCAAAGAGCCCCTTGGGAGAGCTGGCTGCCTCGGTGCTGGGGGCTGCAAGGCGTCCAAGGGGGCGGCGAGAGAAACCAGCTATCAAAGAGCGGGGTCAGCGCTCCCAGGGAAACGCGTGGGAAGGAATGCACTTCTGCATGCAAGGAGAGCGTGCTGGGATTCCCCTGGCATGGAGTCAGGGCCACAGCCGCTCTCCTGCCAAGCTTCCACCCAGCCCTGGCCAGCTCCTGGGCACAGCCCTTGCCCCCTTCCCAGCTCCAGGCTCAGGGCAAGATGCTCAGCTCCGGGCAGGGGAAGGGGTTGGTCCAACTCCTCACCTAGGTGTCCGCAGGGATTTTGCCCTCCTCTGCTGGGGGCCTTAGGAGGAAGCCATTTAATAGCATTCCCTGCCCACGTAGTCATCAGCTTGGCAGCTGAGATGGGGTGAGGAAGAGAAGGGAAAACACGGAGCTGTGCAGCAGGGTGCTGGAGGCGGTTTGCCCTCCTTGGCTTCGCCAGGCTGGAAATCACCGCTGGTGCAAGCCCAAGGCAAACAGCCGCTGGCACACAGCACTGGCCCCATGAGCTTTGCTCCCACATGTCAGCAGGAGCCCAGCACCCTGCTGCTGCAGGGGCCCAGGGGCAGGGGCAAGCCCTCGCTGGGAGCCAGGTGCAGCCCCAGCTTGGAGCCCCCCAGGCAAAGGGGGTCTGGGGGCTCCGCCAGCTCCCAGGGCAGCCTCCAGGTTAGGGCTCCGTCCCTCCCTGGCTTTGCTTTGTGCTAGAGACAGGTTATTTAGGCAGGCCCGGCCAAGGAAGCAAAACCTTGTGCTTGGAACCAGTTTGGGAACAGCCCAAGACCCGCAGCCGTGATTTCACCCTTAGGACTACCGAGACACCGAAGGCCAAGTGCTGGTGGAGCTCTCCTGGAAGCGCTCCCTGAGCCAGAGCGGGCATCACACCACAGGGGACGACAAGGGGATGGTGAACGCTGGGAGCACTGGGTGGGCACCCCACATCCCTGACAAGCCATTTGCTGGACTCCACCAAGTTCAGCTCAACCTATTTGCCGCTCCCCTGAGGCGGCCAGAGCACAAAGCCCTTCACCCCCAGGCAGATGGGTGGGGCAAGCAGCAGTGACTGGGTGCCACATGGCAACCAAAGGGTGCAGCCCTGGGTTAAGCCCCTGCCAACACAGACCTGTAGCAACAAGCGTAAGCAGGAGAGGGGTGCAAAGGACAGGCCAGAAGGGCACATGTTCACCCTCGCCCTCGCACAGCACACATGCCAGAGGAGGAACCCGGAGCCTGTTCCATGCAAGTGCGTCACGCTGGGCCGGGGGCAACCTGCCTTTCTGAGCCCAGGGCAGGGAGGAGTCCAGGGCCCCTTCATGGGTTGCCAGGCATTGAGGTCTCCAGCTCAGCAGAGACAGACCCAGTGGCAGGATTTAAGCCAGGGACCAAAGCTGAGGCTGGAGGCAAGACCGGGAAGCACCTGCTGCGTGGGCGACCTCCGGCTGTGAGCCTTCACAGCCAGCTAGCGGGCAGCAGGGAGAAACACCTTCCCCCAGCCTCCTGGCAGCCAGCTGCTCCTCCCAGAACTGCAGCTGCTTCGCAGGGCAAGAGAAGGAGCCTTGAAGCACAGCCATGCCCTGGAAGGGATGGAGAAACAGTAGCTGGGGGAAAGACCCTTCCCTCCCATCCTTTTTTTCCACATACCCCTGCTTTGCGTGTGTCCCAGGGCAGACCGGCGGCTCCAGCTGCGGGACACACTGCCGGGCTCGGGGCCAGCTCCAGGCAGAGCAGGCAGGGAAGCAGGGGTGGAGAGGGGCTTACAGGCCAACACCTGCAGGGCGGCAGCACGGCTCCAGCATCCACACAGGGCATGGGGTTCAGGGTGTGCACGTTTCTGTCCTCCTCCACCCCTCCTGCTCCAAACAGGTCAGCAACAGCTGCTGCAAAGGAGAGGAGCCCCAGAGTCAGGCTAGTTAAAAAACAGGCTTTTATTCTTCATGTGCTGCTCACAGTCACAGCTTGGAGACACTGCTCTTGCCAAAGTTATTATGAAACAAATCAAGTCCCAGACTCAGGCCTCGCTCTTCCCCACCCCCAAGAGAGTCAACATTGTACAAAACTCTATTTACAGGGAAAACAGTCAGAAACGGTGAGTCCAAAAACCCCTTGCAATTCAGAAGAAAACGTTCAAGACAAGTGTGACAGTTATGCCCTCCGCACAGCCAGGCTTCCCACTGGCTGCTCCCAGGACTGGTGGAAGCCCAGAGCTTCTCGCCACCGACTACTAAAAGGAGCCTGGCAATCCCAAGTCACGCCACAGCTCTTTCCTTGACCAAAAAGCCAGGAAATTGCAAAACCCACTTGATCCTACAAAGGCTCAGCTGTATCTGCCCTACAGGGCCTTCTGCAAGGCCAGCACAAGACACCCTCAGGCTCCCCCATCCTAAAGGGGGGCCAAGGAGATGGGGCTGAGGGTCAGTCTGCGTCCTTCCTCAGGCACTTCCCAAGAGGGCATCTGTGGCTGGAAGCCAGAATATCAGGAGCCTTCACATAAGCAGCGGGATGTGTTGGGAGACCTAATACCTGATACTGTATTTACTGGAGTCACGTTACTTTGAAACATAAACCAAGAGGAGCAAACCAATATTTAAAAAGGGAAAAAAAGCACACATTCCTCCTCCCAACTGTGCTTGGAAGAGCAACCATAGGCGCCCAGCGAGCAGCTCTGCTCCTGCCAGCTGCCGCTCAGAAAGCATAGCGCGTGCGGATGTCTTCCAGCTTCTTGGACACCTCGGGTGGGGTCCGGTCCAGCTCTTCGGCCACATTCTTCTGTTTGTTAGGCTCCATGGAGTTGAACTGCTCACACAGGTCCCCATCGATCACATTCTGGAGGGGCAAGGAGGAGAGCATTGAATCCACAAAACACAGAGGCACTGAACCCTGCCTAAACAGGCAAAAATGGCAACAAACAGTTTGTTCCCAGGAGCTTCTTAATCCTGTCCTGGAAACAAGACCATGCTTGGTGACCTCATCTGCTGAATAGTAGCAGTTAGCATCAAATTAATTACTGGTCAGCTTGATTAATGAAGGAGAAACCCCAAAAACCTGGGTGCAGCTGAAGAATGACACAAGGGAAAAGACATCAGATCCGACTCTGGTCCAAACACTGTGCTGCAAAAGCTGAGGGGAGGCTGCAAAAGACAGACTGAAGGGCATCTTCAGCCAGATGTGAGACATCTTTTAATTGTGCATGCTGCATCAAGCCCATCAAGAATAAGAACACCCGCTGCGCTTGGACAGCTTCAGCTGCTGGAACAGTTTTCTGACTGACAGTACATACATTACTCTGTATGTAAATTACCACTCTGTATGTAAGTTACCACATATTTACTCTGGTCTAGTACTCTGGACACTTCCGGTCACAGCATTTAGCAGTCAACAGCTTCACACACAGAACCTCAAAAGCAGAAATAGGCAGCAACAGCCGTTTCTTATCAGATTTCCCTTTTCAGTGGTGGCAGAAAAAACATATCCCCAAGGCAATACCCAGTTTGACCTCGCTACGCAAATAGCTATGTAATGTTTCTTCTCCTGATGGAAAAAGGAGATGCTGTGGCAAGCAGAGAAGCACAGCAACACCACCGCTGGGCTTGGGTCTCAAGACCAGCCCTCAGAAGGCTCATTACAAGGGTTTAGAAACCAAAACAGACACAGTATTAAGCGCTGAGCGCTGCTCTCCTTACAGAGTGCTATTCAAGCACTAGCTTCAGTTCCTGCCACAGTCACTACACAAACTATGGTTTACATTGCCTCAGTCTTCCCCACTGAACAGCAACCGTGACCTGCTTCTGCTAGGCCTCAAAGCAGTTCCATGCCCCAGAGCAAGTCTCTGCACCCCCATGACCAGCTGATCCTAAATACTCAGACCTACCTTCACTGGGAAGTAGTAGGAGCGGAAACTGAGATGGTCACGTCCACAGAGAGGAGGATGCTCAGACCTTAAGTGCATTTCCACATGCTGGAAGAAGTCGTGATCCTGGGGAGATTAAGAATCGCTAAGAGAACCGATTGCTACATGTCAATGCCACTGGCAAGGTAAGGCACCCATCAGCCAGGTGCTCCTGCGCTGCCTGAAACACTGCCATTACCAGGTCCTGCTAGAGCAGCCCTGCACATGGCAGCCACGGTCACCCCCTCACCAATTCCACCCTGGGAGCACCCACGGCAGAGCTAAGCAGCCAACTGTGCCACCTTGGCCAGGATCAGCCTCCCAGGAATTGGAGCATGTAGCAGCTGTGCAGCACAGACGTGCAGCTCAAGGAGTAAATGTCTTGGCATCCGCTGCTCCAGGAGGCCACAGCAAACAGAGACGAGAATACTATCTTCAGGACTTGAAGTGTCAGTGCCTGATCAATAGTTTACAGGCTACACAAGCATGCCAAAGGATCCCTCCTCAGAGACACTAAATCACCCAAGAGCTCCTCTGGGGCATGAACAGATTTAGAACAGCAGTGCAACAACAAAAGCTCTCAACTCTTCCTAGAGCCAATGCAGGAGGAGTTAACAAGCTCCTTCTCTTCCCCTTTGCATTGGAGCCCATCCCACAGCCACAGGCTTTCCTGCAGCCCAGGTTTTCACACACTGCAGAGCCCTAGGGTTACCCTCAAGGGATGCAGCACACTAATATACTGGCTGGGGAGGAGCGCACAGAAAAGCAACAACTGTGCAGCATAATGATGGGGCTTGCTTACCTCATGGGAAGTAAAAGGGACCAAGATTCCTATCCCCCCCGATAAAGTGGTATAGACAAGAGATTCAGAGCCTCCTGGGATCAGCGTGGTCTTCTGTAAGGAAAGCACTGTCTCTCCCACGTGATAATTCATAATCACTTCAGCCTGAAAGTCAAACACAGAAGCATGTTTTTTCTTTAGCTATATAAAAGCATCAAAAGGCTTAAGACAGGAAAGCAGAATGAATTCGGCCACCTGCTAGTTCTGAAACACCTTTCTGAAGAGGAAGTGCCTTCCACCTGTGACCAGACAGCAAAACTCAGCATGCCACTGAGTTACCCTCTTGAGCTGGACAAACAGATGCAAGTAATGAGGGAAAGCAGAAAAAGAAAATGAGCATGCTGCTTCAATCAAACATCACTGAATAGGCATCGGCTGTGATTTCAGAAGCTGAATTTGGCTCCCAGTGACAGGGAAAACCGATCACCCACAGCATGGTAGACGTGTAGGAGCAGAACTGCCAATGCATCTCCTGGACAACACTGCAGAGGACTTCACAGAAAAGCAGCATGCTCTTTTCCCACAATAACCACATGCTTTCCATGAAGCATTACCTTCTGCGATGCTCCATTAAGAAGCCCCCTGTCCCAGAGAGCTTTGTTGCCTGTGGGATCCTCATCTACCTCATCATTGGTGTTGGGAGGCAATCTCACCTGTGTTGAAAGTGGAAGAAAGAGTCAACAAGCTGCAGAGGAGCAGCACATTATCTCTGGAGAATCCCTGTGGTCTTTGAAAGGCTGCTTTTATGGACTCTACAAGAATCACTTTACACTTACAGCAAAATCATCCATTTGCCCCTCCAATCAAGGTTTTTAGTTAAGCAACAACCGTGTTGTCAAGACTGATGGCCCATCACTCAAAAACACGGGCAGGACACCTCATGACCGGCCTCTGCATGGCCTGGCACTTGCAGATCACCCTGGGAGGTATTGTCAAAATGGTCTGAAGGTGGTTCAAAGGTGGTTCCACTAAAGAAACAGTTTGATGGATGTGGGGCAGGAAAACCAAAGAGGATTGTTTTGTGTGCGTCAGCCAAATCCTGCAGGCACACTGTCTGACACTTGCTGAACTCCACTCCAAAGCACCCAAGCACGCTTCAGAAAGAGATCAAAGCTCTGGCAGAAAGACCATCTATTCTTTCCTCCTCCCCTGCTGAAATCCAGCCAAGTGGGGAAGTGTCAGCACTGACAAAGCCAACTTTCAAGGGGAAGTGACAGAGAAAGCTAAATGCCAGCAATGAGGTTTAGCCAGGGAAAGTAAGAGTGATAACCCTGACACAAGTTCTCATGTGCCCTTTCACAGTCACAAGCTTCATTTGAAGGCTTATGCACAGCAGGTTTGGGGGCAATTTCAACACAAGTTATTGAATTCTTCAGAAATATGTTTTTTGACCTGCTGTTGCTTTAACTTGTTTGCTTCAAATTAACAAACCGATAAACTGCAGCCGTCCACTATGACAACAGCTAGTCATGCCGTAAAAACAAGTGAATGATACAGGGCGTTGTCTCCAGCTAAGCACAGATTCTTGTTCTCTTAAGACAAATCACGGATGTTTTAAGGAAAAATATGTCGTGTCCAAAAAGCCCCACTTCTCCGAGGCACACTCACCACGCAGATGTTGCCAAACTTGTCTGCTCCAGCCACAGTGTCATAATCCAGGAGAGTTGCTGTAGTAACCCACCGGGGATAAGTGTCATCAGCAAAGATGATGAGCTGGTTCTCATTCCTTTTGTAGCGCACCCAGATGAAACTCTCCTGAACATCTGAAACAATCACTCTGTGCCCAATGGTTTGGATCCCACAGATGTAGTTAGCAATGTGCTTTTGAGAGAGAAAGAACAAAACCTGAGTGCTTCAAACAGAGAATTATAACCCATTAACTCTACCTTACTCCAACTGAAACACTATTTCCCCCTGTAAACTATGGCTCACTTCCCATTTCCCACCATTTCTTCCAAAACTACCTCTCATTTCTGGCATAATACATCCCCAGTCTAAACATGCTGTCAATACAGGACCTTGCAACCTAACATCCACCATGCATCATTCTCAGCCTGCTGAATACAAGTAATGTCCAGAGAACAAGCACTGCTGGCGAGCCTATAAACTGAGATGCCAGGGACAGTCCTGCAAAAGCAGGCATTGCTTCAGCATCCCCTCAACTACTGTGGTCATGAAACAACCCAAGAAGGAAAGCTTCAATTTTTCATGAGTCATATTTTAGGAAAAAAACCCAACCCAAAACAAAACTAAAAACACCCAACACACAAAAAACCATGTCCCTACAAGTTGCCAGTCTGCCTGTGAGCTTGCTGGAGTTCCTTTGTGCAGTAGTGGGCAACTGCCACAGGTTCTGCAGCTTGCATGAGAGAGGGAGGAGCAGGCAATTAAGACTTAGAAAACCATGCCCTGCAATTTCTTTTCCTAAAGTACCACAGGTGCTCTGCAAGAAGGACCATCTACTTCAAGGAGAAAATCCCCTTTTCAAAATTCTGAGGATCTGAAGAAGTGCTCATATGCACCCTCCAACTTCTGTCCCCAGCCTCCTGATCACCTAAGGAAACATTTCCCGCAGCTGTCATTTTGTATCTGGATAAGACCTCTCACATTTGCAGCAGAGGCCAAAGGCTTGTGAAACTTCTGCACAGGTCCATTAACAGCCTGCATTGAGCTGGTACTAAAAGGAACCTGCAACACTACATCTGAATGGCAACGGGAAAGTGATGCATGCTTAGGGTGCAGAGGGGCAGCACAACAGTCCAGTCCAGCCAGAGCTGCCAACACTGCTCTGGATGCATGCACCTAGCGCACACCGGCAAGGCACAGATACAGCTCCGAGGTCCACGTGCACAGACACACTGGGCTGGAGTAGCAGCTAAACCCTTGTTTCAATCCTGCCACAAAGCATCACTAGCTCCATATTAACAGCTCTGGTCAAGAACAAAAGCCAGTACCTTATTCTCACACTTCCGAAGCAGTTTCTTCTTGCCCAGGTCATATACACGCAAGAGCTTTCCAACTCCAATTAAGACTCTACCTTGGAACGGAGCAATGGCTGCAGGAACCTCCTCCACAGGGGTCTAGAGAGGGAAGAGGAAGACTGTGAGACCCCCATTAACAGAGCTAACCTTACACCAAGCTTCAGAATGGATTCAGCTAATAGTTCGGTTGAAGCTCCTTGGCCTGTGCCAAGGCTTTCAATGTAAAAGGCTAATGACAATCTTCTACATGAGGGGCAACAGGTCTGTCCTCTGTAGGCCTTTCAACAGCAGCACGTACCACACATGGTACTAAGAGAGCTCTGGCTACTACACAGACACCGCGGGCAGTGCACCTTAACTGAAGTGTGTAGGACTGCTGTTAAGAACCCACGCTAGGCAGGCAGCAAAAGCAGGCAAGGATCTTGTTGCCTTGGTTCGTAGTTTTGCTTTATGCCCAACAGAAAGACTTTATGCTTTGCCTAAATCCAACCAGATTCTCTGTTTTTAAAAAAAAGGCATGAATCTAATTCAGCCATCTGCCATAGATGCTCTGAAGCTGCCACTGAAGAAACATTACATCTGAACAATTACAGTGTGCCCACAATTCCAGTAACTCAGACAGGGCTGAAATATCTCCCACCACTCATCAATCCAAAAGGACCAGCCACAGCAGAGAATGGGAACACATAGAGAGCTTCCAGTTACAGTGTTCCCAGCTTGGTTGCACTGGCTAAGAGAAGTTATTTCACATCATCAGCTCTGTCAACTTCCAAGTGGGTGTTCAGTGGCACCAGAAAAGGCCCCGGTCCAGGACAGAACCCACTCACTGCATCAGGACCGTAGGAAGTGAATAAGCCACAAGATTCCTTTCCACGTGCTCATCTGCTCAAATCTCGGCCATGCTGGAAGCACGTGGGAAGAAGAACAGAATTTTGTTTTAACAGAGTTCTGCTGAAACCCTCGCTAAAGCCCCAGAGACCTGTCAAGCAAGTTGGTCACTAGGCGACTAATCATTTCTACACACAACCAGAACAGCAGCAGAGGAAAGATGACAGCTCACACCAGCTTCATGTGGCAAGCCAAGGACTGAGAGCCTTAGCACCAGGGCTCAAGTGACCCAAGTATGAATTTGCTTTGTAAACAAGTGCTCAGAGCAGCTCTCTGAGTTCATATTTCAAAAAGGAAACAGAGCTGTTTCTCTTCCCCCCCCCCCCCAACAGGGGCATGAAAAACACTGCTCCTTTCCATTTACCCTATTAGATGGATAGGAAAAAGGACCGGGACTCTCAGGAGATCTGTGTTCAATCCTCAGCTCTGTGAAAGGTGTCCCAAATGATTTTGTAGGAGGCAACTTATTTTCCCCAAGGCTGCTTCCAGTGTGTAACATCAGCATGATGACCTTGCCTGGGATTCACCGAGTACTGCAGTATCACTATAGCCTTCAGGGTGAAGTAACAGCTATTCCAAGACTCTGCCTGTAAATGACACAGTCATCCCTCTCACCTTGTGCAGAAACTCCAGCTTCTCACCACTATTAACCAGCTTGTATGTGTAGACAAATCCCCCAGCAACCGAGCGTGGGTTCAGAATCAGGTCCTTGGCGACACCCACCAGCACGTACCACTCATCACCAGTATTGGAGAACCGGCACACAGCCACACTGGGGGTGACAAGACATGCCAGGAGATCAGTGTGATCATGACACAAATGAATGCCGCATACTGACTGGATTCCCTGACAGCATAACTTGCACCAAGCCAGGCAGAGATTCAGGAGCCCAACCTTCCAGCACTGACATTTCATTTTCAGGTCATTTTTCCTCCCCGCAGAAATGTTTAACACAGATTTCTCCACACTCCCCATTAAAAAAAAAAAAAAAAAAAGCCCAATATGCTCTAGCTGTCACATTCCTAAAGCACTGGTTTTATGCTTTCACAGGCTGGACACTGCCTAGCCATCCACTAAGCTCCACTGGAAGCTCTCTTCCAAAGGCTGTTTCAATTTGGACATGTACATATAACTTTCCTCATCCTCCAGTGTTATTTCCTGTCCAGTGGCTAGCTCATCCAGGTTGGGAATCCTGGACAAAACAGGACAGAGTCAGCCTTTTGGACCAGCATGACCTAACTCCACTTCACCTGCTGAGGCACTCACTATTCTTGCATTGGTCTTCCCCTCCAGTACCTCTAACACTTCCTTTCCATTTAATCTATGCTCAGTTTATCTGGATGAAAAGGGGAAGTGAAAGATAGCAGCACATTCTCTTGTTCCCGGCTCTCTTATCTGTCATTTATATCCCCATGTTGTTCTATAAGCACTGGGGTCCAACAAACACATCTGGAGCCCCAGCTTTTAGTGTCACATGAGACAGATCAGGGTGGGAAGGGAAGGAAAGGCCAGACAAAGCTTTAAGCATGTGGCAATCACTTCTGGATTTTCAAGCCAGTCTCTTGATAACATGCTGCATTTGGATTTCAATTCAGTAACAGCTGAGCAAAAGAAGGATAAAACCATGCAAGACCCATCACAAGCAGAGACTCTTGCTGCATCTGACACTGCTTCTTACCTGAAGGCAGCTTCATTCTGCTCTAGCTGGACCAGATCTAACGTATTTCCCTGGATCGGGTTCATCACCCTGATGACAGAGGCCCACTGTCCATTCCCTGCCTTGGGAGCACCAAAGATGGACTCGGGAAGATTCTCATTCAGAAAGGCTGCAGCCATCTCTGCAGCCAACTCCCTCTCATCTTCACCTGCAGCCTCCACCATTTCCTACAGCACATTAAAGGACAGGAGAAAAGAACAGCTCAGTGGATTTCCTTTCCAGACATGCTGATGCTCTGTGTAGAATCTAGCCTCCCTGTTTCCCCTAAGCCCAGGTATTTCAGGGCAAGGTACTGCCTGTGAAGACATAAAAGCCACCAAATCCCAAAGCTTCCACCCATCCTGAGCTTATTCCCAAGGCAGCCTCTGCAGCTCAGACCACAGCAGTGTCAGCTCTGTCCTGCCCAAGGGGCAGTTGTCTGGGAAGCTATTTCCCCAAATCAACAACTCTGGAAACAACGTGAAGAATAAAATAACCTACTGAAATCCAAACATCCTCAAACCGTCACAGAAAACCCAGAGAACAGTGTTACACAAGCATGACTGTCCTTCAATACGTGGTTCTTAAAGCCTGCCATAGTAACATGCAAAGAAAGGAGCATTGAGAAGTAGTGTATTTGGCTGAAATTTGTGTTTTGAGGCAGATCTTCACTCCTTTCAGCCCCTGCCTTCACAGAGGGCACAAAAACTTGCAGGCAATGGCAGCTGGGAGCTAGTGAGCAGGGAGGAATTTCCAGCTGCAGAAGTCCCCTCCTGGGAACAGATGCATGTACCTGTCCCCCACCCCAATTACCTCAGCCATTTGCTGCTTCCTCTGTGCCTTGGTGGCCTCAGTGTAAGCGTTGTGGTCCGTCTCAATGATGATCAGGTTGTTGCTCTCTGGGTGAATGACAAATTTTCGGGGTGTGTACTGCAATGGGAAGGCAACCTGGTTGAAGACTGCCCCCAGCTTCTCCAGTGCCAAAATCCTAGGGGACAAAGACATGACACGTGTTGAACAAGGTCTGAAAGCAACTGTCCAAGAGAACAAAACGAGTTGAGCTTTACATCTGTGCAACTGGCTAGTGCTGGAGACAAGCAGCACCTTTCTTGGGCCAGACAGCAACTAGCAAACAGCTCCAGAGAGCAGAGCAAAACTAGCATCCTCAATGGGAGCCTATGCTGTGGGACAGGTGTGCTCTGCAGTGCGAGGTCCTTGACTTGAGGGGGTCTCACTGTCTCAGGGTGTGTTCTGAGTGGTGCTGAAGTAAGTCTATCCCAAGAGGAACAGAGAGCCCATGGAAGAAGGAAAGTACACATTTGGGGAACACATCATCTGAATCTAAATGTGACACAGACTCTGACACATAATCAAATGCTCCTCAGAGGCACTTTAGTTAAAACAGTATGAAAAATGCAATGCCAATTCTTTCTTCCTGTGACTTGCCAGCTGAAATGCCAGTTCTTCTGGCATTTGGTGACTAAAAACCGCAAGTCTCTCCAGAAAGAATGACTCCTTTAAAAGCAATGAATGCTGTAATATTTCAATGAGGACAGATACGAAAAAAGTGCCTGTTCAAGTGCATACAGCAGAGCTCCTGAATTTGTGGACCATTATTTTCATTTATCTTAATATCTAAGCTGAACTTTAAAAAGGCAACAAATACACCCCTGTCATGCCTCTGATTTCTTAATCACATGGCTTATTTTCTGCAAAGTAGCCAATTCAGATCACAAACCACAAGATTCTAATATACAATAGGTTCACATTTATTAAAAGCTTCCCTCTCTAAGGATCAGAGAATTTAAGGATAACTTGAATTACACTTGTTATTTTAAAAAGCTAGAAAATACAAATCAGAGAAGTGCACCCTATTTCTTTTTGACAGCATAACTATCCTTGTATTCTGTCTGTTTTCTGAAACCCATCCAAGTGTTTTTATCAAATCATTATCCATAATCATATAACATCAAAAAGACCTTAATTCTTAAGTTAAGTCACTTTAACTCTTTCTTTGAATGTCTAGAGAGAATTCATCACCCCTCCATCTGCCTAGCACCCCAGCCCAGAAGTATTTGTGTTCCCCCATCAGTTCTCACCTCAATGTGTTTGTGGAGATGGCTACAATGCCCTCTGGGCACTGCTCAGAAGCAAAACCAGATGCAAACTCCAGTGTCTCGTAGGACAGAGGAGTCAGGTGGAAGCGTGACTGATAGGAATAACTGAGCCAGGAACGGCTTGACATGGCCAGCACCTGGGAAACAGACAACACAGCAAATTTATCAGGTCTGGGGATGGAGGCAAGCTCACTCCTTGCAATATGAATGAATGTACAGTGCTGGACTCTTACCCACTAGAACAACTGAATTCTTGTGGGTGGACTCCACCCAGCTCAGAGCATACCTTCAGAGATACCACTTGCTTGCAAGGGACAGTTTTATCTGTAAATTGCATACGGCACAAAGAGGAACTTCAAAGTACTATCAAGACAACGGATACTCAAACTGAGGTGCAATAAAAACTATTCTATCTGTAAAAGCCAAGATCAACAAATACTTTCTTTTTTTTTTTTTTGAACAATAGCCTGTTCTAATGGGAACAGGTCACTTAAAATAAATATTTACTGCTTTGTCACAATCCAAATGCTATAACACTCTGATTCAGCATCTAAGTGAAATTTCCTTTAAAAAAAAAAAATTCAGTAACCTATTTTCAATCAATCAAGTTAAGGGAAACAAAGGAAGCAGATGGACTTCTAAACTCTTCAGCTTTACGCATTTGGCTAAAACAACTTCAGTTCAACCTTACTTTCTACCTGAGCAACAAAAGCTGGAACTACACTGAAACACTCACAGGCCACTCCAAGCCCATCACTGACTGGCCATGAGCAGTATGTTTTTTCTCCCCATATTGTAAGACGAGGAACCGAGACCGGTCTCAAAGTAGAAAAGCACTCAGCTATTCTATAGTATTCTCTGCTGGAGCTGCAAAGCACCTCATCTCCAAGTTACAGCTGGCAGACTGGCAGGAGCAAGTTGAAGACATTCACCCAGTGTACCATAACATTAAAGCAGAGCTCACATTCCCAAATCCAGCCCCCTATGCTGACCAGCAGTATTTCTCAACTCTGAAGGTGTCATCCAAAAATGAGTCAAGCAGGGGGTGGTTAATCTCCCCAGTGCCACATCAAAAGGGCTGGAAATGGCACCTCTGATGAAACACATCCTTCCCTCTATGCCAAATCCTGCAAATATTTTCCCTGAACCATGCATGGCAGCTGTCTAGCCCCTGGCTGACCCATTCTCAACATGCACAGGAAACAACCATCAACTGCATCAAGCAGTCAAGGGGTAAGATTTCTGCATGGGGTTCTTCCTGTCCTTGTGCACCAAGGCAGGTGAGATTTTCCAATGTCTTTAAGCCCAAGAATCTGCTCAGAGCTCTCCAGACATGCTGCAAACACAGCCTATGGGTCAGACAAGTCCTAGTTCAAAGAAGGCAGGGAAGCACAACACATTACTTCCTAAGAAGTAAGGAGAATACCAACAAGAGCAAGGCTGTTTGTGAAAGAGCAAGCTGCGAGCCAGGCAGCTCCATAATGAAGTCATTCTACTTCCCACCCTTACCCAGAGTCCTGCTGTGCTGCAAGGATGCTTCCCCACCCTGCCCACCAATAAGGGAAAACCAGGATGCTGCACCTGGGGACTGGATCTGCACCATTCTGAGAGCTCGCCTCACTTACCGCCTCTTGGCCTTGCATTCGGACTCGGAAGAGTTTCACAGGCCGTGAGCCAAGGTATCTGGTCCTGGTGTCGGAAAGATCGCCAGTAACAGGATCCAGGACAGTTCGCAGCAGCACACCATTCTTGACATTAGCAAACCAAAGAGTTAGATCAAGATTACAGATAAGAAATAACTAGCTACAACCATTATTCAAAACAGAGAGGCAATTTCTGAAGAATTAGGTGTTTGTTTTCCTAGCTTACGGTACAACTCTCTTCTACAACCACGCTATATCTAAATTGGCTCTCAATATTAAAAAGCATAGCTCCTGCACACCCCTGTAGGGCAGAAAGGAATTACTGTAAACCAAACACACACACACCACCACCGCCCCCCACAACAAACCAACCAACAAAGAGCCAAAAAACAGACCAAGAAGTTTGGTGCATCACATAAGCCATGAAAAACCTGGAGGGCCAATTCCAGACCCTAATCCCTCTCAATACAAAGCATTTACCCAAAAACTCATGCTGCTTAAAAAGAGCTTGCATTCTGACATCAAATTTGAGGCATGTGAAAGAACCTAGACTGCTCTGATTATTTTTACCACATGTTGAATTGTCAAAACAACATTTTTTTGGTCAAAGATCAGAGAGTCAGTACTGGATGCAACAAAAAGCTGTGTAAGAGCAGTTATTAGAGCAGAGCCTGTGGTTGTGGGTAGTTACTTCTTTGATACTCTGCCCTACAGGCAGTTTCTAAAGAACTGCCCAACATTTCACCCAGAAATTTTTTTTAGAACATGCCCTCTTTCTGGAAGGGGAAAAGCACAATTTGTCCTACATGAAGTCTAGGACAACATGCTGTCTTTTGACTAGTCTTAAGTCTAGGAACGTATGGGGAAACTTGCACCTCTACTAAGTCACACAGTGAATTCCCCAGTCACAGTTGTTAAGCATGTTGTAACAAGGAGGGAACAGTCAGGCTTTGTGTTGCGCTGCATGATGACAAGGCTATGGCAGCAATCCATCTTTCAAGCGAATGCTCACCAAGAAACACCTGTCAGAACCAGGCAGGCACCTCTCACCTGCAGTCCAATGTTCAGGTACAGAAAGCCAATGGAGCCCCTCTCCCCCAGCTCATCCTGCTTCTCTGTGCCACCCATCTCCACAATGCACAGGGACTCTGGCTGTGCAGGAAGGGCCTGCATACTCAGCGGCTGTAAGCAATCCTGTCAGAGACAGAAAAGAGGTACCACACCAGTTAGCAAGGCTTGGCATGGCAAGACGGGATTCAAGCTCCATCTAAGGAGCTTAAAGATGCCCTTTTAAATCTCCATAAAGAAGTATTCAGCACAGAAAAAAGTCACAATAGACGCTGGCTCTGTGGATTTTGGCAAGCAGGAGTGGTTGCAGCCCTGGGGTTTGGAGAAGATAAACTGGATCCTTCCAAACTGTTCTAGCACAGTTTGTGGCTATTTAGCATGGAGAGATTTGAGCAAAGTTTATGTTACTTCAGTCATCCTTTGAACACTCATCTGTTGCAGGCAGAGGAATGATAATGCTGATTTGTTGCTGACCTGCTTGCAGAATGAGTCTGCTCATACCTATAGTACAGGCATAAACAGTGAGACAGGGCAAAGAAAAAAAACCAAACAAAACAAAAAAAGAAAACACTTTCATATCTCATTAGCTGAACTTCCAGGTATGGGCAAGACTAGATAAAACAAGGGAATCTTACAGGTTAGGCAGGTTAGGATCAAGGACTGTGCTTCCTCCCAACCAGCAGAGAAAAGCCATGGAAGCTATTCATTCCTAGTCATCCACCTGAATACAAAAAGACAGCTTGGACAGACACAGCCCACCTCTGGGGTACCCTTCTGAACATTTCAAGCCAATGGAAGAGGCAGAAACAACACAGCTACTCACCGAAGGGTCAAGGGAAATAATTCTGACAGTGTTGTCCACCAGCCCAACAGCAAGGAACCGGGAGCGCTGCTCCCCAGGAGGAACATTGGCCAGGCTCATGCAAACTACATCAGCCGACATCTCCTTTCTCTCTGTGTACTCATTCAGCTGTCCTGACTGAGACACAAAACCACAAGAGACTTATTAACTAGTCAACACAGCAAACCAGCACCAAACTGTCTCTCCACACCCCCCCCCGCCTTTTTTTTTTTTTAAATGTGCTTTAGATTTTTTGTATTTTTTTTAAACATTTCTTTACAGCCTTATTTCAGCTACAATTGGAAGAACCAGAATAGCAATAGGATAGGTACACAATTTTCAGCCTCAGTTATGAACTTCAGAGACTTCAATTAGCCATTAAATCATCTCAGACAGACATAGACCAGATATGCAAGGCTTTGATCTATCCAATCTAGAAGGATGCTTCACTACAGAATCCTTTTCTGCAGGTCTGATCAACCTCTGGCATGCCCCATACTCTGCCTTGCTCTTCCAAATGCATTCACAACATTAACACACATACCGGGTCCATCTCAAAGTAAACCAGTTCTCCTCCAGTCAGTGCTATCACTACTTGTCTCTGGTTCACAGCACATTTTACAATGGTTTTCTTCCCCGGTGTCTTCCATTCATTTACTCTCTTATCTGCTCGAATGTGCCGGATCCCATCTGGATAAACCTGAAGGAAAAAAAAAAAAGATCACATCAATTCTGCATTTACCATCCCTTCACAACTCCCATCTCACTAGTGGTTCTGACACAGAAAAAGCCAAAGGCAAGCACTGCTCCTGGCAATGGTGATCCATTAGCTATGCAACAGGCTGAACTAGCATGAAGCCACTCGCCAGCTGGAAGCATTGCATCTTTGAACTGCAGCAAGGGACTACCGAGCATGCACTGAAGGAGATTAGGAGCATCTTCAGCTGGTCCAGTTTATCTTAGCAGGATATAAAATGGGAAAGGCCAAGTGTCATTCTCTGCCAATCCACACCTTTAGACATGACATATGTTGCACTACTGTAGAAACCATGGCCGGCCAGCAAGCAGACATAAGCAAGAGAGTGACAGACATAAGCAGACATGTCAGAAGCAGCTTTCCATTACCTGTACCAAAGCATCATCACCAAGAAGAGAGCAGGACAAGGTGGGTGTAGTACCCAGGAATCCAGAGTCAGTCACTTCTTCTACAGTTTCTCCAATAGACAGCACCAGCGTGGCATTTACGAAGGACACAATGATATAGGCATCAAATTCATCTGGTCAAGGGAGACAGGGAAAAAAGGGTGCTGATTAAACAAATGCAAGGCTTCACAACAAAATTAGCAGTCTGACAGATGTCTAGCAGTTACTTTTCAGCAGAATTCCTGTGATAATTACATCTGCTGACAGTATTGTGTAAGTTCATTCTAGGACACACTGTCCAAAAGCCAGCCACTGCTAGACTCCAAACAACGCAAGACTGAGCCAGGGATCCAAATGATAGTCTGGATTCTGGCAAGCAAGACTCCTGCCTACTTTTTTCAAAGACAGCACAAGGTCTAGAAGACTTTAAGACACTTGCCCCACCTCACACGAGAAGCTGAATCCAGATTTAACACCTAATGAAGTCAAATGAAGTACTCTACTCCAATAATGTGAACACATGGAACCCATCCGCAGAAACCGCACCACGGACTCTGCAAACAGCAGAGGACGTCAGGGTTAGCCTGCTCTACCCTCATCCAGAAGCTCAACTAGCTTACATTCATAGAGCCACCCGTACAGTCTCCTGGGATGAGAAACAATTACGTTTTTAAGACAGAGTAAACACTGACCTTTACTTCTACTGGAATAAGTGACAGTATTACAACTATTATCTCCAGTACTGGCTTCTTCCAAAGGGGACAGCTTGGGAGAGTCCAGTGGCTTGGACAGGAGCTATGCTAATCAAAATAGTCTTAAGAGCTCATTTAGAAATAGGGAAACTTTGTGGGAAACAAGTAGTAGCACGGGGTAAAGGGAATGCCACCGTTTATTGCTGTCCATTTTCGTTCTCCAGAAGTGATAGGCATTAAAGAGGTGGGGAAGAAAGTCTCATTAAAACAGAGTAACAAAAGCAACAGAAACAATTAAGTCTGTTGGGAAATGGAGCCAGGAGCCCTGGTGAAGTAAGATTGCCTCAGAGAAGCAATTCCACTTCTGCTGCTG
The DNA here is from genome assembly GCF_947461875.1 of Haliaeetus albicilla. Lineage (NCBI taxonomy): Eukaryota > Metazoa > Chordata > Aves > Accipitriformes > Accipitridae > Haliaeetus > Haliaeetus albicilla. The sequence continues at coordinate 21,911,263 of NC_091492.1, read as the reverse complement.
TTGTCATGCAAGTGCTATTTCTTAAAAGGAAAAAATTCCCCATTTTAACCCAACTCAACCCAAAGCTCAGACTTATGCACCACAGCACAAGACTATTAACAAAGGTGAGGGTGTAAGAGAGCTGTCACAGTTTTTGCCCTTGAGCAGACTTTCTCCATAATTTGCAAATGTGGAAGACATGGAGAAATGGCTAATGACTCTCTAGGTAGAGAAAGAAAATAGAGAACTCTCACTGGGATGAATACAGGATGCCAGCAAATACTATGCAGCAGCTTAAAGAAACTGAACTGGGTTAACTGAAACAAATACTTCAGGAACTGATCCTTTTCTTATCCACCCTATTTAGAAGGAGACGTTGCCAAACCTGCTGTGTCATGTTTCTAACAAAGTTCTTACATACAGCTGAAAATATGCAAGTGAAAAAAAAACATCATTCTTCCCTCCAACATCTGGTATACAGACCACAGCTCTGATCAAACTGAAGAGCTTTGTATAATTAAAGCAATTCCAACAGTGGTCTGTGGCCTAAACTCCATTACTACTCTATTAAGTGGTCACAGGCTATAACCTCCGACAAGCTCCTGAACCCCACGAACAGGAGCAGGTCCACTTGGGAAATGAAAAAACTGAACCTGCACACAGAAACTGATTAGTAATGCCAACTATTTTAACACTTGGCTTAACAGAATTTCTCTAATGTTAACAGCAGATGTAAGAGTTCAGCAAGATGTACACCATTACATACTGGTTATTTTCTACATTAAATAGAAGCTTCTCCTACAAACTTACATGAATTTTTCAACACCAGAAGTCTACAAGAATTCCTCGATCTCTTTAAACAGAGATTCTAGCAGTTCACAGGCTAAGCATTTAATTCATAAATATCCTGTAGACAGGATGTTCTAAAAATTCCATTTCAAAGACCATCGTTGCTTTCCAAACTTCTTGAGAGCTGCTGCCTTCCTCCCTGGGGGCTGTCATTCTCATGATAAACCACCATGTCCCAGCTGGAGACTTAACCATGTGATTTGGAGCAGGACAAAGAACTCCCATTTGAAAGCAAAACAGATTCCCTTAGTCCTACTCTAAATGAAAACTCATTCCTACCTCTTAATAGTTTTTTAGCTCTTTCTTTTCACTGGCTTACAGTTATATTAGAGCGTGCCTTTAAGTTTGTGTCAGTAATAGTGACAAGTGCATTTTTGCTTGAAGTCCAGTAGTGTTGCTTAATGAGTCTCTGCTGGAGCTTTTGAAATAAAGGGTTTGATTTACCAGAATTAAGTCAGTGAATAAGATGCATTCATCTAGATTCAAACAATACAATTCTGGTTTAGAAAATATAGCAGCCTAGTTGAAATTAAGAGGACTAAATCCCTGGGGCACACTGAGAAGTATTCTCAGTTCAAAAAAGAAAAGATCTACAGATTTTTCATATGAAAAGATATCTACTTAGCTCTGCACAACTCCAAGCATAACATCAGGCTGCTCAGAGTTTTGAACAGATAGACATTATTTTTTACACAGACACAAGACTTCAGAGATGCTTGTTACTGTTCTAACTGCTCCAGTTAGCTCCTTTCAGTGAGTAACAGAGACATTTTAATGACTCTGAAGAACCACAGCTGGGACTCATTCTCCCATGCATTCATTACAAGTTTTCTGCAGCCTCATGCACACATCACGACCAGTTATGAAAACATCACATTTCAGACCATGAATTCTACACTACTGTCCCTTTTGTTACATGTCATGGATTGTCTGAGTTAGTTCGTGAGAATTCCATTCCTATACACTAGCCCAGGTCTGATACAGTTTTTTCATACTCTGCAGCATCTGAATTTGCACCAATACAAATGCAGTCACCACTGTCTCAGAGCTCAGCGAACAAACAGATGAGCAGTGACAAAGTTCAGGATTATTCTCACTTAAAAGATACGGACAGGATGACAGCACATTTTCCTGGGCTTCTGTTTACTACCGCATGGAGACTCCACAGCTGTGACTCACTGCACATTGCTTTTCATGCAAGAGTGCCAGGTAGGGAATGCAGACTGTAGGTCTCAGCTCACATCTATCTCCACAGCGAAGCACACAGCCACCTAGCTCCCCAGACCTTGATATTCAACTGCAAGAGAGGGTTTGGTCCAAATCCCATCCACTTCTGTCTGATGGGCAAATGCATCCCATAACCACAGGGCATTCCCATGCCAGCAATATCTACACGTGCTTCAAGCACACTTGACTATTTTCTCTTGGAGGTCTCTACAAAGCAGCTGGGGGGGGCGGGGAACCAATCCTCAGTCTAGAAAGGAGCTGAAAACACCCCAGAAACGCACACCTCTGACTTTAGCAAGAACTGACCATTCTGTAGAGACATGGTCGATTATTTTGTTCCCCAAAGACTGTAAGATAGAATGGGAGTTGCTTTCTACTCCTCAGCTACAGAACTACAAAGGCAACAATCTCCAGCTACACAACAGCTTCTAGAATTTGTTTACTGAAAAGCTTAGCATAAAAGTAGCATGGTTTGGGGATTCTCTGTGGTTAACCTGTGGGACAGTACAGTAGCCCCTAGCAGTAGGTACACACCTGTGGTGATCAGCACCTCCACCACCAGCCACCTGTGGAAGAAAAAAAAAGGCTTGGTATTGGTAGTGTGTATCACCACGTACCAGCCAAGGTTAGTATTTGCTTTGAAGGCTGCAAACCTGTATGTGTCTTACAGAGGCCTTGCAGCACGCGCACACTGTGGCATCAAGGCAGAGCCAGGCAGCCCGACACTGCAAACTGAACACTCAAAAACCAGCACTTGGGCAGTTTCAAGATTAGATACATGTTTGAAAAGGTTCTGCAGTCTTTCTAATTAAAACCCACTAAAATCGTTTCTGAATTCAGGGAATTGTAACATGGGGATCAGTTTCATGTAACTTTTAACCGTATTCAAAAAGTAGCATGGTTCACAACAGCTACAAATTCCAGCCTTTCTGAAATCATGGAGAAGATCTTCATGCTGGAACCTGGAGAATTTGGAAGGAGGAAAAAAGAGGAGGCATCGAGACTGGTCTGTTTCATATAGGTTAGCAATGGTCCTCCATCTCCTGAATAGTCAAAGTCATCCTCTGGAACCCCAAGAGAAAAGGTTTTAAAACTGTAAGGTGATGTCAGAAGCCTTCATCTCTCAGAGGGAGCAAATGTTACCAACTCCTCTTCCAGAAGGCAGGAGAAAAGGTTTGTCTCTAACAAACTGGAATGCCTTTTAAGAAAAGCAAATATTTTTGGTATGAACTGTGGAAATACGTTCCTTCTGACCCTTTTTGTTTCTAGGGAACACGAAGGCACTTTGTGCTCAAAGCTCCTTCCATGCTGCTTAGGCAGTACATGAGTCTCAGAACACGAGCACAGGAACTGATGGCAGGTCTCGGATGGCAAGGTAAATCCCACAGCAATGTTTGAAATTCCCACAGGGTTACTGGCTCCCTGGAAGACACACTACTCTGATTCCTTAAAAACAAGATACCATGTCACCACAGCAGGCTAAGGTCTCCACTGCAACAATCTGGCGTTTCTATATCCAGTGCATAAACCTACGGCAAGCCTTTCCAAGATTTATACGAAGCACTGCCTTGGCAATAATCACTGAAACCATCAGCACCCAGAATAGTGTCATTTCAGGCTTTTTGGGTTTTTCTGAGGAACTCTGTTCTTGCCCTCAAGAGAAAGGCAGGACAAGGGATTACATTTCCTCTTGTACTTTAGTATGGCAAACCCGTTATTTCAAATCAGGAAAAAAAAAAAACCAAACCAAACAAAACCAAACCAAACCCACAATCCTGTATATTCTGCCAATTTCAGATCTTGACCTTCCTGGAATCAGCAGCATTCTATACACTGCTGAGTGTTTGAATAGGGACCATGTCCTAGCCCAAACAGACTGTTTTCTTTGCAGATATGCATAGTGGGAAGTAATAAAATACAGACACTGTTGCCAATTTATCTTCTTTGTTCCATAATTTGTATCCCACTCTCTCAGAAAGAGCCGATTACTGTAGTTGTCAACACGCACATAAAGAATAGCAAGTACGCTCCAACAAAAAGCATAACCATTGCCTGCTGATGTCAGAGCAAGAACTTATGGGAAGTGGGAAAGGATGAGAAGTTCAGCAGCTTCAGGCTGCAAACATACAGCTGATGCAGCATATTGGGTGATGGATGCAGCTGCAGGCGGGTGCTTCTTTGTCAAAGGGAAGCGTGACAATTCTAGGGAACCAGCGGGTGTACAAACAGGTGGCTGCTGATCCAAAATGTAACTTTTGGGGATGGCATACAGCCATAATGCAGCATCTCTCCTATCTCTTTGGACACAAAACCAAAAAAACCCAACAAACAAAACGCATCAAAAAACATTATCACCTCCCTGTGCTTTAGGAAAACACTGCATACCTTCAACATGTCTCCTCACAGTCCATACAGCATTGGGGTTACCAGGCAGCTCTGAGACGGCCATTTCAGATACCTAAGAGTAAACAGGAAGAAGGTTCTTTTGCAAACAGATGTTTACTTACTACAGTACGTCACCAAACCACCAGCAGCTTTTAGGCTTTCCCACAACTGGGCAGGAAAGCTAATAATTCCCAATTCTGATGCTTTCTCCCCCATGCCAGATGTGCTACAGGGTAGAATACATTCAGCAATGATACAGCAACATTAGAGCTCTGGATGATCAGCTTTAAAACAAGGTCATCTGCCCCAGCAAAGAGATCACTAGCAGCAGCTGGCAGAGACAATGGGAATGTTCCAGCTCAATAAACTCAAGTATTAGAAGGGACAAAATGCAGGTGGTCAAGAGTCAAATGAACAAAAAGCCTTTAAAACTGTCAGAGCAAAGAGGACAATCCTTCTATTTCCAAGAAGCAAGCCTAGAGAAAGTTGCTCTCCAGACTACAGCAAAAGGAGAATCCCTTCATTTCAGCACCCTTATTTCAAGGATCTTCTCCCACTGCCCTCACCACTCAAGCTGTTCTTCTAAAGTGCTGGAAGTCTTACCTCAAGTCCATGTCTTAGAACCCTCAGAGACGACCGGGGCCCCCGACCACAAGCCACATACAACTGGGGTGTGTCTTCATTGGCCAAATCTGCTATCTGCATGGAGACATAGTGTCAAACACTACCCACAGGAAGAGAAAATTAAACTAAACTATATACGACACACTACTGCTTTACGAATGGTTTCTTTTCAGACACTGTAAACAGTGAAGATGCCATAGGGTGTACCATCTACTGCCCAGAAATAATGTCAAGTTTTAACCAAACTCTCTGCAGAGCAGAGAGCTGGTCTGATGGTCAGAGGAGCAGTACATGTCTGCTGGCTGACACCCTGTGTCCACATATCTATTTATCACCACAGGAATCAAAGGCTGCCAGGCCAGGTACCAGGCTTAGGCAGCTGTCCGAGAATTTAGCAGACTTGCTCTTCTATCAGCATTTAGTATAGAGCAGTATTTCTGGAAACCTAGGATAATGTAGCTTTGGTGGCTCCGCTTAGACACAAATACTCTGCAGAAAAGCAAAGAAAAAAATCATGCATCTATGATCAATTCCTCTGTAAATGAGAAAGACTTACTTATGTGGTGAATGAGAGCTTGCTGATGGCAACATACCTGACAACACAAAATAGGAGACAAACTGTCCAGCTCATCCACCAGCACCAGGTTCTTGAGAGGTCGTGGCTGAAAAAAGAACGTATCTCCTTCCTCAAGAGGCATGGCAGAAGAGAACTCTGGCTCCTCATCATCATCACCCAGGTGAGCTATCTGGTACAGGTAACTTGAGACAGAAAGCAAAAGCAACAGCTTTCAGTGCAAAGCTCATGTAGCCTTCTCTAAGAAAGGCTTCGCCAAATATTCACTAGGCAGCAGGGAGGACAGAAATCCTTCCCTACGTTGTACAGCTGTTAAAATTTAGCCTTAGGGATTGTCTTCTTGGTGACAAGATGTTTAAAGGAAATCAGAGGCCTGCAAAAAAAACTAAACAAAAACCACAGAAACAAAAAAACCCACCACAACCTCCCCCCTCCAAACCTTCTCATTCATAGCTGTCACTGGCAAGGCATCCCAGAGTTTCAGTGTTTTCTCTGTTTACCCTTGAGCCTTTCAGATATTTCTTGTGTTAGAGCCCAAGCACCAACTGACAGCTGAGGCCAAGAGCAAGACCAATGGCTAAGACTGCAGCTCCACAGTTATCTATTTTATTGGAATACTCTCACCTTGCTATTTTTAACCACATTCCCTATTTCATTTTATGAGCCTAAATATCACAACAATCAAGTTAAACTTCAGAGGAAAAAAATAAAACCAGAAAGATAGACTGATTTCTTCCTGGTTTTAATAAAGCTCAAATGAATATGGCTTCCTCAAGAGCTTAGTTTATACAACTTGAGTTCAGATTCACTCTAGTAAATTGGCTGGAGCTCCCCCAGGTGGCTGACTGCAGATGTAGTCAGAAAAAAATATTAATCTCCATTCTTGTGAATCCCTTAGACACTGTTCAGCCATCTTCAAAGGTGTGCAAAGTCTTCTTTGAGACTTTAGAATATTCTAGAACCCCAAACATGAATTGGGAAAGCCCTCAAGTATACATCTATTATGGAAAGGACCACAGTTACTCATAACAAACCCTATCTACTTCTGAGTGGGCCAAAACACACAAAGGTTCAATGAAAACTGATCAAACTAATTAAAGATAATTCATCCAGATACATGATGGACCCTTTATGAACTGCAAGTGCTCAATTCTTCCAAAACCTACTGCAAGAGCATGTAATCTTTTGTACTCTGGACTATAATATCTAATCTGGGTTCAAACAAGAAGAAAATTCCCCCACTCAGTCATAGCCTAAACCAATTGTTCTGCTCAAGCCATGTGAACAAAGCATTAATTTACCCTTTAAAACAGAGGTTTTGTCTTTGTATGTTCAATAAGTTCAAAGGTCAGTTTGCAGTCCTGAACAGAAACAGTCTGTTTCAGGGGAAAAATGCTGACCTAAAATTGTTTACTCACTGGTTTCCAAATTCAGATGCCACAAAGAGAAACCCCGTTTTCAGCACGCACATGGCAGCGGCGACAGGAACAGTGTCAAAGTACTTCAGTCGAATCTCTGTTACCTGAAAGCAGAGGAAGATGTGACTGTGCTAGCAAAGTACTAGAACTGTACATGTGTGATTTAATAAAAAAAAGCTGCCTAGCTATCCTCTCCAAAGAAAGGGAGCAAGTGAGTGGGCCAGGCTTAACCACACCAGTAGTTTGGGGCAGCAGGTTATAGATCACAACAGACTATTTTGAACACACAAGTTGGGCTGCCTGTTTTATTCCAAGACTTTCTGGCTTTAGTAACACTGAGTCGGTTTGGAAAAAAACAGCTGCAAAAATAGCAAGCTGTTTAAAAGAAGAAATTTGCTTCACTGAACACCAGCCATTCCCCAACACGTGAAAAATTCACTGTCCTGAGCAAATTTCAACATTTTATATAGTCGCAATAGCTGCTGATGAAAACTTCCAAGACACTTAAAGACGCTACACAATCATTCCTTGTACTAAATTTGACATGTGTAGATGAAAGAGAAACTGACATTCAACATTTACTCAAAAAAACCCACTGATTCTCTGCAGCAGAGATCTTTTTATTGCAAAATACTAGGACAAGAAGCAGCAAGCCACTTCAAGCTCGTTATTTCAACTCATGGATCAGCTGTACCAAGCTGTCTAGATCAATTTGCAAAAAGATTCATTATAGCATGTAAATATTCAATTAAGAGATGAAATAGAGAGCACCTACTGTGATCAAGAGAAACTAAATTCCCCAGAATTAGTTTCTGGCATACCCTCTAGCAGGTTCATCGACCACACTTTACAATACATCTTTTGAAGAAAGGACTGCCTGTAGAACATCTAAAATATGCCCAAGTGACTCTGCAGCATAACTGCAGGATCTTGCAAACATTGTGCTGTGTCTCTGTATGAGTAAACAGCAGTTACAACTGTGGGTATAACGGTACTACAAGTCACACAGAACACAGGCCATTACACAGCTAAAACCACAATATCAAATACTTATCACTTTAGAGAATCAAAATAAATGACCAAGGACTCTTCTCAATGAATGCTTCTGTTGTTCTTCGTGTGATGCTTACCATGTCTTCATCTGTCTCCAGCGTAATCTTGAAGATGTCTCCCTGCTCTGTCTGGGCCAGGAAGAAGAACATGGACTTGGTCTTATGTGTAGCAGAGCAGACAAAAATCATACCTCTCTCTGGGTCATCCAAGTCATTCTGTCAAGAGAGAAAGTGGAGGTCATTGGTGGAACTACCCAGCAAGTGTGGATGTGATTTCACTGACTGAAGTATTTCCATTTCACAGGTGTCTTAAGAGCTGACAGTATGCGAGGAGGCTTTTAACACAAAGCACATCCCCCCTATTACACCCGTAGTTATCCTTGGTACATCTCTGCCCCAGAAGGAAATGTATTTCTAATTCACTGTGCCTAAGCATCACCCCTCTTAGCTTTTTCGCCCTCCTCCCCAGACAACTCTCTCACATATCAAAGCCAAACCCAGAGGAAAGTGCTGCAATCCACACACAACTGTTTTTGAGCACCTGAACCTTGGCAGGTGTTCAAAGCCCTGTCAAAGCACACAACAATTTGCAGTACCAAAGGAGGAGGAAGCAGCCTTAGATGCTACACAGCAGCTGTCAAATTCACCTGCATACACGATGGCAACCATGACTCACCATCTCAAGTAATCCTATCTTACACCAACAGCACTGCTGCCATGGTGCCTGATCAGAGTCTATGGAGTATCTCCAGCATAATTCTCAGAGAAGAGACATGAACCAAGCTCATCACTTCAGGCTATGCCCACCTCCATCTTCCCTCACAGGTAACATGCAGCCAGTAAGGTAGATTACAGGCCAACACACTTTTAACTCCTTTATTCTTAATTTAAAATCTCCCTGATGCCTTTAACCATGAAAGGCAAATACCAAGCATTCATTTAGCACTGACAAAGACAACCTTGAAAAAAAAAGGGTAGGAATCTCAAAATTCTCACCCGTCTCCTGGGGATTGGGCATCTGATATCAGGCTGGTCACCAAAGTTTTTATAGGTAATATAGTTTTCAGAACAGATCAGCACCCCACTGGGTCCATCTGAACCACCAGGAACTGAAACACAAAAAATATTATGAAAAAAGCCCTTACCAGAGATCTGACTTACTGCCTGCAGAACATTTCTTCTGGTTTTCTTTAAAGCAACATAGTTTCCAGTGTTCTTTATCACCCTACATATACAAATCTACTCTTATTGAAGAGGAAGACAAAAGACCCCAGTACAGCTGCCTGTGTCAGCATAAGAACAGGGCAGATGGAACTCGGGGACCAGGAAGGAGAAAAAGGAAGGATGCAGCTCTAGACAAATTGCTTATGTTTAGCCCTCCTGGCTTATTCTTGTCTAGAAAGCCATGACACCCAAAATACTACATTAGCAACTTGTCAGTTAAACACAACCCTTGGGTTACTGGCATGTATGCTTGCTGTCAAAAAAATGTCAGAAAACCATCTGGTAGGTACCTTTCATTTTTAAAGTATGTTTTTTAAAATGCTTCTATTGAGATCCCAGTGTAACAAAAGATCATCAAAATAGTAGTAGCCGTCAGATCCAGCCCAATATTTGGTGTCTGATGGCTGACTACAGAAGATGCAACAACAGCGCAAGCACACAAAGATGCTCTCCTAGCTTAGCTTCCTTTGTGCTTCGAGAAGAATCTGCAGCAGTTCAGCTGTTTCACAGGTCAAAGGCGTTAGGTTGGCTTTGCACCCAATCCCTGTAAGTGGGCTTTTAGTCCATGGATTCATCTGCCTTTTGAATGCATATTAGCTGATGGAATCCCATGCAACAGAGTACAACAGCACCTATGCACTACCTAAAAATACATGCTTTTGCATCTGCTACCAGCTTATTTCAGTTAATATCTCTTAGCTTTGGAATTCAGAGAATATCCAGAATACACCTAAAGGAAGAGATGAGGAGCACTTTCAAACTGCAGCTGTATCTATGAATTCTTGCACATTTCCATGTGCGAACCACACTCATTACCTGACTCCAAGATCAATTAATTTATACTAATGGCTCAGACTACCATCAAAACAATTAAGATGTAAAGCGTATTTATTCTGTTTCCCTGGGGAATGGGAACCAAGTAGATGCATAGGAAAATGACTTAGTGGCCAGGTGGCAAGTACCTGTTATAAGGAAGTTGCCATGCTCTTCCAAGGGCTCACTGTATTTCCTAACAACGTGGTTCAAACCCAAGTCCAGTTCATAAAATGTCAATGTCTGCTGTGTGTTGGCTGCTGCTTCTCCCGTTGGATCATTGTCTGCTTCCTAAAACACAACACATGAAGGTGTCTTTCAAGAAAGGTATTAAAGGAAGAGCAAAGCTGACGTATGGCGAAACAGTTCTGAGTAACATTAGAATGAAGTCCAAAAGACAACTTGCTGGAAGATGCACAAGAAAAGCTTGACAGGAAGAAAATACGCACATTTGCAGTTGAACAGCAAGAATTTAAGAAGAATCACCAAGACAGAAGAGACTTGCCTATTCTGACTGAAGGCAAAACAAAAAGCAAGTAAGCTCGCAACAAATGAAAATCGTCTCAGTCAGCAAAAGCAGCCAGCGTTCCCCACCCCCACAGACAGATTAACAACAGAAGAGGAACAACAAAGCTCAAAAGACAGCAAAGGGAGATCAAGTTCTTCCCACCTCATAATCCATTTCCAGACAAGCAAACATCGGGTTTTCAAATCCCACATCGACTCCTACCACATGGTAGACCAAGGTATTGGCCTTGTGGGCTTCCAGCGGGGAGGAAATGGTGAGACGAGCAGCAGCGTCTCTGTTCAAGATATACACCAGCTTCTGCTTTTCAATAGCACCTGCAAGGAAAGGACAACAGCACCTGAAGCACATTACCCAGTGATCAAGTCTGATCATCCCTGCATTCCAAGATCAGTATAAAACTCTGCAAGAGAACATCAGTGTTACTACTGCTGCCGAAGTTCACTGTTGGTATTTATCTCTGTGCCCCCAATTAACTTCAAATGTCTCATTTTTAATGTCAGGCCACAAGCGCAAATGACAACTCCAGCTCTTCAAAGCCAAAGACTGACCCTTCAGGCTACGGCCATCTAGCCCAAAGTTCAATCTACAATGGCTACAGGCAGATTTACTCACTCATTCCATCACACAAGAGATGACAGACTCCAGGGAAGCAAAAACAAATCGAAAAAAGCAGCCAGATGTTCCACCATTTAAAGCCATTTGGCAAGAAGACCTTTCCTTAGAAATATTTTAACTAAGAAAAGGTATTCGTGCCTGATACACAGCATCCACAACACAACAAACGCTTATCACTCTTAACTATCAATGTGAATGGCACAATTATGACTGTGCTACCTTCTCACCCACGAAAACCAGACCTGTCAGAAAGGAAATATTATTATTTATTGTTATTCCTGATATAAAGGGGCACTGTTAAACTACCTATCACTGCAAGTCCCTGCTCTCAGCATGCAGGAAAGCAGCACCACCCAAAGCTGACTTCAGCAAACTGAGAAAGTTCATGTACCAACTAAGACACCTCATGGTAAATCCGATTTAAAAAAAAAATTAAAAAATCACCCAAATGTCCTTCTACCTGTGAAGCCTGATCAGAAATGCATCTAATTGTCTCCATGATACATCTCAGAGAAGAGACATGAATTCATAACATCATTTCAGGCTATGGGAGCTGATTGACTACGCTGTAGCACCAATGCCTGCAATCCCAACTTCTCTCCCGGACATCACACTTCAGGGCCCTGTGCACCGCTAAGCAAGCTGGCCTCTTTCCAAATTGTTTTGGCCCAGCGTTAGAATTAATTTGTGCAATTCCATCCACGTCAAGGAACTATTCTGAATGCCTGCATTCTCCTTACACATCTCATAGCCTAACAAACTGCCTGAGACACACTTCCAATTACACCTGGCAGAAACTTGCTCCAAAATAAATATCTGCAAGACAGGAGGAAAAAAAATAAGGAGAAAACAAGCCGACAGACTGACTTACTGATCATGACAGCACGGCCCTTTGGGTCTACAGCCAAGTACTGGCCTGGAACGATTCTGCGACATCCACTCTTGCCAAAGGTTTCCTGATGAATCTTCTCAAACACGTTCTTTGAGGGCTGGTACTCCAGAATAACAATGCGTCCCGAATCGCTACCCACGACGATATAGTCTTTGGTTCCACCTGTCAGCCTAAAGGCCATGAGGGAGCGAATGACTCCGAACACTTCCACAGTCAGCAGGGTGTGAACCTTCCCTGTGTTGGGATCAGGGCGGAGTAACTCCAGGATCTTGCCCCGGGAAACGACAATTTCTTGTTGTTTGGTTCCTAAAGAAGCCAAAGCACGAAGTTAGCAACAACACAGCAAAACACGCAACTTCAAGAAGCACTATAAGAAAGATGATAAAACTTCCTGACTACTAAATGCCGAAGACTTTTATGATTACTGTGGAGAAATTCAGACCAACTTATTCACCACAGTAGGTGCCACCTTTGCTCGAGCATCTTTTAACAGATCAGGAAAGTGGACAAAATAATAAATTAAACCTATAGCTAATCAAGCCAAACTTCTCTTGATCTTTCCACAAGTTACAACAACTCAAGTAACATGCTCAAGAGCAAACAATAACATACAAGCAAAACACTAATGCTATGCTGAAGCAGATGAGCTTTGACAACCAAACCAACTAAAGGACAAATGCATTTTTTCCTCTACTATCTGAAAGAGCTCAAGCCAAGAAGCATGAAGCAAGGAAAAATTACCTGAGAAATTGCCATGGATAGCATAGCTAATGCCGGTGGCACGCTGCAACGTCAGGTTGTAGAGAAACATGTTGGCAATGGGCTCACTTCACCTTATCGTAGCTCCACTAGGTCTGCAACAAGTAGAGCAAAAATAGATAATTTTCAAAAACAAAGCCTTCCATACAGCACAGAGAGAGAACCGCTGCCCTCCTGTTTGTCTGCATGTATCACTTTACATTAGAAGACTGACTGTCGCCCAGCTGAAGTTATTTGGTATTTATTAATACTACGAGGCAAAAGGCTCTCCCAAACGCAACCAGACTGCCGAGCGACAGCTGAGCTCCTTACTGCCGCATAACTGATCAGGACTTCCAGCTAATTACTCCTCTCGCGGTTTTAGCTGTTCAGAAACCAAAGTTAGGGAATCCCTCTAGAGGTGCACTACGCCGTTACACCTCACTGATCTTGCCGTTTCGTTTACAGCCGAGCAACCCACAACAGCTCAGACCGAGCGCCGGAGTCGATTCCTTTCCCCGGGGCAGAGGCGGGAGGGAACCCCAGCTCCACACAAGCCGCCGCACTCGTTCCGCCGGGTCCTGCAGGCCGCACGCCAGGGGAACCGGCCCTCAGCCACCCCGAGCCTTGCCCAGCCCCCCCCCCCGGGCCCGTCGCCCAGCACCGCCCCGCACCCCGGGCGGACTCCCCACGCCCTGCAGGGAACAAGGCCGCAACCCTCGGGAACCGGCCACGGATCAACGCCCGGTCCGGCCGCGCCCCAGAGGCCAGGCCTCGAGAGCCTGTGGCCGCTTTCCCCGCCAAAATGGCGGCCCGTACCGCGGGTCCCCAGCCGAGGGGCCGCCACTGGGCGGGCGCGGCGCGGCCGGGCCGCCCTTACCGTACTGATGGAAGCGGATGGCGGCGGATGCCGGTCCTGTCTAGGCGGGCGCCCCTCCGGCCCCCTCCGCCATGAGCCCCGCGCCTGCGCGCTACCCTCCCGCGCCTCCTCGAGGGGCTTTCCGCGACGCCCGGCGCGCGCGCACCCTGTGGCGGCAGAGGCTGCCCGAAGCGGCGCCTGAATGATCGCGGGGCCACGGCAGCCGCTTCCCGTACCAAGAACCTCCGAACGCCACCCCCTCAACCGCCTTCTAGCGTAAAGCGCCGAGGGAGCGTAAGCCTCCCGCGCCGCCAGGCGGAACCGAGCGGCCGCAAACGTTCAGGCACCGCCCACGGCAGGCCCGACGGGCCTCACGGCGGTATCGGCCGCGTCACTGCACCCCAAGATGGCGGCGGCCACGGCGCCGGGCCTGAGGGCGCCGGGGGGAGAGGGCGGTGGTTCGGCCGCCTCCGCCCTCTCCATGGAGCGGATTGAGTCGCTCACCGACTTGTCGGACCTGGAGGCCGCCTACAGCCGGCTGTGTGAGGAGGAGGTGTGTGGGGGGGCGGGCCCCGTGAGGCCGCGGGGCTCCCGGCGGCCATCGGCTGCGACGGGGCGGGCTGGGGCGGGCCGGGACGCGGCACCCCGGAGGTGTTGGCTGCTCTAGCCCCCTCCGGCCCGCTGCTGTGGTGACAAGGAGAGCGGGTGCCTCGCTGTCAACGGCTTTCCTAGTCGTCCGGATCCCTTGCAGAGGGATTAAATACGGGCCTGACGTGGGGGGGATGGTGCCGCCTCCGCGGAGCCGGTGTCCCCGAATCGTGAGCAGCCTGCAGTTTCAGGGTCCTCCTGCGTTGAGAGCTCGGCCAGGGGAGGAGTTTGTGGGTTACCTGACTTAAAAGTTGTGTGATGAGGTTTGCATAACTGATGCTTTCAAATCGCAAAAAATATAAAAATTTACAGGATTAAAATGAGAGCTTAGGAAGGATTTATTTGTCGTATAAGCTCTCGGAAGTGCTAACGCCTTCCTAGCTGCGTGTCCTTGACTTGGATGTAGGGTCTGCCCTAAGTCGCTGGCCTGGAGGAGAGCTGAAGTCACACAAGACTTCCTTCGTCCTTTTCTTTCAGAAAGTCGTGCAGGAAGAGCTGGATGCCCTCCTGGAACAGCAAAGCACTATAGAGAACAAGATGGTTGCACTTCATCGCATGGGGTTAGTGATCCCCACCCTCTCCCCTTCTTTGGGCTTCTGCGCACTGTTCAGTACCTCTCTGCTTACTGCATGACATGAAAATTCCCTTGAGTGTTGTGAGGGAAACACATCATTCTGAGAAAATGTCAGACTTTAAATCAGTTTGTGGTAGGGAACAGTAGTTGGATCCTCAGCCCCAGGCGCCCAGTTCTTTTAAGCAGCACTAACAGAGGGAACTGCTGCGCCCTCACATGGACTGACCCGTTCCGGTGTAGGCTGGGCAGTTCTTTGAAGGTCTCACCCCAGAGACTGTCAGTTTTCAGCATGAATGCTTGGATCAGATGTCTTGTGTCAGGCTGTTTACAGGTGTGGACAGATATTGCTGCCTCTTTGTGGTGAGCTTGTGCAGGCAGCCTGGAAATTCATCTGAAGTGGCCTCATGTCTAGTAGAAGCTTGGAGTACAAGTTTACAGACTTCACCTTCCACTTCAGAAGTGGAGAGTATCATAAAGCCTCAGTAGCCTGTCTGGTAGCGAGACAGTTGTTAGTCTGCCTGTGCAGCTTCTTCCAAAGCAGTCTGTTTGATTTTGATGCTTTGCTCCTTTAGGGGGGTCATGAAATGAGAGATACTGTAGCTGACAGGAGCAGTTGGGTTTGGAGGAAGAACCATCCTGCTGTTGCAGACCATCCGACTACTTAATATTTGCATCTCATGTTCAATTTGCTTGTGTTTCCAGCCCTAATTTGCAGCTTATCGAGGGGGATGCCCAGCAGTTGGCAGGGATGATCACATTCACCTGTAACCTGGCTGAGAACGTCAGCAGTAAAGTCCGCCAGCTTGACCTTGCCAAGGTAACTGGACTGAGGGGGTGTTTGGGACTTGTAACCACCAAGCCATATTCCATCTGCTCATATGCTCACAGCCCAATAGAGAAATCTGCTCTTTTCTTTAGTGGGCAGGTGGGCTGGAAACTACTTTGTTCTTTATTTTAGCAGTATCTAGTGTTGCTAGGTAATGGTATCTTGCTGGGCTCCTGGATATTGCAGGGTACAAGAGTAAATAATGCATATGCTATTCCATGTAGCGGCTGGTTCTCCGGCACGCCCTTCTGAATATGGTAAATAAGCTGAGGTTAGTCTTCATTAGCACTCTTGTCAACTACTGCAGCACAGAGCACAGTGGAGATGGTCATTGTCACCCAAGACCAGTCAGGAATCCGGGCTGTTACATTCTTTGTACAGAGATAGGCTAAGAGGCGTCAAGTCCCAGTGCTCAGCACAACTGCTCAAATCAAAACAGATAATGTGCAGTTGTATCTCTGGTCTCTGCCTGTTTGTTTAAGTGGAGTATGGCCTCTGAGTTCAACCTGAGTTTTGACAAATGCTGTTCCTCTTTTGGAGCCATTGATCTTATGACTTTTTAAGTAGTTTGGGGTTTCTGCTTACATAGTTGTTTATTGTGTAGAGAAGTATTGCTTCAGTCTGTTTCTTCCTTTCCTTCCACCCCCCACTGTCTTCTCCTCTTTAATTATCTTTCCCTGGTCCAGCACGCAGCAGGAAGCCTTACTGGTTGCCTTTCTTGCAGAATCGACTCTATCAGGCCATTCAGAGAGCTGATGACATCCTTGACCTGAAGTTCTGCATGGATGGAGTTCAAACAGCCCTGCGAAATGAAGATTATGAACAAGCAGCAGCTCATATCCATCGCTATCTGTCTCTGGACAAATCGGTGATTGAGCTCAGTCGTCAGGGCAAGGAAGGTAAGTACTGTTTGTGAGGAGAAGCTGATAAGTCACCTTTCCAGTAGATAACTAGAGGCTGCATGATTTCCATGGCAGATAGCCTCAGCCCAGTAGACAAAGCAGAAGATCTAATGCTAGCCAAAGATCTTAGTATGTTATAGAGTAAGACAGAAATGAATGTTTTTGATGTGTTACTAGGTTTGAATTATCATTAGTTGAAAGGAGAGTTCCTGACACACAGCTTTAATAATATTTCATGTGCTAACTAGGTGAAGGACAAAATGTTCAGGACAAAAGAAGTGAGGGAGAAGGCTCTGTCAGGGAGAAATGTTGCAGTGTTATGGTGTGCTACCAAGCAGAGCAACTGGAAATGAAGGAGTAAATTGCCTGATCTCTAAAAGAAATGTCCGGGTTGATGTGTTCGCATCCTCCGTGCAAGACCACGACATCAGCTGTGTGTACATCACACATGTACCTATCTTTCTTTGCTCGTAGGGGAATTCCAGTGTGTCTTCTGCTTTACCACCTTAGGGCTGCACAGTGTCCTGGGAAAAAAGGTAGCCCTTGATACAGTACTAACATTGTGCTGTCACTTTTCCCTTTCTTTTCTGTCCTTTTGACCAGGGGGCATAATTGATGCCAACCTGAAGCTCCTGCAGGAAGCAGAGCAGCGCCTAAAGACAATTGTCACAGAGAAATTCGACACAGCTATGAAGCAGGGAGACTTGCCCCAGGTGGAACGGTTCTTCAAGATCTTTCCTCTGCTAGGCTTACATGAAGAGGGGCTGAGCAAGTTCTCGGAGTACCTCTGCAAGCAGGTAACAGGTTCTGTGAAACATATTGTGACCTGTCTGGTCTCCTAGGGGAAAGCAAAACCCAATCTCCGTCAGCAGATGTTGTGGAAAGAGATCTTGGCTCTGGCCTGTTAATCTTAGAAACCAGCACTTGTTCATCTCTCTCCCTGCATTTTGCATCCTGGGATGGGCTTTGTAGTGTCTGCATACAGATCCTGCTGGTTGGCTAGCTTCTCTCTTCCTCTTTGGGCTTGCTTAAAGCTCATACAAGGGAGCCTGGAAAGAGAAGCAAGTTTCTGCCTCTCCTTGATCCTTGAGTTTTCCACAAGAGAGGAGAGGGTCCCTGTTCAAAGCAGGAACGACAGCAATAGCTCTTGCAATAGGAAGGCCAGCAAAAGCTCTGTAGGGCAAGAGACAGAGGACCGCCTTATGGGATGAAGAATATCTTTGAGTATTACCAGCTGACTGGTCCTTTTGTCATGCAGGTGGCCAACAAAGCAGAAGAGAACCTGCAGTTGGTGATGGGGACAGACATGAGTGACCGTCGAGCTGCTGTCATCTTTGCGGACACGCTGACACTCCTCTTCGAAGGTAATCTTCCTTTCCTCTTTGCTGATCGATTGAAAATAGTCCATGATGAGACTGCCCATCAATTTAAATGCATTTAATTTTAGCACCAGGAGATCACAAAATGCCTCCTTCCCCTTTGAGCTATGGGAGTGTCATGCTAGAGGGACGGGGACACAACTAATAGACTTTTTCCCAGCCAGGAGAGGGCATTACAATAAGCAAGCTTTCCTACATACAGCTTGTGCAGGCACAAAGTGGATTTGCAAAGGATTTGTTGGCTTCCTCCAGGAATCAGCTCTTCCTGTTCTCTGCATCCTCAAAACAAATGGGTATTCCCTGAAGGTTTCTTCAGACATGCAGCTCTCCACACAAACAAATTGGATCCCTTAAGACTGAGCAGCTGTTGATGCCTCCAGGCCTGGCTCTTCAAGGAGGACCTCAGGAGATTGAAAGCAGAGAGGGAAGGGAGAGAAGGCAGTATGAAAGCTCTGTGGGAGTGCTGCCAAAGACAGTAATTGAGACCCCATGGTGATTAACCATCTTCTCTATTAAGTCTGCTATAATTCCAGGCTGCACCACTGCCAAGTCACTCTACCAGCCTGGCACCTTTTTTACTATTGAAGGTCCTTAGAGCTGCCAAGGCTTTCTTGGCAGTAGTGCCAAAAGAGGGGGAGCGTTGCTAAGTCTTGGAGTAGAGAGTTTGTGAGAAGAAAGCAATATTGTAGACATAACCTCCTTGGAGGTGAGCTTTTTCTCCAAGGAGGTCTTGCCTTTACTAATGCTTGCTCTCTTGGGCATCTGCGCGACAGATAAGAGCAGAGCTTTCCCTAGGCTGATTTTCCTAGCACTGCTCTTCTCCTGTAACCTGGCAGGTGCTGAAAGCTGAGACTGGGCTTGGGTGGCAGTTATGTCCCCTGTCAGGTTTAGCTCATGCGGCTTTTTCCTGTGGAAACTTTCTGCCTTGTGTGTTGCTGGGTAGGAGGGCAGCTGACACACATCACATGCCAGGAGCTCTCTTTACGAAGAGAGATGGCTTCTACTCCAGGAGATTTGCACTGCAGTCTTCCAATAAACAGCAGAGAGGATGGAAGGCATCATATGCAGAGAGAAGATGCCATGGAACGAAGGCTGGTAATGACAGGCCTTCAGTGAGGCACTAGAGAGTGGCTGGACAGTCTAAACTGTTTATCTGGGGAGTGAATGATCCCTTGTTAGGTCCTGTCTGTGGACCTGTGTAGCTCTGCTCTGGGTCCAGACTGCATGGGAACTCCTGCTTGAGTCTCTCTCTTGTGCTTCCCCTCTCCCTGCAGGGATTGCTCGCATTGTGGAGACCCACCAGCCCATTGTGGAGACCTACTACGGGCCAGGGAGGCTGTACACCCTCATCAAGCACCTGCAAGTGGAGTGCGACCGGCAGGTGGAGAAGGTGGTGGACAAGTTCATCAAAGAGAGGGACTATCACAGGCAGGTAAGGGTCGTGTAATGCTGCCTGACACAGCCAACTGCGGCCTCCATCCAACTCCGTGGGGCTCTGACTGCCATAGAGGTGGCAAAGTTTGACCTTGTGTATCAAGAGAAACCTGGCTTTCTTCCATATTTGCACTGATGGCTGAAGGAGTCCAGCCTGTAGCTATCCCTTCTGTTGCAAAGAAGGATTCATTGGGAGCATGGTAAGTGGACCCTGGGTACAGGATTCCTTGCTCTGCGGGTCTGTAGGGCACTTTCAGTACACCTTACCCACGGTCTTGTTCCTGCTTCTGTGTTAGATGCAGGACTGCTATAACTGTCTCATGGTCACATACCTTGGTGCCTCCATTGGAGTTCCCATGCCACTGCCCTTCCTGGCAGGCTGAGCTCTGTCTTGGAGGAGGTGAAGAGATGTGTTTCTCTTCTCTGGCAGTGCTTTCTGCAAAGCATTCCTATCACCCTCCTTGAGTAAGCACCTCCTTAAGCTATAGCATGAGAAGCAGCTGTTAACTCCAAGTCATCAGCAAAGACTTTGATGACTCTCCCTTTTTTTGTGATTGCAGTTCCAGCAAGTTCAGAATAGCATGATGAGAAGTTCTTCTGCAGAGAAGATTGAACCAAGGTACAAACAAAACCTCTTTTTGCTCTCTAACCTTCCACTCTTGAGCTGTTATTAACACTACTTAGCATTTAGATAACCCTCCCAGTCTTCCAGAGGCTTTGTGGCTACTAAAGCATAAAATCCAATTGTTAGGTGCCTTTCACTGCCCTTTTATAAAGGCAGCTTCTGTGCTGGTGCTTTATTTTGCTTACTCGTTACTTTTGAGCCTTGATTGGCCCTAAACATTGCTGGAGGGCTGGCAATATCACTGCACACGAAGGACTGAAACTTTATAATTGCTTGTGCCCACTACCTTTTGATGGTCAGATTACGGTCCTCGGAGCCCACAAAATGGAGCAGCTCCCTGGACAGATAATTTATGACAGAATCAGGAATAAATCTTTGGGTCTTATTTAACCTGTACTGCTGCTGCAGCAACACTGGAAACATCAGTTTCCTGCTAATGAACTGAAGTGCTTTCCATCTTCCTCCTTTTCTTCTTGAGTTTTTGCATAGCCCTTAAGTAAGGCCATTTGAAAGTGCACCCAGCCCTTCTGGCATTGCATGACTTCTCAACATGCCTTGAAAGAAAACTTAAGTTCCTCAAGCAAGATCTGTCTGTGAGCCTGCATGACTTCAGTGGTAATACAGAGATCCACTTACCATTTGCTCTGAGTAACTGTGCAGGCATCCCAGGTTTTCTGAGCTTTTGCTTTTTAATCTGTAAAATAAAGATAATGGTTCCTTGTCCCACTTGTGTGTTGTGAGGCTCTGAGCAGGATTTGTAAAGTTCTTTTTTGCACGCTAGCGAAAAAGCTGCTGATGTGACAGTCTTTTTTTTCAGTCATCTGTGATCTGAACACTGTGTTCTGCATTGTCACATGCTTTTTTGGTCTCACATTTCCTGAGCTGTTGAGCTTAAACAGATTCTTCATCGTTTTCAGAGAAACATAAATCTGTGCACAAAAGCAGATACATGGAGATGGCAGGAACATATTTCTAACACTGACCACGTAGGGCTCACAGAGTCATAGCAAAACTGTGGTAGGAAAAGGACTGCCAAAGGTCTCTAGTCCAACCTCCCATGCAAAACAGGGCTAATTCTGAAGTTATATCAGGTTGCTTAAAGTCTTGCAGTCCTTGCTGTTGTGATTTTAACGTGGTTGTTCTCACATCAATGAGGAAAAAAGAAGCTTCTCTGTAATGATTTTTTTTCAGGACGTTTTGTTTTTATGTGCATTCTTTGCACGTACCAGTTATTCTGCTGAGCTTTGCCACTCAACAGCACAGATGGAAAGGGACAGTATTGATCTCATAGCAAGAGAACAGAAAACACACTACATAACTGAATGAAATTAGTGTCTCTCCTTTTGTAGGCTTTCTACCTTGATTTTTGCTATGTTCCTTCCAGGGAACTTGACCCTATTTTAACAGAAGTCACTTTGATGAACGCCCGCAGTGAGCTCTACTTGAGGTTCATCAAGAGACGAATAATAGCCGATTTTGAGGTGGGAGACTCCATGGCCTCAGAGGAGGTAAAGCAAGGTAACTCCTTGAATACCAATACTTACAGGCTCTCTGCTCCTTACAGCCAGAAGTAGAGATATATCTGAGTTAGTGGCAGAGCAGTGACACAGGATCTGCAAAGATGCTTTGGGAGCACTCTGTGGAGGAGGATTGTGTAGCCTGGCCTCCCCAAATCTGTTTTCAGCACTGGTTGTTCCCTCTAATAGGGAAACCAACATTAGGAATGACTGCAGAGCACAATAAACAAGGTCCCCAAAGAGAGGGAGGGCCCTTTGGTTGCTGCAGGCACAGATCCTAAAGGTGGAGGCCACAGGGTAAACACGCTCAGGGTTTATGGTATTCCATGGAGCTCTGGAAATCACTTTTGTCACCTGCAAAATTCAGCTCAGCAATTTCAGCTCCACAGTCAAGGCCTGTGATTTATTCCAGGTTGGGCTTTGCAGGTGTGTGTCCATTGGGTGCCCATAGGACAGGCAGCAAGGGGATTAGCTGGAACCTCTGTCTTGGTGCCTGCTGATGGTTCTCTTTTGCATTCTGTAGAGCATCAAAAATACCTGGACAAGCTCCTCAACAACTGTCTGCTGAGCCGCACGATGCAAGAGCTCATTGGCTACTACATCACCATGGAGGAATACTTCATGAGGGAGACTGTCAACAAGGTAGGGCTCAGACTGCTGCTTGCAATAGCCTGCACTCTCTGCTAGCGGCTGAGACCTCTACATGTGCTCTACAGTCCTCTACTGAGCATCCCTAGTGAGGGAGATGAGTACATGGCAGGTCTGCAGTTGTTGGGAAGGTCTTTTGTTTTCCTTGGCCTTGAAAAGCAAGTAGTTGTTTCTGAACTTTGACTCCAAACATACTCCTGAGTATCTTCCAGAGACAGGTCTTCCAGGTCTATGGGCTACTGAAAACTAGGATGAGTGATGCCAGGCCACACATGGTACAGTTCAGCTCAGGGTGAAATGGACAGGCTGGCAGTTTGGTCTTACAGCACTGCTCTGAAAGGGCACCTTTGCTCGCTGAGCTCAGGGCACTGAGGCAGCTTTCTTTGCAGGCTGTTGCCATGGACAGCTATGAGAAGGGCCAGCTCACCTCCAGCATGGTGGATGACGTGTTTTATATAGTGAAGAAGTGCATTGGGCGTGCTCTGTCCAGCTCCAGCATAGACTGTCTCTGTGCCATGATCAACCACTCCACCACCGAGCTGGAGTCTGACTTCAGGTAATGAAAATACACCAGGTTCATTGTAACTCGCCTCCACCTCATGTTCTGCAAACAGTGTTTGCTTGTGTTCTTCACCTTTGAACCTCTGCTTTGTCATGTCCATGGAAGATACTCGTAGGAAGCAGCATCAGGTGTGGCATGGGAAGCTGGAGCTGGGCATACTTTTCTCACAGTAGTGGTGGTCACCTGTAGAACAAACAGAAAAAGGAACCTCATGGCCCCAAATCCTTATGCGACTCAGTCACCATATAGCATTGGAGTGCTATCCTGCTTGGTGGTACACGGTCACCCCTAATTGTTCTCTGGGTTGCCTGTGAGATTGCTTTGTAACTTGAACTTGGGGTGAACCTGCAGAAATTGTCCTGCTCCTGTTTTTTCATCGCAACATGGGAGTGGGGAACCGTGACTGAAGACAGCAGACAGCTGCAGGCAGCATTTTTGGGAAAACTCAGAAACTGGGTGGTTGTAGGTTTTTTTCAGCCTTGTGTCCTTTAGATGCTCTCAGGAGATATTTGCCAGCCCTCTTTTGTCCCTGTTAAGTTCCACTTACCTTGTTCAGGTCACAGCTCAGACAGAGTGCTGTCCCCCATCACAGAGCACAACTCTGCTGTGGCTTGCAGTATTTGCTCCAAGCCCTGATATGTTCTGCTTGCCCCATAGGGAGGTTCTGTACAACAAGCTGAAGCAGGGCTTTCCAGCCACGACCTTCCAGGACTTCCAGAGAGGGGTGACCAGTGCCGTGAACATCATGCACAGCAGCCTGCAGCAGGGCAAGTTCGATACCAAAGGCATTGAAAGCACCGACGAGGCCAAGCAGTCCTTTCTGGTGGGTTTGGTGGCTGTTCTGGTGTAGAATGAGTTGAGGTGAGGGGAAAGACAATGGAGAGCTCTTGGGAACAGGGTTGGTGTGACTATCACATGTTCAGAGAACCTGAAAACCTGTTCAGGCATGGCGAGTGACCTGACTTTGGATGTCTGGTAGGTCGTTCTACCTCACCTCATGTTTGCAGGGTTTCCACACCAGACCTGTGCGAGTATGATCCTGTGACTGCCTCTTAGGCTGCTGCAATGGTGGTTCCCTCCAGGCTGGGAAAGAGTTTGTGCTTTTTTGAGGTGTCCATCAATCCTGTTCTTCACAGGCTCTGCACAAAGGTGGGAGAGCATCTCATCCACACCTTCCTCTAGATGAAAAAGTTTTCTGGCCCACGCTCAGGGCTTCTTCATTCTTGCTTATCGGATCGAAAAGTTTCCATTAGAGCAGTGTTGTCTGCTCTGCTTGGCCTGCAAGATCCTCCTGTTGCCTTCTAACAGCCAGCGCTGCAAATCTCTGCATGCTTGAGCAGGCCAGAACATGGCAGTGAGCATTAGAGACCCCTTGGAGAGCATTTGAAGGGCCATTACTCCTGTCTTTTGCAGCATAACACATCCTTCCCCATGGTGGAATGCTGTATAGACCTTGCATTGTGGAAAAGACCTCACTGGGAGAGCAGCTCTGGATCTGATCTCTCAGCCAGCCCTGCTGTTTGAGCAGACCTGTGGGCAGAGACTCAGAGCACTGGAGAGGGGCTGGCTCACCTTGACTTTTCTCCCTCTCTGTAAGTTGCTGTGAACACCCAGTGCTGAAGAGGCTCCTTGGGACTTTCACTGTACAAGGAGAGAAGGCAACAAAGCGAACGGGAAGGACTGAACTCTTCCATTTCATTAAATTCTTGGTTACAGGTTTCTGCATTTCTTGAAGCAAAGTGCTTAAAATGTCAGTTCTCCCACTGGAATTCCTCATTCACCTGTCAGCTTGCCTCATTTCCTTGTCTGCACAAACCCCAGCCTTATAGTGACGTTTAGTTCAGCTTCAGCAGGTAGGGAACAGTCTGTTCAGTGAAGAACAGATACTCATCTGGCAGGACAGGTGCTGACTCCCCTGCCTAGATACAAATACACTCCTGCCTCCCCTGCTTCTCTGGACATGGTGTATAAACCGTCACTTCCAGCCATTCCTGGTCTGTTGTTCTTCATGACACTGTCACAGAAAGTTAGGGGTACATCCTGTCTTCCACCAGTAACCCATGAGTGGGGCTTTGCTGCAACATAGTGGACAGAATGATGAGGAAAAGGAGTAAACTATCTCAAACTTTGTACTAGCTGCAGGTTCAGCACACATGCTCAGTTACTGAAGTTCAGCTTCATGCAGCTCTGTGAATCTGCAATGCTTTGATCACAGGGTAGCACCTCTGTCCCTCAAGTATTTGCATTTCAGCCTGTACTGTGAGCAGGGCATGGAGTAAACGTATGGACTTGGGGCTGAGACGCTGGGATGTTCCAGTGAATTCTACTTGGGTTTATTTTGTTGTTTTTTCCAGGTGACCTTAAACAATGTGGAAGTCTGCAGTGAAAACATCATGACCCTAAAGAAGACTTTGGAGGTGCAGTCTGGATTCTTTACTGTTTTTTTCTTAATCAGATTTCTAATATCCTCCCTTTGGGGGGTGAGGGGGGTCAAGTAATCTATCTGGACTTCACTATGCCCAAATTCCTGAGGTCTTCCCTCCAGCCTTAGGAAAGCAATTTTGAGCTGGCAGAGCAATCTCCAGCTGATAGTAGCAGCTGGAAATACCAGTTCCTTCAGCTTGACCAACCTGGCACAGGCTGGGAGCCAGTGGAATAACATGTGCATCATTGAGAGGTTGTGGTTCTCTGGTGCTGGGCTATATAGCCTCTGGCTTCCTTTCTTGCTGTCCTCTCCCCAGCTGGAGCCAGCAGCCTCTGCCTTCACAGGGGCGGGAGTCTGGCGCCTATCCTAGCCTGCAAGTGTAATGGTGGGCAGCCAGAGCTCAGCAACGGGAAGGGATAGAAACTGCCCAGGTTATTTATTTGCAACTTGCTTGTGGATCTCTTCCCTGCAGAGTGACTGCAGCAAACTGCTTAGCCAAGGCTTTGGGGGTGAGCAAGCACAGGCCAAGATTGACAGCTGTCTCTCTGACATGGCTGCCGTCTCCAACAAATTTCGTGACCTGCTGCAGGTGGGTGCCTTGCTGAGTTACTGCTGGCCTCCAACACTAGCTGGCCAGTGTCTTCAGGGAGAGCTTAGGCAGGAATCTGAGCTCCCCAAGGTCTGGGCCATGTCTGACTCCAGGACCGCTGGGCAGGGGTGCAGGAGGGAGTAAATCAGTCAGCTTTGAGGCATGGAAACAGATCCAGCCCAGTTGCACAGCTGCACCAGCTGGTGGCTGTGTAAAAAACACTGGAAGCAGCTGCAGAGCCAGGAGGAATGCTGCTCCATTTGTCTTCACTAAGCACAGAGTTGTAGTTGGTTCAGCATTTTCAGGAGAAGAAATATTAATAGCATTTCCATCTCTTCCATTCTCCCTCATGGCGCAGCATGTTGTCAAGTTGTCCAGAGCCTCACTAGGTAACACTGAAGACAGGCTGTTGGTAGAGAAGAGCTGCTCTTCTCTCGGGTTTCTCCTCCTTTCCCAAATGGAAATACTCCCCGGCACAGGGCAGAAGGCTCTCTGGCTAAATCCACTGTCTTGTGTGGCATGCTGGGGCCTGTTGCCCTAAAATTTCACAGTGGTCTTTGGCAGGGAGAGGAACAGGGAGACCTAATACCTCCTGTGGAAAGAAACCAAGCAAAAGAGAGCATTTTGAACCACATTTGCTATCAGCTTTGTACTTTACAGAGGGGCCAGACTATTTTTTGTTTGGCTTTGCAGTTCCCTGCAGCCAGATGCCTTCAGGCTGGTATTGCCAGCGAACCCTCTTGAGGCTTGTGGTCAGTATCGAAACCAAAGAGCTCATCAGTAAGGAGTAAAACTCTCCAGTCTAGCTCTAGTGCAGTATTAAAACTGGCTGCAAAGCAATCAAGAGGCTGAGCAGCAAGCTCCTGCGCTGCCCGAGTCACACGCACATTGAATTTGCCTTGGAAAAGAACAACTGCCAGCAGGGCCTGCTTAGAAATGCCAATTTTAGTTAAAAACTTCCATCATGCCAGGCAGAATCAGTACCTGAATAGTTTCATGCCGGGTGAGCTTTCTTGACATCTTGCTGGGCCAAATGGGGGTAGTTGGCAGGAGAGGGCTTTCGGAGAGCTCTCTAGCATTGAAGCGGACAGAACAGCCTTTGCTGACAACCTGCTGCTCAGGGGAGATGCTGTGTGCTGGGGTTATGATTAATTCAGGGAACTAACTGCAGTTACAGCTTTTATCCTCCTTTTAGCTTCTCCTACTGAGCTAAGCTGCACCAGAGGTGGGAGACATCAGTTGAGTTCAATCATGGTGTCCTCCTGCCTGGTGCTGAGTGGAGAGGCTGGTGTTTGTGTCCTTTCCTACCCTGGTGGGATGTGAAAAGAATGCCTCTCTTCTGCCAGGAAACATCTGTAGCTGTGTGGGCAGGGGTGGGGGAAGCACGAGCCCTTTGGACCTGGCTGCAAGTCAGCACAACAGCAGCTTCTGGGCCAACGTCCTTCCTCCTCCTGTCATCGTGGTGTCCTCAGAGCCCTCCACAAGAAGAGCGTGGGATCTGAGACTTCTGGGTTCAGTTTCCTGTGCAAGGCTGTGGGTCTGTTGCCCCAGCTTGCAGCGATGATGGGAGGCAGCATCAAGACACCCTGGCTGTAAAGATTGTGTGCCGTTGGACAATAGCTGTGGTCAGTCACTCTCCTCTCTTCTGCCTGTCCCCATCAGGAAGGTCTCAATGAGCTGAACAGCACAGCTATCAAACCCCAGGTGAAGCCCTGGATCAACCTATTCCTCTCCATCTCCCACAACATCGAGGAGGTAAGGCTCAGCATTCTCTGCTTCCAGCCGTACTTCTGCACCCTCCATGCTCCACTCAGCAGCACAGTCAGCAACCGCTGTCTCATTCCCCTCAGTTCTCTGCTGTTCCCTCGGCACAGAACACCAGTGAAATAACCAGAACTTGCTCTGTATCCGAGCCTGGAAAGGGACATTTGGCTAGAGAAGAGCTTGAGAAAATGGAAGGGGTGCAGTGCTGCTCCAGGAGGGACCTCCATTCCTGCCCTCTGGGCCATTTGCTGCTGCATAAACAACAGCTTTTGTATTTCAATGTCAGGAGGAGTTCAGCGACTATGAAGCTAATGACCCCTGGGTCCAGCAATTCATTGTCAATCTGGAACAGCAGATGACGGAGTTCAAGGTAAGAGAGGGATGTGGCAGCCTGCCAGGCTTTGGCCAGACCTCCACATGGCATCTCCCAACTCTTCCCCTGCTCAGGGGAATGGCAGACAGAGATGTCCTCCAGTGCCTTGCAGGGCTCTTGGAGACCCAGTCACCCCCTTCAGCAATTCTGAAAGCCTGCTTGCAAGTCCCACATACCTGGATCGCTTCTGTGGTGGTCTCCGCTTGCTGAGCCTGCAAGCGATGGGTCTTTATTTGAAAGCTCTCACAGGGCTTGGGTTTTGCAGAGCTCCACTCAGTTGCTCCTGACAAGATTGACATGGGTTTCTGCTTCCAGGCTGGACTGTCTCCAGTGATTTATGACACCCTCACTGGTCTTATGACCAGTCTCATAGCCATCGAGCTGGAGAAAGTGCTGCTCAAATCCACCTTCAGCAGGGTAAGCAAAACACTGTCCTCTACCCTTCAGTCTGGCTTGACTGCAAACCCTCCATCAGGAGAACCCTCAGTAGAGGGATTGGGCAGGGCAGAGGCAAATGTTGCTCTCAGAGAAGCTCTACCACCGCCGGTGGCCAGCTCAGGGAGACCTTGCATTAGCACACACAGGGAGAAAGTGTATTTTGTGATGGGGCTGGGAAGACCTTGCATCAATAAGGGAGCTGGCTTCTAAGGTGGGTCTAAACATAAGCCCATTTAAGCTGCAATAAATGGTCTAACTGGAACCCTCCTGCTCAGAGACCTCCCCCTGCGCCCCTGTAACTTTTGTTAATTGTGTGTTTGGCACAACCCTTGGGCCTGCTCAGAGAGTTAACAGAGCTCCCTCGGTCCCCACAGCTTGGTGGTCTGCAGTTTGACAAGGAGCTGAGGTCTCTCATAGCCTATCTCACCACAGTCACCACTTGGACTATCCGCGACAAGTTTGCCCGTCTTTCCCAGATGGCCACGATCCTCAATCTGGAAAGGGTGAGCTGCACTTTTGTCTCCTTTTATTGGGGGACTGCAGGAGCCCCAGCTGGACTCTACGTGGATTTACTGGGCTCATCCAGATGTTGTCACATCTATGGGCTATGGAGAAGCTGGAAATGTTGCCCTGTGCCTGATGGGTGTTTGCCTGCAGGGGGTTAGTGGCAGGAAATACCATGACAGCAGCCAGAGTTTGAACTCACCTGTGAGGGCAGTGTGTGCCGAGTTGTCTCCTGCAGCTCTCCTCTTTCTCCAGGTGACAGAGATCCTGGATTACTGGGGCCCAAACTCAGGCCCACTCACCTGGCGCCTTACTCCAGCCGAAGTCCGGCAGGTGCTGGCTCTCCGAATTGACTTCCGCAGCGAGGATATCAAGCGGCTACGCCTGTAGTTGGTTGGTGCTTGGGTCAGCACCGCGCTGGAGGTAACAGCAGGAGGGCTGCAACCCTGGAGCTTGCCCAGGTCCTGGCCTGGGGCTGGCTGGCTGTTAGATGGTGTTGGGATGGGGTGATGTCTGCCCTTCTGCTCATGTTCCTCAGAGCAAAGGGCTTTCATGGGCCCAGGAAGAAGAGCTGCCATCCTTTTGTGGGAGCAGAAACAAGGCAGCAGAGGCATCTCTCACATTGAGAGCAGCATGACAGTTTCTGAAAACACATGCTAGTCTGAGGGACAAGCTTGTGCTACCTCCTGAATCCCTTCATTCCGCTGCCCTGCGAGAGGCCACAGGTCAGGAAATTTGGGGGCTGTTGTGGTGTGGTTCAAATATGGGTCTGCAGAGAGTGCTCTGCCCACGCTGCTGGCTGCAGTGTTCCTTCTGTACCACCAGTTCAAGGCTCAGCTACTGCAGTCTTACAAACCCTGAGACCTGGCTCTCTCCTGGTGGCAATGGGGACCATTCTGTTGAAGGGAAAAGGAGTATTTCCTTGTGTGGAAGGTGCTTGGAAAAATCCCTAGAAAGCCGCTGTAAGAAGTGGGGCTGCGTCCCTGGTGGTTTGCTGTGCCCTGTACAACTACTCTGTAAATAAACCTCACCTGGCTAAACAGCAGCCTCGGGTGGTGTGTGTGTGTCTGTGGGCCTGGAGGGAGCTGGAGAGATGCGGGACAAGAGCTGTCCACAGTTTCTCCTCTTCTACCCTGTGCCACAGCATCAAGAGAATCTTCCTGCCGCAGCTGGCTCCGGTGTTATCATGAGTACAGACACTTCTGAGAGGGAACCTGGTGCCAACCTGCCGCTTGGCGGCTTCTTGCAGCAGCACTCCCCTGCTGTCTCCCGTCAGCCAGGGCTGTGGAGGGCGATGACCAGCCCCTGCACCCAAGTTCTGCCATACCCACCCCTAGAAGAGCTTTGCCCCTCAAATGGCTGGGCCCTTGCTATCCTGCGGGGAAGGAGGAGCCCCGCTAGGGACAGAGGGGCATAAACACATACTGGGAACAAGCTTTTTTTATTCCACAAGGCTGCAGGGACTAAACTCGCTGCAGAAATATTCTCTCAGCATGGGAGAGGGACTTGATCCCACATCTGGGTGCATCCTTGGTGCAGGAGCATTGCATGCCGAACAGACAGCATGGGCCCGTGCTGCTGGAAGAGCATGAAGATTCCTGCTAGAGGCAGCATCACAAATGCTATACTTTTCCCTTTGGAGAACCACGAAAACTGGAGTGAACCCCCAAAATCAGCCTGGAGGCCCTAGCAAACTGTGCTTCCAGCAGGACCGCCCTCCAGGGATGGTTTTGCCTGCCCAGCTCGTCACAGCTTCTCCAGCCCCTGTGGCTACTGGGGCATGTAGCAGCACAAAAAGGCCACATTGAGACCTAAGGCACCTGCTGGAGCTGGCTGAAGGAGCTTTAGAGAAGCAGTGAGGATTTCCCTGCTTTGGAAGGCAGCTGACTGCTCCCTCCCTTGCTCTGCGTATCTGCTGGGAGTGGGTCAGGGCTGAAGGCCTTCACACAGCCATGTCCTCTCCAGGGTGAGCACCGTCCTTCAGATCACATCCCACAACCTCCACAGAGAAACCGCTGGTGTCCACTGCGATGCTGTGGATGCTGAAGTTGCCCAGTCCCTAGAAAAAAACAAACAAACAAAAAACCCAAACAAACAACAAAAAAAACCCAGTTACAGGTTGGGGCAGGAGCCAGCAAGGAACCTGTTCTCACCTCCAAGGTCCTGGGGAAGGCTAAGGGGACAAGCAATCTCATCCCACTCGTAGCAGGGCAAGATGCTTCTAGTGCTTGCGCGATACAAAGCAAGCATCTGGAAGCCACCTGTGACAGTGAGCCACCTGGGAGCTCATATCTCACCTCAGTTTTTGCTAGAATTTGGTGCAAAGCCTCCTTCTGCAGAGGGACTTTGGTTAAGACGTAAAGGAAGCCACCGCCACCAGCCCCAGCCAAGCACTGCCCGTAGACGTAGGGCCGTAGAGCATCCATCATGCGCCTGACGGCCAGTGGCTCGCACCCAGGGGCCATGCATTTCTTCTGCTGCCAGTAGCGGTCCAGACACTTGCCGATGAGCGGCAGGTTACCTGCAGGGGCAAACTATTTGCCTCTATTTCTTGCTCAAGAGGCAGAAACCTGTCCCTGCCTTTCCTGCTCAGCCCAAGATAAATTCCGCCTTCTCATCTACCCAATTCCTCCCAGCTCTGCCTGCCAAGCAAGCAAACCCAGCTGTTATGTTGCTGTTTATTTTTTAATCCTCCATGGGGGAATTTGCTTGCTTTAATGCTCCGGCTTCCCCTCCACAGCATCCCAGCAGCTAAAGGCCAAATGAATCCACCACACAGGTTAGGCATGGCCCCCAGCCCCATCACGGATGGCTCACAGAAAATCAACTAGACTTGGCGTGTCTAACCCCCCTTCCTCAAATCTTCACTCAAGCCTGAATTTTGGGGCATTGCCTCTAACATGCCAGTGGGAAGATCTGAGACTTCTGCAGCTGCAAGAGCCTGCAACCCCCCAGCCTTTTCACCCCTGGGACTGCACAGAGTCTCCCCAAGGAAGTCTGTGTTTCTTCAGTCGTTAAAAGGGTCAGCCTGACCCAGGAAAGGGGGCTCACACCTTGCCTCAAGGCCTGGGCACACTCCTCGGCGTTGCTCACCAGTGCGTCAGCGTTTTGCACGGTGCAGGGCAGCCTGGCATACCAGTTCCTCACCACATCCTGCAAGAGGCCAGAACGACCCTGTCGCCATCCTCCTGGCTCCAGCAGCACCCAGGGAGGTAATGCTGCACCCGCAGCTTTTGGTGCCAGCTCCCGTTGGGGTGGCAAAGCTCTGCACCAGCAAAGGGGACAGGCACCAAAGGCCACAGGGGGAGCAGAGGCCAGAGCCTGCAGCACCCAGGGGCACCCAGGCGTTACCTGGAGCAGGTTGCGGGCCAGGCGAGTCTTCCCCGTGTACACCAGCAGCAAGTGATCGTTGAGGGTCTGGGTAAAACTGTCGGGCACCAGGATCTTCTCCACCTCCACCCTGAGCGGCAGCTGGGCCTTCGACCTCCCGATTTTGATGCCGGGCACGAGCCCACCCACCTGGTCCTGCCAACCACCGCCTGCAGGGCAGAGGGTCCTCAGCCACCATTGCAGCTCCCCTCCCTGTGGGCTGGCTGCTCCCCCCAGCTGCTACCTGTCGTGAGCCTCTGCTCCAGGTGCAGCACAGCATGGATGAGGGACTCGGTGCTGGCAGCCTTCCCGGCCGCCCGGTACAGCGATGCCATCACCGCTCCTGCCAGGATGCTGCTGGTACCTGCAGGGAGCACAGGCGGGGCCAGGGCAGCAAGGCACCACACATGACTGTGACAGCTGGGGCTGGGCTCCCTGCCGTGGGGCAGCAAGGGGGATACTCCATCCCAGTGCTGGCAGCAGAAGGGACTCCCTGGCACCAGCGAGGGACTCCCCAGCCCTTTCCCTGCAGACTTACCAAGGCCAGACCCGTGGGGCAGCTTGGACCAGGTGTGCACCTCAAACCCACCCCCGAAGCTCTCCATCAGCTGGGTCTGCAGGGGTTTCTGCGAGGGGAACTGCACGACCTGAGTGCAGATGAAGGCAGCTTTGAGCAAGGCTCCTGAAAACAAAAAGAAAGCAAAGCTGACGCCCACTGCGCTACCTGCTCCCTCACCCCATCGTGCCCAAAAAGGGCTACCCTGGCACCATGGGGTCAGGACACTAAGGGGTTATCACACGTACAGAGCCAGGCTGTGCAGCTGGTGACACCTCACCTGGCGCATGCGGCTGGCAGTAATCCTGCAAGTGCTCCAGCTCTCGGCACACCAGCTCTGCCACTGCCTCACTCCGTGACGTCCCGCCAAGGCTGACGAGGCGCAGCTCTGGCTCGCTAATGCGCCGCACCCGGGCACCAATGGGCCGGCACCCATCCACCAGCACTGCCACGTCCACCACGGCCCCCCCGTGCTCATACGTGATGGGGGGGGTGTCACTCCAGCCGCCTGCCAAGGCTCACCATCAGCTCCCCAACGTCACAAGGGTGAGACATGGGTCATCTGCCTGGGGGGATGCGCTCACCAGAGAGGTCCAGGCGGGCCGGACACGCCACCTGCACCCAGTGCCCCAAGGGTGGCAGCTCCACCTGCCCCACTGTGACAAACTGGCACGAGGACATCACTGCCTGCCGGATGAGGATTTGCTCTGCCCCCTCGTAATGCCGAGCCGCTCTCACCAGCAGAGCCGGCCTGGGAAGAGAGGGACGCTGAGCCCACCGCCACGGCTCCTTGACTGCGCCGATGCCTGGGATGGGGCCCCTGCTGCTCACCAGCCCCAGCCTCACCTGCTCATCCACTTCTGCCGCTCGGCAGCCAGCTCCCGGACACCGCCAGCAATGTCCCCACTCTCCAGGTGCCCAAAAGCCGAGGCCCACTCCCTGTTAGCAGCGGGCCCGCTCCGCAAGCCCCCTTCCCCTCGTGCCATGCAGCCCAGGACCTCGGCAATGCAGGCGAGCGCCCGTGCTGCAATGCCAGCGTCACCAGCCGTAGAGGCAACTAGAAAATAAAAGGAGGCTGCAAAGCCACAGCCAGGCTGCAGGTCACCCCAAACCAGCCCACTTCTGCGATAAGCCAGCTCCAGGGGAGTGGGACTCGCATGGCTCGCACCCACCCTGGCCTGTCGGACGCCCTGGGGGTGCACCCCCACGGGATCTTGCAATGGGGGGGTGGCATCATTGGAGGGGGTGGGGAGCACCAAACAGCCCTGATTCCCAGAGATGCAAGACACAGCTCTTGTGAGTCTAGCTCACCCTCGTCCAGCGTGCCCAGCACGGCCTCATGGTAGCCCTCGTGGACGGCACTGCGGGCGAGCGGCAGGAGGCTGCTGTCCCGGCGCCCCAGCAGCACCGTCCGCACCTTGCGCTGGCCCTGCAGGAAGAAGAGGGCCCGGCGGGCTCCCAACTCCGCCGCCTTGTCCAGGCAGGGCAGCAGCTCCTGCCAGGACATGCGCCAGGCCGTCCGCCAGCACGCCAGCCGCTTGCCAGCCACTGCCGCCGGGGCCAGCAGCCACAGCACATCGTCCAGCCCCAGTGCTTCGCAGGCGTGCAGCACCGGGAAGAGCCGGGCACTGAGCAGGCAGCGGCTCCTCCGCGGCGTCTCAGCATCCCAAAGGTCCCCTTCCCTGATGGAGGGACAGCCCGTCAGCACCACCCTGGGGCGCAAGGACACCTTCCAGGAGGGGAGCCGGAATGCAAGATGGGTTGGGGTGGCTGTGACACCTCCCAATGCAGCCATCCCCAGGGGACCTGGGTCTCCTGCCCCATCCTGGCACATGGCACCTACCGTATGCCTGTCCGATGGAAAAACTCAGCCCAGGGCATGTTCAGGTAGGTGGCCTCTTCGGCAGGGCTCTGCAGGGAGACGGAGGGGCCAGTTACACCCCAGCTTTGCAGGGAGCCCCGCGCCACCTCGCCGCCCCCATACCTGCCAGTCATCGAGGCGGCCGGTGAGAGTGAACACACGACAGGGCAGGTCACGCAGCCGAACATGGTGGCCCTGCAGGACAATGTCGCGCAGCGGACAGCCCTGCAGGGCTGGCGAGGAGCCTACAGCGAGGCCTGAGAGGAGGCAGCCAGGACCGATCTCCAGGGGACCCTACAGAAGAGGTAACAGGGCACCGAGTGGCATGGCTGGTCCCAGAGCAGCCCCCAAACCAGAGCCAGATCCCAACCTCGGAAGGGGAAAACCACCCTGGGTGACAAGCTGGGGCCAGCAGGAGCCAGGTGCCAGAGGAGCACACTTTGCTTTGTCATGGGGCTACAGGGACATGGACTGCAGAAATTCAGGCCAGGCAATGGCCTCTAGGGCTCACAGCCATGACAGAGCCCCCAAGGAGAGGGACAGCCCAGTAGTAACAGCCTCCTCCCCTTGCCTGGGGAGGGTGACAGCCACCAAGGTCCACAGCACCAGCCGAAAGGGCACCTTGAATCTCACAGACGTGGGTCCCCATCCCAGCCAGGGCCACCTCACCCTCCTGCCCATTCAGTGCACTGAGAACTCAGGGTCACCCCCACCCCAGCCACATACCTGGAGGTGACAATGCTGGATGACACTGCCAGCCGCCAGCCGCACGACTCCTTCCAGCAGGCAGTTGGTGACTGAAGAGCCATCCTCCAGGAGACAGGGCTGCTGCCAGGGGCACAGAGGCACGTGGGACCGGGGTCTGGCCACACAGCCCAGAACAATCCCCAAAAAACATGCGTGAGCAAGGCTGGGCATGAAAGGACATACATCCACGTGGGAATGCGCTGTTTTGCAGAAGCGGAGGTGGCTGGCAGAGCCGGGCAGGAGCGTCAGGCTGCGGATGTGGTCACTTGCAGACGTGGTCATGTAGTCGTAGGACGCGTCGGGAATACAGGCTGCAGAGGGGCAGGAGAGCTGTCAGCATACTGAAGGCAAATGTGGGTGTGCCTGATACTCACATGAGCCACGGGCAGCCAGGCTGAACATCCCCAGTTGAAGAGGTGGGGAGAGAAGATCTGGGGACCCGCAGTTGTGGGGAGAAACAGCCAGATGCCAAGCCCTGACCACGCCATCTCTCCCCACGCAGGCAAAGAGGGCTCAGGGATGGGTCATGTCACATGCACCCACCACAGCATCACTCACCCATGCTAAGAGGGAAGGCACGGAGAGCTGTCCACAGCACGGAGCGGGCGCTCCTTGCACTGGCGTCAGCGCCACCCTTCACAAAATCCTCCTCTGTCATCCCCCTTGCCATGCACAGCACAATGTCAAAGAAAAGGGAGAGCTGGGGAGAGAAGGGACCTGTTGGGTGCAGCCAGGCTGGCTGGTGCAGTCAGGCTGGCCCCCACCCTGCTGCTGGGTGCTCCCCTCCCGCCACCTCTCCCACCCAAATCTGGCAGTGTGTGGGCAAAGAGACACTATAGAGATTCCCAGCAGCAGCACCCATGGGGCAATGGGTCCCATCCCCCGTGGAGGGGCTGTCACCTGGATGGGCGGTGCCCCCGAGTCTAGCCCCATGTAGGTGCAGGCGTCCAGAGGAGGGATGACGTGGGTGGCCAGAAGCTGCTCAGCAGCATCCGAGGAGAAGAAAACCACCCCGCAGACCTGCTAGGGCACAGTGGGGCTGAGGCCACAGCTGTGGTGACACAAGGGATGGGGCTGGCAGGGCCACCGACACCCGAGTCATACCATACCAGTGGGACGGTGCCGTCAGGTCCCGCACACTGCCGGATCTGGGCCTCCGTGCCTTTGTAGATGATGTCACGCACCAGCCCCTGGGAGCGAGACCACCCTGATGAGCTCTTTGGGAAGCCCCAAGCCAAGCAGCCACGGCAGGGCTGGGACCCCAGCACCCAAGGGACCAAAGGAGTGGGGACCCCTGCACCTCCAAGGGATGTCCCTTGAAGGGCGAGCTGCTACCAACCTGCTCATCAGTGAGGTAGACCCCATGGTTCCTGGCATACATCTGGCTCCCGGGCACCGCGATCACTCTGACACCCTGGAAGCCGTCCCAGTCAATCCCTGGGGAGAGGGACAGAGACCAGTGCCCACTGGGGCAGTGAACATACCCACACTGGGCACAACTGCCTGAAAACCAAGCCGACAGCAGAGGCGGTGACAGCAGCATCCGGCCTCGGCCACCTTGCTGGAGGCACAACAGATGCTCCCAACCACACAGGGGTCAGCAATGCCCAAGCATCCGCACCCTCATGGGAGCACAGCGCAGGCTGAGCCAGCTGTGCCACTGCAAGCTCCGACCCCTGTCCCAAGCCAAAGTGGGTGCTGGAGGCAAGGCTGGCACCCACTCACCTGTTGCCGAGGGCACGGTGAGGAGCATGTCAGTGCTGCAGACCCACACACCAGGCGGGGAGCCAACACAGAGCTGTCGAGAGAAGGGCCACATGCCCAGCGATCGCACAGAAGGGGCCCGGACCTTGTGGGGCACCCAGCACCCTTCCTGCCCCGCTAGGAGCCCGCTAAGGGCACCCCAAAGGCTTCAGGGTGAGCCAAACCCACCCCCATGCCAGGGTGCCCAGCATCGCACAGCACAAGCCCAGGGCCCCATCCCACAGGCCACACACAGACCCGGTGCGTCATGGTCCCCAGCAGGCTGTCCAGGTTGCAGACCAGAGCTTCGGCCAGGGCGCCGGGCTCCTCCACGGGCAGGCAGGTGAAGGCCCGGCCGCAGTCATCGAAGGAGAAGTCGCGGCCCTGGCGGGGACAGGGGGGTGTCACAGGGAGGGAGAGGGTGTGATGGAGGGGTCCCAAGCTGGGCTGCCGGTCGGCTCTCACCATGTGCAGAATGAGGATGCGGGCTTCCCTCAGGACGTCGGAGGTCACCACCTGGGAGGGCAGAGCAGGGGACGCTCAGCAGGGAGGGGACGGTCACCCCGCTCCCCCCCCGGCCTCGCCAGCCGGGAGAAAGCCCCTCACCGTGCAGCCCGCCCGGGCGCTGAGGTGCTCGGCCGCCACCAGCAAGGCGTTGAGGGTGGCCCCGCCGCTGCCCAGGCGGGCCCAGGGGTCCTCCACGGCCAGGAGGAGCGGGGGGGGGCGCGGGCCCAGGCCTCCCCTCAGCCGGCGGGCCTCCAGCTCTGCCAAGCGAGAGGCCGGCGGCGCTGAGGGCTGGCACCCCCCGCCCCGCCGAGGGGAGAGGGCGAGCGCCAGCCCCGCCGCTTGCCTCGCTGGAAGGCGGAGACGCAGCCGCCGCGCTGGCAGGTGAGGAGGACGACGCTCCACTCCGCCGCCATGGCCGCGCCCGACCGCCCCGGCGACTCTCCCTCCCGTTCCCTGCGTGGCGGCCGCGGTGCCTGCTGGGAGATGTAGTCCAGCCCCCTCCTGCGTCCCCGCACCCGCTGCGGGAGGCTCGTTGGTGAGGGACTACATCTCCCAGCGTGCACTGCGCAGCCGGACAGGCCCCCGACCGCTTAAAGGCACAGTGCACCCCCGTCCCGGCGTTGTTTCCCCCACGCCCCCCACACACACCCTCCCCGAGGGGCTTGTAAAGGGGGAATGGGGGTTTTGACGTTTTTCTGCCCCAAAATGGGCCCCGGCGGTGGCGCGCACCCCCAAGTGCCCTGGGTCACCCCTGTCATGAGCCCGCCAGGCATCAGTCCGCCTCCTCGTAGGGGCTCTCCGGCGGAGTCGGGGGGTCACCCGGGTGCGGGCGGTGGGTGGCGGTGCCCGGTAGACGCCAATCTGGGTGCCGGGGTGGGCGGCTGGTGGGTGCCCGGTAGGTGCCGGGGTGGGTATCGGGGCGGACACCGAGCGGTACCGATATCCCGGGTTGTGTACCGGGGTAGATACCGGAGATGCCGGTGCGCCGGGCGCGGAGCGGCGCCGCTCGCCTCCTGCAAGTCCCACAGACCCCCGCCGGGCGGCGGGCGGCCGAGGAACTACATCTCCCAGGCTGCCGGGCCCGGCCCCCCCGCCCCGCACGGCGCGGCCCCGCACGGCGCGGAGGGCGCGGCGCGGCGCGGGGGGCGGCGGCGGCGGCGGGCCCGGGTGCGCCCGGCGGCGGGGGCATGCCGGAGCCCAGGCAGGTACGGCGGCGGGGAGCGGGGCCGGGGCGGGGGGGGATGCGGGCACGGCCCGGTTCGGGGGGCCGGTCCCACGGGCGGGGGGGGGGGGCGGAATGGCGGGCTGCGGCCAGGGGAGGCTGGCCGGGTGCTGGTCCCGGCGCTCGGTGCTGGCCTCGGGGATCGGGCACCCGGGATGCGCTGGATTCAGCCCCGGGAGGATGCGCTGGCCCGGGCCCTGCGGTGCTGGCCCCGGGGAGGATGCAGTAGCCACAGCCCTGGGGTGCGACCCCCAGGGTGCTGCTCGGGGAGGATGCTTGCCCCTTGGCAAGGGGTGCCAGGGCTGGGGCTGAGGGATGCTGCCCTTTCTCGGGGGGGGGGGGGGGGGGTGTGTGCTGCGGGGGCCCAGACCCCGGGGGGATGCTGGGGGACAGAGCTGAGGTGGCCACGGAGGGGACCGGGCTGGGAGGGCTGGCTGCGGGTAGCCCCAGTCCCCACCAGTGCCAGCGTGCGGGTAAGGTCCCTCGGCAGCAGCGTGACACGCGGCTGCGTGATACGCGGCGTCCCGTGCCCGGGTAGCGGCAGCCAGGATTTCACAAACCCGATACGAGCGTCCCTGGGGACAGGGGTGGAGAACTGTGTCACCGAGCAGGGAAAAGTCCCTCGCCCGTGTCTGTGCCTGCGGGGTGCCAGCACGGGTGTTGGGGTGGGATCCCATCGGCGTCCGACCTGCCGGGGTGTGCGCCTGGCCCGGCGTTGCAGGGTGTTTCCCCGGCCGAGGCTTGGCTGTCAGAGCGGGGTTGGTGCCGGAGCCAGGATTTTAGGGCCTGGCAATGCGCGGGATCCCCACAGACGCCAGGGGCTTGGGTGCCGCTGGCACAGGGGGAAGGCGAGGTTTTGCTCGGGCTCCAGCTGCGGAGCTGGAACACTTATTGCAAAGCTCCCAAATATTTCCCCGGAGTGAGGGCTCCCCATCCCAGAAGGAGGGGGGTTTTTGGGGGGGGAGGACGGCGCTTGGGCAGCGGGCGAGCTTGGTCTGGAGGAAAGGCCACGTTCCCTGATGAGTGAAAAACATGGCTGGGTGAAACCAAATAACACCAAAACCCCCAAAACTTGTTGAGCTTCCCTCTGGGAAGACAGCTGGCCTTCGAGCTGGCGGAGGCAGTTTTGCCCCCCCTTATCTGGGGGTCCTGCGCTGGGCCAGGGGCCAGGGGCTCCCCCGTTTCTAGCACCGCCCCGAGCATCCCGGCCAGGGTGGTGAGCGGGACGGGAAGTTGCTCAGCGCCTTGGGCTTGCTGTTCCTTTTTCTTCCCCTTTTATCGGAGCCAGATGTCACATCCACAACAGTGAAGCATGGGGCAGGGGGGGGCCTGCGTTGGCTGCCATGCCCACCCCAGCCATGCGTGTGCCCGTCTGTCTGTCTGTCTGTCCCCATCTGGCAGCAAGCAGCAGCCCCGCTGCCGGTTGCGTGCAGCAGCTGCCTGTAAAAAGCGTTTCCCTTTCCTCCGAGGAGCTCATGGCGGTTCTCGGGAAAGGCAAGACGCGCTCCGCTCGCCCACCCACGCCTTGCCGGTGCCGAAGGCGGGCAAGGGAGAGCAGGCAGGGAGAGCAGGCGGGGAGAGCCCCGGCAGCCGCACACCGGAGGGAACCGACTCAGGCTTGAATTTTCATGCCCAAACAAGCTCCAAACTGCCGCTTTTCAGCAAAAGGCTCTGGCAGCACTGAGGGCGTGATGGTTTCCCCGCCGGCTCTCGGCACGCTGGATGCTGCCCGGCTTGGCCCACGCCAAGGTCCTGGCGTCTTAATGGCTTTCATCTCCTGCCGTTGCATTTAATTCTTGCAAGAAAGAGTGCAAACTGCTAATTGCTCTCCAGCGACTCGGCTGGCTTTGGTGCTTCTCAGTGAGCTGTGTTTTATTGGTGCCTGCCAGTCCCTGGGAGCTTGGGATGTGGCGGGAGAGGCTGGGAACCTTCCGCCCCTGCCCTGCTGGGCTCCGCATCAGGCTCCGGGGGGATCTCTCGGCTCCACGTCACTCTTTGCCATCGGCATCTCCTGAAAGCTCTTCTGGAGACTGCAAGAGATTTGGGCCCCAGCTCCACAGCAAAGTTCCCAAAGATACCCCCAAAACCGCACATGGATGAAAGGTGAATATTTATAAACAATTCATTTTTATATATATATATATGCATGTGTGATACATGGATCTTTATTTCTTTCTTATTGAATGAATAGTTCAGTGATGGGCTCTAAAATAACCCCCGCAACAGTCGCTCTCGGGAAACCAGAGCAAGCTGCAGTCACTTTGCTCCGGGTGCCACCGTGCCGCCAGCAAGGGACTTTCAATCTGCAGTGGTAATTGGGCTAATTAGGAAAATGCAAATGCTCCCCCTTCTCCCTGAGCATCAGAGCAGAGCCCCAGCTAACGGAGAGGAGAAGTCGGGTTCCCTCGCCAGTGGAGCTGCTCTAACTTTACATTTAATGGGAGTCCCTGGCAGCAACTGGGCTGTGCTGGGATTGATAGCTTTTGTAACATCCCTGTAATGAAATCTCATAGGTACAATTTTCCTAATGAGTTCAACGGCCTCTCAGTGCTGTCCGCAAGCAAAGCAAACCCCAAGCGGTTTTACCAAGCCACCCCACAGCA
The DNA here is from genome assembly GCF_947461875.1 of Haliaeetus albicilla. NCBI lineage: Eukaryota > Metazoa > Chordata > Aves > Accipitriformes > Accipitridae > Haliaeetus > Haliaeetus albicilla. The sequence goes on along the minus strand of NC_091492.1, from coordinate 21,869,669 downwards.
TGCACCGAGTTTGCAGTTCTCTGCTCAGGCACTGTCCCAGGGGAGAGAGCAGGGGCTTTGTGTCACAGCACCCATCAACCAGCCCTCGAAAACCTTTGGGTTTCCACCGCCTCCCATCCTTGATGCTGCCAAGCCCCAGGGAGGGGGACAGCGAGGCAGAGGGGGGCCCCATGCCCCTCCTCACCTTCCCTGGGCAAAAGGCCATGGCCGGGAGCGGCGGCGGTGCCTCCCCAGCACGGCGTCTGCCCGACCTTCACTCCTGCACATATTTTCCCAGTGAGGCATTGAGCAAGAACCTAACGGGTGAGGGCTGGTAAAACAAGCCACAGTGGTGGAGGGGGAGCAGTTCCTTCCCAGGTGCTATGGTGGCCAGCAGAGAGGCTCGGGGTGCTGCCGGCAGTGGTGGCTCGCAGGGTGCCGGTGTTGGAGGGTGAACAGGGACCTGCCCTTGCTGGGGAGCAAGCACGTACCCACCATGGCTGCATCTTTTCAGGTGGCTGAGGATGGGGGGGAGACCAATTTGGGGGTGTTCATGGGGTGCAGCCATGCTGCAGCAGGCATGGAGGGGGGCATGGACCAGGCAGGCCCCGCTGACCCCAGCTTGTCGCTGTGGGAGGACGAGATGGAAATGTGGCTGGCAGCAGGCAGCCGGCTCCCCGCAGGGCCTGGTGGCTTTGCTATGGGGAATTGGCGGGAGGACAGGGGAGAGGAGGCGGCAGTGTGGGGTGGTGAGCCCTGGGCTCTGCCTCCTCTGCTCTGCTGGGGGCTGGCTGGCACCCCCACCTGCTAGCCAGCCCTGAGCCCGGCTGCTCGGTGGGACCCAGCTTGGTGGTGCCTGACCCGGTGGTACCTGACCCAGTGGTAATTGATGTGGTGGTACGTGACCTCGAGGTTTGGTAGTACCTGACCTGGTGGCTCAGCTGTACCCGATCTCATGGTACCCAACCCAGTGGCTCGGTGGCACCCGAGTACCTGACCTGGTGGTACTCGAGCCGGTGGCTCGGTGGTACCCGACCCGGTAGTACCCAATCTGGTGGCTTGATGGTACACAGCAGCTGAGGCAGTTGGTGCTAACTGGGGGCTCTGGGGTAGGTGCCTGGGGGTGCAGGGCAGCAGGCCTGGGTCTGGCCCTCGGCTCTGGCCGGCTCTGCAGGCATTTGGGGCCCAGGGGGACACAGTCTCCCCGCTATACCAGCCTGAGCGGCGAGTCCCCCTCCCCTCCCCGCCTGTCCTGCCTCGGGGAGAAGGCTGCCGCTCCCGCAGCGAGCGTGGCCTTGGGCTTATCAACCCCCCTCGGAGCGCAGGGGCTGGGGGTCCCCTTTTCCCTGCGACAGCTCGGGGAGAGCCGGGGGGCTGAGGGGGGGAAGCGGCACTGGCAGATGGCCAAGCAGCGTCCCTTCTTAGGGACGGGGGGCATCAGCCGCGTGGGCTGGCGCACGTGGCTCGCTTGTCCCGATGAGTCCGTGCATGTGAGCTGCGGGGGCGGTCGGCTGCCTCGGCTGCTTCTGCCAGCATGTGGTTTTGGGGGGAGAGGACAGCCAGATGGGCTCTGCAGCTGAAGCCCCCCGCACCCAACATTGCCCTGTCGGGCAGTGCAGGGTGTTTGGACTGAAGCGGGTGCCCACAGGGTCCCCACCGTGCTGCGGTTGAGCCGAGGGCCTTGGGATGCTGCTGGAGCAGTCCCTGCAAGCCCCATCCACCGGCAAGGGTGGGAGCATCCCTTTCCGAGCTTTCCCACTGCTGGGACCTCTCCTGCGCCCCCAAATCCCATAGGAAATGGCCTCGGTTGGTGGCTGGCTCCATCCCAGCTCTGCACCGGGGATTTGGCCTCCCGCGGTCTTTCCTGGCCCCATCCCAGCACTGAGGGATGAGCCCAAAATAACCCCTCCGGATGCCAGGCACAAGGAAATTGCTGTCGTTGCCAGCCAGGGGTGCGAGGAGGCTTTAAAGCATGGGAAACCCAATTAACTCAGCTCCATTAGCTGATTGAGCTGGCTGATAAGAGTATGATTAATTAAAAGGATGAAGAATAAGTTACTGGGTCCTCGCTGCTGTCGGGGTGTGGCGATGGCTTAACCCATGAAATTGGCTTCTCCTGTTAATACCTGGTGCCCAGCTACCGCCGGCCGTCAATCTTTCATGGCATCGCTTAACGGTGGGGAGAAACACCCTCATACCAACACTGGGTTTGCTCCCTGCTCCCTCTCCCATGCAGCTTCCAGGGAGGGAAAAAAAAATCAAGGGAAAATGTGATCCCTCCGGATGAGTGACGCAGGAAAGGACCTTTTTAATTAACTGTGCTTTTCTTGCCGGGTCTCGGTTTGGCTTTGGAAGCCAAGTAATGCAGAAGGATGGGAGTATCGTCCCTTCCCGCGCTGCCCTTGGCAGATTCCTGCTCGCCATTCCCAGTTAATGTGAGCTGACGGCCCCGGCAGAGGCAAGCGGGCGCTCTCTTCGGCATGCTCCCTGGCTAAAGCAGCGCCTGGAGGGGCTGCAACCTCGGGCAGCCGCTTGGGCCATGGAAAAAAGCAAATATGAGCAGTTTTATGAATTTTTGTAGTAATCCCACTCACCGAACCCCAGCCTGAAACCACCAGGTAAGGCAAATCACCACATGGCGTTTCTTTCTGCCTGGGGCTGAAGGAGGTGGGAGAAAACTCGACTCCTGTCCACTCCCTTCCCTGTTGAAAAAAATAACCCCCCTAAAATCTCATTTTTTCCACCCAAGACAGCAGGAGGGATGCCATTCTGGGGCGGGGAGGTCCCTGCGCACTTCCTCCTTGTCCACCAGCAAAAGCCGGGTGCTGCTCTGGCACCCGGTCGATTGTTCGGCGGTGGCAGAGGTGATGTCCCTGCACAGGGACAATGGGATGGGTGGCACCTGGACACCCAGGGGTGCATTTCCCGGGGACTCCCGGGGGAATTTTCAGCCCCAGCATCCCCGGGAGGAGCAGCAGCCCTGCCTCTGCTCCCCTTCTCTCCCGGCCCCAAGAGGGGTAACATCCCATCTCCCAGTGACGGCTCCTTCCTGCACCCACCCTGTCACTTACTGGCAAGGAAATCAGTGCCAACAACCTCGGGATATCTTAGAAATGAGCAAACAAAGCCAACAAGACCTAAAAAAGCCAGGTGGGGATGTGCCTGGTGGCATTACAGCTGATGGGGAAGGGGAAGGCATCCTCCAGGTCCCGGAGCTGTCGGGTCGCATCGCTCCAGCATTCATCCCGAAAGGAAAGATTATATGATTGGAAAAATCATCCAACTGTAAAAGCAGCGGAGCGATTTGCTGGGACCTTTTAATAGCCTCGCTTCGTTTTCTCTTGCAATCAAAAAGAAACTCATGTTTGATGAGCATGTGGTCTTCAGGAGGCAATTAAGGAGACCTGGTGATGAATTTGGGAGTAGGAGTGTATGTAATCGTATTGCTGAGTTGCCAGGCTTGCTCACCTCAGAAAAAATCCCGAAATCCCCTGTTATTTTAAGAAGGAAACATCAAAACCTGGTGCAAAGAGGCTCTGTGATGCCCCTGGCCGTCGGGGCTTTAGTTGGCAGAGGCAGGCTGGGTTTCACTTTGGGAGCTGGCAAGGAGGGTACGGTTAATGCTGGGGTATGTATGGACGTGTAGGTGCCGTGTCTCTGCTGGGGTCTATAAGGACCAGTGCAGATGGAAATAGCCACCAGCCCCTACTAGGAAAATGATGACTCAAATAAGCCGCTGGTATTTAAGGATGCTTTAACACGCGTGAGCTGGGCTGGAGGAGGGTTTTTTTTTTCCCCGTCTGCGGTCAGGGGCAGCTCTGGGAGGCCCCAGGATGGGGCTGTACAAAATGCGTTCCAGATGCTGGTGGCGCTGGGATGTGGCAGGCAGGACCCAGACTGAGCTGGGGAGCCGGAAAGGGATTTTTTTCCCCCTTTCACCGGGAACAAAAATACCACGAGCACGTGATAACCGATTTCCTTTAGCCTTTAAAAAGCCCCGTGGGATGGAGAGCGGCGGGAGCAGGGGAAGGGGGATTGGCCCATCCTGCTTGGTGGCCGTGCCACGTCGCAGCTAAAAAGAGCCCCAAATCACCTTTTACCTCCGAAACCTTCCAGCTTTGTGCATCTGGGGGGGGGTTATAGCTTTTCTACTGGCTTTGTCCCAAACTCCCCTAGATGTAAACCCTCCCTTTAACAACCACCCCTGCTTTTTCCGCTGGCAGCCACCCAAGAAAGTCATTGCAGTCGCTCGCTGGCCACGCATGGGCCATGTAGGTGTATTAAAACCCCCCTGAGCCAGGGAAAAGACTCGGACAACGATCATGCCTGGAACGTGCACCCGTTTTCTGACTCTCCTCTAAAGACTGTCGCCACTTGGGCAAATATTTGACAGTGGGTTAATGATTTGGGCAGAAGCCATCCGTGCCTGCAGTGTGATGGGCTGGGGGCGGGGGGAGAAGGGACAGGGGGTCCATGCTTAGGTCTCCCCCAACCTGGCAAGGAGCTCAGCAGCCTCCATCCCCGGTAAGAAATCTGGCGTCTTCCAGAGGATTTTTTTTGTAGGAAAGAGGCATCCCCGGTGCCAGCCAGCTCCTAATTAGTGCTGCCGGCCTTGGCGCTGGCCTAATTAGGGCCAGGGCTGAGCTGCAGAGGCGACGCTGCTGCAGGGTTTGGCCTTGGGGGGAGTCTTGCCCTACCATCCCCCTCCACAAAAAGCCCCGGGGGGGGTCACATCTCTGTCTGCCTGGGGTGATGGATCCTGCCCCAGCTCAGCGCTGTGTTAAAAGGGGGGGCGGGGGGGTGTCAGGCTTTTTTTTTGGGGGGGAAGGGGGCTGAGGAGGGGGGTTCTTGCCCCCCCCCCCCCCCCCCGGCTTGGGGGGCTCGGCCATACTTCCCCAGGCGCAGGCGCCGGCAACTCTGCCCCAGCTATTTTTGCCCACCGGGATCACGAGTGAGCGGGTGACCTTCCCCGAGGGACACTGCCACGCAGAGGGGGGGGACAGCTGCCGGCGTCAGTACCCGGGGTGCCCGTCAGGCTGCGAAACGGCTGTTTCCCGCCTGTTTTGGTGGCGGCGGCAGCCAGTGAAGAGGGTTTTGGAGGGGCTGCTTGTGGCTTGATAGAGAAGAAGGATTGAGCCTACAAAAAGGAGCCGCTTGTTCAGCTCCGGAGGCAAGTTCATGGCTAAGCCTTTGTCTGGCAGAGGTAGGGAGGGGACAGCCTGGGAGCTGCCGGGAGCTCCCCCAGCACTGCTGGCGAGGAGCCGGCGCAGCCAGGCGATGCTGGCATCTTGGCTCTCTTTGCACCCCGCGCCTGCTTGTCCCCTCGCAGCCCCATGCCGGGGACGGGCTGGGTGGCATTTTGCAAAACTCAGTGGGGAATAACCAAACTGGGCACCCTCCTCCTGCTCGGTGCAGCCCCCCGGTTCTGCCGTGTGCATCGCTGTCCCTTAACCCCCGGTTCTGCCGTGTGCATCGCTGTCTCTTAACCCACCGTCCCCTCCGTCCTGCTCCAGGCCAGTATCATCATGGCTGTGTTCCCGAGCCAGCGGTAAAGGGCAGCGTGCCAGCAGATCAGCTAAACCCCAGGGACGATGAGCACCGTCGCAGCTGAGAGCCAGCTGGGGCCAGGACCCAGAGGAGCCGCCGAGGCACGGTGCTGCGGCTGAGGCCGGTGTGCCGAGCCGTGCCGGACTCCCGTGCCGCTGCAGCTGGCAGCAGATGCTCTCTACCCGGCACGTGGAGCCGCCAGGGGCCCTCGCCACGGCCGGACCACGCGGATGGAAAGCTGCAGCCCAGCAGGTAGGAGCCCGGCACGGCGGCTCAAGGCGGGAGCTCTGCATCTCTGTTGCCGCCACGGTGATTTAAAGCTCTCGGTCCCCCAGGGAGCCTCGCTGGCCGGCTGACGCCATCCCACGCCCTATGCCCGAGCCCTATGCCGGAGCGGGCGCCCTCCCTGGCTCAGCCGCCCGCCGACCATGAAGTGCTCATTGCGCTTCTGCTTCCTCTCGACCGCCTTCCTGCTCGTCTTCGTCATGTCCCTCCTCTTCACCTACTCCCACCACAGCATCGCCTACCTGGACCCCGGCGGGCTGGGCAGCATTCACCGGGTGAAGCTGGTGCCTGGCTACGCTGGCATACAGCGGCTCAGCAAGGGGGGGCCGTACCCCCGGGGCTGCACCTGCCGCCGCTGCCCGGCCGAGGAGGCCGGGGCTACCGACTGGTTTGACGGGCGCTACGATGGCACCGTCTCCCCGGTGTGGACCAAGGAGAACATGGACCTGCCGCCCGATGTCCAGAGGTGGTGGATGGTGAGCGAGGGGATGGGCCACCCCCATGCGTCCCCCAGCCCTGGGGCATGCCGTGATGTTCTCCGGCACGGAGAGCGCAGCTTTCTCCTCTGCCGGCGAGAAGGGGGCTGCTGGCTGATGCCCCCCACCCTCCTCCCCCCACAGATGCTGCAGCCCCAGTTCAAGTCCCACAACACCCACGAGGTCCTGAGCAAGCTCTTCCAGATCGTGCCGGGCGAGGATCCCTACCGCTCCCGCGACCCACACCGCTGCCGCCGCTGCGCCGTGGTCGGCAACTCAGGCAACCTGCGTGGCTCCAGCTACGGGCCAGAGATTGACGGGCATGACTTCGTCATGCGGTGAGGGCAGGGGACTACTGCCAGGGACGCTCCCCGCCTGCTCAGCTCCACGGGCAGCACAGAGGCACGGGGCGATGCTGGCAGTACCAGTGGATGCTGAGATCCCACTGTGCACCGCAGCGGCATCTCTCCGGTCTGCTGTGCGTTAGGAGATGCCAGGGCAGTTGTCCCTGTCTCCAGCTGCTTGGTCAAGGAGCCCACTGCGGGTCCTGCCAGGTGCTGGAGTGGGTAGGAGCGCGTCCTGCCTCTGCCACCTCCCCTGGGCTGGCTGGGGGGACCCTCAGCTCATGCTAGCACCCTGAGCACCAGCAGGCTGGGATACTGCTCCTCAGCAGCGTTCAACAGCTGGTGGGGGACACCCTTGTCATCTGTAAGGGACAGGGTGGCTGGGAAGGGGGTGCCACCTTCCCCGCTCTCTCCCCAGGATGAACCAGGCCCCTACGGTGGGTTTTGAGGGTGACGTGGGTGGTCGGACCACACACCATTTCATGTACCCCGAGAGTGCCAAGAACCTGCCTGCCAACGTCAGCTTCGTACTGGTGCCCTTCAAAACCCTGGACCTGCTCTGGATCGCCAGTGCCCTGTCCACCGGCCAGATCAGGTTGTAAGTACCTGGCGAGCACCGGCAGCACCAGGCTGGCAGCTCCCCTGGGAGCGGTGGGGATCCATCTGTTCCTCCCTCCCAGAACATCCCCCAGCACTGGTCCCTTGGCAGCTCAGGCTGGGGTTGGGGGGGCGCAGGACCCCCAGGGAGCTCACCTGCCTCTCTGCTTTTTTCCCAGCACGTACGCGCCCGTGAAACCTTTTCTGCGGGTGGACAAAGAAAAGGTAAGGGGGGGGCTTGTCCCAACCGCTGTGATGAGCACCTGTTTGGCCACGGCCCCCATCACCCCATCTTCCCCCAGGGTCCCCACATACATTTTGGTGCTCCTTCCTGGGGTGCCAATGCTGAAGGGAGTGTGGCCGGGACTCCGGCACTAACCCCAGCCTGTCCTCCCAGGTGCAGATCTACAATCCTGCCTTCTTCAAGTACATCCACGACCGCTGGACGGAGCACCATGGGCGCTACCCCTCCACTGGCATGCTGGTGCTCTTCTTTGCCCTCCACGTCTGCGATGAGGTAGGTGATGGCGCCTCGGGGTCCCCCTCTGGGCTGTGGGGTCCCCCTCTGGGCTGTGGGGTCCCAGCTGGCATGTGGTGGGTTTGCTGGGATCCTGAACCTTGCAGGATTAAGGAGGGAGGAGGCTTCTTTGGGTCCAACTGCAGCAGTTTCACTTGCTCCCGTTGCTTAGCACGATGGTGATGGGCACCCTCGAACGGTGGGAAGGCCGTGTAGAAGGATGTAAGCCTTTGGCACGGTGCGAAATCCCCCCAGCGGCATGGCGGGTGCTCGGTCGAGGGGGTCCCCAGCCCGGCAGAGGGGGGTCAGGGCTGGCTTACCCCCCTCCTCACTGCTGCAGGTGAACGTCTTTGGGTTCGGCGCTGACAGCCGGGGCAACTGGCACCACTACTGGGAGAACAACCGCTACTCCGGGGAGTTCAGGAAGACGGGGGTGCACGACGCCGACTTTGAGGCGCACATCATCGACATGCTGGCTAAAACCAGCAAGATCGAGGTTTACCGGGGGAACTGAGGGCTGCGTCTCCTCCGGCTCCCCTGCGCCAGCTGGGTCCCGGCTGCCCATGGGGGCAGACGGCAAGGGTCTCCCCGGTGGCCTCGGGCAGTGAGCGCTGGGTGGGCAGTGCGGCCCCACACCACCAACAGAGCCGCCCCCGGCAATATTTGGTGCCTCCAGCAGCCAATCAGGTTCAGAGCTAAAGGAGACTTTTTGCTTTTTTTTAATTATTATTATTATTATTATTATTAAGAAACCCAGCTGAGAAAGGATTTGTAAACACAATCAGCGACTGACGGGGCGGTGGGGGCATCCGCCTCACATTTCTTTACAGTCAAACCAAATGCTGCTCTTTTTAAAAAAAGACAAAAAACCACCCACCCACCCCCCCCAAAGCCAGGTGACTTTGGGGAGCACCCAAGCATTGCGTCTGGGCCGAGGGAGACATGGCGGCTGAGCAGCCTCGCCAGTGGAACCAGCTGCTTCTTTCTTCCTTTATTTTGATGGTTTTTTTATTTTTTACCCACCTGGGGCAGCCGCCACCGTCGCTTCCCCAGGGAAGGCTCCTGGCACACAAGCAGGTCCCAGCGCGGCTGCAAGCACATGGACCCATCGCAGGGAGCTGGCAGCCACGGGAAGACGACCGTCGCCGATGCTCCACTGCAGGCTGGTGGCTGCTGGCACAGCCAGGCTAGGAGATGGAGAAGAACCCCAGCTTCGGGGCTGAGCATCCCCTCTACCTGAAGATTGAGGAAGGGTAGGACGGATTTCAGGGGCAACCATGCAAAAGGCAGCTAAGAAATCCGCAGGGTGCTCGAGGGATGTGGAATGCAACGGTGGGGGCCCAGCCCCACCAGAGGGATGGAGACGTGATTTCCCTTCAACTTTCAGGCTGGGAAAAAACAGATTAGAGATAGCTTTAGTGGGTGAATGAACCGTGCTTTTGTGTTGCTATAAACAGACAGCTCTGGTGAGAAGCTGAAATCCCAAAGTCTTTGCTCCGTTTGTGAGGGTGGGGCTTGGTTTACACCAGTCTGGTACAGCCAGTGCCCTCAGGGTCACCAGGGGCTTTTCGGGCTGGACAGGCTGCCCTGCAGCATGGGACGGGGTGCTGCAGAAGGAAACTGCCTCCCCAGAGGTGTAATTAAAACCACTTTCTTTGGGTCAATCAGGCGGGTGGGTTAGTTTTGGGTTGGTTTTTTTTTTTTTTAGTAGATACGAAAAGCTCAAGAAAAAGGCAATCACGGCAAAGTTCCCCCAGAGAGGGATCCTCTGCCTGCACAGCTGGTGACGATGATGCGTGCCCAGCACGGCAGCAGCACAAGCCCCAACATGCCAAGACTATGGCAGGGGTTGCAGTGCTGGAGCCCAGCCAGGGGAAGCCCTGCCCACATCACCTGGTTGCAATAGTTACTTGAGGAACAATCACCCTAGGTTTTTTTGGGCTTGGAGGGGTTTTTTTACCCTTTTGTATCTGGCTTTTCTGTAGCAGCCTCTTACCTGTTTCTCTGCTTCAGTTTGGTTGTTTTTCAGGGTTTTCTTCCCTTTTTTTTTTGAGGTTTCTCTCTCTGCAATCGTGAAACATGAGGGTTTGGGTCACCTGGAACAGGCATTGTGCATCTCCTGGGCTGGGCAAATTCATCTTTTCTGTCTGCAGGGCTTTGAAGCCCTGAGTTTCGTGGTGGGTTTTGGTAGAAGCAGTGCCACCCTGGCACGAGCAGCCTGCCTGCGACTGCCACGGCCAGCTCCGAACCCCGGGATGCAGAGGCAGGTTGCAGCAAGCCTCAGTCTCCACCTTCCTGGGTTGTTTTTTTTTTAGGGGAAGAAAAATAAAAGACACAAAACCATGAGCAACGAGTGCCTTGACCATCTCCTGTCGGCTATGCCGGGCTGTGCCCGCACCCGCACCGGTGGTAGGGGCTTGGCCGATTTATCTAGCAGTCGTACCTGCTTCCCTCCTTGCGCCAGGCTGGATCTTAGCTGGGAAGTGCTGCGGGGGGAAGAGGGATGCATCCAGGCCACCACTCTGGTGGCTGGAGAGGCCAAATCCAGTGTGATGAGGCTGGACCAGTTCCTGTCCCAGCTGAGCAGAGCCAGACCAGACAATCACAGGGCGAGCAAAGGCGCCAGGTACCAAACCCGCCAGCAGCACAGGGCCGGCATGCGGCGAAGGGCGCGCTCATGGCTCCTTGCTGCCCTATTTTTTTTTTTGGCTAACTTCCTTCCCCTAGCTCCCCCCCCTTTTTTTAATTATTATGATTATTATTTTTATTATTATTATTTAAGCTGTCCCGCTAGGACTCGCGACCCCTTCTGTTTCTCTCGCAGAGTGGCTGCCAGCCCCATGCACGAGGAGCATGCTGCACGCCTGGCGGGGAGGGGGCCACGGGCGCACCACCGAGGAGGAGCACCACTGTACTGTACATAGAGGAGATGTAGGCAGAGGCTACAGGCAGGGGGGCAGGCAGGGAGGAGGTGCCCAGGCTTGCCCACCTGGCAGAGGTAGTCTTCATCACGCGGTGCCTGATCGAGCCCCCGTCGCCTCCCACTCCGCCAGGAGAGGGAGAGACCTGTTGCTCTGACCTAGAACTAGGAGCAGGCAAGTGGCTTCGCCCATAGCCTCTGTGTACATGGGTACTTCTGCACACAACTGTCTTAAAACTTTTTTTTTTTTAAAGTCAATAAAAAACATGCATCGGAATCGCTCTGTGTTTTCCTTCCAGTAGTCCTGCCTGCTATGCCTTCGCCTGCACCCAAGACCAGGCGTCGGTGGGGTTGGGAGAGGAGGGAAAGGGAGCGGGAGGGTTGCTGGGGCCGAGAAGATGCTCTGCTGTCCTCTCCGACTGGCTGTATCTGGGCTGACATCAGCCACTGGCTGTGATTAGCGCCCGTCCACCAGAGCAGGAGCTGAACCTGGCCCCACGCTGGCCTGGGTGCCCAGTGGCAGAGTCCTGACACAACCCCTCCAGCCAAAGCCCATGGTTAGGTGATGCCACTGCTCACCCAGACCCTGCGTCCGTGTCCCATACAGCCCTCCTGACCATCCTTGGAGCCTAAAAAAGATGCTCCGGTCCCAAACGGCCCATGCCCCCAAGGCCCCGCACAGGCGCAGGGAAGGACATGGACAAACTCTTGAAGGACGTAATTTTGAAAGCAGGTGCAGGCACAGCAGGGGAAGGGACTTTCCCTGGAGTCACCCAGCAGGGCCAGGGCTTGCTCCAGCTCCCAAGTTCCCAGCTCCCACCACCAAAGGCTGGACTGTGCAACAGGCCCAGTGTCCCTGCAGGATCCTGTCCAGATGACCAGGGGGTTGGGATCCTGAAAGACAGACAAGGCTCTTGTGTAAGAAATCGCCAAATTCGGGAGTAGTTAAAATGCCTCTTTATTAACATACAAACCTAGCAACATTTAAGCCAACCAAAATATTAAATGAAATAAAGCATGATATAAATACAGCACAGATAACAACATGGCCTCAGTGGAGAGCAGCAAACTCACCCTGACTTGTGCGCTTAGGAACAACTGTCCATATCCTCCACCATGGGGTCTAACAATCAGAGCAGCTTTGTCTCTCCTAAACCCCCCTGAATCCAAAGCCGGCAGAGTTGAGACCACTGCTCCTCTCAAAGACAGACCACCTGGCAGGAGGTCTTACAGTTTAACATTTCTACAACCCCAGAGGTCAAAGGGATTAAAAAAATCACCATCCCCACACTGCTAGAGCCAATCTGCTGTTGTCTGCTTGCCATGACCCTGCAAGGGGAGAGGGAGATGGCTGTAGTGGATGGGGAACCATGCTACTGAAGTTGCTCCTTGCTCTGTCCCACCTCAGCTACATCCATTGCACAACATTCACAAGTGTAAGGCACTAGAAAAATGTTTTCACAGGTTCAAACTTCAGTTGTTCTTAAAATTGCAGCAGTAGCACACTTCCGAAGTCCTGCCAGCCCTTTAAAATCTGGTCTCAGGAGATTTGATAAAAGCACAAAGGGGGTTTGGACAAGTAAATTGGTGCACCCAATAACCAGAAGCAATGGTGGAGTTCACAAGATGGCAGTCTCTGCTCAGGAAGAACTGCATTGGGTCCAAGAAGCAGGGAACCCTTCTCCCACAGAGCTCAGGTCTCCTGTAAAACCAGTGACAGCAGTCACACATGCACAGCTGGGAACAAGAGCAGCAAATGACAGAAAGAAAGCACATTGTCTCAGGGGCAGCAGCAAGGAGTTGATCTGGGCCAAAAAGGGTTTTACCCAACTCTTTCCAGAGACTCAGGAAACATTACCATCACCCAGCTGCTTGGCAGGTGGTCTGGAAACAACTGCATTCACAGCACAGGCACACTCCTTTCCCTCAAGCACGGCTTGGGTTGCTTCTCTGGCAGAAGCACATATGAGCAGGGACATATCCTGCCGCAAGCCTGACCATGAGATGCAGGAGAACCTGTCAAGGACTTCAGGGACATCAGTATCTACAAAGCAGCACTTTGTTTTGTGCTGTAACTCAGAAGCCAGCCTGACATCAGGAATCCAGCAGAGCTTTGAGACAAATGGGAGGTGAGAAGTCTCAGAGCCATCTCCACAAACATTACAGGCACCAGCAGATCCCCTCCGCTCCCACTTCTCCTGACTCCTGCCTCCAAATGTCAGCTGGTACAGCAGGGAAGCGTTCACGCAGAGAATTTTGTTTCCTTTAATGGAACGGGACACTCACAGAGTACTCTACACCAGCCTAGGCTTCTTTCTTTAAAGAAAGAAGAAAATCCATTATAGCATGAGCAATATAGTGAATAAATCCATTTCGGGGGGGGGGGGGCGGGGGGGGAGGGAAGGTGTCAGCACAGACAGCTGTACAAGCACAGGGGCTCCCAGCTCATTTAGTTTAGTTCAATACAAATTCCAGCCTCAGACCAGCAGCATACTGCAATAGCAGCTTCCGCCATCCCCTGTGCTTGCTCAAAAATATCTGCCGACGTTTGTGTCTGCTCTGTACACTCAGCACGCAGTTTTCCAGGAAGAAAATCAAATGGCAGGCACAATCAGTGGCCAAATACCTCACCTCAAGCTTTAAGGCATTTACAAATATTTAAAGTTTTTTTTGCCTCCCTCAAATGCAAAGACTGCACTTGCCTAGGGCTATAAGCACCGCTACAATCACAATGCTTAAGGAAAGTTTAAAGTGCAAAGAAAATTTTCAAATGCTTTTTAGAGACAGCTTGAAATCATGTGATGACATTAACCCCTCCTTCCCCAAGTCCTGTTCCCTGACTGAATGCTTTTTTTAAAATGAAAATCCAAACAATCAGTTAAGGAAAAGGTAGTTTAAAACAGAAAAGCATCCTGAAATGGGTGCAAATTAACCTGACCAAGTATTATAATAAAATCATTCCGGAAGACAAATCTGAAGGTTGTGAATGTTCTGCTGGACATTATCAGAAGCCAAGTACTCTGTTTTAAGTAAGAACGACTTCTGCCCTTGCAAGCAACTTCCCCCCCAGCAAACATGGAAACTACCCTGTTTATATAGATTTCTTCCCAAAACGTAATCATTTTGGTTAAAGTGTGCTGGAAGGACAAGGTTAGTGATGTCTGTGCTGTACCTTTACAGTTGCAAGAATGTGCCAGAGACAGACAAGAGTTTCGAGCAATTGAGTGTGCACGTTCCCCACCTCCCCCGTGTGGCACCATTTCCTTCGTCGCAACAAAAAATGTGAGAGGGAAATGTATGTTGGAAAACAAGTGTCACCGCCGCTCTCGCTTTCTCAATAACGCTGTCCCGATTCTGCCCAGAGCCATTGCTATCACTCAGCGCTTGTCCGGCACTAAGGCTGCAGAGGAAAATGCTCCCTGAGCTGGGAATCAGGGCTGATCATCTCTCCAAGCCTGGGCTTAAGTGGTTAAGCAATGGGCAAAGGATCAAACCGCAATCACGCCTCTCCTTCCACCTCAGCTCAGCCACTCTGCCATCCCCTTGCCTGTTTTTATTTCACCATGCCTCGCTCTTGATAGGCAAAAGGAACTAATGTGCTCCACTGCCTGAGCAAGGAGATCAGAGAAGTGTTAAGAAAAGTGGGAAAACCCTGGCACAGGGAGAAGGAGGGTTAAATGATGGAACACACAGCGGCCACAACCCCCCCTGGGAGTTTGGATGTTGGTATCTGCACAGTCTAAAAGCTGAAGAGCTTATATTGAGGCAGAGAGACAGATCTAGAACCAACCTGGCTCAGATGATGAAGCATCAGGCAGAATGAAGAGAAGAACCTTGCGCACGAGAAGTCCTACAGCAGCACAGGCTGGAGTTCGGAGGTGTTGCAGGAACAGCAACATCATCGGTAGCAGCTTGAAGGCGACAGTAGAAAGGAAGAATCCAAGCTTACACCAAGACTTGGAGATGCAGTGGAAGTTTCACATAGCCTCCTCTCCTTGCCACAAAATAATAAGAAGAAACTGTCCAACAAGGCAGATCAAACCTGGATACTGGAGCCAGCACAGAGAAGACAAGAAGAAACTAAGTCTGGCAAAAATAGATGGGAAAAATCAGCGTAGCATCTTCCTGAAACAGAAATCATCATCCCTAAGTAGACTAATAAACGCCCTCTTCTCTAATTCCATTTTTACTCAAGCCTTTCAGTACTCACTCAAGGACTAACAAAACATGAGAACTCGGGAAAGGACGCAACAAGGGTAAGACAACGTAATACCTCTGGAGAAATCATTTAATTGAAGAGGCTGCCCAGTAAGTGCTACCTCTCACACAAGTTCCCCACACTACTCTATAGACAACACCTGGGCAAGCAAGCCCTTCCCAGCGTTACAGGGATGCTGTACATGTAGATGGATTCACCACCACCACGCCAGCAAACCCACTCAGATGTTGCCTTCCGGGGTAAGAAAAAACAAGCCTACATGTGCCAAGTGTATGCTACCCACAGGCCATGCTTTCCCTAAAATTTGTCACTGATGGGTAATAAGTTTATCCTAAAATGGGTTATGCTCAACCTAAAGTATTTTAGCCAAAAAGATAAATTATTTTCTCATACTAAACTCCACTTAGCTTCCCCTGCAAAGATGCCTGTATCAGCAAAATCTACAGGACTGTTCCCATTCTGGACAGCAAGACTCAGAGAACTGGTAACAACCCTGTGACTGCTACATACGAGGTGCACAGGGCAGACCTGCTGCTGCTGCTTCAGCACGGAACGAGGCCACTATCCTTTTCAGTGCAGAGGAGGGGGATGCTATTTTAGTATTTCCCATCCAAGGTTCATAGTCTTACCATGCAGAATGAGAACAAACCACCTTTCTCAGCAGAAAGCATTTTGAGGCAGTTTTAAGGATGAGAATCATGATGCATAATTTTACAGTCCATGTTATTCAGCATCTTAGATGCTAAGACTGTGTCTTGGCTTGGAAGACTAGCAGCTTCCAAGATCCAATTTCTAATTTTCTAATTTGAAGGTGTACTAAAGGTGGTAACTGATTTTTTTGTTCTTTTTTTAGGCACTCTACTTTTAGTCATCAGATAAAGGGATTAGAGTCTTACATCACCGTTTAATACCTCTGGAAGAAAACACTACACTAGTAGGACCTTTCTCAGTCTCAGTGTCTAGCACTACTTTAAAACATGCTACCCAATTGTCCCCTTGACAGGTATTCAAGTTGGTGAAGGCAAACTATTCTTTAACATTATAAGGTTAAAAAATAGCTGCCAGAAATTAAATCAACTAAGCGTGAACAGCAGCCAAAGACTACAGGTTCTGATAAAAAACAAGAATCAGAATTCATAGCAGGGAAAGCCAGAGTAGGCGTTAATGAGCTGCAAGACTGACAATTATCAAACCACCTATCTCTAAGTCTCAAACAGCAAATATAACATTACAGAAAGTGTTGCTGTATCTATCAGCACGATAGAAAATTATTTTCACTCTCTATTTTTGCTATCGAAAAGTCAATAGATCTAGACATAAAATAAACCTAAGCAGATATAATGACAAAAGTAGCTCATAAAACACAATTTTGTCAGAACTGCTGTGGGAAGAGACACCTGTATCAAAAGTTGTCTGAGGAACTAACAGGCACCTACAAATTAGGGAAAAGAAAAAATAATCACAAGGAGGAATATAATCTGCCTGTAACACTTCAGGAACGAGTGGTTGGTAGAGGACAGCATGCTGCTAACTTTCCCATTTGGTCTTAACTATTCTAACTCCGCAGAGAACAAACTGAATGGTTTGAGCTTAGATCTCTCTTCAAGGAGTTGCATTAAGTACTACAGCTTGCCTCAGCTGCGTGCTTTGTTTTCTCCCGAAGAAGTATCACGCCTCAACAGCAACCACAAATGGTCAATAAACTCTAATCAGAAGGGCTGCTCTAAGACACACCCTAAGTATCACGTATAAAACTCTGTTTGGTTGAATGCTTGTTTCCCCAGATAAGCAAGGCACAGCAACATCCCATAAAACCAATGGAGGGACAAGAGGATGGACACATATTTTTTGAGTGACCTGGTGCACTGTTCCCAGGTGACAGGCTGGTAAAGCAGAGGTCCTCCTTGGTACACACAACCAGCACAGGAATAGCGGAATTGCAGTATCCCTCTATGCGGAAAAGACATGCAAGAAGCGACTGGATTTTCAACTGCTATCAGATGCTTTATGAACCTTTCATTTAAGCAACTAAACCTGATATACCAGGCAAAATTTTAATCTGGAGAGCAATAATAGGGGAAGTTGGAATAAATTACAATCTCCACCTTCAACAGCCATGCAGGGTAATCTCAGCTGTGAGATGCCAAAAAGCTGCCCTACTGTGGTCACTACATTTCAGACTGGGGAATTTTTGCATGTTCAAGTTCAAAAGTTGTTAAGTTCAAAATCCTTGAAGAGGTCACACACTAAAAAGGAATTCACCATTCACAAAGGAGAGCATGCTCCAAGTGACATCTGCGTTCAACCTACTATAGTCCCATGCTCAAATCCTTAATTCTCTTACACCCCTTCCCAACTCTCCACTCCAAGGTTTCACAGTTTCCGTATCACCCTGAATGGGGTACCTTGCTCTGACAACCTGTTTTAAGGTGTAAAGGTCTTAGACTTTCACCTTTCCTGCCTTAGGGATATTTGACTTCTTTTGCATGCTGAGAACACCTGGATCATGAACTGGCAGACCAAAGACTCAACCGAAAGCATGACCCGAAGCAACTAAAACAGCAGAAAGCAAACTTAAAAGAAGAACCAGGCAAGGTTTTGAGCTCATATTTACACTACTGATGCTTGCCATTGAACTGGAAAAGAAAGTGCCTCAAAACAGTTCCAGATCGTAAAGAAAGTGTTCATCGTGGCTGACAGGGCAGACATCAGTGCAAGGTTGTGTTTGAAGTCCAGACAGAAAGATGCTGGAGCAGAAAGACCATGAGGAGTATGCGGGTGGCAGAGGCAGGGAAAACGTGTAACAGGTCTTCAAGTAAATAAAGAGAATCTTTGCTTTTGATTGTGCTCACAATGCGAAGAAGAAAAAGAAGATGTAAATGTGTGCAATACAATTCAGCATCCCCTCACTTCTTTACCATTTACCATCAGTGTTTGAATCGGCGCATTTTGACACTTGAAGAAGAGGTGAATCCCAGCTGCGCTGGCTGAAGCATCTGTATGAGGAGCATGATGCAAAGAGCTTTGCTGAAGGAAAGGAATTTATAATCCCACTGCCACACTCCCTTCACTCCCTCTATTCAATCCCCTCAGCTGAGGGCCTACCAAGATAGAGAAGTAGGAAGTACAACAGATTTGAGGAGAAAAACAGAAGACAACTTCTCAAGTCCAGCAGGAGCTGCTGAGATGCTTTCTCACCACCAGAAGAAAACCCAGCACCACAGATGAGACAAATGCTGGGTCTTTTCCTCCCAACTTCAAAATAACCGCAGGCAGCCAAAAGGACAAGATGTTGTCCCCTCCTGCTGCTCAAGTACCCCAAACCAACACAAGTTTTACATGAACCTTGCCGGATGAGGTTGACCAAGTCACATAAAAAAAGGAAAGTGAAAGAAAATCCCCAACGAGATTGTACACTGTGCAGCTGGAACAGAAGCAGCATTTCAACACAGCTAATAACATTAAACACTAACATCTGTCCTTGCTAGAAATCAGTATGTTTGCTAACAAAAAACCGAAACAAATCCCATTCCTTTATAGAAGTGAAACACACATGTCGATCTTCAATTATATTTATAGAAGGCCGTTTAGTTTCAGTGACCCCACACAAAAAAAATCCAATCACAACAATAACAAAAAACTTACCAGCGCTACTGTCATCTCAACGATCTGATGATTAAATCTACTTGACTCCCTGTTAGGAAAAAAAAAAAAAAGGGGGGGAGGGGGGGCAGTGACAGGCTGGACTATACCAAAACCCGTCTCTTGGCTGCTGCTCACACAACGCTATGTCTCATGCCAGTGAGGTAGCTGATCGTTCTATTGCTGTGTGCATCGATGCATTGACCCCTCTACAACGTGATATGCGGAGAGCAGGGTGAAGTCACAGCGTTCATCTGAACTACAGGCAGCAAATACCTGCTGTCCCATGCCTTACGCTGGAGAGGAGAGAGGAAGGGTATAGTCCTCAGGGGTTCACCTGAACCCTTCCCAGCACCATAAGGCTAGGGCCTCTGGTGGGGTTCACTCCAAACAGGCTTCCCATGGACTGCTGGATGCATGATCAGCACTGTGCTTCATCCACTGGGGCATGGGGGAGCCTGGCAAGCAAAGGGTTGAAGGAGGGAGAAAGACAGGATCAGGAAAGCTTGAAAATTAAAGTTTTAAAATATACAAAATGTAACACACTGGAAAAAGTTTAAAAGTTGCAAGACAAGAAAGGAAAAGAAAGAAATATATGTGAGAAGAATGGACTGGAAGATTGTGGGAGAATACTCCAGCTTGGGAAAAGGAGCAGGTCAGGTATAGTCAGCACTACTCCCTTTGGTAGCCACTCAGTTCCTCCTCATCCTTGCGGCGACGATGTGTGAAGAGGGAGCTGAAGGGGTAGAGCTTGGCTTTGGCCTGGAAGCGCTGCCCAGCAATGTCGATCTCATACTCGCCCTGGTTGATGAAGTCAGTTGTCACCACCAGCTCTTCTCCTGTCTTCTCATCAAAGTGCTGCACAAAGCCAAGGCATACATGGCGCTCCAGAGTGTAGCTGTAGGCACTGCTGGTGGTCTTGCCCACGTAGCGGCCATTGCGGAAAATGGGCTCCCCCCACCAGGGCCAGAGGTCCATATCTGTGTCGTGGTCCTCAAGAATGAACATGGTAAAGCGCTTGTACACACCGTTCTGCTTCTGTTCCAACAGCGCTTCCTGGCCAACAAACTGCATTCCCTGTGGAGAAGCGGAAGCATCAGCTGAGGAAGGGAACATGAACTGTAGCAGCTGCTGAGTTTCAGCAGACACGCGTACTGACACAAGGTGAATTTGTGCTCGGAACTCATGCCCTATCGAGACAGGCTGCTTCTATAGGCAAGAAGCCCAGCTCAGGCAGGAGCTTTACTGTTGTTGTTCCAGATGCTAAAAGACACAAAAATATTTGTGAAATGGGCCTTTAAAAAATTCATTCTAATTTTCAC